>NC_083569.1:113519487-114719487 GCF_027579695.1 Neoarius graeffei | reverse complement strand
TGTAGTTAACAATATAACTGTATCAGATCATCAGTTAGAATGTTTTACTCCCCTAAAAGAAACTGAATTACTTTCATTAATCTCTACATCAAAAGCCTCAACTTGCGTACTAGATCCCTTACCGACACATCTATTCAAACAGATAATGCCTGGAGTAATTGAACCGCTTCTAAAAATAATAAATTATTCTCTTATGATTGGCTATGTACCCAAATCCTTTAAACTAGCAGTTATCAAACCCCTGATTAAAAAACCTGACCTTGATCCCTGTCAGCTGTCCAATTATCGGCCAATATCAAATCTCCCCTTTATCTCCAAGATCCTTGAAAAAGCTGTGGCACAGCAGTTATGCTCATATTTACATAGGAATAACATCCATGAAATGTATCAGTCAGGATTTAGACCTCATCATAGCACAGAGACAGCACTGGTTAAAGTAGTAAATGACCTACTGTTGGCATCTGATCAGGGCTGTGTCTCACTACTTGTGTTGCTTGACCTTAGTGCAGCATTTGATACCATTGATCATTCCATTCTTCTGGATAGACTAGAAAATGTTGTGGGAGTTAAGGGAATGGCCCTCTCCTGGCTCAGGTCTTATCTAACTGATCGTTATCAGTATGTTGATATAAATGGTGATATTTCTAGACATACCGAGGTAAAGTTTGGTGTTCCACAAGGTTCTGTCTTGGGTCCACTGCTTTTTTCTCTATATATGTTACCTCGGGGTGATATTATTCATAAACATTGTATTAGTTTCCACTGTTATGCTGATGACACACAGTTGTATGTCTCTGCAAAACCTGATGAGAGACACCAGCTTAATAAAATTGAGGAATGTGTTAAGGACATTAGACACTGGATGCTTATAAATTTCCTTCTGCTTAACTCTGACAAGACTGAAGTACTTGTGCTAGGACCACATACAGCTAGAAGTAAGTTTTCTGATTACACAGTAACTCTGGATGGCCTTTCTGTTTCTTCACGTGCAGCAGTAAAAGACCTCGGAGTGATTATTGACCCAAGTCTTTCATTCGAAACTCACATTGATAACATCACCCGGATAGTTTTCTTTCATCTCAGAAATATTGCAAAGATAAGAAATTTAATGTCATTGCATGATGCAGAAAAACTAGTCCATGCTTTCATTACCTCCAGGTTGGATTATTGTAATGCCTTACTGTCTGGATGTTCCAATAAGTGCATAAACAAGCTCCAGTTAGTTCAAAATGCCGCAGCAAGAGTCCTTACTAGAACTAGAAAATATGACCACATCACACCTGTCTTATCCACACTGCATTGGCTCCCAATCAAATTTCGTATTGATTATAAAATACTACTATTGACCTTTAAAGCACTAAATGGTCTTGCACCACAGTACCTGAGTGAACTTCTGCTCCTCTATGACCCTCCACGCCTACTTAGATCAAAAGGTGCAGGCTATCTGCTGGTACCTCGTATAGTGAAGGCTATATCAGGGGGCAGAGCCTTTTCTTACAAAGCCCCACTGTTATGGAACAGCCTTCCAAGTAATGTTCGGGAATCAGACACAGTCTCAGCATTTAAGTCTAGGCTGAAAACATATCTGTTTAGTCAAGCCTTTTGTTAATGGTGTTTATGAGGTAAAGGAGTAGATCTGGAGGGTCCTCAGACATAGAGTGTTTTGGTAAACTGGGATGTATGGATGCTGTCAGTCCCCACTCGCTTGCTCACTCGAGTTTGTTGACGGTGTAGTGGCTGGCTGCTTTATGTCCCAGGGCTCCCTCATGCCTGTGTTACCTTCTGGCTCTCTCCTTTTAGTTATGCTGTCATAGTTAGTTGCCGGAGTCCCTGCTTGTACTCGGTGCAATATGTATACTGTTCCTACTTATTCAGGTGACATTGGGCATACCTAACCACCTGTGTTTTCTTTCTCTCCCCCCCACCCCAAATCTGTCCCTCTGAGTTACATGGAGTCAACAGGAAATCTTTTGTTGGAGACGGTGGGGACCTCGACTGGCTATCGTAGCCTGCAGGGAATCGGCCATCAGACATTCTGTCGCATGTCCCAGACCCGGTGAAATGTAACTGAATTGTCTTGGCCAGGCCTAAGGGTCCCATCTGCATCTCATCATTGCTGAGGAGTGTGCTCCCATCACCCAATCAAGCATCCAGCCAGAGCAGGTCATGATATACTTTTTACCATATTAACATGCCATTGTTGTGTGTTATGCCTGATGTAAAGACTCTTGTCTCTGCGAGCCTACCACACAGATTTAATACTTGTCATTTTTAGGGCATACCTAACAACGTGTTTTCTTTCTCTCTCTCTCTTCCCCCCCCCATCTGTCCCTCTGAGTTACATGTTGATCCTGGGATTGAGATGCTGGCCTCTTCTGCCCCTCATACTTGCTTGATCCATCCTGGTGCCCTGTGTCTGGTCGGAGTTTTATCGCCCCACTCCTGTGAAGGATGGCCCCATGAGGACAGTTGAGGGTTATACCTGTTAAAACTGTTAATATTATAGTCAGGCTGTCTGTTGTTGCCCAAATGAGGATGGGTTCCCTTTTGAGTCTGGTTCCTCTCGAGGTTTCTTCCTCATGTCATCTGAGGGAGTTTTTCCTTGCCACCGTCGCCACAGGCTTGCTCATTGGGGATAGATTAGGGATAAAATTAGCTCATGTTTTAAGTCGTTCAAATTCTGTAAAGCTGCTTTGCGACAATGTTTATTGTTAAAAGCGCTGTACAAATAAACTTGATTTGATTTGATTTGATTTGATTTGATTTGATTTGAATAAAGAACCTCTTTGGTCAGGAAAGCTTCTTAGGCAAGTCACACTCTCCTGGGATTTCACCCTAATAAGAGCAAGGAAGCCCATTGATGGGATGCTAGGGCATTAAACCAGGCATGAAAACAGGTCAGGGGTGAAAAAGGTGAGAAGGGTGTGTGAGTGGTGACATGGCCTCTGGTGTTGTTTTGTTTGGGGGGGTCCTCCCCCAGAATAAATATTATAGCCTCCTTACTAAGTATGCTATATTGACATTTGCACAAGGACATACAGTACAAATACAAATTCAAATACATGTAGTTATAGTGAAATTATGCCCTGGGAAAAAAGCGAATAATAGAATGAAGAAAGTGGAGAACACACAAGGAATAGTGATCATTTTTTCCTTTTATTTGCCTGGACCACCAGTGTCTCCATGGCCCGCTTTCGCTGAGTTGCCACATGTTTCAGCCTTGCTCACTTCTGTCCTTCAGCATTCTGTTTCTTGGCCTGCTGAGCACTGCAAGTTGCTTGAGAGCCATACTTGCTCTGCTGCTGCTGCTGCTTTTCCTCCTTCTTCACCCTCTGCTGGTGTTTGTATGTGGCTGCTGCAGAGTTAATGTTCTTGCACAATGTTCTGTCCACTTCCCCAAACTTCATGTCCTCCCTTCTAAAGAGCTGCATAGCTGTCTTCCCCCTGGACATCAGCGTGTACTTGACCGTCTGTATTGCATTAAATGTTTCCACATTCATGTTGCCACTCCTTTGATCACTTACATCATTCATCAGACTAAATGAGGACTCGACTCTAGGTCCATGAAAGATGGAGAGGCAACACTTAACCAGTGCACCCAGGGAGGGGTACTTGTCTGGTTTGTCGAAGACATGACCCCACCACTCCACGATGCTTTCTCCCTCCTTGAAGCTGGGGATAGTCAGGTCAACACTGAACCGCACAAGTTCCCTCTGGATATCCTGGTCTGCTGGCAAGAGGTGCCCCAGCATACCACTCAGCCTGCCAAGATATGGAAGTAAAAAGCTTTCAGTTCATTTTAACCCATTAACACCGGATGCTGCATCGCGCAACATTGCCCCTAGCGCCAGTTGTTGCATAACGCAACATTGCCCCAAATGTCGGTTGCTGCATAACGCAGCATTGTTGATTTGTCATTATTTTCAAGATGCATGCGGCATGTAATGCACAATCATTGGTTCAAATACACGTGGTGGGTGTTTTCGATTTAAGACCATGTGACCAAAAATTTGTGTGATTTGTCGACAATAACGTCAATCAATCAGCCATACTCGCTGTTCTGCACACGTGCGTTTGTTTAGCTATTTGACACCGGCGAAAATGGCTGCGGTTACTGCGGAGACATGCTGTGACAGCGATGGAAGTGATGTGGAGTTGGAGGGGGGTGAACAGATTTTAATTGAGGAAGAGATAGAGGGAGATGTGCCAGAAGACCCCTTAGATAGAGAGCAGGAGTGGGATTTGTTTCGAGAGGATGATGAGGAGGAGGAATTCCAAGGCTTCCAAGTGGACTGGCAGTCAGATGGATTTTGCCCCCCACGTCAACAAAAGTTCACTCGGACACCTGGGCTGAAGGTGCCGATATCTGAAGATGCAAGCCCTTTAGATGTATTTTCGAATATTTTCACTGAGGAAGTTTGGGATATGTTGGTGACACAGACAAATGTATATGCTGATCAGATGCGTGGCCACACACCATCAAACTTAAAGTGGAGCCCCGTCTCAAAACAGGAGATGAAATTGTTCATCGGTCTCTGCATAACTTTTGGGATAATAAAACACCCAACTCGCCGGGATTACTGGAGACAGAGCAAGTGGCTGTATCAGACAAATGTCCCCCGAGTGATGGCACGAGATCGCTTCGACATGATCTGGAGGTAATTATTTATTCTTGCGCTCTCTTCTGACGACTTCTGTGTCTTATTGCGTGGCGTTACCCTTATGAAAAAAAAAACCTCGGCGAATTACTGCAGTATGAAAACTATGAAAACTAGAATTTTTTTAACTAGTGTTACTGCAGTATACAGTATAATTGCATAATGCAAGACATATGATGCAGGTTTTTATTTATTTATTTATTATTATTATTTTGCAATGACGTCTCCATCATGGCCAGTAATGTACCCGAAGTAGTGTTAGAGCCTTCTACTAGGCCTACTACTACTAATAATAATAATAATAATAGTAATAATAATAGTGATTATGCTTTAGTTATAGTATAGTAACAGTATATAGCAATAGTAATAGTAGTATAATAAATAGCAGTATTGGGCAGTAACTTTACTTTATCCTGAATCGTAAAGCAAAACTACATGTCCCAAATACCTAAATGTCCCAAATGTCCAACACTGATAAATAGTAATACAATTATAAATAAATAACTTAAATAACAATACATATGGAATAGATAAATAAATTCATATGCATAGCACAATACACAAAAATAAAAACAATAATGGCCAACACGTGCACGTCATAAGTTTACATGGACACCAAACATCATAAAGAAATCCAGCCAGCAAAAACTTTTTGAATCTTGAATCATGTTTTTTAGATATCTACATCTCCAAGACAACACTGACCCTGCAGTGGACAAATCGGACAGGCTATGGAAACTGCGGTGCTTCTTGGACCTCCTCCTGAACCAATACCAGGCCCTTTATGAAGTTAATGGTATCGTGACCGTGGACGAGTCCATGGTCAAGTACAAAGGGCGGCTGGCGTTCTGGCAGTACCTCCCCATGAAGCCAGTAAAATGGGGAGTGAAGGTATGGGTGATGGCTGAAAGTACAACTGGCTACGTCACCAGCTTTCATGTGTATACTGGGGCCACAGAGGGCAAGGCGGAGATCAACCTGGCGCACCGCATCGTCACCGACCTGGCCAGCCCATACTATAGATCACACCTGTCTGTTTACATGGATAACTTTTACACAAGCGTGCCCTTGCTGGTTTACCTGAAGGCAAGGGGAATTCAGGCTTGTGGGACTGTGCGTGCAAACGGAAGGGGCCTACCGAAGACCAAGGAGCTCAGCAAGCAGGCTGGCATGGCCAGGCATCAGAATCAGGTGGCTCAACAGGATGAGCTGACCTTGTGCGTGTGGCAGGACACCAAGGCAGTGATGGTCCTGTCCAACCACCATGACCCCATGGCTTTGGGGTCAGTGAAAAGGAAGGTCGAGGATCAGCGTCAGGTGGAGGTCGAGGTGCCAGCCTGCCTTGCTGACTACCAACAACATATGAAGGGTATAGACCTGCTCGACCAGATGGTGGGGTACTACCAAATCGATCACAGGTCTTTGAAGTGGTGGAGGAGGCTGTTTTTTTTTTTTTTTTTTTTGTCTGTGGCGTGCTACAATGCATTTGTGGCTGCCAGATCTGCTGGTGGAGATGAATGGAAGTACAGGAAGAGTGGCTACAAAGCCTGGTTGGAGGACTTAACAATGGAGCTGTGCATCCCAGTAACCAAGAGAAGTGCTCCCCACCAGATGCTCCCCACCAGCCTATCTGGAGCTTCAGCTGGGCATGATCTGGCCCAGATCAACAACAAGAGAAAGACCTGCAGGGACTGTGCCAAAAAGCACACTGGCACCAATGTGCGCCCGGGGTCTACACTGATGGGATGCAGGCAGTGCAATATTCCCCTGCACCGCGAGTGCTTCATGCACCATGTTCTACAACAGTAGTGTGTGTGTGTGTGTGTGTGTGTAAGATGGGTGTGTGTGAGGTCAGTGTCAGTCTTTGGAAATTTGTTCCTCCGGTCGTTTCCCCCGGTCATTTCCTCCAGTTCCTCCTCAGGACTTTCACCACCTCTCCTCACTCCTTTCCCACCTTTCTCCCATGACAAAGTGCCTTGTTCCATGTTAGATTAATTAATCTATGTGTTGACATGTTTTTAGATCAATTGATCTGTGTTGATATGTCGTTCTTTATATGAATGAATCATATAACACTTATTTTTACTCATCTGACTGAGATTTGTTTTTTTATAAAAATGTGTTCGTGTTAATGCTGAATGAGCATGATCCAATAAAAACAGAGAATTTTATCTTTTAAATGCAACTTATTTCATGTCTTTATGTGCTTCAGAGGCTGAGATATTAAATTTTTCATAGGCGTTTTCAATTAATTATTTTTATTTCAGAAAACCCTCAGGCAGATGGGGACCTTTTCTAAAAACTGGCTTAGGCATTTGCAGACATTTTTTTGCAGGCGTTTCAGGCGTCAATGGGTTAAATCAAGGCTGAATACTTTCTTCTTTGCTGCTGTCTTTTATTAAATCAAATTTGAGACTTTTAATTTGACTTCTTTCAGCACGGACAGCACTACAAAATGGCGTCTCCACTATACAGTGCCCTATATAGTGAGTAGCAAGCATTTTCAGACACAGGGATTGTCAAAAGGCGCGCACCCTCTTTCGAATGCTGACGTAATCAAGCCGGACGTTTTGTTTGTTTTGATAACAATCAGGAAAGTTTGAAAAAAGTAGGAAATTCAGTCCAATTACTCAATCCAGCTTCTGGTGGTCTGGTCTGCACTCTGACTGATGCGTGCATGCTCTGGCCAGCAGGAGAAGAGGTGCGAAATGATGCTGCTTGCCCTTTGCAGCGAGATGTACTCGTCGCTATGGCGTCAATATCAAAGCAGGAGGAGGAGGCGCAAACTGGCACGAACTGTCTATGGGTGTGTTGGGTTTCTTCACCTCTTGCCCTCAGCTGGAGCGATTACACCATCTCGAGATCAGTCCCCCCGTGTCGCCCAGAGCCGCTCTGGGGTGAGTCGCGAAAAAAGACAGGAACCCCATAAGTTCGCAATCTTTATTCACAAGTCCCCAACAAGGCAAGAAAATACAGGGGATTTTATGTGTCTGTTATCTGTGTGGATGAAGTGACATCACTGCAGATGTGTGTGTGTGTATATGGGGGGAGGGTGTGAGTGAGTGACATCATTTTGATATCTGTGTCTATGCGTGTGTGTATGACATCATTGCATGCTTCAGAGACTGTAGGAAACCTTGGTCTGAGCAGGTCACATCTTAATTACATCACTGTTCTGATGGAATGTTCAGATGTGTGTGTGTGTGAGTGAAGGTGTGACATCACTGAAGACCTTGGCGCTGTGTGTGTAAATCTTGAAACAAACATAATGACACATTTCTGATCAATAAACAAAATGTTCTGATATGATATGATAGCAATGTGCAGACAGAATGGAATTTTTAAACAAAGATACTGGGTCTAGCTGAGACAGAAGGTCTGTCATTTTAAACAAAAATACTGAAGAGGGTCACAGACTAAATCCTTTACAATTAAGAATAAATCCTTACAATTTATCCTTACAAAGGAATAAATCTTTTACAATTCCCCTCTTTGATACTAGAGATTACAACTAGTATCACACCCCGGTATTCTGATCATACATGTGATTACATCAAGAATTAGGATTAGATGTATGAGTTAATCCTTGCTCTTCTTGACGTGTATTGGTGCTCAGAGGGCAGGCATGCCCTATCAGCCCTCGTCCCACCTCACCGGAGCTTAGAGAAACTCAAAACCTCTTAATTTGTCCCAAATACACGCTATTTCCTTCAGAGTAATTTGTTCTAAAACGGTGAGGGAAAATGAAATTAGAGGGCATATCGACCTGCAGAGTAGTGAGAACAGAGTCCTGTAAGAATAGAGCTTCAGAACAGAGGCAAAGGTGGACGTGTAATAATAGTAGAAGGCGGCATCAGATGACAGACATAACTTCCATTCGTGTGCGCTCGTGCAGTCCAGTTAGCAAATTGCCAAAAGATGTTGTCTCGAGGTCCAGCTTGAGCGGGTAACCCTGCTTCGAGCAGCAGTAGAGTGGTCACGAAACTTGTGATGAGGACTTTCACGGTTGTAGTGAGGGTGATTGGTCCCAGACAGGGCGTGAGATCCCCTCTTTGTTCACAACGTCTTGCAGGGAGTAATCTGAGGATTCTCAGTCGGCCAGGGCTGCACAAATGTCACATCAAATCTATGTAGAGCTCAGAGATAGAAAGAGAACAGAGACTGGATAGGGACACGGAGAAAACATTAATAGCAAACTTGTCATTGTAACACAGCTTTGTTATGGAGCCTTCTTCAATCGCGTGGCATGGATCCACTGTGGAAAAAGATCAGTTAAAACAGCAGTACAAGTAATGGCGACTATTTCTGCAGGCCCACTATATCCAGGTTCTCCCAATTGTCCAAATCGTTTAAAAAGTCACACCAGCACCTTGTCTCCCACGTAGAAGGAGTGTGTGGGTGCTGCTGGTGAAGACAATATTGTACTATTGACCTTGGCACAAATTTTATGCAACTTATCTATAAGGGCTGCAGAATACTCATCCATATGTGTTCTCAAATCAGAGGTACCCAGAGACGGAGTTCCCTTCTTCCAGGGGAGAGGGAAAGGTCTTCCAAAAATTATTTCATAGGGGTAGTATCCCCCTAGCCTAGGTCTTGGTGTCATACGAATTTCAGCCAGAGTGGCTGGCAATAAGTCTACCCAATTTTTTGAACCTGTGGCCTGCATGGCCTTAGTTTGTCTTTCAATGTTCGATTAGTATGTTCTATGATAGCAGAGGATTGAGGGTGGTACGGAATGTGAAAACACCAGTTTAGTGAGAGATACTTACAAAGGTCTTGTGTGACTTTTGAGGTAAAAGGGGTACCTTTGTCTGAGTCTATGGCATCTGGAACTCCATAACTATAACTAATTATTATTATTATTATTGATTTCTTATTATTTTATTATTTTATTCTGCTTTTATTGTTTTTTTTTTTACTGTTCAATGTCCTTGGGTACCTTGAAAGGCGCTTATAAATAAAATGTATTCTTATTATTATTATAACTAGGTATTATTTATTTTGCCAGAATACGAGTAACTACCGTCGTGTTCTCTCGAGAACAGGGAAAAGCTTCTACCCATTTAGAGAATTTGTCCACAATCACCAGGAGATATTTAAACGGACAAAATACAGGCAGCAATACGGACAAATTACAACTCAGCTGCTTGAGCCAAGGAGAAAGGAAGAGCGTATACCTCATGCACAATATCAGGCAGTGAACACACAGAGTAACTACAGAGGAAAACACCATCTGAGGGTTTAGAACAAGAACCATCAACAAAGAATACTTCCCCCATCCCTAGAGGGCTGGAGGAGAGATCGGGCCTGATACTAGTAGTATGTATGTATGATTTCAGACAGACAATCAATGTCACCCAGAGTGTCATCCCGAGAATTACGGAGGCGTGCGAGAGCATGACCTACAGTATCAAAAGAGGATGTGGCGCTGTGCAGTCATATGTTGGGTCTGTAAATTTTGCAACACCTGTTTAACTTGATGTGATGAGTGCAAGATCAGTGAGTGAGACAAAACCAATTTTTCCGCATCTAAAACCATCAAAGCACATGCGGAGATGGCCCTTAGACACGCAGGTAAGCCTTGAGCAACAGTGTCTTACGTTTTAGATAAAAACCGCACAAGGACGCACCCCCCCCCCCCCCCCCCCCCCCCCGCTCCTGGGCCAACACCGCAGAGGCTGTGCCTTGGTGTTCACAGGCATAGGAATGGAAGGGCTTGGAGTAGTCGGGTAAACCCAGGGCCGGGGCGGAACAAAGAGCGCTTCTGAGAGAGTGATAAGTGTCCACCATAGCGTCAGTCCAGGTCAAAGGATGTTGCAGTGGATCGTGATGAGAGATTGAAAAACGGAGAATCTTGTCATATAAAGAGCAGTCAGGGATACATTGTCTGCAGTAATTGATAAAGTTCAAACCCCAAATACTTAAGTGTCCATGCAATATTGCAGCTTGGTCCTGGAAACCTTAAAGCCCTCGTGCGCCAGATGTTGGAGCAGGCGTAAGGAGGCGTCTTGGCAGATTTCTGGTGACTCAGCAGATACCAGAAGATTGTCTGCGTACTGCAGGACCACAGAGCCCTGGGGGAGGTCACAGAGTGCGTTATGAATTACGGCTGAGAAAGCAGCAGGATAATCAATAAAACCTTGAAGCAAATGTGTCCAAGTATACTGTCTCCCCCTGTGCATGACAAAGGCAGAACAGAGATCAATAACAGAAAAACAGCAATAATGAGCAGGAACCTGTGACATTACAGAAGAAATGTCAGGTACAATGGGTGCAACAGGGACAATCAATTCATTAATCTTACATAAATCCTGTGTAAAATGCCAGGTGCCATCAGGTTTAGGTACTGGATTGACAGGTGTATTGTACGAGCTGGTACACGGTCTCACCACGCCTTGCTCGAGAAGAGACTGTAGGATGACATCAATAAAGAGAGAGAGGGTACTGCTTAACATAAACAGGATGTAAGCAATAAGTTTAAAGAAAGAAAGGGAGATATAAAACAGGGCAAATTGAAATGACAAACAATTTCACTGAATGTAATTTGAATAAAATTGAATAGCTGATAAGCACTTTTTGTTGGATTCGATATGTGACAGACTCAATACATTTTTAATTCAATTAAAAATAATGGAAATGAGGGGGTTGGTTGCCTTGGACATTGACTTTATGTATATGGAATTTACCTAGTAATATAAAGAGATTATGTTAAATTTATTATTGTGTGAGAAAGTGCCAAAAAATCTGTGGCTGCCCATTGCAGATATCTGTGTGTCCTTGTCTGCTGTGCTTGCATGGATGGTTGTTTTGTTTATATTGTTTATCTGTAACTGGGTCAGTCTGTTTTTCTTAATGGTTAAATAAAGATAAACCCAAGTCTCCAATTTATAAACACCACTGGAAGGACAAAAAATTTTTTTCAACATTCTTCAAGTAAACGTTTGTTAACTTTGTTTCTTGCTGAAAAAATTATGGTTAACTAAACATTAAAGGCCTATCCATTCCATATCCTCTGTGGGTTTTTAAACGCAAAAGTATGGAGGTTTAAAATTCAGCAAACAGTTAATCAGAACATTTCATATCAATAGTTCAAAATTGTTCAAAATTAGGAGGAACATGAATGAACTGAAATGAAGAAAACAAATTTTAGATTTAGCAGATTACACTTACTTATTGACTCATTCCTTCTTCTAACCCGCTTGAAACACACTTCGTAAGCATGCCTCTTAACAGGTGCCATTTTGGGGGTCCTTTTACGTACACACGAATGTACTGTAATATAATGTTGAAGCACAGTACGTATAGACATTACAGTCAGGCAGTCTTGTAGACTGCTCAGGGGTCCTGTTACGAGGACCGTAATGCTCGGAATATCCATTGAGCGAAGCGGCTTTGTTGCTTGCCAAAGTCGTACTTACACATTGACAAATTTTTGAGCGCATTGTACCACATAAAATCAGTCAGTAAGCACAACAAGTAATCATACATAAGGTGCGCTGGATTATAAGGCGCACTGTCAAATTTTGAGAAAATTTAAGGATTTTAAGTGCGGCTTATAGTCCCAAAAATACGGTAATAAGAATGATGAAATTACAGGCCCATTTGTTTGCCATTAAAAACAAGATTGGATAAATTTAACTTTCTAATAATGTTACAAAACATATGCTAGCTTATCTTGAAAATGCTGACTACATTTGTAGATCACCTCACGGACCACTCGTGACTTTACTGGTATCTTTCCAGTTACAAGTTTCGGACTATCGACACACAGTGAATATAAAATAAAATACAGATGACCTACTCACCAAACGCTGAAACTAATTGATTAAGAAGCAGATTTTTCCTCTGACAATTCCATTCTGTATTGAGGGAGGAGGATCTCTCTCTCTCCTTCAGTAACAGTGATGAGATTCACAAACGATTCGGATCTTTTTCGAAACGAAACATAAAAATGACTCGATCGAGCGACTCGATACAGACGCATACGAGTTTGTTCTAAATTCAGTGAAGCTTTCGTTGAGATTATAACGCACACCCATGTCAACCTATACAGAATGTCCGTATTTTATACGGATTTGATTCAATAAACATAGTATACGGGCGTACAAATAGTTATACGGATTCTTTAAAAAAACTTCAATATTTATTTAGAGCTATAATCAATTCCCACGATGATAAGAGAGTACAATTCAGAACATTAGAGTGACACTGTGTTTTTGTCAAACATTGGAGCTTTGTATTCATTCTGAAGGTTTATTGTTATTAATATTGAATAAAAAGTAACTGGGATATATCATTGTTAATTATCACTTTAGGTAAATGATACAATGGTATCGTTTGGTACAAATTTTAGGTAAATTATTTTAATTTGCATCTTATAAGGATTTTATAAGGGAAATAAGGATTTTGGAATTTGGTTATACAGGTTTGATTGACCAAAGGTTGACATGTATGAAACATAGTTCTAACTGTTCATGTCCAGAGTACTGATTTGTTGTTTCATTATTTTGTGCATATCCAGTAATGCCATATATAAATGCTGAAACAATTAAAAAATAAAATATACATTACACAGCTCCTAGATATTGCAAATGCCTGCACAAGGATAAATCAAAACTGAGGCTGGGATTCAATCCAGCCGGCCAGATTGTCTAGAATTTGTGTAGAATGCTAAACCACAGTGATTCATCCAATCCCGTGGGGTTTCCTCGGGGTCTACTCTGAGTACCTTAACACAATTTCCCCCCATGGTGACACGAGAGGATAGTCTCGAGATTAATTATTCTGTGTTAACTCACACAGACGCGCGCGCTCTAATCGTCCCGTGAAACTATTCACGGGGATAAACAAATCGGCCCGTGGCAACTCGCACACGGAGATAACTGGGTTTTCGGATACTACCAACCAGGCGGAAGTCCCTTAAAATACCTTAAGGTTCTTACCTGATTCGGAGTATCCCAGACGAGCCCCCAAAAAACTGTTAGGTTTCTTCACCTCTTGCCCTCAGCCTCAGCCAGAGCAATTACACCATCTCGAGATCAGTCCCCCCGTGTCACCCAGAGCCGCTCTGGGGCGAGTCGCGAAAAAAGACAGGAACCCCATAAGTTCGCAATCTTTATTCACAAGTCCCCAACGAGGCAAGAAAATACAGGGGATTTTATGTGTCTGTTACCTGTGTGGATGAAGCGACATCACTGCAGATGTGTGTGTGTGTGTGTGTGTGTATATATGGGGGTGTGTGAGTGAGTGACATCATTTTGATGTCTCTGTGTGTGTATGACATCATTGCATGCTTCAGAGACTGTAGGGAAACCTTGGTCTGAGCAGGTCACATCTTAATTACATCAGTGTTCTGATGGAATGTTCAGATGTGTGTGTGTGTGTGTGTGTGTGTGTGTGTGTGTGTGTGTGTGTGTGTGTGTGTGTGAGTGAAGGTGTGACATCACTGAAGACCTTGGCGCTGTGTGTGTAAATCTTGAATCAATCATAAACATGACACATTTCTGATCAATAAACAAAATGTTCTGATGATATATGATAGCAATGTGCAGACAGAATGGAATTTTTAAACAAAGATACTGTGTCTAACTGAGACAGAAGGCCTCAGTCATTTTAAACAAAAATACTGAACAGAGGATCACAGACTAAATCCTTTACAATTAAGAATAAATCCTTACAATTTATCCTTACAAAGGAATAAATCTTTTACAGGGTGCGAAGCGACCTCCTTGCCCTTTGGGTCAATATCAAAACCCCCGCCCCCCCCCAATTTTTTTTCTCATCGGATCTACACGATTCACGTAGGTCACCCATTTTGGTTTCAAAACGGCGAATTTCGCCGAAAGGTGAGGGATTTTCATGCATGTTAAACTCTTCAGACTGACTTGATCCATGGCCTGAACTTCTGCTATTTACACACATCTCCAGTAAGAGCCTGATGTTTTGGCTTCTGCAGGTTCATCAGAGCATGGTTGATATGAGCAAGTTCTCAAAATTGCTGGCAGGTTTGGCATTATCCAAGCTTAGACCATAACAATAGCAGTTTAAAGCTAACAGCTGAGCATTTTGGGAAGAAACAGAAGACAGACACAATTAACAGTTTTCCACTGATCTGTTTGATGACCGTCACTTCATCAGCGTGCACAGACTCACAGCTCACTGCAGAGAGAGAAAGGGCTTGCATAAGTATTTTTAGAAATACATTTCTCCTGATATTGCCATCGATGGTGGTACAAACTACTAAACAGTTTGAAGCAATGACCACAGCAACAATTTAGGAAGTTATGAGGCTTGTTCGTAAGTTCATAATGAACTATGATGTGACTGACCAAGCAGAATGAGATGATGGAAAGTTGCCTAGATAGCAACTAAACTAACACAGATGAACTCTTCCAGTCACCATAGATTCTGAGAGGCAGGTTTTTGTGGACATGGATATGAGGGTCAAGGAGAAACATGAACACAATATTTTTGTTGTCACCTCATAACTGCTTGTGGTCAAATTCTGCCCAATGAGCACCCACCTTTAAACATGTTTTTTACCTCATGGTGTTTGGATTGCCTTTTAGGCATTATAAATGTCATGAGTTTTACCTTCATGTTCTGCTGAAGCTCTGAGTATACAGTATCCTCAGCCAGACTGGCTCTCTCTAGTTGGGAACAAGAAACAAATCCTTGATTAATTTCCTGAATAAAACTCCAGCTCATCTAAACTGCTTAAGGGGGGAAAAAAGAAGACAAGAAACACCCGACCCAAAAATAGAGATGACCTGAAGGCTGCTGTCAGAGCAACCATGGCTTTGGTAACACCTTAGCAGTGATCGCCTCCATGCCACGCCACATTGATGCAGTAATTCATGGTAAAGGAGCCCCCACCAAGTATTGAATGTAGAAATGAACATACTTTTCAGAAGTTGGACATTTCTGTATTGTAAATCATTTTTGAATCGATCTTAAGAAATATTCTAATAATTTGAGATACTGGATTTCTGATTTTCATGAGCTGCAAGCCATAATGGATTTGGATTTAATGTATGTGAACACCAAGGATGCATATAGCTCATCACCCCTCCCCCCGCTGGGCTGTTCTGACCACAATCTGGTTCACTTGTCCCCTACATACATACCTATGGTGAATAAACAACCACCCACCAAGAGGTATGTAAGGAGCTGGTCTGAGGAGACCAGTATGGCACTGAGGGACTGTTTTGACACCACGGACTGGGATGTGTTGTGTGAACCTCACGGGGATGACATTGATAGCCTAACAACCTGCATCACGGATTACATTAATTTCTGTGTTAACACTATGCCAGTCAGGAAGGTACGGTGTTTTCCCAACAATAAACTTTGGGTGACCTCTGAACTAAAAGCCCTAATAACGAGAAGAGAGTTTTTAAATCTGGCAACATGGAGGAGAGTGCAGAGGGAGCTGAAGAGGGGGATAACGAGATGCAAGGACAGCTACAGGAGGAAGCTGGAGGAGCACCTCAAGGGGAGCAACACCGGAGAGGTATGGAGAGGCCTGAAAACCATCTCTGGCCACACAAAGGACAGTGGGAGGGGGCATGTATCTGGGGCCAGGACTGGGCAAATGAGTTGAATCTCTTTTTTTTTTCAACAGTTTTGACTGTGCCACCCCACCCTCCCCCACTCACCATAGTCCTGACCTGTCTGTGATATCACTTCACCCCCCCATAATACCTCTGACACCAACAGCTCCCTCCTCACACCACATCACCCCCCTCCGCTCCCTGCCAGACCAATCCACACACTCCACCCCCGACCTCACTCTACAGGAGTCACACCTCGGCTACACCCCTCGCCTCTCCATAACAGCTGATCAGGTGTTGAAGGAGCTGAGGAGGATCAAGACGAGGAAAGCTGCTGGCCCTGATGGTATCAGCTCCAGACTGCTTAAGGACTGTAGAGATCAACTCTGTGGGATTCTTCTGTACATTTTCAACCTGAGCCTCAGTCTGGAGAAAGTTCCACTTCTGTGGAAAACATCATGTGTGGTTCCAGTTTCCAAGACTGCGCACCCCAGGGAGCTCAACCACTTTTGGCCAGTAGCTTTAACGTCTCACCTAATGAAGATCATGGAGAGGATTGTTCTCTCCCACCTCCGACACCTGGTGAACAGCAAGATGGACCCCCTGCAGTTCGCATATCGACCGGGCATTGGTGTGGATGACGCTGTCATTTACCTGCTCCACTGGTCACTTTTGCACCTGGAGGGCACTGGGAGCACTGTGAGGATCATGTTCTTTGACTCCTCCAGTGCTTTCAACACAATCCAGCCATCACTGCTTAGGGCAGGGGTGTCCAAACTGATCCATAAAGGGCCGTGTGGCTGCAGGTTTTCATTCCAGCCATGCAGCAGCACACCTGACTTGGCTCATTCAATCAACTGAACTGTCTTCACACAGTCAAATACTTGCAGCCACACCCACCCTTGATTAAAGGGTGGGTGTGTCAGTTGATTGAATAAGCCAAATCAGGTGTGCTGCTGCATGGCTGGAATGAAAACCTGCAGCCACACGGCCCTTTACGGATCAGTTTGGACACCCCTGGCTTAGGGAGAAGCTGGAGGGAGCTGGTGTCGACTGCCACCTGGCTGCATGGATCATCGACTACCTCATTAACAGACCACAGTATGTGAGGCTCTGTGACTGTCTCTGATGTGGTAGTCTACAGCACAGGGGCTCCCCACAGGGTACAGTGCTGTCTCCTTTCCTCTTTACACATCTGAATTCAGCTACAACATGGACAGCTGCCACCTCCAGAAGTTCTCAGCTGATACAGCCATCGTTGGACATGTGTCAGAGGGGGACAATCTGGAGTAAAGAGAGGTCATCACCAACTTTGTCGCCTGGTGCGAACTGAACCACCTGTGCATCAACGCCAGCAAGACGAAGGAGGTGGTGATCGATTTCAGAAGGACTGCTCCTCAAATTGCACCAGTGAACATCCAGGGTTTGGACATTGAGATCGTGGAGGAGTACAAATACCTGGGTGTTCACCTCAACAACAAACTAGACTGGACTAATAACACAGATGTCCTGTACAAGAAGAGCCAAAGTAGTCTCCACCTGTTGAGAAGACTGAGGTCTTTTGGTGTGTGCAGGACACTGCTTAGGACTTTATATGACTCTGTGGTAGCATCACTGATTTTCTATGCTGTGGTCTGCTGGGGCTGTGGAAGTTCAGAGAGGGACAGGAAGAGACTTAATAAACTGGTCAGAAGGGCTGGCTCAGTCTTGGACTGTCCTCTGGACTCCATTGAGGTGGTGGGTGAGAGGAGGATGTTAGCCAAGCCGACATCAATCATGGATAATCCCTCTTACCCCCTACATGAGGCTGTGGGGGCTTTAAGCAGCTCTTTTAGTAGTAGACTGCTACACCCACAGTGTAAGAAGGAAAGATACCGCAGGTCATTCATACCTGCTGCTGTCAGACTGTATAACACCCACAACTTGTAATGTAGCACCAATAACCTGTTTGTCGTTATACTTGCACTACTTCACCACTACTACCTCTGCCATCTCTCATCGATGCAATTATGTGCAATAATATAGGCCTTAAACTATTTTTATGCATACATATATATTACACGCAGAGTCTGCCTGTAATGTGCAATTTTTCCGAGCCTCTCAATAAGGCAATTTTTCTATACTTTTTCACGGTAGATAATGCAAATATCCCTCTGTATTTAAAGGATATGGGACATGAAACATAAAAGCACGCTATATCAGTTTCTTTCCATTAAAAATGTGAATTAATTGCATCAACAAATACAAAATAATCTATTAAATTCAGCAAAATCATTATATTCGTGATGATTATATGGCATTTCTGCTCGACTTCCAATATGCATTTTTTGCAACAGGAAGAGCCGCTGTCACGTGATCATACGTCACAAAAACTTTCGGGCACAGCACAAGCGGGTAGATGAATGGAGAAGTGGATGACAAGAAAATTGTTTTTATAGTCTTTAAAGTACATTGGACATCATACATTGGACATCATGGTGTATTGTGCTGCTTATGGTTGCAATAATTCCAATGGGAAATGCCCTGGAGTAAGTTTTTTTGCATTCCCCAAGGACCCGAAGCTGAGGAAAGTGTGGGCTCACCTGCGCATGCGCAGTAGGCTTGGTAGGACAACTTTACAGAACACCTGTTGAAAAAAACTTTGCACCTACTGTTTCCCACAAACTGTATTCGGACCATTTCACTGAGGATTCTTTCAACATTAATACTCAGGTACTGAGCGATATTAATTCATGAAACAGGAAGCATAAGGATGAGAAAAAAAAAAACAGTTCAAATCGGGAAGCCGCGCACACCTGCGCCAGGCTGCACAAATGCGCACAGCTTCCCGACCCAAACCGCCTCTCTCTCATCCTTACACTTCATGCCTCATGTTCCATGAACCAACATCGCTATTTTATTTTTTTTTAAATCGGATCTGCGCGATTCAGCCGTGAAAAAGGCGGCATCCGCCGAAAGGCGCGCTGGATGCATCCCTGTTTGCATCCCTGCACGGAGGCCAGGGGACAGGGCAGGAATATTTTTGTTGATATGAGTGATCCGGTGCGATTTCGCAACCCCCCTGTTGAAGACCTCTGCGCTAAGCGACTGAAAGCCGAGGTAAGGATTAGTATTATAATTTTGGGTGTATCAATTATTGATTATCATAATTCTGACTCGTTTCGCCATTTTGAATGTTTTCATCTCGGACTCTGGAAGCATTGTATCTCAATCAATCTCGAAAAATATCAGCAAAAAAAAACTAGCTTGCAACGGACTTTAGCTAGATCTATGATGAACTTTCAATGTATGATACAAAAATAATACTTCTTTCAACAGATCATTAGCCTTTGAGCAGAATTGTTTTTAACTTACCAGGAAGTGTTATCCAGCCGACCGCTTTCAGTTTCATGAGGGCTGAATGAACTCTCTCTCTCAGAATCATCTGACCCGTCAGAGTAAAGACAAGATCCATGTTCATGTGAATTTCCAGCTATCGGTTCGAATTGATAGGGTCTAACTTCATATCTCTGTGAAACATCGGGAATGTCACTGTCGATGGCGTCCATTTCGGTAACCTGTTTACATTAGATTCCCAAGCGCTGGCTCCTTGGAAAGTTTTTGTGACGTCACGGGTCACGTGACCACCTAGCTCATTAACGAATCCTTGTTTTACGCTGATGTATAGAAAAACTTGAATAATGTGATGATTTTCACATTTTTGACGCCCTGCAGTGATTTAGATGGCATTTCTTATGTCCTTTATACATAATTATACCCAGGTAAAAATCCATGTCCCATATCCTTTAATCTTTCGTTTGCCTAATTTTTATTTCAGTGTTATTTATCTGTATGACATTTTCTTGCTACTGTAACACATGAATTTCCCCGATGTGGGATGAATAAAGTGAAATCTAATCTAATAATCATCAAAATTAAAACAAAAAAAAGGCTTGAAATATTTCACTTTGTGTAATGAATATAGATATGAAAGTTTACCTTTTTGAATTCAATTATTTAAAAAAATGAACTTTTTCACAGTATTCTAATTGTTTGAGCTGCATTAGTATTATGTCAACAGTAAACCTAATATTGAATTATTTTATGATAACGGGCTGCCTAGCCAAGCCTTTTGGGTTAATCAATTCTCACTGCCTCTGTCAAAGTTGGTGTCATGTTCACGCACGTGCACTGTAACGGATGTCAGATTAAACTTGGGTTCCAATCCTCTCCTCAGCATCGACTGAAAATGCAGCAAAAAGTGCACTGTCTGCTGGTTTATTCTGTTACTTTTCAGTCCACCACATTCAGTCTGCCACTTAGTACTGTATCACTTTCAATATTAAAGTGCACATGAACACCAGACCACTCTTATGAGATTGCTACCTTTGAAAATTCAACCCAGAGGTGGGCAAAACCGTGCCAGGTTGACACTGGTATGATAAAAAACAAACAACAACCACAGCTACCTGTACAACTAATAAAATTGAAAATGGGTATGTTAGATTTATGGTAGATATGCAAACGATCAATCATCAACAACAGTCAATAGTATCAGCGGTGCCGAGGTGGTGGGGGCCCCAAATCAAAATCTGCTTAGGGCCCCATAAAATCTTGGCCTGGCTCTGGGGGAATAAAACCCTCAGGGATGTGCTATTATAGGAAATGAAAATCCACTACTTCACACTATCCTGTTCTTGACGTTTCCCTGTAACAGCACATCAGTGACTGTTTTGTTCGTGACATCATAGCATGACACAAGAGTAGTGTGCAGATGATCCATGATACAAAATACATTTTCATTATTTCACTCTACCTTTTACTTTCTTCGATTTTTTTGGTGGTTTTAGTTCAATCTCAGCATAAGTCACATCACCAACACCTGCACCTTGTTCAGCATCAGCACCTGGAGTAGCAGAGAACAAAACCATCCCAGTGATCTTTAGCCGTGTAATACATCACTCATAAACAGAAACACAAGTCATGATCCATCTCTGGCTAAATCTACACTGAACACGAGCTGCTTTTTTAAAGAGTAAATCTTTAAAGGGACAGTCCACCGTACTTCCATAATGAAATATGTTCTTCTCTGGATTGAGATGAGCTGATCCGTACCTCTCCGAGCTTTGCGCGACCTCCCTGTCAGTCAGACGCGCTGTCACTCCTGTTAGCAATGTAGCTAGGCTCAGCATTGCCAATGGTATTTTTTGGGGCTGTAGTTAGATGCGACCAAACTCTTCCATGTTTTTCCTGTTTACATAGGTTTATATGACCAGTGAAATGAACAAAGTTCAGTTACACAAATTGAAACTTGGCGATTTTATATGCTATGGAAAGTCCGCACTATAATGACAGGCGTACTAACACCTTCTGCGCGCTTCGACAGCGCATTGATACCTTCACTCAGGAGTGAAAGTATCAATGCGCTGTCGAAGCGCGCAGAAAGTGTTAGTACGCCTGTCATTATAGTGCGGACTTTCCATAGCATATAAAATCGCCACGTTTCAATTTGTGTAACTGAACTTTGTTCATTTCACTGGTCATATAAACCTATGTAAACAGGAAAAACGTGGAAGAGTTTGGTCGCATCTAACTACAGCCCCAAAAAATACCATTGGCAATGCTGAGCCTAGCTACATTGCTAACAGGAGTGACAGCGCGTCTGACTGACAGGGAGGTCGCGCAAAGCTCGGAGAGGTACGGATCAGCTCGTCTCAATCCAGAGAAGAACATATTTCATTATGGAAGTACGGTGGACTGTTCCTTTAAACTCTTTTAGTTTCCTTTATCATTCAGTTTGTGGCATCTTTTTAATTTGATGCATAAGCTATCGAACTCCCACTAATGCATAACATGGGTCTAAATAGACCCGCATTCATTTCCAATGTAATTCCAAGCATTAATGTTATATTCACTCTCACAACTTCTAAAACCAATACAATTAATCCCATTATACTTATAAAAGTAATTATTTAGGTACTCCTTAATGTAAGGAAAGTGATTTTTTATTTTTCTACATGGATTTGGAATTACTACACTAATTTCTAGACATGGGTCTAAAAAGACCCGCATTCATTTATAATGGAAATGTAAGTTGTTGTTGTTTTTTTCCAGTTACAACTTCCACAATTATTATATTTTAAATAGGAAATGGATTAAAATGTCATAAATTAGGTAGTTTTCTATGTACAACACTATTATTTATTTTATATATTATAAACAAGCACAGACAAATAATTGATCTATTATTGCAGACATGGATCTAAAGTGACTCACATTAGGAACTAAAATATATTTGCAACTGTTTCCAGTCAGGAACACAAATACTGCGGACCACTGTTGATCACTGTTGACCTGTTGATTGTGAAGAATCAGAACTTCAAAACTCCAAAATGACATGCCAGAGGTCATACAGTACTACAATAAAACCAAAGGAGGCGTGGATCTCATGGACCAAATGGTCCAAACATACACATCAAAGCGGCGAACAAGGAGGTGGCCTATGGTGCTCTGGCAAAATGTGGTCGATGTTGCTGCTCTGAACGCATTCACTGTTTTTACAGCACATCACCCTGATTATATGGGTGGTGTGCCAAATGCCCGGCGCCTCTTCATCAAGGAATTGGCTCAAGAGCTAATCATGCCTCACATGAGGAGGCGACTGGAGACCAGTCTCCATCTGCAGAAGCATGTCATTCAGGCAATGGAGATGTGTGGCTTACAGAGGCAGTTCATCCAGCCACAGGAGCCAAACCGTGTCTTGCAGAGTAAGAGAAAGAGGTGCAGCCTGTGTCCCTATGCGCGAGACAAAAAAAGTGTCTCACTCATGCTCCCGATGTGCACGGCCTGTGTGCAAAGAACACAAATTCACTCAGGTGATTTGTGAAATGTGCAAGAACTGAGAAAGCTGTAACAATGTAGGTCAATACTGACCTTTTCCCATGATTATATGCAGTTTTACTTAGTGTATTTACATACCAGGTCCGTTTTATAGTGGTTCACTGACATTATCAATTTACTGTTTAGTATTCATATTTTACAATCTCAGTCACAGTCATTTTACTGTTTTACATGTTTTATGTAAAACATTCAGAATTCATTCAGAATTCATTCAGAATTATAGAATCAGAATTATATTCATTCAGAATTATTTCTGAATATGTCATTCAGAAAATAAGTTCTTGTTACAGTAAGTCTTTGAATAAACTCTTTTCATGCAATGCTCCGAATCAATGTATTGTTTTATACTTTTAAATAATTTAAATATCATAAGTCAGATATGAAATAATTGTAATTTTGAATGATTTAGAAGTCCCAGACAGGGGCCATTTGGCCTTTTTACCTAGAAAACCCACAAGAGGGCCAATTGGCCCCAAGTCCTCCCTGTAGACATTCATTTTGTTATGGAAATGTGGCTGTTAGTTACCTTACAGCTTAGAAATGAAATCTTACAATGCCTGTTGAATGTTGAATCTCTGCATCTTCGTTCCTTGGAGAGGAGCTTCTTTCACCACAAAATTCTTGAGGGAACTGAAGCGATAGTCCATGTGCACTGAGTTATTTATCCATCAAACAATTGTCTGGTTGCAGTCACATGAGTCGTTATGGTCACATGGGACATTCACATGTTCACATTTTAGAATAGAATGTGTTTTTATTCCTCATTCTCACATTCACACAGAAGTAGCCAACATGACTTCACCACTGAAGTGTGAAGTGTGTGAAATGTAACCTCCTCACCCCACACACTGCCACTAACAGCCTCATTACCATAACAAAATGAGTGATTAGTGTATTGGGGAAAAGCGGTCGGGCCAAATGGCCCCTATGTGGGTCTTCTAGGTAGACAGAAAAATGCTGGGACTGCTATACATTTTTGCCAAAGAAAATACTGCAAAGAACTGATCCTTGAACAGTATTACATAGAAAATGAAAGCGGGTCTTTTTAGATCCATGTGTCTAAATAATACATAATTATGTAAAATGTCTTCTACTTCAAAGAGTAACCATAAAGTATGAAAATTAAGTATTGGTGCTGGGAATAAATACTCCATAAATCATAAAAAGATGCATTATTGCATGAGGAATCAAGATCATTTTACAATATAGCTAAGAAAAACTAAGCCTTTGGTGAAATTGCATAGAAAATGAATACGGGTCTTTTTAGACCCATGTTATGCATTAAAGGGGTATTAACAAAAAAGGTATTTTTACGTAAAATGCAATGATGCCAAAAATGAAATGAAGCTTTCTAAGGGACATAAACAAGTCAATTGAGGAATTAATGGAGTATTGAGCAAAAAAAATGTATTATGATAAAGATATAGAAAATTTTAAACTCTGCCGGGTCTATTTAGACCCATCTTATGCACTAAAGGGTTTTAATGTGCGATATCTTTATGACTTGTACTCGGTAGATCACATCACTGCTTTTAATGGAGCCTGTGATGGAACTGATTCTTCTGATCTGGAGGAAAAATGCAGACCCTGGATCCTGATATGTTTATGTATTAAATTATTGAATGTGCTGAAAATTTCAGGTGTTATTTGCTGACTTTGTTTCTCAACAAATGCATGAAATGTCCCAGCATTAAAAACACTCTACCATTGTTCCTGTTTGCCTTCTTTTTCTTCGTGACCTTTGCGTAAGTGGCTTCGCTGCTCTCAGTTGCAGCTTCACCTGAACACAGTGCAGTGTGTTAATCACAAGACACTTCTGTACTTTACTGTATCAAGTTAATCTACAGTTAAGTCACCTAATGTAAGAGGAAATGTCTGATATGAAATAAAGCTACATTGGTGCTTGAAAGTTTGTGAACCCTTTAGAATTTTCTATATTTCTGCATTAATATGACCTCAAACAATCAGATTTTCACACAAGTCCTAAAAGTAGATAAAGAGAACCCAGTTAAACAAATGAGATTAAAATATTATACTTGGTCATTTATTTATTGAGGAAAATGATCCAATATTACATATCTGCGAGTAGCAAAAGTATGTGAACCTCTAGGATTAGCAGTTAATTTGAAGGTGAAATTAGAGTCAGGTGTTTTCAATCAATGGGATGACAATCAGGTGTGAGTGGGCACCCTGTTTTATTTAAAGAACAGGGATCTAGCAAAGTCTGATCTTCACAACACATTTGTGGAAGTGTATCATGGCACAAACAAAGGAGATTTCTGAGGACCTCAGAAAAAGCGTTGTTGATGCTCATCAGGCTGGAAAAGCTTACAAAACCATCTCTAAAGAGTTTGGACTCCACCAATCCACAGTCAGAAAGATTGTGTACAAATGGAGGAAATTCAAGGCCCTGTCCACACGGCAACGGATTCAGGTGACTCCGATACAATTGCTTATCGTTTAGGCCTGGCGTCCACACGGCGCCGGCGTTTTGGGTGCCCAAAACGCAATCTTTTTGAGAACGGGTTCCAGAGTGGAAAGATCTGGCAACGTTGCCGTTGTGAAGTCGTCTGGATGAGTAAAACGGATTTGTTTACGATGACGTCACAACCACATGACTGTGAATGCTTCACGCCGGGTAGAAGTGTAACGAATATCACCAGGAAAAAGCCTTACAGAGCACTAGTGAGAGTGAAACATGAGCTTGGATATTATTATTATTATTATTATTATTATTATTATGTTCAGTGTTAGTTCACAGTAGTAATGCAAGAAGCAGAATAGTGACAGTAATAGTGAAGCAAAAACATGCAATTGTACAAACACTGCAGCTCTACAGCAAAATATTCATTTATAAAATGGTCTGATTCTTAACACCAGTAGTGCCAATGATCTCATTGCGATGCGATGCGAGTTGTCAAGAAATCCTATAACTTGGTTCATGAAACGCGCTTACAAAATATTTTCACTGTGAATATTTATTGTGTAATGCCTGGTGCAAAGTGAGAGAGAGAATAGCCCTTAGGGCAGAGTCAATCCCGCCAGCAAAAATAAGGGGAAAAAAGGAGCGATCTCACCTCTTCAGATGATGGTTTAAGTCCTACAATACATTCCTCAAAAAAGGGCGTAGAAAAGCAAATTAATCCATCAACGTGTATCATTCAATTTATTCCGGACAATTAAAGACGCCGCCTTCCGCGTACGTCATCCTCGTCGCCATTTTGGAAAGGTCAAAGCGGAGAATAAAGATTAGCTGCGTTTAACTGTACCAACAGGTTTACCGTCCAAAGGAGATCACATGGGATTACCTTTCACAGGTGAGAAACAGCAAATTAATCCATCAACGTGTAGTATTCAATTTATTCCGGACCATTAAAGACGCCGCCTTCCGTGTACGTCATCCTCGCCGCCATATTGGAAAGGTCAAAGCGGAGAATAAAGATTAGCTGCGTTTAACTGTACCAACAGGTTTACCGTCCAAACGAGATCACATGGGATTACCTTTCACAGGTGAGACTGGAAAAATACTTTTCATTGTATTTGGTCATTATAATGTAATTTTACGAACAGATTTTCCTGACTTTGTGGCTAATATGAAGTCTCGCGCATAATAGTTTATGCGCATGCGTCCTTACTTCTATTCCCATACGAAAAAGAACAGTAAAGAACTTATAAGAGTTTACCACTGTCTTAGTAGTAAATCCTTATAAATATAAGGATAAATCCTTATAAGGATTTATAAATAAATATATATGCCATGTATGATTTACTCCTGAAAGTGGCCCATTTTGCATTTTCCTCATACAAATTTTTTATGAAAATCTAGTATGTATGAAGTGAACATTGTGCATGTTTTTTACAGATAATGTGTATGATGAATTACACCGTCTTTGTATGCTTCATGTAATGTTTGTAGTTTTAAATTATATTTTACAGTTTAAAATGTATATGCCTTTTATATGTAAATCCACATATGTTTGTGTTGGATTTACATATAAAAGGCATGTACATTTTAAACTGTAAAATATAATTTAAAACTACAAACATTACATGAAGCATACAAAGACAGTGTAATTCATCATACACATTATCTGTAAAAACCATGCACAATGTTCACTTCATACATACTAGATTTTCATAAAAAATTTGTATGAGGAAAATGCAAAATGGGCCACTTTCAGGAGTAAATCATACATGGCATATATATTTATTTATATTTATAAGGATTTACTACTAAGACAGTGGTAAACTCTTATAAGTTCTTTACTGTTCTTTTTCGTATGGGTTGTTCTGGTGTGTCCGAAGGGACCGTCTTACAGCGCCCCTAGAGGTGTGGCATGTGTATTGCATCGTTTTCAGCAAGCGTTGCGTTGCCATATGGACCTGATTTCTACTGATCGTTGCCCATTTGGAGGCGATATTTTTTTTAAATAACATCACGTTGCCGTTGTCGTGTGGATGTGGCCCAAGACCATGGTTACCCTCCCCAGGAGTGGTCGACCAACAAAGATCACTCCAAGAGCAAGGCGTGTAATAGTCGGCGAGGTCACAAAGGACCCCAGGGTAACTTCTAAGCAACTGAAGGCCTCTTTCACATTGGCTAATGTTCATGAGTCCACCATCAGGAGAACAATGAACAACAATGGTGTGCATGGCAGGGTTGCAAGGAGAAAGCCACTGCTCTCCAAAAAGAACATTGCTGCTCGTCTGCAGTTTGTTAAAGATCATGTGGACAAGCCAGAAGGCTATTGGAAAAATGTTTTGTGGACGGATGAGACCAAAATAGAACTTTTTGGTTTAAATGAGAAGGGTTATGTTTGGAGAAAGGAAAACACTGCATTCCAGCATAAGAACCTTATCCCATCTGTGAAACATCTCATCTCATCTCATTATCTCTAGCCGCTTTATCCTTCTACAGGGTTGCAGGCAAACTGGAGCCTATCCCAGCTGACTACGGGCGAAAGGCGGGGTACACCCTGGACAAGTCGCCAGGTCATCACAGGGCTCTGTGAAACATGGTGGTGGTAATATTATGGTTTGGGCCTGTTTTGCTGCATCTGGGCCAGGACAGCTTGCCATCATTGATGGAACAATGAATTCTGAATTTTACCTGCAAATTCTAAAGGAAAATGCCAGGACATCTGTCCATGAACTGAATCTCAAGAGAACGTGGGCCATGCAGCAAGACAATGACCATAAGCACACAAGTCGTTCTACCAAAGAATGGTTAAAGAAGAATAAAGTTAATGTTTTGGAATGGCCAGGTCAAAGTCCTGCCCTTAATCCAATTGAAATGTTGTGGAAGGACCTTAAGCAAGCAGTTCATGTGAGGAAACCCACCAACATCCCAGAGTTGAAGCTGTTCTGTACAGAGGAATGGGCTAAAATTCCTCCAAGCCGGTGTGCAGGACTGATCAACAGTTGCGGGAAACGTTTAGTTGCAGTTATTGCTGCACAGGGGGTCACACCAGATACTGAAAGCAAAGGTTCACATACTTTTCCCACTCACAGATATGTAATATTGGATCATTTTTCTCAATAAATAAATGACCAAGTGAAATATTTTTGTCTCATTTGTTTAACTGGGTTCTCCTTGTCTACTTTTAGGACTTGTGTGAAAATCTGATGATGTTTTAGCTCATATTTATGCAGAAATATAGAAAATTCTAAAGGGTTCACAAACTTTCAAGCACCACTGTACCTGTTCCACTCGTATCTGCCTGAGCCACAGTGTCGTAAATGTGTTCAGTTCCTACAGAAAAAAGAACAAAGATTCAGTGAATTTGTTATAAATGTGATTGTAGATTACAAAACATAACAGATTTCAAACAAATAAAATGTTTTATTATTATGAGATTATAATTTTACAATGGATTTCAAAGAAAGATGTGAGTTTCTATGAATAAATGTAGAAATAAACAGTCACTGAGACAGTGTCTGACCAGCCTGAAGTGGTGTGTGTCCTGCCTGAGAGTCTTCAGCTCCTGACCGCCTCTGATTCTGATCTGATGTCTGATTGGTTTTCTGCTGCTTTTCTATAGAGGGAGACAGATTCTACATCTGAACAGGGTGTAAATAGGAACAGAAACACTTTATTTTACACAGCCCTGATTACAGCGTAATGAACAGGGAGAGTATGATATAATTCTAATAACAATATGGAGTTAGAGGAGTGAAACTACATGTATGAACTGCACAACCTGTAGTAAAGTCATATTTCCAACTAAACTTAATGATTTAACAAAAACCCAGATTCTATTATGAAACCAGGTTCAGTATGACAGATCTCACACCCACAATAATTACTGAGAATTTGCCCAAAACAATCAAACTATTATGTGATGCCTCATAATTTTCTTTATTCTTTAGAAATTCTGATGATATTCAACATAAAATAGCAAAATCAGTTATCAGACCTTTCTTTCTTTTGTAGGACCACAGTAGGATCATTAAGATCAGTAACGCAATGAACAAAAATCCCAAACCCACAGCCACTCCTACTGTTCCACCACTGGATCTAAATCCTGGGACTGAGGAGAGAAAGAGAGCAGAATTTAAGCTTTAAACACTGTACAACTAAACCATGTTATTAAAACTAGAATGAAATACAAATAAATTCACACAAGGTTTCTCACGTCTGACTGAGACCCAGCTTTTCAGTGACTCTCCTCTCTCTGGGTGTTTACAGTGGTAGAAACCTTCATGTGACTTTGAGACCTTATGGATGATCATCTCTTTTGTAGTCTGTGTCTGGAGGACTGATCCAACTTTATAGAAATCAACTCGGAGGTTTGAGGGCTTTGGGTTTCGATATAAACAGCGTAGAGTCAGAGGATGTCCCTCAGTCACAGGATGGACAGGACTCTCCAGGATCACAGCACCATCTACAACACAGAAAACCACATTTACAAAATAAATAAATATTTTCTCTCATTGATCGATATTGAATGTATAAATAACCTATATACAAACAGACGGTAGAGAAACTGTCACACATGACAGCACTGAGCACTGAGCCATGTACACTTCCTTTCCCCTCACTCCACAACGTCTACACTTTACTGGTGAGTGAAGGTGAAATTCACAGGACATTTCTCATCACCAAACTCACTGATATGACTCAGGTTGCCACCTTGCACTCTCTATTACAAACACTTTTAATACCAGAACATATTAATCAGAAACCAAGCACAATGAGTTCACTGCACACAGCAGCAATCAACATAAACAGAGAGAAATAAAATGCTTTGTGACATCCCTGATTGATTAATACTCAATAAAATACTCGTTTCATTATCATTATCAGTGTGGGTATCTGTAAGCATGGACTCGTACTCAGTCTGGAAAGTAACAGCAAAAACATATCCATACTCAGAATTACAGAAATTACAGGGAATGTACTGAGAGAAGGGCGGCATGGTGGTGTAGTGGTTAGCGCTGTCGCCTCACAGCAAGAAGGTCCGGGTTCGAGCCCCGTGGCCGGCGAGGGCCTTTCTGTGCGGAGTTTGCATGTTCTCCCTGTGTCCATGTGGGTTTCCTCCGGGTGCTCTGGTTTCCCCCGCAGTCCAAAGACATGCAGGTTAGGTTAACTGGCGACTCTAAATTGACCGTAGGTGTGAATGTGAATGGTTGTCTGTGTCTATGTGTCAGCCCTGTGATGACCTGGCGACTTGTCCAGGGTGTACCCCGCCTTTCACCCGTAGTCAGCTGGGATAGGCTCCAGCTCGCCTGTGACCCTGTAGAACAGAATAAAGCGGCTAGAGATAATGAGATGTACTGAGAGAAAAAATTCCAGATGTTTTTGTCTTCTTGAACAGTTTTTCCCAGCTGGAAACTCAGAGTTCTGAATATTCTGTAATGAAACATTTCCCTTTTCCTTTAATAATAAACACACTGCATGAAGACTCACCCTGCACTGTGATGTTAACAGGATTCCTGTTTTCTCCAGATTCAGAGTGACACCAGGAAACTCCAGTGTAGGATGTGGAGAGGGAGCTGATTTTACATGGAGAACAATCTAACACTCCCTCACTGTGTGTGTATCGTCTCACTGTCCATCCAGTAGAACGACTCTGGTCAGTAGAGTTACAGCTCAGTGAGAGAGAGTCAGAAGTAAAGTGTTGAGTTCTGTTGGGATTGATGATCAAAGAGACTGGAGGAGATTCACCTTAAACAGAGAAGAGAGTCATGTAAATAAGAATCAGTGCAACATGCAATAAGGATATACAGTAAGTGCATGTGTTCAGAATTCTGTTTATTAATCCAGTAATTAAAGCCACACAGTCCATAGCATGGGTCATAACACAGAAAAGTTTAACCCCAGATAATCCTTCCTCATTGTAGATTACATTCGACCAGCACATACATTTACATAGTGCAAAGTTCAGAGCCATGTTTAGTTTGTGATTGCCATTGCTGTGTTTAGACCCTTTTGGATTTTGCCTATTTGTATTGTGTTTAATAACAATCTAACATAATGACATCATCTGAAGAAAGAAACCTTTATTTGTCACATGCACACTTCAAGCACAGTGAAATTCATCCTCTGCATTTAACCCATCTAAAGCAGTGAACACGCGCGCACACACACACACAGCAGTGGGCAGCACAGTCAGGGGTTCATTACCTTGCTCAAGGGCACCTCAGCCCAAGGCTGTCCCACATCAACCTAACTGCATGTCTCTGGATTGTGGGGGAAACCAGAGCACCCAGAGGAAACCCACACAGACATGGGGAGAACATGCAAACTCCACACAGAAAGGCCCTTGCTGGCCGCTGGGTTCAAACCCAGAACCTTCTTGCTGTGAGGCGACCGTGCTAACCACTACACCACCGTGCCCTGTACCTGTAAGGTCCTCTGAATATCCATATCTGTGTTTGTATTATGGGGCTTTTCCACTACCAATGCCGCTGAGTTGGGCTGAGCCGTGCGGTGCTGAGTCGAGCTGGGTGGGGCTGTTGGGGTTGCATTTCGACTACAACCGTGCTGAACCGTGCTGGCTGGAAGTGGGTGGACACATTGGGTGGAGTTAGCGAAAGTGGGTGGACGTCACGTGATGTCGTTAGGCGGCGCAAACAGTGACATCAGTGACCTTTTAAGCGGTAGTCTCACGACCCAGATCGTAAACAATAAACATGGAGGACATGGAGTCGTTAGTGTTGCTGGTCTTGGTGCTAGTTTTCTGATCTTCTTCTTCTTCTTTGTCGTAATTTTTCTTCTTCCGGGTTTACGGTGTTTACAGATGGTGGTTAAAGATCCCAGCATGCTCGCGGGGCATGTGAGGACACTCCTCCTCACTAATCAGTGCACAGGGGAGTGTCTCCTCACGCCCCTAGCCCCACTCGGCTCGGTTGGGCTCACTTCAGCCTCACTCCAAAACCGTGCGAGTTTTGGGTGCTGAGTAAGGCTGAAGTGAGCTCAGTCGTGCTGCTCTGAGGTAGTTGAAACGCGAGCCTGTTAGGACTGGGACTGTTCTGGCCTCTAGAGGCCGCTGTTATGTTTATCTTGTCATGTTTGTTTTGGCCTCTAAAGGTCGCCACTGTGTTTTGTGTTTGTCTTGATTGCCTGTTTCCTGCCCCGCCCTGTTCCTTAATTAGTTTGTGTATAAATACCCCTCTGTTTGTTCCCTTGTCACGGAGTCTTTATGCTATGCTGTCTAGTGCTAGTTTCCTCTGTCCCATGTATCTTGCCTGTGCCCTTGTGTTTTTGATATTTTTGCTTTCTTTGGACTTTGTACCTTTTTGATCTTCTGAGCGTTCAGCATTTTGTCTTTCCTTTTGTTTTTGGACATTTAACCTTTGGATATTTTTATTTTTGGTTTATCTTCTGAACTTTTGGATTTTCTTTTTGTTTTTTTCCATTGGATTGTAAATAGTGTAAATAAACTGTTTTTTGATACTCTACTTTCGCTTCACGCCTCTGCACTTGAGTCATCCCCCTGGTGGCCTAGTGGGGGTTTGCTGGATTATCACACCAATGACCTGGGTTCGAATCCCAGCAAAACCCTAACAGAAAGACTCTGTCATGACTGACTCAACAGAGGCTGCTTCAACTGTCTACCCAGCCAACCTTCAGGGAATTATGGCAGCTTCGGAGCGACCATGAGCCATGCTTGCCATGAGGTACTGCTTCAGCAGATTGGGAAAACCCTGGCACAGCTGACTCCTTTGCCCGCATCTCCTGATCCGGCTCGTGCTCCACCATCTGCTCCAGTGCCTCCCGCCACGCTGCCTCCTTCACCTCACGAACCCAGCCTTCCTGCACCACAGAGGTATGACGGCAAGTGCAGTGAGTGCCGGGAGTTCCTTACCCAATGCCAACTCACCTTTGAGCTTCAGCCTACCACCTACACTACGGATTGCCGCAAGATTGCCTTTGTGATAACCTTGTTAGCTGGTAAGGCTTGGGCAACGGCCATTTGGCAGAGACAGGGACCTGAGTGCTCTGATTTCAAGCTGTTTAGGGTGGAGATGCTTCATGTCTTCGATCAGGCAGACGCCAGTAAAGATGCAGCCAGGAAGCTCATGTCCATCTGGCAAGAAGGAAGCATCGCAGACTACACCATCGTGTTCCAGATGCTTGCAGCAGTCAGCGGATGGAACGAAGCAGCCCTGGTTTCAGCCTTTCACCATGGTTTGTCTGACCCCATCAAAGACGGCCTGGCCTCTATCGGATGCCCAAGTGACCTCGAAACTCTGATCTCACATTCTACTCATCTTGACAACAGGATTAGAGAGCGCCGCCACGTCCTGAGCTTCCCCGGCCTCAATGCCTCGACCTGGAGCCCGTCTACCTCCTCCAGTGACTGTCCAGAGCCCATGCGAGTTGGCCGTACTCGTCTCTCCGAAGCTGAAAGGGAGCAGAAGGAGGGACAAGTGCTGCATCTACTGTGGCAAGCCTGGCCATTTCCAAGCTCTTGGGAAAAGGACCGCCCGTCCAGCCGAGGGAGGGTTGTGACGGGGCCTACCCTCTCTCCCGAACTCCCTGGCCAAGGAGTCTACATTCCGGTCTCCATCTCCTGGGGTGAGTCTGTCCACTCTTGTCAGGCCTTGTTAGACTCCGGGGCGGCTGGAAACTTTATGGATGTTCACTTCGCCCAAAGTATCAATGTCCCGACTGCACCTCTTGAAGTCCCACTGTCTGTGTCTGCCCTGGATGGCCAAGCCTTAGGTGACAGAAGAGTCACCCAAGTAACTCCTCCAGTCTCAAGGTCACAAGGAAGAAATATCCCTGCACCTGATTCCTTCACCAGAGTTCCCAGTTATTCTAGGTCTTCCTTGGCTTACCCGCCACAACCCTCGTATAGACTGGGTCACTAGCCAGGTTGTGGAGTGGGGTCCTGCTTGCTATGCCTCTTGTCTGCTCTCTAGCTCTCCTGTGTCTCCTGCCGAGCCTCCTGATCTCACCGAGTTATCTCAAGTTCCCACAGAGTACTGGGATCTCAAGGAAGTTTTCAGCAAGAGCAGGGCCACCGTTCTTCCTCCGGACTGTGCCATCGACTTGCTCCCTGGGACTACCCCTCCTCGTGGCAGACTGTTTTCCCTCTCTCAGCTAGAATGCAAGGCCATGGAGGAGTACATCAAGGAAGCCTTGGCCTCTGGGTTCATTCGACCCTCCACCTCACCCACTGGTGCTGGCTTCTTCTTTGTCGGAAAGAAGGATGGGGGGCTCCGGCCATGTATTGATTACAGGGGTCTGAACAAGATCACTGTACACAACCGCTATCCCCTTCCGCTGATGTCCACAGCGTTCGATCTGCTCCAAGGTGCCACTGTCTTCACCAAATTGGACTTACGGAACGCATACCACCTCATCCGTATCCGTCAGGGAGACGAGTGGAAGACTGCCTTTAACACCCCGTCTGGGCACTACGAGTACCAGGTGATGCCCTTCGGACTCACCAATGCACCAGCTGTTTTTCAGGCCCTAATCAACGTCGTCTTGAGGGACATGATTAACCAGTACGTTTTTGTCTACCTCGATGACATCCTAATCTTTTCCAAGACCGTGCAGGAGCACCGCCACCATGTCCGCCAGATTCTCCAGAGGCTGCTACAGAACAATCTGTTCGCTAAGGCCCAGAAATGCGAATTTCATGTTCCCAAGGTCTCCTTTCTGGGTTTTATTATACGGACAGGCCAACTCCAGATGGATCCAGCCAAGACCCTGGCCGTCCGGGACTGGCCCACCCCCAAGTCCGTCAAAGAGGTTCAGCGGTTCTTAGGATTTGCTAACTTCTACCGCAAGTTTATCAGGAACTTTAGTTCTGTAGCAGCGCCCATATCGGACCTCACCAAAGGGACAGGTGGATCGTATGTCTGGTCTCCTCAGGTGGAAAAGGCGTTCAAAGACCTCAAGCACCGCTTCTGCACGGCACCCATTCTGGTCCTCCCGGACCCTTCGCAACCCTTCATCGTCGAGGTGGATGCCTCGGACAGCGGCGTCGGCGTGGTCCTCTCTCAATGCTCGGAAGGAAGGCTGCACCCCTGCGCATACTTCTCCCACCGCCTGAGTTCTGCGGAGTCCCGGTATGACGTGGGGGATCGAGAACTGCTAGCAGTTAAACTGGCCCTTGAGGAGTGGAGGCACTGGCTGGAGGGAGCGCAACATCCATTTTTGGTCTGGACGGACCACAAGAACCTGGAGTACCTCCAGCAAGCAAAGAGACTCAATCCATGACAGGCTAGGTGGGCCTTGTTTTTCAGTCGGTTCAACTTTACCCTATCATACCGCCCCAGCTCCAAAAACACCAAACCTGACGAGCTTTCCAGGCTGTTCGCTCCCACCAACAGGGAGAGCGAAGTTGGGCCTATTATCCCTGTGTCCCGGATTGTGGCCCCTGTCCGCTGGGGTATTGAGGAGGCCATCCGACGAGCCCAACGCCAGGACCCCGGTCCTGGGACAGGGCCACTGGGCCTCTTGTACGTCCCACATCAAGCCCGGGCCAAGGTTCTCCAGTGGGGTCACTCGTCCCCTCTCACCACCCACCTGGGAGCTCGAAGGACCCTGGACTTTTTGAGAAGACACTTCTGGTGGCCAAGCATGGAGAAGGAAGTGAGGTCATTTGTCCTTTCCTGCGAGGTGTGCACCAGAAGCAAGAACCCACGACAGCATCCCCAGGGCCTCCTGCATCCTCTGACCATTCCCCGGCGTCCCTGGTCCCACATGGCAGTCGATTTCATCACGGGTCTCCCTGAGTCACAAGGTAACACTGTCATTTTTGTCATAGTTGACAGATTCTCCAAGGCCTGCCACTTTATACCACTGTGCAAGCTCCCTTCTGCTCTTGAAACAGCTAAACTATTGTTTGATCACGTCTTGCGAGTCTTTGGTCTCCCACAGGATATCGTCTCTGACCAGGGGCCCCAGTTCTCCTCCCGAGTGTGGCACGGGTTTTGCAAGCTCATCGGAGCCACTGCCAGCCTCTCCTCTGGGTTCCACCCACAGTCCAATGGCCAGATGGAGAGGCTCAACTAGGACCTGGAAACCACCCTGCGAGGCCTGGCTATGGATAACCCGACACCTGGCTGCCATGGGCAGAGTACGCCCACAACACCCTGCAGTCATCGGCCACCAAGCTGTCGCCATTCCAGTGCCAATTCGGGTTCCAGCCACCTCTGTTCCCGGACCAGGAGGAGGACACGGGCGTGCCCTCGGTCAACCAATATGTGAGACGGTGTCGCAAGACCTGGAGCAAGGTCAGGAGGACCCTCATCCAGACCTCCAGAACCAACCAGACTCAGGCCAACCGCTATAGAAGACCTGCCCACGCTTTCCACCCTGGGCAGCAGGTTTGGCTGTCCACCAAGGACCTTCCGCTGTGGGTGGAGAACCGCAAGCTTGCTCCTCGCTACATTGGCCCCTTCAAGGTGGTGCGCAGGGTGAACCCTGTTGCCTACCAGCTCCAGTTGCCCCGGACTCTGAGGATCAACCCCACATTCCATGTTTCCCTGTTGCGGCCCGTACTGACGTCCATGTATGCCCCTGCCCCTAGGAATCCCCCACCCCCCTGCATCTTCCAGGGTCAGACTGTGTTCACTGTGCATCACCTGCTTGACTTCCGCCGAGTCTGCGGTGGGCTTCAATATCTGGTAGACTGGGAGGGCATTGGCCCTGAGGAACGCTGTTGGGTCCCCGCCTGGGACATTTTAGATAAAGGACTTTGTCAGGACTTCCATTCAGCCCATTCGGATCGCCCTGGGAACGTCAGGAGACGCTCCTGGGAGGGGGTGTCCTGTTAGGACTGGGACTGTTTTGGCCTCTAGAGGCCGCTGTTATGTTTATCTTGTCATGTTTGTTTTGGCCTCTAGAGGCCGCCACTGTGTTTTGTGTTTGTCTTGATTGCCTGTTTCCTGCCCCGCCCTGTTCCTTAATTAGTTTGTGTATAAATACCCCTCTGTTTGTTCCCTTGTCACGGAGTCTTTAGGCTATGCTGTCTAGTGCTAGTTTCCTCTGTCCCACGTATCTTGCCTGTGCCCTTGTGTTTTTGATATTTTTGCTTTCTTTGGACTTTGTACCTTTTTGATCTTCTGAGCGTTCAGCATTTTGTCTTTCCTTTTGTTTTTGGACATTTAACCTTTGGATATTTTTATTTTTGGTTTATCTTCTGAGCTTTTGGATTTTCTTTTTGTTTTTTCCATTGGATTGTAAATAGTGTAAATAAACTGTTTTTTGATACTCTACTTTCGCTTCACGCCTCTGCACTTGAATCATCCCCCTGGTGGCCTAGTGGGGGTTTGCTGGATTATCACACCAACGACCTGGGTTTGAATCCCAGCAAAACCCTAACAGAGCTGTGTTGGGCTGAAAAAGGGTAGTGGAAAAGGCCCATTAGTGTTTAAACCTGAAGTATTTATGGGTTTGTCTTTCTGAAAAGTTTCCTGAAAACAAACAAAACAACCCCAGAATTTTGTGCCTCTTGTGAACATCTTTGTATCTGTTAAGAACACATGATCGGGGTGGGTTTCCCAGTAATGTTGCCCTTTAGAGCTAAAGAGCGAGTTGAGAGACTGAACTCACTCGTAAGAAGGAATCTGAAGAGCATCTTTGTAATGCGCATCCTCGATACAGGCATTAGTAGTTGCTAAAGGCAATTGTACTGTCGTTGCTGAAGGCATTAGTAGTTGCTAAATCCAGTAGATAAGGTCACATAGCATTCATTTTTAACCAAAATCTAATGAAATATAAAGTGTTTAAAATAAGAGAATGTGGCAGCAGGGGCGTGGCCAAGCGTCAGTCTGTGACCGGAGGGTGGAGTCAGGGAAGGTAAGTGGCAGAATCACTGCACCTGAGGTAAGTGGCAGAATCACTGCACCTGAGATTGATTAATGAGGTTGATTCTCTCTCTCTCTCTCTCTCTCTCTCTCCCTCTCCTCCTGTGTCTCATCCTCGCCCCGTTCCCCCACCGCAGAGGCGGGGGCCGGCCCCAGCCGGCCCACCGCACCTGTGGTGCCCTCCTGTTTCTCCCTTCTGTGTCTGTCTCTCCCCCCCCCCCCAGGTGAGTGAGCCCCAGAGCACCAGTGCAGAGAGGAAGCCCGGGCCGGTTTGCTGGTGCTGCAGGGAGCCGGGCCATCCCCAACAGCAGTGCTCGGTAATGGAGGTGGGCGCAGTGGTTTGGATCCCCGATGCGCCAGGAGCCGCCCTCGATCGGGCCGGAGCGTATCGCATACCGGTGAGTATCCAAGGGGATACACATCAGGCGTTGGTGGATTCTGGTTGTAATCAGACCTCAATCCACCAAAACCTGGTGCAAGACGAGGCACTGGGGAGAGCACAATTGGTGAAGGTGTTGTGTGTGCACGGGGATGTTCACAACTACCCTTTAGTGTCGGTCCACATTTTTTTTCGAGGGGAAAAATTTATAGTGAAGGCGGCGGTTAATCCTCACCTTACCCACTCGATAATTTTGGGGACGGATTGGCCGGGATTTGGGGAATTAATGAGTCACCTAGTGAAGAGTGGGTCCTGCCGTAGTTTAATAACGGGAGGTCCCGGTGTCGTGTTGGCGGGAGCAGCTGTCACAGAGCCGTCTACATCATCTCCGTGTCAGAGTGAGGAGCTGCCAGCTCCTCCTCTCTCTATTGGGGAATCCCTCGCGGATTTTCTATTAGAGCAGCCGCGAGACGAGACTCTGCGGCATGCATTTGACCAAGCGAGAGTAATCGATGGTCAAATGCTCCAGCCAAACGCCACCCCGTCCTTCCCCTACTTTGCAATTATGAAGGATAGATTATACCGAGTGATGCAGGACACTCAGACTAAAAGAGCAAGTCATGCAGCTTTTGATTCCGAAGAGACACCGGGAATTCGTATTCCAGGCGGCTCACTTTAATCCCATGGCTGGACACTTAGGGCAGGATAAAACACTAGCCCGAATAATGGCCCGGTTCTATTGGCCAGGGATTCGCGGCGATGTCCATAGGTAGTGTACGACATGCCGCGAATGCCAGTTAGAAAATCCAGTGGCCATTCCAAAAGCACCTTTGCGCCCTCTCCCATTAATCGAGACCCCGTTCAAAAGAATTGGGATGGATCTTGTCGGTCAACACGAGGGTACCGCTTTATATTAGTTCTGGTGGACTATGCAACGTGATACCCGGAAGCAGTGCCTCTTCGCAATATCTCAGCACACAGTATTGTGGAGGTGCTCTTCCGCGTTATCTCCCGAGTGGGAATCCCGAAAGAGATTCTGACTGTCCAAGGCACCTCGTTTATGTCAAGTACACTAAATGAACTGTATAGGTTGTTGGGTATTAAGCCGATCCGCACCAGCGTGTATCACCCACAAATGGACGGTTTAGTTGAACGGTTCAATTGCACCCTCTAGAATATAAGTAAAAAATTCATAAGTGAGGATGCATATAATTGGGATAAGTGGCTTGAACCCTTGTTGTTTTCAGTGTGAGAGGTCCCCCAAGCCTCCACGGGGTTCTCCCCATTTGAATTGTTATACGGGCGTAAGCCGTGCGGCATTCTAGATGTGCTGCGGGACAATTGGGAGGAGTGATCTTCACCAAGTAAAAATGAAATCCAATACATTATTGACCTGCATGCAAAACTCCACACACTCACCCACCTAACCCAGGAGAATTTGCGGCAGGCCCAAGAACGACAAACCCGCCTGTACGACAAGGGTACGCGTCTCAGGGAGTTCACACAGGGAGATAAAGTACTCATACTGTTGCCCACATTGAGCTCCAAATTAGTTGCCAAGTGGCAAGGACCCTTTGAGGTCACACGGCGAGTTGGGAATGTTGACTATGAGGTGAGGTGAACGGACAGGGGTGGGGCGTTACAGGTTTACCACCTCAATCTGCTCAAACTCTGGAATGAGGAGGTCCCCGTGGCATTGGTGTCGGTGGTTCCGGAGAAGGCGGAGCAGGGGCCGGAGGTTCAAAAAGGAGCATTGGCATCACGTACCTCTCCGGTCCCCTGTGGAGACCACCTCTCCCCGACCCAACTTGCAGAGGTTGCCCAGTTGCAGACCGAGTTTTCGGACGTATTCTCGCCCCTGCCTGGCCGCACCAACCTCATAGAGCACCACATTGAGATGCCCCCGGGGGTGGTAGTGCGTAGCCGCCCTTACAGGCTACCCAAACACAAGAAAAAGGTGGTTCGGGAAGAACTCGAGGCCATGCTCGAAATGGGCATCGTCGAGGAGTCCCACAGTGACTGCAGCAGCCCATTGGTCTTGGTACCCAAGGCCGATGGGTTGGTCTGGTTCTGTGTAGACTATAGGAAAGTCAACGCGGTGTCTAAATTCGACGCGTACCGAATGCCTCATATTGATGAGTTACTCGATCAACTAGGCACAGCTCGCTTTTACTCAACACTGGATTTAACAAAGGGTTATTGGCAGATCCCCTTGACTCCATTATCCCGAGAAAACATGGCCTTTTCCACACCGTTCGGCTTACACCAGTTTGTCACACTTCCTTTTGGGCTGTTTGGGGCGCCCGCTATGTTTCAGCGGCTGATGGATAGGGTCCTCCGCCCCCACGCCACCTATGTGGCAGCCTACCTCGATGATATCATTATCTATTATTAATGACTAATAATATTATATTATTAATGACTGGCCGAGGCACCTCCAACATCTGAGGGCCGTCCTTAGGTCGCTGAGGCGAGCGGGTCTCACAGCCAACCCCAGGGATGAGAATGAAAAATATTTAAAAAGTCTGAAAAAACCAGGGCGGGGCCCATGGCCCAGGGGGGTGGGGCCCAGGGGTTCCAGGGACTAATGATTTTTGGCTATTTTATTTATTCATGTATTTATTTATTTTCTTTATTATTAGACAGGGAGATTATTATTAGACAGGGAGATTATTAGACAGGGAGATTATTATTAGACAGGGAGATTATTAGACAGGGATATTATTATTAGACAGGGAGATTATTATTAGACAGGGAGATTATTAGACAGGGAGATTATTAGACAGGGAGATTATTATTAGACAGGGAGATTATTAGACAGGGAGATCATTATTAGACAAGGATATTATTAAACAGGGAGATTATTATTAGACACGGAGATTATTATTAGACAGGGAGATTATTATTAGATGGAGATTCTTTTGTGTAATCTGAGCTGAAGTGGGTTTTACGCTTTGGTTTTTTGGGGCGCACGCATGCTCTCTCTGCCATGCCGATCCTGTAGGCTGCGCTGACTCAGCTGAAAACTCCGGTCCTCGAGAAAAGAGATAAAAGCCCACCCACACTGAAAGCTGATTGGCTTATTTTGCTGAGTAACCCAATCAGGATGCTCTTTGTCTGGCATGCACTACATGAACAAGCACACAGTCTCCCTCGCGTGCGCACATTCTAAGATGCGTGATGCAGACCTTAATTTCGTGCGCGCACTCTCAAAAACGATCATTTTGGTCTGAAAAAGTCGGAAATCCGCCGATCGGCGGAAAATTCTCATCCCTGCAAACCGAAGAAGTGTGCGATTGGGCAGGTGGAAATACGGTATCTGGGCTTCCACTTGGGCAGCGGGCAGGTGCGTCTCCAAATTAACAAGACAGCGGCAATTGTGGCCTGCCCGAGGCCCAAGACCAAAAAGGGGGTGAGACCGTTCCTGGGGCTGGCTGGCTATTATCGTAGGTTTATACCTAACTATTCGGACGTCACCAGCCCGCTGACTGATCTGACTAAAAAGGGGGCACCAGATCCGGTCCAGTGGACAGAGCAATGCCAGCGGGCTTTTTCTGAGGTAAAGGCTGCACTGTGTGGGGGGCCACTTTTACACTCCCCTGACTTTTCTCTCCCCTTTATGTTACAGACGGATGTGTCGGACAGAGGGCTGGGGGCTGTTTTGTCCCAGGAGGTGGAGGGGGAGGACCGCCCAGTGTTGTATGTCAGTAGGAAGCTGTCGGTGCGTGAGGGGCGCTACAGCACCATTGAAAAGGAGTGCCTAGTGATCAAGTGGGTGGTCCTCACCCTCCATTACTACCTGCTGGGATGCCCTTTCACCCTCTGTTCAGACCACGCGCCCCTCCAGTGGCTCCACCGCATGAAGGATGCCAACGCACGGATCACCCGTTGGTATCTGGCACTCCAACCCTTCAACTTCAAGGTGATCCACAGGCCGGGGGCGCAGATGGCCGTGGCGGACTTCCTCTCCCGTCGGGGGGGGAGTCGGCTGGAGGCCGGACAGCCGCCCGGCCTGAGTCGGGCGGTGGGGGTATGTGGCAGTGGGGGCATGGCCAAGCATCGGTATTTGACCGGAGGGCGGAGTCGGGGTAGGTAAGTGGCAGGATCACTGCACCTGAGGTTGATTAATGTGTTTGTGTGTCTTCCCCAGTGACCGTGCCCTATTTAAGGAAGAGAGCGAGAGCAGAGAGGGCTCTCTCCCCAACCAGACGACGGGAGTGTGTGTGTGTGTATAGTTAAGGCTGAAAAGCTAAAATAAATGGGTTTTGTGAACTCAGTTCTGGCCTGCCGTCCCTCTGTGCTCCACCCACCCATCCGAACGGCTACAATATAGTATCATCTGGAAGCATTACAAATATAATGTGGTAATTAAATAATGAAACCATTTTATGTTTTTGGGCAGTATTTTTATTCCAAGTGTGTTTTTAATTAAATGAACAAACGTTCACACGAAAGAATGAGCAAATAATGAGCTAAATAATTTAGTCAATGTGTTCCCCATGCTCACTCATTTCACTGTTACCCCCTGATCATGCAGTCAGGATTATTTCAACTGTTATCCACAGTGCTGAGTGGGCAATGATCTCCTTTATAAGTGCACACAGAGAGAGAGAGAGAGAGAGAGAGAGAGGTTTTGATCTGTGTGTAGTGTGTACCTAAGGAAGTTGTACTGACCTCCTTATATATAAATTGACCTCCTAATCTGTCTATAAATAAATAAATAAATAAATAAATCATCTCATTATCTCTAGCCACTTTATCCTGTTCTACAGGGTCGCAGACAAGCTGGAGCCTATCCCAGCTGACTATGGGCGAAAGGCGTGGTACACCCTGGACAAGTCGCCAGGTCATCACAGGGCTGACACATAGACACAGACAACCATTCACACTCACACCTACGGTCAATTTAGAGTCACCAGTTAACCTAACCTGCATGTCTTTGGGGGAAACCGGAGCAAACCCACGCGGACACGGGGAGAACATGCAAACTAAATTAGTGAATCACTCGCCTAATGGAGTTACATTTGATTAAAATGTGGCGATATCAATGTGACATTATGATATCCATATATAATTCCATAACATATTGAAATATACATCACATTATCTCTAGCCGCTTTATCCTTCTACAGGGTCGCAGGCAAGCTGGAGCCTATCCCAGCTGACTACGGGCGAAAGGCGGGGTACACCCTGGACAAGTCGCCAGGTCATCACAGGGCTGACACATAGACACAGACAACCATTCACACTCACACCTACGGTCAATTTAGAGTCACCAGTTAACCTAACCTGCATGTCTTTGGGGGAAACCGGAGCAAACCCACGCGGACACGGGGAGAACATGCAAACTAAATTAGTGAATCACTCGCCTAATGGAGTTACATTTGATTAAAATGTGGCGATATCAATGTGACATTATGATATCCATATATAATTCCATAACATATTGAAATATACAGTATTCATAAAGTTTTGCTTATTTATTTAATAATTAACTGGATGTACTTGCACCAGAAAAATAATTAAAAGAAAAATAATTTAACACAGGCAGCAGATTCAACACCAATTTCCCCTGTTGACTGTGAGCGTCCCTCTACAGTGCATGCGCAGTCGGTGTATTCGGCTGTGAGAGAGTCGCTCTTTGTTTTGAACGAGTAGTCTGGGTCTCTCATAAATTTCGAGCAACTAAAGGACTACTTAGGCAACGATGTTGTTCGGGAAAGCCACATTAGCTTGACGATGGCTCTTAAAAGGTAATTTAAAGGTGGAGTATGAGATTTTTTTCAGGAGTATTTTTTACCATATTGCTTGAAAAGCTCCTCACACCCATGTTGCAAGCAGTACAATAGAAGGTTTGACCCAAAAATGAAATATTTTAATCCAGTCTACAGTGTAAAATAAAGGAAAAACGCCATCCAATCATATCAAGGTACCACCTCAAAATGATTGGATACTGACACGTCAATCAGACTGAAGCCCGAGCAGCCCGTCCCTTCTGTGTGTGTGTGAGAGAGAGAGAGAGCAGTGTCACACAGAGCGCAGGATTCTCTCAGTGCGCTTCCTCCAAACAACGGGGATTTACACGAAAACGGAAGGAGATATTCACAAAATTATTTGACACTGAGTGCCACAAGGATCTCCTGAACAAACTGGTGTAATGTTTTTGTCTGTAGTGTAAAAAATGAGGTCACTAGAGCGAGTTAAAAACGAGTGACTTTTCTGCCAAGTTTATAATGGCAGTCTATGGGGCTGGGCGGCTGTGCTCTCCTCACTTTCAGGCTTCTCATTCAAAAACTGCAAGTCCTATCGTGTAGGTAGACACATTGTGTGAATCAGGACAAGCGTGGCTACTACTTTTGAGAAAATTATGTGTGTGGAGTGAAAATTGGGGCTAAAAACACAGTTTAAATGAGAAAGTTTGAGCTATTTTTCCAAGCTCTCTACACTCTGCTCTAAGGGGGAGGAGGGTTGGAGATGCGCGGGGGGGGGGCATGGCGAGGGCGGGCGTGTTTCTTTTCAAAATATGGCTTGCAGGAACCGTTATTCCAAAATCTCATACCCCACCTTTAAGAGACTTTCGGGAAACCCACCCCTGTTCATTCTAAATAATATATTCATATTCAGTTACATCTCTAGTGTTGACCTGCTCTGGCTTTCTGGATTTTATAATAAAACCCTCCAGCCCATAGATCCTCAATCATCTCCTTCATTCTCTTTATTTCAGGGAAAATAAACCAATGACAAAATGAGGAGCAGAGACGGCACAAAAATACAGCACATGGCTCTTGTCATCAAACTCAACCAGCATTCAGAAGAAGAAGAAGAAGACGATGAAGAAACCTTTATTTGCCACATGCATGTTCAAGCACCGTGAAATTCATCTTCTGCATTTAACCCATCTGAAGCAGTGAACACATGCACACACACCCAGAGCAGTGGGCAGCCATACTACAGCACCCGGGGAGCAGCTAGGGGTTGGGTTAGGTACCTTGCTCAAGGGCACTTCAGTCCATGGCTGCCCCATGTTTACCTTACCATATGTCTTTGAACTGTGGGGCAACCGGAGCACCCTCAGGAACCCCATGCAGACACGGGGAGAACATGCAAACTCCACACAGAAAGGCCCCCCATCGGCCACTGGGCTCGAACCCAGAACCTTCTTGTTGTGAGGCGACAGTGCTAAACACTACACCACCGTGCTGCCCAAAAACTTGCTCATTTAGAGAACATATCAGATATTAAACTGATAAGAACAAATACTACACTTGATCTTAGCCAAAAGGCTGAGAAGTGAAGGGTTCTTTAACTGCCTTATACATATTAATAAATGTTGAATTAATCTCATCTGACATTCACACCACCATAATGTCCTCTATTTAATGGTGCTGACTGCAAAGTGATCTGAAATGTTCAGTTTTTTTCCATGCATGGCATTTTCCTACATCTCACAAGAACAATATCATGCTGACAAGATGTGATCATTTTGATGTTCCGAGGGTCACTTTTCTCTGTAATGGGACCATTTTCCTCCCTCTTAAGGTATACGATACGGCCCTACAGAAACAGGAAACAGCTGAATGTGGGGAGCTTTAACTAATTACCATAACTATGGAACTGCGTCACACCAGGATGATGACGCGCAGAAAACATTGTGACTCTGCATCAACCTCGGAGAGTTCTGAGTCACAGGGATGTAATTTGTGGTTGACCTTCATGAATAGATCCATAAAAAAAAGACAAATATATATTTTCTCTGTTACTGCTTTTGTGTTATCATTTCTTTCTCTATAAGATCAAAACATTAGGTGTATGGAGCACTTGCATGTGACGTCACAGCCGATCCAGATTGTGACAGACGCCATCTTGTCGGTCAAATGCCATATTTCTGCCTTCTACTTCTGGTTCTACTTCTGCTTTTACTTCTACCTTTTCTTCTGGAAAACCCTACTATATACAATTCTACTATAATGGCTGCGGCTACAAGCTTTCCCTACCTGTGCACGTTTGTTATGTTTTTTGTGTGTATTTTTGCGTGTTGTTTGTCTGTACCGGACTTCAATATCCACTACAACCGTATGGACTTACTGGACATTGGTTTCCAGCAGAAAATGACGGTTTGTAGCGATTTCCATCGCATGCACAACATTCTGGACAAGATAGCGAGACCAGCGGGGTCTCCGTGGATTGTTATCGGAAGCAAAGCAAAGGAGGCGGCGCCGGGAGTGGAAACAAAAGTGAGGCTGCAGAGCCGGCCTGTTGACTAAGCTCAGAAAACAGCCACTCAAACCTACACTGCTAAGCCTCTATCTCTCCAACGCCAGATCCATGGTAAACAAGACGGACGATTTGGAATTACAGCTGGAATTACCTTATTCTATTCTATAATCGGCTGGTCAGTGCTATACTCAATACTTAAGTGACTTACCCATCCAATGAGGATTGTTATTTTCTTGTTTACAAGATGCCACATCTGAGTTGCTGACAAATCCTGAATTTCTGTAAAGATAACTGTCCAGAGATTTATAAGCACACAGTGCTTCACCACTGAACAGCGAGGGAAAGTTGATGAGGTAATTATACACGTCCGGGTATTCCGCTGGCAGTTCAATATCCACTGACACGGTCGTGAAAACTCTGTCCGGTAAGCCATAAGGGTCACTAATCTGTAGATCGTTTATTTTAGACATATATCTAGTTATCTGTTCATTAGAAAAATGAGCCGTGTAGTCCGTCGGTTGAAATTGATCCATTCTGTACACGAGTGCAGCAGTATTCAGCGGTGTTTTTTACCAACAAGATGGCGGCTGTGTACTTTCCGGTCATGTGACTGCAAGATCTCTATAACTCCATAGACGCTACCGTGGAGTCGAGCTCATGGGTTCTAAGGCTAAGATAGCGAAACGCTAGCTAGAATGATTTAGTTATCTGTCCAGAAAAATGACACGTCATCTAACCTTGCTCTATCTTGCAGTCACACTCACTAGGCAGGCTTTCCTTTTCATTTACACTGGCTTTTAGCTGGCAGGAGAGCCGAGTCCATCATGTTTGCCCACACTGACTTGTTTTGGTTAAAAGTAGGCAGGGCTCTACATTAACTTTTGAAACCACTTGTCCTGTCGGGCAAGTTGAAAGGAAATTTACTTGTCCGAATGTGAAGTTGACTTGTCTGAAGAAATATTTGAGAAAAAAAAACCAAACTATTTGTAACCCAACAATCTTTATTGCATTTGTTGCATTTGCATCACACCGCTTGTGGCTTGTACTCTTGCCATGAGACACTAGAATGTCTCGCCTATATGAAGCTGTACCTTTAAACATGCTGCTCGAGACATCAGCATAAGTAGGATGCGATATGCACAGAACATTGCATTCCATCTCCGGTGTCTTGGACCCATTCAAATTCATCCTTCCAAGAATTGAGAAATTTCCGCTCTCTCTTGCTCTCATAGTTCTGCTGTGATTGTTTCCTCTTCTTTTCAGCACCAGATGCTTCGGATTCACTAGACTTCTTTGTGAAGCTGAACTTCAGGAGGGACATTTTCTAAATGTCTAAATTTTTATCATGAACACCATCAACAACAATTCAAAGATTTGGAAATTACCACATACTCAACGTAAATATACAGTTGAATAATGATCCCACCAACAGAAATGTCAACAAATCCATGTGTATGACATGATTAAAACCAATCATAAATGACTGTTTACTTTTCAGCTCAAATACACGAAGCGGTATTGGCCAGTTTCGCAAGTGGAATATTCAGTCCCCCCAGGATTTCGCGGGCCTTTTTTGTGATTGTTGTGGGCTAAAATGTCTGATGTTTTGGGGGGTTTTCCAAAAAATTGCAATGAAAGTTGCGGTGTTTTTTCAGTTTTTGTTGCGATTACATTGCGGGAGGAAGTGAAAGTTGTGAAAAATTGTTGCGATTTTCTCTTTTTGTGATTAAAATTGAGTGATATGTTAAATATTAAGTTATTACTGAAAAACTATTGATTAAAAAAACAAAGACACTGAGAAATGGTCCTATAAACAAATTTACCAATATAAAAGATTACCAGGACTACAAAAATGCAGAAAAAATAGGCTTTACTTATCCAAATGCACCTGTTGGTTCAAAAGTTAAAGTGCATAGAACCTCACAGCACAACATGAAGTTACCTTAAAATATAATATAATTGCCTCAGCTTTCATGCAAGAAAAAAAAAACTATTAATACGAGTACTGTGTGCAGGCAGTCTCTCCTGAAGACTAAATTAAACAATAATTATAAACTATTAAAATAAATGGCTCAGGTTTCATAGAAGAAAAAAAAACAATTTGAACAGGATCTCACAGTATGATACTGAAGCTGCCTAAACAATGGAAAATTAAATACCATTTTGGTAAAAATGTTGGCATCCATTAATTTCTTGTCTCATCTCATTATCTCTAGCTGCTTTATCCTGTTCTACAGGGTTGCAGGCAAGCTGGAGCCTATCCCAGCTGACTACGGGCGAAAGGCAGGGTACACCCTGGACAAGTCGCCAGGTCATCACAGGGCTGACACATAGACACAGACAACCATTCACACTCACATTCACACCTCCGGTCAATTTAGAGTCGCCAGTTAACCTAACCTGCATGTCTTTGGACTGTGGGGGAAACCGGAGCACCCGGAGGAAACCCATGCGGACACGGGGAGAACATGCAAACTCCACACAGAAAGGCCCTCGTTGGCCATGGGGCTGTGAGGTGACAGCGCTAACCACTACACCACCGTGCCACCCGCTTAATTTCTTGTATTAAGTAAAAAAATAAAGTGCACACAGTCCTTCACCGTAAACATAACACACTTTCAGTAACAGAATTTAAGCCTATATAAACACTGACTCGCACATGCTGCTTCTCTTGAACGTATACACAGAAGTAAGGCGGAAGGTAGTTTGTCGACGTCACCTCAAGACGACGCCAACGATTGGTCAAATTTGCAGGAAAGTTGTCGTGATTGGATAAAATTGCAACACCGCCCTGAATTCGCGGGGATTGGTTGAATTTGCATTGAAGTTGCAAATCACAACATCGCGAAATCCTGGAGGGTCTGAATATTGCGCATGCGCACATCGCTCTTTCCAAATAGAAACATCCGGCGATTCATCAAAACAATATGTCGAGTGAGATGCTTCGGAAATCATGTGAATAAACTGATAAATTTGATATCTAACCCGATTATCGGCGTATTTTGGCACTTGTCCGATCGGACAAGTAACAGACGATGAACTTGTCCGACATAAAGGATCACTTGTCCCGGACAAGCGGACAACTGTTAATGTCGAGCCCTGGCATTATCTTGCAGTTACACTCACTAGGCAGGCTTTCCTTTTCATTTCCACTGGATTTTAGCTGGCAGGAGAGCCGAGTCCGCCATGTTTGCCCACACTGACTTGTTTTGGTTAAAAGTAGGTCCAACACGCCCCACAGTGGTCATGTGATATTGTTGCACACTTGCTTCAGCGATCTCCGGAATCGTAAAATGTGGGACGTATTTTATCTCGGCAAAATATTTACACATAGGAGACACAGTGTGTGCAGCAACAAAGCATCTCAAAATTCCAACAGCAATAGAAATAGAACATTTTACCCAGAATTCAACTTTGCAGTCAGAAACTTTAACCCAAACCCATTGTTAATGTTCCTCACCAGTGATCCATAGAGGCTGTGGATTGCTGTACTGTGTGTGAAAGGCTGGTTCTCCTCTCTCTCCTCTGCACATATAAATTCCTGTGTGATTCAGAGCAGCAGGACTGAGAGTGTATTTGCCTCCAGATCCTCTGCTGCTGTCTGAGAGGAGCTCCACAGACACGTTATAGCCACGACTATTTGTTATTTGAGTTAATCCGGATCTGTAGGGAGCAGTTGTGTACCAGCTGAATGTCCAGTCTGTAGAGGAGCCTGTAACCTCACAGCTTAGAGTCACTGAGTCTCCTTCAGTCAGCCAGCTCTGTGGAGATATACTCAGTACTGCCCGTGGTCTCTCTGTTACACAGGAAACACAAAACTAGGGTTTATTTTCTGAGATTTATTTAATACACAGTAAGAAGTTTTTCATGTATGTCTAATTGTACATTTTCAAAAAAAAAAATCATCTTCCACACTCACCGGATACAGTCAGTGTAACAGCATCACTGAAGTGTGATGAGCGTGAGCCTCCTCTCTCTGCTCCTCTACAGGTGTAGTTACCTGTGTGGGTCACTTTAACACCACTGATTGTGTACACCTGTTCACTACTGACATGACTGTGTGAAGGATCTTTATACCAGCTGTACTGCCAGCTAGAGACACTTTCATCCTGTATGTCACATCTCAGAGTGACGGCGTCTCCACTGAACACCTGTTTATCAGGATTCATGGATGCCACTGGTTTAGGTCTTACTGTAGAAAAATGATAAAATATCAAAGCTATCATTATTAATTCATCATCATTCATATACAGTGGGTACGGAAAGTATTCAGACCCCTTTAAATTTTTCACTCTTTGTTTCATTGCAGCCATTTGCTAAAATCAAAAAAGTTCATTTTATTTCTCATTAATGTACACTCAGCACCCCATCTTGACAGAAAAAAAACAGAAATGTAGAAATTTTTGCAAATTTATTAAAAAAGAAAAACTGAAATATCACATGGTCATAAGTATTCAGACCCTTTGCTGTGACACTCATATTTAACTCACATGCTGTCCATTTCTTCTGATCCTCCTTGAGATGGTTCTACTCCTTCATTGGAGTCCAGCTGTGTTTAATTAAACTGATTGGACTTGATTAGGAAAGGCACACACCTGTCTATATAAGACCTTACAGCTCACAGTCCATGTCCGAGCAAATGAGAATCATGAGGTCGAAGGAACTGCCCAAGGAGCTCAGAGACAGAATTGTGGCAAGGCACAGATCTGGCCAAGGTTACAAAAGAATTTCTGCAGCACTCAAGGTTCCTAAGAGCACAGTGGCCTCCATAATCCTTAAATGGAAGAAGTTTGGGACGACCAGAACTCTTCCTAGACCTGGCCGTCCAGCCAAACTGAGCAATCGTGGGAGAAGAGCCTTGGTGAGAGAGGTAAAGAACCCAAAGATCACTGTGGCTGAGCTCCAGAGATGCAGTAGGGAGATGGGAGAAAGTTCCACAAAGTCAACCATCACTGCAGCCCTCCACCAGTCGGGCCTTTATGGCAGAGTGGCCCAACGGAAGCCTCTCCTCAGTGCAAGACATGTGAAAGCCCGCATAGAGTTTGCCAAAAAACACATGAAGGACTCCCAGACTATGAGAAATAAGATTCTCTGGTCTGATGAGATGAAGATTGAACTTTTTGGCATTAATTCTAAGCGGTATGGAGAAAACCAGGCACTGCTCATCACCTGCCCAATACAATCCCAACAGTGAAACATGGTGGTGGCAGCATCATGCTATGGGGGTGTTTTTCAGCTGCAGGGACAGGACGACTGGTTGCAATTGAAGGAAAGATGAATGCGGCCAAGTACAGAGATATCCTGGAAGAAGACCTCTTCCAGAGTGCTCAGGACCTCAGACTGAGCCGAAGGTTCACCTTCCAACAAGACAATGACCCTAAGCACACAGCTAAAATAACAAAGGAGTGGCTTTGGAACAACTCTGTGACCATTCTTGACTGGCCCAGCCAGAGCCCTGACCTAAACCCAATTGAGCATCTCTGGAGAGACCTGAAAATGGCTGTCCACCAACGTTCACCATCCAACCTGATGGAACTGGAGAGGATCTGCAAAGAAGAATGGCAGAGGATCCCCAAATCCAGGTGTGAAAAACTTGTTGCATCATTCCCAAGAAGACTCATGGCTGTACTAGCTCAAAAGGGTGCTTCTACTCAATACTGAGCAAAGGGTCTGAATACTTATGACCATGTGATATTTCAGTTTTTCTTTTTTAATAAATTTGCAAAAATTTCTACATTTCGGGTTTTTTCTATCAAGATGGGGTGATGAGTGTATATTAATGAGAAATAAAATGAACTTTTTTTGATTTTAGCAAATGGCTGCAATGAAACAAAGAGTGAAAAGTTTAAAGGGGTCTGAATACTTTCCGTACCCACTGTAAAAAGATTATTTCAGAACAGTGGAAATTATGTTTATCATTTAATTTACAAAGAAATATTTTTGAGAAACTAAAAAAAAAAAAATCTACATTTTTCAATGAATTTATGAACAGGCATCATCTGTTTCCAAACTGAACTGGATAATGTCGGCTGTAGTCTTTATGAACCATATACATTATGATTCATTCTTACACACTCGTGTTTCTGTCACTGGTAAAAGGAAGCAGAACAGGGCTGTGAAAAACAGCTATATCAGCAATAAGTGGTGATCGTGATGTGAGCAGTTCCATTTTGTGTGAATGTGATTAAAGTGATTTGTCAGCAGTTATGGTTTCTTACACAAACACTTTATTTTACAAAGCCCTGGTTACAGAGTCACAGAGTAACTACAAAAGACCAAATACACAGTCAGGAAAAGTTATAAATAATTCATAATTACACCAAGACGTTAGATGAGTGGAACTACACATCTGAGTTTAAGGGTGTTTTCACACCTGGTCCCCTTTAAAGGAATCAGACTCAGTCCTCTTTAAGTGGACCAAAAAGTGAACCAACAGAAAAAGAACTCAGTTCTTTTTGTGTTCACACTGTGAATTTATTACAAAGAGGACTGGGTTCTCTTTCTGGTCCACTTAAGCTTTGATGGGGCCTCAGTCCTCTTTCTGTTCACACCAGGTCCTCTAGAGCCCTCAGACCCCCAGTGCACGGAATTCTGGGTAATTTTCTCTTGAATCAAAATGTCTGCTGCCATGCTTGCCCTGCTGTATTCTTTGATCAAAATAGTGTGGATTAAGGAAAATAAATAAATAAATATATATATATATATAAAATATAGTTATATTATTGTGGCCGACTCGTCAGTCAGTAAGTTCAGAGAACTGTAAAGCGGCTGTGGTAAGTTCCAAAAGGAAGTTGAGTTTCCCTGCTACAGTCACGTGACCAACTACAGCAAACGAAGAAGGTTAAACTACAGTGAAAAAGGCGAAGTGAACCCGGTGCGCTTTTTGTTCACAATGCGCAGATTAGGCGAACCGTACTGTTGATTTTTAGCAAACCGTACTGAGACCACCTCCTGAGGTGGTCTCAGTTCGGTTCGCTTTAAAGGGGTCTGGGTACGGTTGGAGTGTTCACATATGCGCAAAAAATGCTGAGTCATCGATCTGAGTTCGGTTAGATGGCTGAAAGGGACCAAGTGTGAAAACACCCTAAGTGATATTTACAACTAAATAACAATAATTTGGAAGAATTTGCAAAAGTTGAAATGAAATATTCTGATTCAGATTACATCTTCAACCAGGTATAGGTGGACTATTTTTATTTAAACACATTAAAGGAACAGTCCACCGTACTTCCATAATGAAATATGCTCTTATCTGAATTGAGACGAGCTGCTCCGTACCTCTCCAAGCTTTGCGCAACCTCCCAGTCAGTCAGACGCAGTCAGATGCGCTGTCACTCCTGTTAGCAATGTAGCTAGGCTCAGTATGGCCAATGGTATTTTTTGGGGCTGTAGTTAGATGCGACCAAACTCTTCCATGTTTTTCCTGTTTACATAGGTTTATATGAACAGTGATATGAAACAAGTTCAGTTACACAAATTGAAACGTAGCGATTTTCTATGCTATGGAAAGTCCGCACTATAATGACAGGCATACTAACACCGTCTGCGCGCTTTGGCAGCGCATTGATATCTGAGCTCCGTATCAATGCACTGCCGAAGCGCGCAGAAGGTGTTAGTACGCCTGTCATTATAGTGCGGACTTTCCATAGCATAGAAAATCGCTACGTTTCAATTTGTGTAACTGAACTTGTTTCATATCACTGGTCATATAAACCTATGTAAACAGGAAAAACATGGAAGAGTTTGGTCGCATCTAACTACAGCCCCAAAAAATACCATTGGCCATACTGAGCCTAGCTACATTGCTAACAGGAGTGACAGCGCGTCTGACTGCGTCTGACTGACTGGGAGGTTGCACAAAGCTTGGAGAGGTACGGAGCAGCTCGTCTCAATTCAGATAAGAGCACATTTCATTATGGAAGTACGGTGGACTGTTCCTTTAAACTCATGTTTTCATTACAGTGAATTTGTGTTTAACTCTCATTATCTTTTGTATCATAGTTTATGAAAATTGCTTTATTCAACAAAATAAATGTGACTTTACAACACTTGATGGAGGTCAGATGTTTAGTTAGAAACATCATATTATAATGTTATATAACCAACCCCAAATCAAGTTCAGAAATCGAAAATGCAAATAAAAAAACAAATCAGTGATTTCTAAATTTACTTTGACTTGTAATTCATTGCAAAGAGAATGAACCCAAGATATTTCATGTTTTGTTGGTTAACTTCATTTCATTTGTTAATATACATCCATCCATTCCTGTGTTTCAGGCCTGCAACACATTCCAAAAAAAGTTGGGATGAGGCAATTTAGGGCTAGTAACGAGGGAAAACAATTCAATAATGATGTGATTTGAAACAAGTGATGTCAACAGGTGATTGTAATCATGATTTGGGACAAAACTAGTATCCACGAAAGGGTTTTCTTTGAGGAGCAAAGATGGGCTGAGGATCTCCAGTTTGTCAAGAAATGTGTGAGAAAATGACTGAAATGTTTCAAAACAATGTTTCTCAAAGAAAGACAGAAAGGGATTTTGATATTTCACCCTCTATGTTGCATATCATCATTAAATGAGTCAATGAATCTGGAGGAATTTTGGTGCATAAAGGGTAAGGGCTCAAGCCTAATCTGAACACCCGCGATCTCCGATCCCTCAGACAGCACTGCATCAAGAACTGCCATTCATCTGTCACTGATAGAACCACATGGGCTCAGGATTACTTTGGCCAACCTTTGTAAAGCTACAATACAGAGTTACATTCACAAATACCAGTTACAATTTCACTGTGCAAAAAGGAAGCCTTAGATTAACTGTGTCCAGAAGAGCCGTTGACTTCTCTGGGCTCGAAGGCATCTGGAATGGACCATCACACAGTGGAAACATGTATTGTGGTCAGATGAATCAGTGTTCCAGGTCTTTTTTGGAAGAAATGGAGACTGTGTGCTCTGGACCATCCAGATTGTTACCAGGAACAAGTCCAAAAGCCAGGGTGTGTCATGGTATGGGGTTGTGTCAGTGCCCTTGACAAAGGTAACTTACACTTCTGTGATGGAGCATTAATGCAGAAAAGTACACTGAGATTTTGGAGCAACATCTGCTGCCTTCAAGACAAATTTTTTTCCAGGGAAATTTCAACAAGACAATGCAAAACCACATTCTGCTCACATTACAAAGGCGTGGCTGTGGAAGAAGAGGGCGTGTCCCCTCTGTCCCCAATAGAGAATGTGTGGAGAATTTAGAAATGGAAAGTATGCCAGTGATGACTCCGTACTGTTACACACCTTAAGACCTGTTTGCAGGAAGAACGGGACAAAATAACACCTGAAACACTTCATTACTTGGAGTCTTCATTCCTTAAACATCTTAAGTTTTGAGAGAAAGAATGGCAACATTACAAAGTGGTAAATGCTTTACTGTCCCAAATTTTTGGACATGTGTTGCAAAAATCAAAATTGAAATAAGTGTTTATTTTGAAAAATAAATAAGTAAATAAATAAATCAATAAATAAAAATTAATGAGTGAAAAACTCAAATAATGTGCTGTTGTTTGGTTTTGAGTGTAATGCAGATCAAAATTATTTACAAATCATTGTTTTCAGTTTTAATTTCAATTTCAACACGCCGTCCCAACATTTTCTGACCTGGGTTTGTATTAATTACTGTGTATTTACATCTAGAGTATTTATAAGTTATTTATTGTCCAATCTATGTTGTATTTACACTGTAAATCAAGTGAAGATGATTTCTTACATTTCTCATATTTGAGACTTCTAGTTTCAGAGACAGTATATTATACTGTACATGTACACTTAAGGAATAAATCACACCATGTTGTGTTGTTCCAGAAAAATAATCAGTGACGAGATGGAGTTTGTGTTACTACAGATGATTATTTCCTGATAACATCATGCACCAAAGTGTTTCATTCCTCCGATACTAAAGCAATTTGCCAATGATTACCATTTTTTAATTTTTTATTGAACAACATCGTACTTATCAATTTGTAGTTACCATTTATGTTGTGGAGCATCAACAAAACAAGCGTGTCCCTGTTATCACATGCGTTATATTGTAGCTATAAACAGCTATTTCCTCACCAGCCTTGATTTGTTTCTTTCTCATTTAGTTAATAAGGCAAAAAATCAGCTTGTCCTATTACAGATAAACTGCAAAACATGAACTCCTCTGTCCTTTTCAAAAAACTTAAAGCATATACGCAGAGCCATGTCCTCACTTTCGTTTATAAATGCCTTGAGACCTCGAGAATGGCACAGGAATAGTTTTAAAGGATATGGGACATGGATTTTTACCTGGGCATAATTATGTATAAAGGACATAAGAAATGCCATCTAAATCACTGCAGGGCATCAAAAATGTGAAAATCATCACATTATTCAAGTTTTTCTATACATCAGCGTAAAACAAGGATTTGTTAATGAGCTAGGTGGTCACGTGACCCGTGACGTCACAAAAACTTTCCAAGGAGCCAGCGCTTGGGAATCTAATGTAAACAGGTTACCGAAATGGACACCATCGACAGTGATATTCCCGATGTTTCACAGAGATGTGAAGTTAGACCCTATCAATTCGAACCGATAGCTGGAAATTCACATGAACATGGATCTTGTCTTTACTCTGATGGGTCAGATGATTCTGAGAGTGAGAGTTCATTCAGCCCTCATGAAACTGAAAGCGGTCAGCTCGATAACACTTCCTGGTAAGTTAAAAACAATTCTGCTCAAAGGCTAATGATCTGTTGAAAGAAGTATTATTTTTGTATCATACATTGAAAGTTCATCATAGATCTAGTTAAAGTCCGTTGCAAGCTAGTTTTTTTTTTGCTGATATTTTTCGAGATTGATTGAGATGCAATGCTTCCAGAGTCCGAGATGAAAACATTCAAAATGGCAAAACGAGTCAGAATTATGATAATCAATAATTGATACACCCAAAATTATAATACTAATCCTTACCTCGGCTTTCAGTCGCTTAGCGCAGAGGTCTTCAACAGGGGGGGTCGCGAAATCGCACCGGATCACTCATATCAACAAAAATATTCCTGCCCTGTCCCCTGGCCTCCGTGCAGGGATGCAAACAGCACGCCTTTCGGCGGATGCCGCCTTTTTCACGGCTGAATCGCGCAGATCCGATTTAAAAAAAATAGCGATGTTGGTTCATGGAGCATGAGGCATGAAGTGTAAGGATGAGAGAGAGGCGGTTTGGGTCGGGAAGCTGCGCGCATTTGTGCAGCCTGGCGCAGGTGTGCGCGGCTTCCCGATTTGAACTGTTTTTTTTTTTCTCATCCTTATGCTTCCTGTTTCATGAATTAATATCGCTCAGTACCTGAGTATTATTAATGTTGAAAGAATCCTCAGTGAAATGGTCCGAATACAGTTTGTGGGAAACAGTAGGTGCAAAGTTTTTTTCAACAGGTGTTCTGTAAAGTTGTCCTACCAAGCCTACTGCGCATGCGCAGGTGAGCCCACACTTTCCTCAGCTTCGGGTCCTTGGGGAATGCAAAAAAACTTACTCCAGGGCATTTCCCATTGGAATTATTGCAACCATAAGCAGCACAATACACCATGATGTCCAATGTATGATGTCCAATGTACTTTAATGACTATAAAAACAATTTTCTTGTCATCCACTTCTCCATTCATCTACCCGCTTGTGCTGTGCCCGAAAGTTTTTGTGACATATGATCACGTGACAGTGGCTCTTCTGGTTGCAAAAAATGCATATCGGAAGTCGAGCAGAAATGCCATATAATCATCACGAATATAACGATTTTGCTGAATTTAATAGATGATTTTGTATTTGCTGATGCAATTAATTCATATTTTTAATGGAAAGAAACTGATATAGCGTGCTTTTATGTTTCATGTCCCATATCCTTTAAGCATTAATAATAAATCTAATATAGTAATTTTTATGATTAAAGTGATTCATATAGGTAGCGGTCTAAGTGAAAGACCTTGACGTCCATAACGTCACAGCAGGAAGTCTATTGGTCTCATCACCACTTCCGCTATCCTTAAACACAGATCTGAGTGCAACTCTGATCCTCCATTTTGAGCTAATTTATCGCCATGACATGTAGATGTGTTGCTTTCTTTTTCTCTCCTCCTGTGTAAAGTCCACAAGCGGAGGCCATCTGATCTGCTTTAATATCAACAGATCTTCATTTAAGGTACGTGAATCTTTTCATCATGGCACACCTTCAGCCTGTTCAGTGTGCTGAGTGCAGGATGTTTAGTCATTCTTCCTCCGTCACTAGCGATAGCTCTATTAGCTTTACTTGTGATAAGTGCAGATTAGTTAGCTCTCTGACGGAGAAGATTTCAGTGCTAGAAGCGCGTGTCCAGGCTTTAGAGCAGGTTAGTGAGCGTGAGAACAGTGTAGTTTCTGTTAGGGAAAGTCTGGACGCCCTAGGTGGAGTTAGCAATCCCCCAACTCCGGCATTAGAGCCCTTACAGCGGGGCGAATGGGTGACGGCTCGGCGGCATAAGCGTAGAGCCAAAGCTACCGCTGAGGCTCGCCCATGGGAGCACCACTCCTCTCCGCGTCACGTGTCGAACAGGTTTGCTCTCCTTAGTGATGCACCCACTGAGAAACCTGAAAGAGCTCTGGTTATAGGGGACTCTATCATACGGCATGTGAAATTAGCTCAGCCTTTAGGGGCACCAGCAGCTTTAGTCAGGTGTATACCGGGAGCCAGGGCGCCGGACATAGCAGGTAATCTTAGGGTCCTAGGCAAGCACAGGTTCTCAAAGATAGTTATCCATGCAGGAGCTAATGATATACGCCTTCGTCAGTCTGAGGTTACTAAGAGTAACTTTGTAGAGGTGTTTAAATTAGCGAAGGCGATGTCCGATGCTGTAGTATGCTCTGGCCCCATCCCAATGCGGCGTGGCGATGTAGCTTACAGCAGGTTATGGTCGCTGAACTGCTGGCTGTCCAGGTGGTGCTCTGAAAACAGTGTGGGCTTTATAGATAATTGGGCTAATTTTGAGGGCACTGCTGGCCTGTTAGGGCGGGACGGTATCCATCCCACTCGGGAAGGTGCTGCTCTCATTTCCTGCAGCATAGGTCATAGTCTCAGAACAGGCCTAGTTAATTTCTGACAATCCAGAGCCAAGGCCAGGGAGCAGACGAACAGGCTAAATCGACTGTCTGCTAGCTGCACAGAGTCGTCACTCAGGGCCCACTACATCGAGACTGTGTCTGTTCCCCGAGCTCAACAAAAAGGTAGAAATTTTCAGAGAGTTTGTTCCAGTAACCTAATCAATATAAAATTAGATCAGACTGACTGTACAGCTGCTGCCAGCACCTTTGATCTAAAGGTGGGGCTATTAAATATTAGATCTCTTACATCTAAAGCGCTAATGGTTAATGAACTCATTACTGATCAGGAGTTTAATGTACTGTGTTTAACAGAAACATGGATTAAGCCAAATGAATATATAGCATTAAATGAAGCGAGTCCTCCTGGATACAGTTATATACACCAGCCTCGTCTAACTGGCAGAGGAGGAGGCGTCGCGGTTATTTATAACGATTATCTAGGTGTAACACACAAACCTGGTTATAAATTTAATACATTTGAAGTTCTTCATACTCATATAATGTATGTAGCCTCGAAAAATAAGTCTACCCAGTTAATTCCATTGCTTATTATTTACAGGCCCCCGGGGCCATATTCTGAGTTTCTTTCTGAATTTGCAGATTTTATCTCAGATTTGGTTATTTCCTTAGACAAAGCTTTAGTTGTCGGAGATTTTAATATTCACTTTGATAACCCAGAAGACCCTTTAAAAACAGCGTTTGTGTCCATCTTAGATTCAGTCGGGATTAAGCAGAATGTCATAGGACCGACCCATAATGGTGGTCACACCCTTGATCTAATACTAACATTCAGATTAAACGTAGACAATATAGTCATACTTCCACAGTCTGAAGTTATCTCAGATCATTGTCTCATCTCATTCAAAATATGTCTGAGTAATAATATATGCACCTCACCACGCTACTGTATTAAACGTACTTTCACGTCAACTACTGCACAGAGCTTTATAAATGATCTCCCAGAGCTGTCAACTTTGATTGGGTCACTGTCAGCCCCTGCAGAACTCGATCAGGCAACTGAATGCTTAGAGTCAACATTCCGCCATACTTTAGATAATGTAGCTCCTCTAAAAAGGAAAATGATCAGAGACAAAAAATTAGCACCCTGGTACAATGATGACACTCGCACTTTAAAACAGACCACTCGAAAATTGGAACGTAAATGGCGTCAAACAAAATTGGTAGTGTTCAAATTGGCGTGGAAGGAGAGCTTCCTGAAGTATAGAAAAGCTCTTAGTGCTGCGAGATCAACATATCTCTCCTCCCTAATAGAAGATAACAAAAATAATCCTAGATTCCTATTTAATACTGTAGCAAAATTAACCAGGAATAAGTCCACTATAGACAGATGCACACCTGCAGTATGTAGTAGCAACGACTTCATGAATTTTTTTAATGACAAAATTGAGAATATCCGACAAAAAATTCAAACTACTAATTTAAGGTTAGACAATGAAAGTGACCTTGTAGTTAACAATATAACTGTATCAGATCATCAGTTAGAATGTTTTACTCCCCTAAAAGAAACTGAATTACTTTCATTAATCTCTACATCAAAAGCCTCAACTTGCGTATTAGATCCCTTACCGACACATCTATTCAAACAGATAATGCCTGGAGTAATTGAACCGCTTCTAAAAATAATAAATTCTTCTCTTATGATTGGCTATGTACCCAAATCCTTTAAACTAGCAGTTATCAAACCCCTGATTAAAAAACCTGACCTTGATCCCTGTCAGCTGTCCAATTATCGGCCAATATCAAACCTCCCCTTTATCTCCAAGATCCTTGAAAAAGCTGTGGCACAGCAGTTATGCTCATATTTACATAGGAATAACATCCATGAAATGTATCAGTCAGGATTTAGACCTCATCATAGCACAGAGACAGCACTGGTTAAAGTAGTAAACGACCTACTGTTGGCGTCTGATCAGGGCTGTGTCTCGCTGCTTGTGTTGCTTGACCTTAGTGCAGCATTTGATACCATTGATCATTCCATTCTTCTGGATAGACTAGAAAATGTTGTGGGAGTTAAGGGAATGGCCCTCTCCTGGCCCAGGTCTTATCTAACGGATCGTTATCAGTATGTTGATATAAATGGTGATATTTCTAGACGTACCGAGGTAAAGTTTGGTGTTCCACAAGGTTCTGTCTTGGGTCCACTGCTTTTTTTTCTATATATGTTACCTCTGGGCGATATTATTCGTAAACATTGTATTAGTTTCCACTGTTATGCTGATGACACACAGTTGTATGTCTCTGCAAAACCTGATGAGAGACACCAGCTTAATAAAATTGAGGAATGTGTTAAGGACATTAGACACTGGATGCTTATAAATTTCCTTCTGCTTAACTCTGACAAGACTGAAGTACTTGTGCTAGGACCACATACAGCTAGAAGTAAGTTTTCTGATTACACAGTAACTCTGGATGGCCTTTCTGTTTCTTCACGTGCAGCAGTAAAAGACCTCGGAGTGATTATTGACCCCAGTCTTTCATTCGAAACTCACATTGATAACATCACCCAGATAGCTTTCTTTCATCTCAGAAATATTGCTAAGATAAGAAATTTAATGTCATTGCATGATGCAGAAAAACTAGTCCATGCTTTCGTTACCTCCAGGTTGGATTATTGTAATGCCTTACTGTCTGGATGTTCCAATAAGTGCATAAACAAGCTCCAGTTAGTTCAAAATGCCGCAGCAAGAGTCCTTACTAGAACTAGAAAATATGACCACATCACGCCTGTCTTATCCACACTGCATTGGCTCCCAATCAAATTTCGTATTGATTATAAAATACTACTATTGACCTTTAAAGCACTAAATGGTCTCGCACCACAGTACCTGAGTGAACTTCTGCTCCTCTATGACCCGCCACGCCTACTTAGATCAAAAGGTGCAGGCTATCTGCTGGTACCTCGTATAGTGAAGGCTACATCAGGGGGCAGAGCCTTTTCTTACAAAGCCCCACAGTTATGGAACAGCCTTCCAAGTAGTGTTCGGGAATCAGACACAGTCTCAGTGTTTAAGTCTAGGCTAAAAACATATCTGTTTAGTCAAGCCTTTTGTTAATGGTGTTTGAGGTAAAGGAGTAGATCTGGAGGGTCCTCAGACATAGAGTGTTTTGGTAAACTGGGATGTATGGATGCTGTCAGTCCCCACTCGCTTGCTCACTCGAGTTTGTTGACGGTGCAGTGGCTGGCTGCTTTATGTCCCGGGGCTCCCTCATGCCTGTGTTACCTTCTGGCTCTCTCCTTTTAGTTATGCTGTCATAGTTAGTTGCCGGAGTCCCTGCTTGTACTCGGTGCAATATGTATACTGTTCCTACTTATTCAGGTGACATTGGGCATACCTAACCACCTGTGTTTTATTTCTCCCCCCCACACTCCAAATCTGTCCCTCTGAGTTACATGGAGTCAACAGGAAATCTTTTGGTGGAGACGGTGGGGACCTCGACTGGCTATCGTAGCCTGCAGGGAATCGGCCGTCAGACGTTCTGTCGCATGTCCCAGACCCGGTGAAATGTAACTGAATTGTCTTGTCCAGGCCTAAGGGTCCCATCTGCATCTCATCATTGCTGAGGAGTGTGCTCCCATCACCCAATCAAGCATCCAGCCAGAGCAGGTCATGATATATATTTTTTTTACCATATTAACATGCCATTGTGTGTCATGCCTGATGTAAAGACTCTCGTCTCTGCGAGCCTACCACACAGATTTAATACTTGTCATTTTTAGGGCATACCTAACAACATGTTTTCTTCCCCCCCCCCCCCCCCCCATCTGTCCCTCTGAGTTACATGTTGATTCTGGGATTGAGATGCTGGCCTCTTCTGCCCCTCGGACCTGCTTGATCCATCCTGGTGCCGTGTCTGGTCGGAGTTTTATCGCCCCACTCCTGTGAAGGACGGCCCCATGAGGACAGTTGAGGGTTATACCTGTTAAAACTGTTAATATCATAGTCAGGCTGTCTATTGTTGCCCACATGAGGATGGGTTCCCTTTTGAGTCTGGTTCCTCTCGAGGTTTCTTCCTCATGTCGTCTGAGGGAGTTTTTCCTTGCCACCGTCGCCACAGGCTTGCTCATTGGGGATAGATTAGGGATAAAATTAGCTCATGTTTTAAGTCGTTCAAATTCTGTAAAGCTGCTTTGCGACAATGTTTATTGTTAAAAGCGCTGTACAAATAAACTTGATTTGATTTGAAACTTGATGTGTTGCTGCACCTGCCAGCAACACGACAGAAGGTGGATTTACATTGCATTCATGGTCCAAGAATGTTCAAAATGCAAAGATTTGGACGCGTTTTGCGAGAAGTTCACGGGCACATTGGTCTCTCCTCTGCTCTGCACATTTTACTGAAGACTCGTACGAAAATTCTGATCTGTTGAGGAACGTTGGCTATAAGCCCGTATTGAAAGATGGTGCAGTATCAACAATTAAAGAAAAAGAAAACTGCAAGAAAAGGAAAGTATTTATTTTGTTTATTTTTTTAAAAAAGCAAAGTTCAGTTGCACCAGTCCTCCCGGGGTGAGCCGAAGGTTGTTGCTAAAACCCGGGATGGAATGGGACATGACATATCGCTCGGGCAGTGACCTCCCCGCAGTTGTTGCTAAAACCATTGATGTCCTGTTCCATCCCGGGTTTTAGTAATTGCCTGAGCCGAGCAGTAATTGTGGAATACTCCATATGGACAAAATAGAGAATGAGTGGAGCAGCCGTCTTATTTCTGCACTGGATATTGTTGCCATCTCGCCCTTATGTGGAAGAAGTGAATGAACGGAGAACTGAACGAACAACTGAAAGTCAGATTGTTTCAAAACATTCGGCCACAAGATCGGCCTTCAAGAAGTGAGTACACAGACGGGTAAGCTCCGACTCTCATTTGGATACAAAACAACAAAAACAGCATGTTGTTTACCTGCATTTAGATTAATACATGTAACTTGTATTGTGTGTTTCAGTTACCGGTATAAGATTATTTAATTTGCTTCAGAATGTGATTGTCTCAGTTCATCTGATTATTTAATTAGCCTTTTACGTTTTATCAGTGAAAATGCATGCATGTACATGTATGTTGCATAAGTTGTAATACCTAATTTCCCTGAGGGAACCCGCCCAAAGAGATCAATAAAGTTTTATCTAATATAATATAATATAATATAATATAATATAATATAATATAATATAATATAATATAATATAATATATCCTGTTTTAATGAGAGTCAACCCACAATCAATGAAGTCAAATCAGTCTTAGTTGGGCAAGTTGGTCATGGTATTTCTTACTTTCACCATAAATTTTTATTTATATGACTGGTCTATAGCTGTCAAAGGCCTCGGCCTTAAAACCGGTTACCGCTGTGACGTCATGCACTCAGGGCTGGCTGGCTCAGCAGGGCAGCTCGAATACCAATTTTGTGGTCGATTTTAATTCTCAAAAATATATATATATTTTTTATTCCCATTTATACAGCATACAAGAGTCAAGGATGGAGATACTATCCACTCAGAAATGTATTTAAAACTAAAGGTTCTGCGTCTCTCCTTTAAAGCTACATCTTTAGCTCTGACTGTTTCAAAGTGCTGACACTGGAGACTCCTTCCATAAATTAAATTAATTTAAATAAACATCTTCGAACAGAAAACTTCACCATATCAACAATTATACACTTTTTTGTAGTTTTGTTAAATTAGATGTTTTTAATCTCTTTATCTTTGGGCTTAGATTATGTGAAGCATCCACCATACAAGTCCCTCTGAATGAGCTGTTACTATAGAAACAGTACCATATTAGGATGAGTGTGGCACACCTAAAATAGGGTGACCACATTTAGGTGGTAAGACTCCTTTAATGAGTATTATAATTATTTTTGTTCATGTATACATTTATGTTTTGAATTAGAAGTCGTACATTGCCTTGAGGCGCTTCGCTTATGTTGGAAATGGGAGGGGCGGAACGTTTGTGTTGTCACTAGTTGCTGCGGGGAACAGTAAGGGAGCGGAACTGACGCTGTTTCCTCAGAAGCAATCTGGGAAAGAAACAAGGCGCACTGTGTCCTCATTCCTCTGCTTTATACAGGTCAGTAAACGGTTAATGCACCATGAAATGTTATGTTATTCTAACAGACCATATTAGCGTGAGTGTGCTTGTAGAGTTTGTGACATGCTTTAATGAGTTATTTCTGTTTAAACGACATTAATAAGTGGGAAAGTTTGCCCGCGCGGACGCCATTTTGTGCCGAGCGCGACTGCAGTTGCACTAGTTAAAGTGGGAATAAGTGACATTAGAGCTCCTGTACATGATGCATTTCCAGCTAGTTATGATTTGTGTGTTTACTGTGAATGTCTTATTGTTAAAATGTAAATATTTCAGTTTAGAAATGTTTCCCCGCCTGTTTCCTGGTAAATATAAGTTTAAACTGTAACACAAGCACTTTGCTAGTCACACATTTCAGTGCTGTTTTACAGAAGCAAGGTTTGGAGTCTGCTGTATTTAAAGGGGTCTGATACACTACTGTAAAATTACACTACATGGAAAGTGTTTTGAACCAGTTTATACTGGGAAAGGGGAAAAGGAAATGTAATGTATTTACAGAAACTGTTTATTGATCTAAATTATAGATAAGTGTTGATTAGAAAACAGAAGGTGAGAGAAAATGTGTGATTGAGATCAAAGTATTGATTTAAGTGAGATAAAGGACTGAACTGGGAAAATGTGAAATTGAACAGCATAAAACTGAAATGAGGGAAACATATGTTGTACTTATGAGACTGTTATAATCCATGTTAAATAAATCATACAGAGAAGCGACTCTCTCCCTGATAAACACACACTCAACTGTTTTACTGACTTTACTGAGCCTTGTTCGACCTCACTGACCACAAATAACACCTACCTTTTAAAACTTATTTCAAGATTATTTAAAACATTATAGAATAACAAGGAATTGCAATAATTATGCAGTATTTTTATTCACACCCCTCCTAACTTCAAACCTGTTGAAAAAAGTGAAAATTTTATGATGTACCTCTTACTGTAATCCTGACTTCATTACTGTAGGCTGTGTAGTAGTCTGTGTTTGTCCATGCGCCACGCCTGTGTGCTCCACACAGATACACGGTTTCTCCTGCAGTATCAACTGTCACATTGAGTGTGTTGGTGTTTGTAGCTCCAGTGTTCACATACTGCGAATTCGGATTCTTTTTGTACCAGTGAAACTCCCATCCAGTCCTCTGCTGCAGCTCACAGCTCAGAGGGATGGTGTCTCCAGTGTAGACGGAGCTCTGAGGATTCACGCTCACAGTCAGTTTGGGTTTTTCTGTTGGTATGAAATGATGGTGTCAGAGCTGCTTTTCACTTCACAACAGAAGCAATAGATTCACTGTGTTCATTAAATGCTTTCAGAAATATTTCTAACAAACATGTCAAATAAACATTTATATTTAACATTTGATTATACTGTAAACATATTATAAAACCCAGAGACTTCTGCAAAAGACATGATGATTCTTGTGAAAGAAATTGATGCCGACGAGACAAACTAAAACAGGGACATAGTTATTGATAGCTCAAAATCTGAACCCTTAAAAATAATGGAAACATATTAAATTAAAACAAAACCCCCACAGACTGACCTGATAGTCAGTGTACCAGCATCACCAAGCACAGCACCAAACACTCCTCACAGTAACGATCAATACTGTCCAGATCACTTCGACATCTACAGAATCCCCTCTGAATGTATACTGTGTGCACTGACTATCAGCATCAATACTTTACAGCAAATTGTGAGCTACACATGGTTAAAATGGCTCTTGTGCAATATACTGACTGACTTGTGCAATACTACCTGGGCAATACTGGGAATATTACCTGTGCAATACTCACATGTGCAATTCCACCTACATAATACACTTGTGTTAACTATATTTCTGCAAACCTGTTATTTATACAAATTAAGGTTTTTTTTTCTCTCTAAATTTTGTAGTTTATTTCCTATATATAATATCCTTTATTGTATACTTGGTATTTTTGCACTACTCTTTCACTGCCTTATCTTTTTCTCTTTATATATTTTGCTGCTGTAAGCCAGTGTTGAGAAGGTTACTTTAGAAAAGTAATTCGTTACAGTTACAAGTTACCCTGTTTAAAATGTAATAGTAGTGTAACTATTTCAATTACTATATCTGAGTAATGTAACTAATTACTTTTCAATTACTTTTTGATTACTTTTCTAATTTTTGAATGAGTATTCTGTGGCGTTAACCATTTTCAAATTTTTAAACCTGGCAATGTTAAGCTCAAAACAATACTAAACACTGTCTACTGAACTTCTTTTAATGCATGAATTGACATATCTTTTATAAAGATAATATAATAATAACCACCACAAGGTCAGACTTCAAGACACATTTTACTGTAAAATCAATCTGAGTTGACATACAAAGTCACAACCAGGCCTGGAATTTGTCATTTTAGGGGCAAGGCCACTTGGCCTTTTGTGCTGTCAATTTTTTTGAGGGCACGAAGGCCAAAAGCCAGGGCACAGAGGCCATAAAATAAAACAATGATTGAGTTCACATCTATAATGAATTTAATTTAAGGACTAATGACTCTTCTGAGGAAGATTGGAGTCCCAGTCGAAACTATCAAGCAGGTAAAGAAGCATCTACACTATGTCTGAAGATAAGAAAATATTGAACACATCTAAACTTATCAATCCATCACTCACTTCAAAAATTGTAAAACTTATTAAACCTTTATCCTCCCATAATTTTTTTCAATTGACACCAAATGTGCAAGAGCATCTTCAGACTGTACTACTACGCAGATTTTTGATTAATCAAAATTGAGCCTGGAGTTCATCAAAATGTTTGACTGTAAATGGAACATATACTAGCATGCAGGCTACTGATTAACCCATAAGAGCCCAGACCCATTTCTCAATCAAGGAAAATTATTGAGGAAATAAAATGAACTAAATAGACGACAAAGAAAACATTTCTGACCTTTTATTTTTTTTAAAATAGCACTTTCATGTCTCAAGATCTGAAATATTAAATTGCAAATTTGCAGAACACTGCAACACAACTTGTTTTGAGCCAATCACAGCAGAGCAGCACTGTGGCCTGAGATAAAACATGATAGTTTAAGTTTGTTTAAATTACAAAAATGAGTACACCCAATGACTGTTAACCCGAAAGTTCATTCTATACAAACAGTTTGAGTAAATACCACTTTTAAAGATTTTTATTGCATTACTTAAACAGTATGAGTATATGAAGAGTATATGAGACAGTCATTGGGTGTACTCATTTTTGTAATTCAAACAAACTATCATGTTTTACCTCAGGCCACAGTGCTGCCCTGTTGTGATTGGCTCAAGACAAGTCTGTGCTTGTCCGTTGATGGCTACAGAGGAAGTTGCGCCATTTTCTAATTTACACAGAGCAATTTAAGGTCTTTGCACTTTTGACAGCTTGACAGCAAGCTAATTAGCATATTAGTGGCTACAGTCGGTACTCGGCACGTTAAAAGTGGGTCAATGTTGTAACGACATAACATTACTGTACAAGCAATGCTTATTTAATGGTAACAAACCTAAGCCCTATATGTTGAAATTCCTCTCTTATTCATTCGTTAATTTATCACACAGTCTTACCTCAGTCAATTTCTTCCCTCCTTCTGTGAAAATTCAACGTCTCAGACGCGGACACAAGTGGGCGGGGGATGCGTTTAAGTCTCCTGATTGGCTGGTGATAGATTGGTGTGCGGGGGGTGCGTTTGATTAAGTCTCCTGATTGGCTGGTGATAGATTGGTGTCATTATGGCGCGTCAGAGCGGTTCATGCCAGGCTCGAGTCTGAGCCACCACTGATGAGTTGCCCAATAAGAATCCAGAATGTCAGCAGAAGACGTATTTTTTCCTCAATAGACGCAGGTGATGTTAAAGCCTATTGGCAGTCACGAGGCAGACTACAAAAGCGCAGGGCATCAAGGCCACTGTGGCCTTATGGCAGTTTTTTTTTTTTTTTTTTTCTTCCAAGGGCACAAGGCCAAATTGAGAGGGCGGCCATGGCCCTCGCGAAATTCTTGCCTTCTTCAGATGTAATTCAAATTGTAATTCTGAATATTTTCGTAAGTAACTGTAATTGAATTACACATTTTTCTCCAGTAACTGTAATATTACTGTTACATTTATTTTGTAATTAAATTACGTAACGCCGTTACATGTATCTCGTTACTCCCCAACACTGGCTGTAACAATGTAAATTTCCCCTTGTGGGATAATAAAAGGCTATCTTATCTTATCACTGATCTCTGAATCCTGTCCTCTGCAGGTGTAGGAACCACGGTCAGAGTTACCAACAGACCAGAGAAACAACTCCTGATTTGTGTGGACTCTGTAGACTACATCAGACCCTCCCAGGATTTCGCGATGTTGCAATTTGCAACTTCAACGCAAATTCAACCAATCCCCGCGAATTCAGGGCGGTGCTGCAATTATATCCAATCGCCGCAACTTTCCCGCAAATTTGACCAATCGTTGGCATCGTCTTGAGGTGACGTCGACAAACTACCTTCCACCATACTTCTGTGTATATGTTCAAGAGAAGCAGCATGTGCGCAGTGTTGCCAGATTGGGCAGTTTTAAGTGCATTTTGGCGGGTTTTGAACATATTTTGGGCTGGACAACGTCAGTAGTATCTGGCAACACTGCATGTGCGAGTCAGTGTTTATATAGGCTTAAATTCTGTTACTGAAAGTGTGTTATGTTTACAGTGAAGGACTGTGTGCACTTTATTTTTTTTACTTAATACAAGAAATTAATGGATGCCAACATTTTTGCCAAAATGGTATTTTATTTTCCATTGTTTAGGCAGCTTCAGCATCATACTGTGAGATTCTGTTCAAATTTTTTTTTTTCTTCTATGAAGCCTGAGCCATTTATTTTATTAGTTTATAATTATTGTTTAATTTAGTCTTCAGGAGAGACTGCCTGCACACAGTACTAGTATTAGTTGTTGTTTTTTTTCTTACATGAAAGCTGAGGCATTTATATTGTATTTTAAGGTAACTTCATATTGTGCTGTGAGGTTCTATGCACTTTAACTTTTGAATCAACAGGAGCATTTGTATAAGTAAAGCCTATTTTTCTGCATTTTTGTAGTCCTGGTAATCTTTTATATTGGTAAAGTTGTTTATAGGACCATTTCTCAGTGTCTTTTTTTTTTTTTTTTAATCAATAGTTTTTCAGTAACTTAATATTTAACATATCACTCAATTTAAATCACAAAAAGAGAAAATCGCAACAATTTCTTGCAACTTTCACTTCCTCCCGCAATGTAATCGCAACAAAAACCTAAAAAACACCGCAACTTTCATCGCAATTTTTTGGAAAACCCCCGCAACATCAGACATTTTAGCCCGCAACAATCACAAAAAAGACCCATGGAATCCTGGGGGGACTGATATATGTCCTCCCTCTGTGGAGAGTGGATCTTTGTTTTTATACCAGCTGTATGAGCTCTGAGAATCTCCTCCTTCCTGTGTGTTACATCTGAGAGTAACACACTCTCCAATGAACACGTGTATCAGGATTTATGGACACCACAGCTTTAGGTCTCTCTGTAACAAAATATGTACGTGTAGGTAGGTTTAAAAAAAAAAGGACATATAGTAATTCCCAAGTGTACAGAGGTGGAAAGAGACATTTTAAACACTATAAATAATTTTGCAAACTATAGATGCATCAATGGCATTTTTTCAGACTGAGTATGAGTAAATAGTTTTGGTACTTCTTGATACAGACATGAAAATTTGGTACTTTGTTAGTATTGAACCAAATGTTCACAAATATTTTTAGGGAAATGGATATTATGATTTTTCTGCAGCTGCAAGCTTTAACCACCCAATATTTCAAAAATAGCTAATATAATGTTGGCAAAGCAATTCTTTGTCAGTTTAAGTTGAAATTAAACCACAGTAAAACATTCTTGCCAAAAGCATCTTTTTTTCTATCATTCATCCAGATATCCTCCTCTTAATCATCTGAACTTATGTAAGGATTTAATTACAGTGTATGTTTCATTTGTAGAAATGAAATCACACAGATTTACAGATTCGATAGATTAGCAATACAGTCCAAAAAAGTTGGGACAGCGGCAACAAAAGAGAGGGACAGATGTGGAGTGTTCCCCAGAAAAAAAACCCCCTCCTGCCTGGAACATTCTACAGGTAAAGAGGTGAACTCAATTGGAAAGGCTCCATCATTCACAAGCAAGGATGGGGCGAGGTTCACCACATTGTGAAAAACTGCATGGACAAACAGTCCAACAGTTTAAGAATGTTGAGAAACAATCGCAAGGAATTTCGGGATTTCACCATAGACAATCCATATCATCAAAAGGTTCAGAGACTCCAGAGAAATCTCTGTAAGTAAGGGGCAAGGCTGAAAACTAATATAGAACCCTGTGACCTTTGATTCCTCGGGCGGCAATACATTAAAAACCAGCATGATTGAATAAAGGATATGACTACACAGCAAATTCCCCAGTGTTGAATTAACACCTTCAGAGTTCATTTGTGTGTGTGTATATATATATATATATATATATATATATATATATATATATATATATATATATATATATGCATGCACTATGGCAGTGTTGTAGTACTCGAGACTAGGGGTGTGCATTGGCACAGCCCTCACGATTCGATTACTACAACACTTTATTGTTGTTTATTGTTGAACAACGTTTTATTGGCTGTTGTGTGTATCACTCCTGTTTTAAACAAAATAAAATTGAATGTTAGAGTTTTTCAAATATGAAAAAGAAAACAAATTACAGCTTTTTAGTGCTTTGAATGAGACCAGATCTTTCTTTTTTACACACAGGTCTTGTCTACTTTCCCATCAACTTCGTAGAATCTAAAATGTGCCCAGATGTCAGCTTTCCAAGCTTTGGGTGCGTTAATAATAACATGTCTCTCGCAGTCCTCTTCCTCCGCCTCAGCCATCTTCCTAAGCTAGTGCTCTCTCGACTGGCGTGCAGCTACAGACTGCGCATATCTGTGATGTTGCTCCGGAAATGCCCACGGAAGTTTTTTTTTTTAAATACGCTGAATCGATCTGGCATGTTGCCGAATCGATGCTGAATCGTCCATGCCCCGCATTGCGATGCATTGCCGAATCGATTATTGTTGACACCATAGGCGGTTTTAAACGGGGGCCAGGGGGGCCAGTGCCCCTGTAAAATTGCTCCTGGCCCCTGTGCTGAACAGGTAACAAGATTTATTAATTTTGACATGCGCTGGCTCAAAGATCGGAACTGACATGACGGAGTGTTCTACACGGACTCCTTAAAGCGCTACACGCACACTGTTACCTGCAGCAGAAAGACCCGCAGCAGCACGAATTGTAAACTTCGGACGTGAGAGATAACAGCAGCTGCAGCCCTGCAAGGACTAGGCTACTGCAAAGAGGCGAAGGTAAGGAAAATTATTCAATTTCGTAACGTCAGTGTTTGCACATATCCGTGTTTTACTGTTGTTGTTCACTACAATAATAAATCCATTTTATTGCGCTTTCTTAAAAGTGCGTTGCACAGCAATAAGTAGCCTAACTTAATATTTTTGGGAAATGGGTAAAATAACCGACAGTGTTTAACCTTCTTGTAAAACTTTAATGGCCTTTTGATATGTAGAGGCTACATTCCTCTCCGTTTACTTTTTAGTATAGACCTACTGTAGGCTGTCATCATGGAAAGGAGCAAGAAGGACATTGTCCTTTTTTGCCCCTGTTGGCAAAAAGCAACATAGAGAGAGTAAGGAAGATGAAGATTATGAAAGAGAAGAGAGAGCCAGAGGTGGAGAGAGAGCCAGAGGTGGTGGTTGGAGAGATGGAAAGTGAGGCATCTGAAAGGCAATCTGAGAGTGAGGATGAAGACATTCAGGATCAGATTGAGGGACAGAATGAGGGACAACCCAACGAGTCACTGGGACAACCAGATTCACCATGCATATCAAGTACAGCACCATCAGGTTTGTGATGTTGAACAAATGTATGTGTGTGAGCAGTGTCGACCTACAATTCATATAGCCTACCCTGAAAGTGTGAAGTCTGAATAATAATTAATAAATATAAAATACAAATAATAGATATAATAATAAATTAATAAATAATGATAAATAAATGTTGTTCTCAGTCGCACTCCCATATTTACTGTAATCATCTTTCTCCAGATATCAGCAAGTGCTTGAACAACACTCCAGTGCAGCCACGTCTGAAGAAAAGGTTCATTGTATGCAAAAATAGAAATCTTATTTTACAAAAAAGATAAACATGGTTTTAAGATTTACTGAGCACAATTTATTTTATGTTTAGGCTATTGAGACAATGTTTATCTAATTGTATTTATGCTCAATGTATTTTGTTTTGGTTTTAAATAAACTAAACAAAACATTTTGAACGCTTAAATATTGCCATGTTTTGCCCATATGTGCCCCCCTGAAAAAACACTGGCCCCACCTCGGCCCCCCTAGTAATTTTGGTCTAGAACCGCCACTGGTTGACACCACTACTCGAGACCACTTTTTTGAAGGTCTCGTCGCGAAATCGACTGCATTTTTTACTCGGTCTTGTCTCGGTCTCGGAGAAAGTGGGCTCGGGATTTTATTTCAAGACCGGTCAAGACCACAACTGTGGGGATATCAATAAATTGCCTGTGCATTTTTGGATTTACTTGTTAATATCATTGCTGTGATTTTGCGTAAATCTTATTGCTTCGAGTACAACCAATAACTTGACTCATTTATCATTTGAAATTGTCACCGTTAACAGCTGTCACCCCTCCCACCCCCTTTCACACGCCCCCCACAAACGTGCATGTGAGTGACAGGAGAAGAGGCCGTGTGAAGATGTCAGCCAACTCGTCTGTAATAAAATTTGGTTACCTGAACCACAAAGAGGTTTTTTTTTTGCACAACTACAACCAAAAGAGAAAACAGCGCAACATATACATTTTGTAAAGCAACGCTAACGGAGATGGCTGGGACCACCACGTCCAACTTTTATCGGCACTTGGAGAGGAAGCATAAAGAAAGGTAAGCTAAGTGTAAGTGAGATTAGTGAATACTAGCTAAACACGTTTGCTAACCATGTGTATACAGTATGTTTCAGGGCACCGGTTTCATTGGCTTGCCGGTTATTTACCCCCTAGCTAGGTGCGCAAGCATATTGGCACATTACCTCACTGCATCAGATAACTTAATGTTACAATGGATGTAACATTAAGTTAGCTAATGTAGTGTTAACTTTGTGTGAGAGTGAGGGGTCAGGACATGTCTTATTCCTACGTTACTTTTTTATGTGATAAAAATGACGAGACAGGTGACGTAAAGCTATGTAGCTAATGTGTATATAGTTATGTTACATCAACATCAACTCTGACGTAAACGATACACGCCGCGCTCTCTCTCCTGGGTGAGAGCGCTAGAGTCAGCAGTCTCCAGAGTGGAGACAGAGTAACATTAATGCTCCACTTCTATGAAGTTACACATTAAATATGCTTTGCCTGGCTATACATAGAATAGAATAGAAAGCCTTTGTCATTATACAAGTACAATGAGATTTAAAGCTTCACCATACAGTGCACACACAAATACTAAAATAGACATAGGAAAATATGTACAATGAAACTAATATAAAACTACTACTAAAAAAAAAAACTACTGACAACTATACGTAAACTTGTGCAAGTCCCTGAAGGAACACAAGTGCATAACAGTAACAGGGTTGAGAATAAAGTGACAAGCTGCATCAAGTGATAGAGGTAGCATTGGCATGTACAGATGCCTATTTTCAGTATGTAGGCAACCCCCCCAAAAAAATATCACATACTTAGAGTGCTAATTTGGGGGTTACATACACAAATATATAACTTTATGCAGTCAAACACTAGAGCTTGTGTGTGTAAGTGAGTAAGTCTGCATGGATTAAAGTTTTCCGTCGCTACGACGGATTTCCATCAACTGGGAGCGCTAAAGGTCAGTAATGAGAGTGATGCAGATCCGAGGGAAAAAAGGGGGGGGGGTAGGCCCATAGGTCTGACACCGATGATTTAGAACTTCACCAAACTGCTGTGATTGCCTGTTGTTGAACCCTTTCTTGTGCTATGTTTGAGTATATGTAAAGGAATAAGTTGTTGCGCTAGATAGGCATAAATAAATAAATACAGCCTCCACTACTGTCTAGTCCCGGGGAGGCTCGGCGTAGGCCACTGATGAAACTATTTGGCTGTCCTACTACTAGGCAACTAGGTTACTTGTCTACTACTAATACCAGGCCTTTTTGTAGTAGTAGTAATAATGATATTTGCCTATTGAAAGGTGATCAGGTGAAAAGTTGAAGCCGCAGCAAGACCTTTGCTATTAAGCGTTTTGTAGGCTTCGGCAGACAACGTTCTGGAAAGGCTGTGTTTTTCTTTGGTTTGATTAGCCTACGATTTAATCTTTAAACATTATGGTTTCAGCAGTTCGCTTAAACATTGGAGGCTGCAGAGTCGGGCTGCAAGATTTCCCGACACTTGTTTAAGATGCCAAACTTCATAGTAAGGAGAAAATAATTCCACAGTATTTACTGCCTCGTCAGTCTCAAAAATTAATAGTGAAGGAGCAACGCGAATTAAGTCCCAAAAAAAATCTCATAGGCCTATATTTTACATTTTAAAAAAAGTCTGGAATTGGAAGTCGGTCAGTGGAGTGTAATGAAGTGTCTCATTCACTAAGCACAAAAGGTCAGAAAACAGTGGAGAAAACAGCGATTGCTTAAATAGGCTACAAATGTTTTACATTAGTAATTTAATGTATGTGACAAATTCATTGATTAAATAGATAAAGAAGCCAATACTCCGAAGCTCAAAATTCAGGAAAGTGACTCCGGTGTCGCAAGTGCACAAGAACAGTTATTTGAAAGTTAACCTGATGAATTTGCACGTGCGATTTCATGAAGAACCGGGACAATTGGCATTTGGTGAAAGATTCACACCTATGACTCATTATATTCACGCGCGCCCTCTCGCCCACTGTTGCTTCGTTTTCCCGATTTACATGCGTGTCTGAAGATGGAGTTTTCAGAAATCTCCACTCTGCCCCGAGTTTGCGAAAGTAGCTGTTTTCAGTGACTGAAACCTCCGTATAGGTGTGAATGAGCGGTGCAACTGAATAAATAAATATGCGTCTTTTTTATCCGGCTACATGTAGGCTATCACTGCGCAAAGCCTCTTATGTTGAAATGGTAGTAATATTTGTTAAAATAATAGTAGGCTAACTTCCACATTAATCGGTAAAATGGCACAAGGGATGTGATGGGGGGATGGCCGTTTTATAAGGGGAATGATTTGAGATTTTTATTTCAGAAGGGGGATGCCTCCCCCTACATCCCCCCCCCCCCCAACTCGTGTACTGCGTATAAGGCCACTGGACAGGCCCTTCGATTTCCATCACTAGAGCGCGTGAAGTTACTTTCGGTTTTGCCAGCATGGACGCGCTTCTTTTAAATGAAAGCACAGATGTGTCACACATCGACAAAACAGTAAAGAATAAGTGGAGATGGGCTTGGCTAAATGAAATGGGCGATAATGGCAAGCCATTTAGTTCATGGTGCAAAAAGATGAAAATGGCAGGTGTGTGCTTTTGTGTAGTTTGCCATAAAAAGTCTATGGAAGCAATGGCAAAAAACTAGATGCCTTTGGCTTCACTGTGAAGAAGCAGAAAAAGTGAACTTTCACTTTACTTTTAGTTCTTTCTGTTCCACTCTTTTGAAAGCATGGTTCAAGTTCAACTGCACTTGCACTTTTCTCTTAACCACTGTTGTGCATTACTAAAGTATTGTTGAAATAAATTTGCACTTTGCGCTGAAAACTTGATGTTTCATCATTTATAGCCAGTAATGACAATGGTAAAGTCTTGCCTTAGCTTTAGTCATTGTTAAAATTATGTAAATGCACTATAAGTAGGGGCCTAGGGGATAATGGACAACACGGTGTTTAAAATTTGACGCATCGCTGATGTGGTAGGGGCCAATGACATGGAGCTTTTTTTTTTTCAGTCAGATTTTTTTTTTTTGCTTTAATCCATGAGTCTGGCTCGCTCAATCACTCATCACATCTGTCCCTTTTTCCCTTTTTTAGTATTATCCAGGGAAAGAAATGGTAAAAAAAAAAGTCCTTACACAGTCAAAGTTGAATTATGGTTTTAATCCTGTCATTGTGTATTTGTTTGTTTTTCAGACACTTTGTTGTCAGAGGTGGAGAACATGATCGACAGTGAAGGAGATGCAGCTGACTCTGGGGCCATGAATGTGGATTCATCTCGAGATTCGCCACCAGTCAAATGCCCACGCCTTCTGTCCCGCTACAAGGCTCACAAGAAGCGCAACTCAGCCCAGGATTCAAGTGTTATAACACAGATAAGCAAATACTTCGATGCCATCAATAACTCTGACAATGCACTCACCTTCTGGGCCAAAAACCATGACCCATTCTCACAACTCCACAAGTTGGCACTGAAGGTGCTGTCAGTCCCTGCCTCCTCAACACCAGTGGAGAGGGTTTTTAGTAGAGGGGGCATCATAATGAGACCCCATCATGCACGTTTAGGTCACAGAATGTTGCAGTCTCTATTTCTAAAATGCAACCAAACTCTACTTTAAAGTCCACGTTTTTGTGGTCTTTCACAATGTCCATATCATGTGAATGAACAAGAATCTTCATTTGTTTTCTGTGGGTGTTTTTATGGGAATGTGGATTACTTACAGGTCTATTTGAGGGGTGCCTATGGTTTGCACGTTCCACATTTTATCATAAGTGTATCATGCAGTTTGGGACACTGGTCTGGTCTTGTCTCGGTCTCGACCCCTCAAAGTCTTGGTCTTGATACACTGTGGTCTTGTCTTGGTCTCGGTTTAGGCAGTCTTGACGACAACACTGTGCTGTGGTCTGACAAGAACTGTTTTTAGAAATCATGGATGTTACGTCCTGCAGGCTGAAGAGGATAGGGACCATCCAGACTGTTACTAGCACAATGTTCAAAAGCCAACAGCTGTGATGATATGGGGATGTTAGTGCTTGACTAAAGTTTGTCGGTGAACGAATGAACAAAGACTACCAGTGGAACTGGTTCACTGCACAAAGTGGATGGAATAATTAAGGAGGACTACCTCAGAATTCTTCAGCATAACCTCAGATCATCAGAAGCTTGAACAGAGTTGGGTGTTCCAACAGGACAATGACCCCAAACACGCATCAAATCTGGTTGTGGAATGGATAAAGCAGGCTAACATTAAGCTTTAAGCAAGTCCTGACCTCAACCCTCTCAAAAATATATTTCAAAGTTGGGTTTTTGCTGGAAACATACAAAGCAACTTGAACTCAACCAATTTTGCCAGGAAGAGTGGTCAAATATCCAACCAGAATTCTGCCAGAAGCTTGTTGATGGTGACCAAAAGTGTCTGATCAAGGTGAAACTTACTAAGGGACATTTAACCAAATATGAGGATGTTGTGCGTCTATATATTTTTGACTGCGTGTTGATTTCAGAAATCCCCAAATAAATTAAAAGTAGTGCACCAAATAATTTTTTCTATGAAAGTTATACAATCATTCTGCCACAGAAAAAGAAAAAGTCTTTTGTAAAATTCTGACCACAACTTCATTTCTAATAAAGTGGCTGGGAATTGTATAGGTTTTTACAGTGCGAGTGTGTGTGTGTGCACCAGAGGTATGCACTCCACCGAGTGCCTTTCTAGTTCATTTTTAATGACTTGGGTGAAATGATTCGTATTCAGAAATTAATCAGCAGGGTTTTTTCTGCATGTTTCCAAAATTAATGCTGAACATTAAGTGGTTTTCACACAGTGCCTATTTGTATTACTTAGTGTATGCATTAGAAATAATTTAATCTTAACATTAACATTTGAAAAATAAAGAACACACACTCTACTTGTCTTTGCTATGTGTTACAAATTTGTTTTATTTGTACTCTTAGAAAACATTTACAGAAAAAAGATGACATTTCAAAAATTTCCATTATTTGAACCAATAAAATCCAATGCATTCCTGGGATTTTCATACAAAACCAAACTAATGGACTTGGCAGTGTGATGCCACTCGGAGCCTGCTGTGGAAATTAGTGAAACTAAAGTGTTGATGGTGCTTACACTATAGCCAGTGTTCATAAATGTACCAGCTCATGGACCAGGTCACTGCTGCCAGGCTGAAACTGAGCTTGGTTTAAATAATGGAAATTTGTCAGACTTTGCAGTGCAAAACTGAACAGAAACAGGCCAGAGAAGAAAGAGAGTTAAGGAAGAATAATCTTACTACACTGGATAATGAAAATAACCAGCGAGAGCACAGATATGAGCTGAGGTCTGGTGTTCAACCTTCCTCCTGACCCTGATAAATGTTGAAGTCGTTCAGTTAAACGATGATGATGATTTTCTGTACTTTCAAGCAACACTTTAATTGTACACTGCTTTTGATATGAATAACAGTGCCATGAAAATTCCAATATAGAAATACAAAATCACCATCCTTTTCCTTAACATAGCTCAATCTGGCAACCCAACCATTGGGGGGGGAGAAATCTCTGCCCCAGTGCTTGTTGCAGTTCCTATTTTTAACCAGTAGGTGCAATAATAACTGTAATCCAGCCAGTGGGGGTGCATAAGCATACTCTTGGTGCTGAGCCCAAGCCTGGATAAATGGAGATTGTTTCATAAGATCTTAGAGAATGAGAAAATGCTGAATGAATGGAGAAAGTGTGCTCGTCCCAATATACAAGAATAAGGGAGATGTGCAGAGCTGCGGTAATTACAGAGGGATAAAATTGATTAACCACACCATGAAGTTATGGGAAAGGGTATTGGAGGTGAGATTGAGAAGAGAGGTAGCAATCTGTGAAAACAGCAGTACGGGTTTATGCCAAGGAAGAGCACGTCGGATGCAATTTTTGCTTTAAGAATGTTAATGGAGAAGTACAGGGAAGGCCAGAGAAAGCTACGTTGTGTTTTGTAGACCTGGAGAAAGCATACGATAGAGTGCCGAGAGATGAGTTATGGTATTGTATGAGAAAGTGTGGAGTGAATGAGAAGTATATTAGAGTGGTGCAAGACATGTATGAGAACAGTGAAACAGCAGTGAGGTGTGCAGTTGGAACGACTGAATGGTTCAAGGTGAAGATGGGACTTCATCAAGGATCTGCTTTGAGTCCTTTCTTGTTTGCTTGATGGACAAAGTGAGGCAAGAGTCACCATGGAACATGATGTTTGCGGATGATATTGTGATATGTGGTGAAAGTAGAAAGGAGGTTGAGCTGGGTTTGGAGAGATGGAGGTATGCACTGGAACGAAGAGGAATGAAGTTGAGCAGTAGCAAAACAGAATACATGTGCATCAGTGAGAATGGGGATGAGAGTGTAGTGAAGATGAAAGGAGTAGATGTAAAGAAAGTTGGTGAATTTAAGTACCTGGGATCAACTGTGCAGGAAAATGGGGGCTGCGATAGTGAGGTGAGAAAGAGAGTGCAGGCAGGGTGGAGAAGTTGGAGCAGGATTTCGGGAGTCATTTGTAATGGGAAAGTCCCAGCAAAAGTGAAAGGTAAGATGTATAAGACAGTAGTGAGACCAGCTGTGATGTATGGATTGGAGACCGGACCCTTAACGAAGAGACAGGAGGCAAAGTTGGAGGTGGCGGAGTTGAGGATGTTGAGGTTTGTGATGGGAGTGACAAGGTTGGACAGGATAAGGAACGAACACATCAGGGGGACAGCACATGTGGAGAGCTTGGGAATTAAGCTAAGAGAGATGAGACTGAGATGGTATGGGCACATCCTGAGAAGAGATGCAGAGCATGTTGGAAGGAGAATGTTGATGGAGCTGCCAGGCTCACGAAAACAAGGAAGGCCAAAGAGGAGATGCCGTGCTCAGCGTAAATGAGTACACCCCCTTTGAAAAGCAACATTTTAAACAACATCTCAATGAACACAAACAATTTCCAAAATGTTGACAAGACAAAGTTTAATATAACATCTGTTTAACTTATAACATGAAAATGTAAGGTTAATAATATAACTGAGATTACACATTTTTCAGTTTTACTCAAATTAGGGTGGTGCAAAAATGAGTACACCCCACAACAAAAACTACTTCATATAGTACTTTGTATGGCCTCCATGATTTTTAATGACAGCACCAAGCCTTCTAGGCATGGAATGAACAAGTTGGCAACATTTTGCAACATCAATCTTTTTCCATTCTTCAGCAATGACCTCTTTTAGTGACTGGATGCTGGACAGAGAGTGATGCTCAACTTGTCTCTTCAGAATTCCCCAAAGAAAATAATTTATTTCCACCACAAAGGTGAAGGCTACAAGATCATCAGGAAAGCTTTACTCATCAGTCAGAATACTGTAGGAAAAGTGGTACAAAAATTTAAGAAAGATGGAACTGCAACCATTTCACAGAGATGTCCAGGTCGTCCATGGAAGTTAACACCTCGACAGGAACGTCTTCTGATGAGAAGGGCTGAAGAAAATCGACATGCAAGCTCATTGCAGTTATCTAAAGAAGTAGAAAGCCAAACTGGGGTGACTATTTCCCGTGACACAATACAGTGTACACTGCAGAGGAATGGCATGCATGGATGCCGTCCACGAAAGAAGCCTCTCCTAATGCCCAGGCACAAAAAAGCCCACCTAGAGTTTTCCAGGGCCCATGCTGACAAAGATGAAGACTACTGGGACTCTATACTCTGGAGTGATGAGACCAAGATAAATGTTTTTGGAACTGATGGCTTCAAAACTATATGGCATTGCAAAGGTGAGGAATACAAAGAAAAATGCATGGTGCCTACGGTGAAACATGGTGGTGGCAGTGTCCTTATGTGGGGTTGCATGAGTGCTGCTGGTGTTGGGGAGCTGCATTTCATTGATGGCATCATGAACTCACAGACGTATTGCTCTATACTGAAAGAGAAGATGCTACCATCACTCCGTGCTCTTGGTCGTTGTGCACTTTTCCAACATGACAATGATCCTAAACACACATCTAAGGCCACTGTTGGATTTCTGAAGAACAGGGTGAAAGTGATTCAGTGGCCAAGTATGTCTCCTGATCTGAACCCAATCGAACACCTATGGGAAATTATGAAGAGACAAGTTGAGCATCACTCTCCATCCAGCATCCAGTCACTAAAAGAGGTCATTGTTGAAGAATGGAAAAAGATTGATGATGCAAAATGTCGCCAACTTGTTCATTCCATGCCTAGAGGACTTGGTGCTGTCATTAAAAATCATGGAGGCCATACAAAGTACTAGATGTAGTAGTTTTTGTTGTGGGGTGTACTCATCTTTGCACCACCCTAATCTGAGTAAAACTGAAAAATGTGTGATCGAAGTTATATTATTAACCTTACTTTTTCCCGTCATAAGTTAAACAGATGTTATATTAAACTTTGTCTTGTCAACATTTTGGAAATTGTTTGTGTTCATTGAGATTATTTAAAATGTTACTTTTCAAAGGGGGTGTACTCATTTATGCTGAGCACTGTACATGGATGTGGTGAGAAAGGACATGAAAGTGGCAGGTGTGGTAGAGAAGGATGCGGAAGACAGGGAGCAATGGAGACGAAAGATCCGCTGTGGTGACTCCTAATCGGGAGCAGCCAAAAGAAGGTGCAATAATAACTGTATTTAATCAAACTAATGAAATTGGCCAAATGAATCTTATCCCAGTCAGTAGATACCACTCCGGAAGTCCAGAAAGACCATGAGTTATTTATTTATTTATTCTTTTCTCAATTCTGTTATCTTGATATAATGACTTTCTTGATTTTGAAATAACAAAAGGTATTTTCTTCAGAACTTATTTTTTCTCATGATATCAAAATGTACAGTGAAGCCTCACTCACAACCTGCTGTAAGTGTTTTGGACACGCACGGGCCGCAGGGTTTGGTAGCTTGCAGCCGTGCCGCAGGGTCGCGGTGAACCCGGGGGAAAGTTTGGGGGAGTACGGGCAAAGTACTTGTCAAGTACAGGTTGCACACCTGACTTCCTCGAGGCGTGGGGAAAATTGTGCCGTTACCCCATGGAAAGCGTATATCTGACGCGTGTGATCAGTGCGTGTTCAGTGAGGGTGGAGTGTATGAGACTTGCATTTTACCAGTTTCCTGCGCTCCGAGTTCAGGCCGCATTTGTGAAGCGCGTGTGATGCATGTGATTAGCATGTTACAATCACTCATAACTTGCGTGTGACGCAAGCCAGGAGTGGGTATAAAACCACTCCTGCAGCATTCTGCATCTGTCTTTCGACTGAAGAACATTGGATATTTTGTGGGAAAAATTTAATTTTCAGTTTAAAGTTTAGACTAGCCCTGTGATGACCTGGCGACTTGTCCAGGGTGTACCCCGCCTTTCGCCCGTAGTCAGCTGGGATAGGCTCCAGCTTGCCTGCGACCCTGTAGACGGATAAAGCGGCTAGAGATAATGAGATGAGATGAAGTTTAGACTAGATAGAACTCGACGCCAACGGTGTCGATGGGGATGTCTCCGCCTGGTAGACTACACGCCTTATTAAGTTGTGACTTGGGGATGGACATTTGACCTCTCAGTAATCTTGACCTGGTGAAACTACTTGTATTAGCCTTGGAGATAGTGTTCACAAGATTTTCGGACAGACATTTGACTTCACAGTGACCTTGACCTTAGACCTTTTGATCTCAAAATCTCATCAGTTTATCCTTGTCCCCAAATGCACAAATCGTGAAAGTTTGGTGAAATTCCTTTCATCTGCCTTGGAGATATTGTGTTCTCAAGGTTTTCAGACAGACATTTGACCTCACAGTGACCTTGACCTTTGACCTTTTGATCTCAAAATCTAATCAGTTTTTGTCCCAAAGCGCACAAATGGTGAAAGTTTGGTGAAATTCCTTTGATTAGCCCTTGAGATATCGCGTTCACAAGGTTTCGGGATGGACGCACGCATGGACAGACGGACAACCCGAAAACATAATGCCTTCTGCACCTTACGGTGGCGGAGGCATAAAAATGGTACCCAAGAAGAAGTGAGCAAAAGTGAAGTAACCCAGCCTGAAACAGCAGAGGGGGAGGAAGAGTTTGATGATGATGGTAGCAGCACTGGTGAGCCCTGCACGGACAGGGAGAAGTTTGCCTTCAAGCTGGCAGAAGGCACAGCACCCCGCCAGAGGGATTTTCACAGGTAAATACACATGCTTTAAACATCCATTTCAGTATCTATATGCTTATGTAATTAATATATGCTGATTTTCGTGTATGTTTCAGCTAACGATGCCCAGAAGTGAGGACACTGCAATCCCATCATCGCTGTCAGGCCATCGTGCCATGCTCAGTGATGAGGAGAAGGACATCCCGACACCCCGTCCCACCACTCAGCAGGAGTAGGAGCAGGACAGCAGCTCGGAGTCCAAGTGTGTTTCAGTGCCCAAACTGTTGGGCTATTTAGTTGGGATTTTTTACAATGTAATAAAATGCATTATTCCCTTATGTTTTATTATTTACGTTTGCATGGTAAATTAATATATACTCAAAAACAGCAAATGAGGTGGTCTTCTTCCCTTCTACAATGCTACTGCAGTGTTTCCCACAGACCAGGTAGCAATTTGTGGTGCTCCACTGTGCCAATGAGGGAATCGTGCGCGGTGGTGTCGTGGTGGTCGGTGGAGTCAGTCATTGGGGTGTATGCAAAGTGTTTACAGCGGGCGGTGTTCAAACACACAGTAATTTTATTCAGAGTCACCTGCTGGGACTATTTTAAAGCTACAAGAAGCATTTGAGATTATTCAGTTCAATCTAAATTCTTTTAAGTTCTCTAGACAGCTAAAACAATTTTTACCAGAACCCTGCCTGGTTTCATGCCTCGACCCAACTTTACATTACAGGGCAGGCCATTAGTTTGCTGGTCTTGATGTTGGTGGAAAACCTGTCTTTTAAATTTATGAAAATTACTCACCAAAATTGAAGTTAAAGTTTAGTTTTTACTTGAGATGCACCGATTGCAATTTTTTGGGCCGATTCCGATTTCCGATGGAGTGTGACCTGCCGATACTGATTTTGGCTGATTCCAATTTCGTTTTTTCAAACCACTTCACAGCACACACAAAGACTATTTTCTTTTTCTTTAATAGAACATTCTGCCAGATTTTCAGTAATAAATTTAACACCTCAAAGGTTGAAAACAAACAAAGACATAGATTTTACAAAGAACATTCTTCATGTTTGGTATTAACATATTAATTCCTGAAATAGGAAAGTCACACAAACATTTTTTTTCTTTTCCCATCCAATATTTGGCACAAAAACAACTTCCCCCTCATATATTATTTGCCTATGGAACACACTTTCATAAGCTTATTTAGATCTGAAAACTTATGCCTTATAGAACAACCCATTTCTTCATTCAGTATCAAAATACAAAAATAATTTCCAGTCATACTTATACCGTAGCCATTCTATCATCTTTGTCAAATGTGTATTTGTAGAGTAATTTCCAATGGAATCAAGTGCAACCAAGGTCGTAAAACAAACAAAAAGGCATTTCTCTCTCTCTCTCTTTGTACAAATCTAACTAGATGTTTGGTAATAGGCTAACATTCCTGTAATGGGAAATTCACACAACCACAAACGTTTTCTTCTTTTCACATCCAATATCTGGCACAAAAAAAATTCTCTATATGTGGATATCCAAATATAGTGAATTTTGTTGTTGTTAACCGCGCACGCGCCGGAGCTCGTTAGGTGCGCAGGACTGACACTGTTCTGCGCAAGCGCAACACAGTCGCACTAGAAAGCATGTTCAAGCTGCCAGTGTAGCTGCAGTCTTTTTAGTTGCGAATTACGAGTATTTCCACTTTCATCTCTATGTGATACACGAGTTTTGATCGGCAGAAAATCGGCATATTTTAATTTTGACCGGCCGGTCATGGCCGATCACGGGAAAATCGGCCGATTCCGATCAGCAGCTGGTCAATCGGTGCATCTCTGGTTCTGACCTTAGTTTTTTGCCTTTTTGGTGGCAATCTTTCAATCATTCTTTAGTTGACATTCAAGGAATAAATTGCAAAAAACAAGCTGGAGGTTTTTATTTTAAATACTGAGCTCAACACTTACCTCAACCAAAACTAAAATGAAATAAATAGTATAATGTAACAACAAAATAATAAAATATCATAATTAGATGCAAGAAACCACTTAAGGTAACACCAACGCAACTAACAATAATGAAAAAGCATTACCCTAATTGGTGCAAAGCCTGCATGCCCTATTTAATTCCGCGTGGCTTCCTGAAAAAAAAAAAAAACAACTCCAGTGCCCTATCGTAAGGGAAGTGATTGCTTAAACGGGATAATGCAATAAGGCCGGTTCCTCGCATCAAGCTGCTACTGTATGCATCAAAATTGGTTTATAGCCTGACTCAGGGATGTACGTTTCCTGTAAGCCAAGAAGACTATGATGAAGCTCATCACGAGCACGACGTAGGCTACCTTGCGTTATTTTTAATTAGCCTAACAGGCGCACCGGCAGGCCTGTGGACACGCCTCTCCGTCTCTCTCTCTGTGTGCGCGCGCATGAACGAGAAGAGCGAGCACTATGAATGAACGGAACGATACGCAACGGATTTTTTTTTTTTTTTTTTCAAAATCGCGAGTCTGATTGTGTGGCGCTGCGCCACACAATGGTCTATGTATGGGAAACCCTGTACTTACTACATGATTGGTTCCTTGGTTCCTCCCCACTATACAGTTAGGGCCATAAATATTTGGACAGAGACATTTTTCTAATTTTGGTTCTGTACATTACCACAATGAATTTTGAAAACAATTCAGATGCAGTTGAAGTTCAGACTTTCAGCTTTAATTCAGTGGGTTGAACAAAATGATTGCATAAAAATGTGAGGAACTAAAGCATTTTTTAAGCACAATCCCTTCATTTCAGGGGCTCAAAAGTAACTGGACAAATTAAATAATTGTAAATAAAATGTTCATTTCTAATACTTGGTTGAAAACCCTTTGTTGGCAATGAATGTCTGAAGTCTTGAACTCATGGACATCACCAGACGCTGTGTTTCCTCCTTTTTAATGCTCTGCCAGGCCTTTACTGCAGCGGTTTTCAGTTGCTGTTTGTTTGTGGGCCTTTCTGTCTGAAGTTTAGTCTTTAACAAGTGAAATGCATGCTCAATTGGGTTGAGATCAGGTGACTGACTTGGCCATTCAAGAATATTCCACTTCTTTGCTTTAATAAACTCCTGGGTTGCTTTGGCTTTGTTTTGGGTCATTGTCCATCTGTATTATGAAACGCCGACCAATCAGTTTGGCTGGATTTGAGCACACAGTATGTCTCTGAATACCTCAGAATTCATCTGGCTGATTCTGTCCTGGTCACATCTTCAATAAACACTAGTGACCCAGTGCCACTGGCAGCCATGCATGCCCAAGACATCACACTGCCTCCGCAGTGTTTTACAGATGATGTGGTATGCTTTGGATCATGAGCTGTACCACGCCTTCGCCATACTTTTTTTCTTTCCATCATTCTGGTAGAGGTTGATCTTGGTTTCATCTGTCCAAAGAATGTTCTTCCAGAACTGTGCTGGCTTTTTTAGATGTTTTTTAAGCAAAGTCCAATCGAGCCTTTTGATTCTTGAGGCTTATGAGTGGCTTGCACCGTGCAGTGAACCCTCTGTATTTACTTTCACACAGTCTTCTCTTTATGGTAGATTTGGATATTGATACGCCTACCTCCTGGAGAGTGTTGTTCACTTGGTTGGCTGTTGTGAAGGGGTTTCTCTTCACAATGGAAATTATTCTGCGATCATCCACCACTGTTGTCTTCTGTGGCTGTCCAGGTCTTTTTGCATTGATGAGTTCACCAGTGCTTTCTTTCTTTCTCAGGATGTACCAAACTGTAGATTTTGCCACTCCTAATATTGTAGCAATTTCTCGGATGGGTTTTTTCTGTTTTCGCAGCTTAAGGATGGCTTGTTTCACCTGCATGGAGAGCTCTTTTGACCGCATGTTTTCTTAACAGCAAAATCTTCCAAATGCAAGCACCACACCTCAAATCAAATCCAGGCCTTTTATCTGCTTAATTAAGAATGACATAATGAAGGAATTGCCCACACCTGCCCATGAAATAGCCTTTGAGTCAATTGTCCAATTACTTTTGGTCCCTTTAAAACAGGGTGGCACATGTTAAGGAGCTGAAACTCCTAAACCCTTCATCCAATTTTAATGTGGATACGCTCAAATGAAAGCTGAAAGTCTGGACTTTGTCCATTATATAACTATAACCTGAATATGTTTCAGTAAACAGGTAAAAAAACAAAATTTGTGTCAGTGTCCAAAGATACATGGACCTAACTGTATATACCCAGAGTCTTGCCCCTCGTGTCGCATGCGCTGCGTGCACACCACACATAGGGGTAGAAAGTGAGATGTACTTTTGTCTTGCAGGCCGCACAAATAGCAAGTGTGGAATACTTATGTAGTACTTCTGAGGCACGTCACTCATACAATGACTGTGCGTCACTCATGCGTCTGACTTGTATCCACTAAAAGAGAAGCTGAAGACATAAACACATATCTCTCTCTCTCTCTCTGAAGATTTCAGCTCTGACAGCGCTCACTGACTCACCGTTGGAAGCGGTTCTCTTCTACACCTCCTCTGTCTTTGTCAGAAAACTTAAAGCTAAAGTTTTACCTCTGACTGTTACAGTGAGCTGACACTGGAGACTCCTTCCTTAAGGTAAATAAACAAACATCTTCCGACAGAAAACTTCACCATAACAATTATACACTTTTTTATTGTTTTGTTAAATTACATGTTTTTAATCTCTCTATCATCGGGCTTAGATTATGTGACTCATCCACTGTACAAGTCCCTTTGAAAGAGCTGTTACTATAGAAACAGTACCATATTAGAATGAGTGCACTGTCAGAGCTGCTGTTATAGAAAATTAATCAACACCTTTTGACCAATCAGAATCCAGAATTCAACAGTTACATGGAATAATGTTATAGTGAGTATTTCTGCACTTCTCTGTTTCCATACAGGTATAAACACCTTTATAAGAGATGAGGAATGTGTTCATTCTTCTCATCATCACTGAATGGTTTATAATAATAATAATAATAATATTTTGTGAAATAAAAGTTGTATCACCTGCATCCACCAGTCTGTATCTCACATATGAGAGTGAATCTCTCCCTGATAAACACACATTCAACTGTTTTACTGACTTTACTGAGCCTTGTTCAACCTCACTGACCACAAATAACACCTACCTTTTAAAACCTATTTCAAGATTATTTAAAACATCATAGAATAACATGGAATTGCTATAATTATGCAGTATTTTATTCACACCCCTCCTAATTTAACCTGTTGAAAAAAGTGAAAATTTTATGCTGTACCTCTTACTGTAATCCTGACTTCATCACTGTAGTCTGTGTCGTAGTCTGTGTTTGCCCATGCGTTACGCCTGCGTGCGATACACCGATACCCGGTTTCAGTATCAACTGTCACATTGTGTGTGTTGGTGTTTGTCGCTCCAGTGTTCACATACTGATAATTTTTGTCCCAGTGAAACTTCCATCCAGCCCCCTGCTGCAGCTCACAGCTCAGAGTGATGGTGTCTCCAGTGTAGACGGAGCTCTGAGGATTCACTCTCACAGTCGCTTTGGGTTTTTCTGTTGGTATGAAATGATGAAGGTGTCAGAGCTGGTTTTCACTTCACAACAGAAGCAATAGATTCACTGTGCTCATTAAATGCTTTCAGAAATATTTCTAACATAAACATTTATATTTTTTTCGCGGTGCAAATCCTGCGCTCTGATTGGCTGGCGAGCGGGTCTGTATCCTAAATGTTTGCCAGCATTTCTCAGGAGAATAGCATTAATTTTACAGCATGGATAGCGATAACGACAGTGTTCACAGCGAGAGCGAGTTTCACTACTCTGAGGAAGAAGAAATAAAATTAAAGCCGCAAGCGGCCTCGACGGGCCCTCGCGCCAGCGGCCAAGGGGGGCGGGGGCATGCGTCCCCGCGAAATACCTTCCACAGCTTCTTCGGCAAGAGACATTACCACAAGGTAGTGGTGTGAAGGAAAAGCATTATGGAATTATTTACCAAAAACCCGTTTTGGAGCAATTGCGTCGGCCAAAAACAGCGCCCCCCATGGACGAAAATTTCCAAAATGTGGTATACATGACATGGGAGGTAGTAAGAGGGTGGCCGTGAAGTTTGACCAAATTTGAGGAAAGATTGGAATTTTTGCCCAAAAATAGCGCCCCCAGTGGCGAAATATCACAGAAATTGGGAAACATGTCAGAAGCCCAATGAGTGATTTGCGTGTGAAGTATGAGCAGTTTTGAGCAATTAGAAGATTTGTAATGAATTTTTAAGCATGTAAAATTTTGCAGTGAAAATTGATTGACGTATAACTTCTGAACGGTTTATCCTATGTGAAACGTATTTAGAAACTTTTGTCAGCCATGTCTGTAGATCTAGTGTATCAATTTTTGGTGACATTCCTATGAACGGTCAAGGAGGAGTTGCGCCGTGTTCGTGGCCATGCATTTCGCACAAAAGTGAAATTACCTCACTTCCTGTTGGGCGTGGCTAATGCATTGGCATTACATTTTTGTCCGCCTTAGAGAGATACATATGCGTACCAAATGGCATGCCACTACTACAAACTACACGGCAACCAGGCACCTTAATGCGGGAGGCCAAAATCACAACGAGTTAGGGGGCGCTATAGAGGCCCTGAGGCCCGCCTGGATCTGGGCTTCTGGTTCTCAGTAGCGGTGGCAGTCTAAGAAAAAGGAGCCAAGTTTCGTGCGTTGTCGACCATGGCAAGCGCGCCAATAAGGGTCTTGTAAAGAGTTTGCTTGGCAAGTTTGACAAATCAGAAGCTGCAATATCATTTTAGCCATAACCAGGACCCCCAGGGGCGAAAGTGCACAAAATTTGGTGTAGATGTCAGGTGAGCTATGAAGAGTTTGCGTATGAAGTTTGATGACAATTGAGTAAATAGAAGATGAGATATAGATTTTTGAAGAATAAATTTTTTGGTTTTTCCCATGTCAGTAGGTGGCGCTATGCTGTACATGAGCGATTATGAGTTGGAAAAATAAGTGTCTACAACAGCAACGTACTATCACAAGGTAGTGGTGTGAAGGAAAAGCATTATGGAATTATTTACCAAAAACCCGTTTTGGAGCAATTGCAACGGCCAAGAACAGCGCCCCCCATGGACGAAAATTTCCAAAATGTGGTAGACATGACATGGGAGGTAGTAAGAGGGTGGCCGTGAAGTTTGACCAAATTTGAGGAAAGATTGGAATTTTTGCCCAAAAATAGCGCCCCCAGTGGCGAAATATCACAGAAATTGGGTAACGTGTCAGAAGCCCAATGAGTGATTTGCGTGTGAAGTATGAGCAGTTTTGAGCAATCAGAAGATTTGTTATGAATTTTTAAGCATGTAAAATTTTGCAGCGAAAATTGATTGACGTATAACTTCTGAACGGCTTATCCTACGTGAAACGTATTTAGTAACTTTTGTCAGCCATGTCTGTAGATGATGTGTATCAATTTTGGTGACATTCCTATGAACGGTGTAGGAGGAGTTGCGCCGTCTTCGTGGCCATGCATTTCGCACAAAAGTGAAATTACCTCACTTCCTGTTGGGCGTGGCTAATGCATTGGCATTACATTTTTGTCCGGCTTAGTGAGATACATATGCCTACCAAATGGCATGCCACTACTACAAACTACATGGCACCCAGGCACCTTAATGCGGGAGGCCAAAATCACAACGAGTTAGGGGGCGCTATAGAGGCCCGGAGCCCCGGCCAAGTTTGGGCTTCAGGTTCTGAGTAGCTGTGGCAATTCTCGGAACTGGTGCCAAATTTCGTGCGTTTTCGCCCATGGCAAGCGCCCCGAAAATGGCCCAACAGCGGAGAAAAATAAAGAAGAAGAAGAAGACGGAAGAAGAAGAAGAAGAAGACGGAAGAAGAATAATAATAGTGAACTCTTACAAGAACAATAGGGCCTTCGCCCATAGGGCTCGGGCCCTAATAAAACATTTCAGCAGAAAGCTAAAAACCTCTAACTTGCTCACAGTTTGATCTCATTAGTTAATGAGGCCCATTTTGGACCATGTTATCCTCATACATAACATTACGTTCGGTAAAAACTTTAAACCAGTACAATCTCTTCTTCAAAGTTTCACCAAATGGCTTTATTTATGCAATATAAAGGTCATAATACTGGATAACTTTGGTCGAGCAAAAACATGGCTGAATCCTGAATGACTCCTATTTGTATAAATAGGGCACTACATAGGCGGCAGAATGTAGTGTTTTTCCAGCCATGGAAGTGCACTTGTATACCGAGGAGGAAGCCATTTGCATTACAGCTGTGAATGAGGATTCAAAATGGCGGCTCGGCTCGGTTTCCCCTTTCGGGTGCTCTCGTTTTCTGTTAGAATTTGGGAAAGAAAAATAAATATTAAGAAAGAAACTGGTGCCGACGAGACAAACTAAACAAACAGGGACTCAGTTACCGACAGCTCAAAATATGAACCCTAAAAAATAATGGAAACATTAAATTAAAACAAAACCCCCACAGACTGACCTGATACAGTCAGTGTAACAGCATCACTGATCTCTGAATCCTGTCCTCTGCAGGTGTAGGAACCACCGACAGAGACACCAACAGACCAGATACTGAACTCCTTTGAGGTTATATATCCTCCAGCTGTGGAGAGTCTATTATTGTTCTTATCCCAGCTGTATGACCACTGAGTGTCTCGTCCTCCCTGTGTGTCACATCTGAGAGTAACATGCTCTCCAATGAACACATGTGCATCAGGCTGAATGGACACCACAGCTTTAACTCTCCCTGCAACAATAATAATAAAAACAGAGTATATTACATTATCTTTATTTTGTTTGTATTTTGTTTTGTAAAGCAGTCTCACATAACATTTTGTTAAGGGCCTTGAGGAAATTGGTTCCCGGGGAAAAGTGATCAAGGGGGAGGAGAAAAGAGGAACACGGGGAGAGAGGAGAAAAAGACGTGAGAGGAGTGAAGAAGTTGTATGTAAGTGCAATAAACTGCAATAAACTGAATTTCTGTAAACCACCTGTAGCCCGTTTACTCCACGCCCCGGTAAGGAGGACGGGAGTTTCCACGCACTTGCGCCAACTTTTAGGGTTACAGGCTGGTGTCAGCAGTGTTTTCGTTGTTATTGGAAGATTCGTGGGGTTTTTTTTGACCGAGCAGTGGGCTAAGTTACTGGGGCTAGCTGAGTTTCACAGTGAGTGCATTTTGGATGAACATTGCTAATCACTGAGTGCTTATGCAAGTCACAACGTTTATCAGCTGCTAGTCTTCCGATCTCAGGCGACGAAACATGAGCTCCGATGAGGAAGTTGTGCTGTTTGCCCCACAAAATGCATCTACAACTGAAGCAAATAGGAGCGAGGACGCTGCTAATGTGAGGCTGGGTGAGTCTACCGCTGGGGACCAGCGTATGTCCAGTGTAATTCAATAAAAAAACCTTTTTATTTGTCACATGCACACTTCATGCACAGTGAAATTCATCCTCTGCATTTAACCCATCTGAAGCAGTGAACACATGCACACACAGCGCCCGGGGTGCAGTCAGGGGTTCGGTACCTTGCTCAAGGGCACTTCAGCCCAAGGCCGCCCCACGTTAACCTAACTGCATGTCTTTGGACTGTGGGGGAAACCGGAGCACCCGGAGGAAACCCACGCAGACACCGGGAGAACATGCAAACTCCACACAGAAAGGCCCTCACTGGCTACTGGGTTTGAACCCGGAACCTTCTTGCTATGAGGCAACTGTGCTAACCACTACACCACCGTGCTGCCCACGGTGACAGTAAGGACAAAGAAAGTTTTTCTCTGTGTAAAGCCAGATTAAAGCTCGCTGTACGAGCGTGTCCTGCGTCTCAGCAACAGGATTTAGCTACCATTTTGCCAACTAGGCTAAGCGGCGATGCCTTAGCATACTGGTTATCACTGCCACCCGCCACACTGAAGGACTATGATGCGTGTGTTTCCCGACTGACTGATGTTTTTGGCAGCAAGCAGTTTTTGCAACATTTTCAGACTTTTGTGAATGCCCGGCAGCACATGCTGAAGGACCCACTTGAAGTTTTTGCTGCAGAGATAACTAGGCTAGTTTTTGAAACGTTTCCAAATTATGGAAAGCCGGCTATAACTATGGAGCGGTTCTGACGATTTGTTGCTGGACTAGACCCAGTTTTGCAAGTGAAGTGCTACAAACATGGGGCTACCACGTTAGAGGAGGCCCTAGCAGTGGCGTGTAAGTGGGAGCGAGCACAAGAAGCACTTCGGCTTGCACAACCACAGAATGCAGCCACCACTATTTCAAGTTCTAACACCGGCTCACAACCAGTTGCAAACCTCACAGCAATGGTGTCCACCAAAGCAGCAGCATCCTCAGACCAAACCCCTGATGTATTATCAGCCATCAAACAACTGTCAGCGGAAGTCCAGACCTTGAGGTTGGCGGTGACCGACTTAAAACGACACAAGTCTTCACCATCCAGGCATGAGGACTTCAGGCAGCGCCAGCGCTCACCAGAATGGTCCTCTCATCAGCGGGGAAGAGCAGCTTCATGCTTCTTTCCGCATGCATCACCGCAGAGATATCAACATTATGCTGGGTCACCAAGGTGTGGCTTCTCGCCAGAGCAGGGGTATTCTCACTGGCATCAATCCCCAGACCAAAGGGGACGACGCTACCCCAGCTCACCCCCATCTTCGCCACGTCAAGGACCCCAGCGTTTCTCCAGTAGCCGGGACGGCTACAACAGCCATCAGAGCCCGGAACCAATTTCCTCAAGGCCCTTAACAAAATGTTATGTGAGACTGCTGTATAAAACAAAATACAAACAAAATAAAGATAATGTAATATACTCTGTGACAATAATAATAATAATAATAATAATAACTAGACAGGGACACTCTAACGAGTGCAAACCCCGCCTTTTCCCTATTAAAATACATTGGGTGAAAATTTCGAAGTTCTGCCATGACCTTGACCTTTGACCTTTGACCTCCAAAATGTAATGGTTTCCTTCCTGGGTGATTGGCAACACATGTACAAAATTTGGTCCAAATCAATCCATTGGTTCTTGAGATATCTTGCAGACAGACAGACAGACAGACAGACAGATACACACACACACTGACGCAGGTGAAAATAATAACCCCTCCGACTACTGTCGGCGGGGTTAATAATGATTTGTTAAAATATACTAAAGTAATTCCCAAGTGTGCAGAGGTGGAGAGTCATTTTAAACAACACTATGAATTATTTAATTAGACATAAACTAGAGATGCATCAATGCCATTTTTACAGACTGAGTATGAGTAAATAGTTTTGGCACCTCTTGATGCACACAATAAAATTTGTTACCTTGTTAGTATTGAACCAAATGTTGACAAATTTGTTGGGGGGCAAATTGACATTATGAATTTTCTGCACCAGCAAGCTTTAACTTTAAAAAATATCCAGGTTTAGAATTTAGACCGACTGTAACATTGAAACATTTTATTACATCAGTAACATGTTCATGTGTAACATATCTGAGTAAAAACCACAGAAATATTCCCTGTCCTGACTTACTAGGCAAGTGAGAAGTGCTGTTATAGAAAAAATAAAAATAAAAAACTCTGGTGTGGTGTGATTTGGCCTGATGTGAAGCAGAGGGCTCTGGTTTATACTTTGTACCTTCAGAAGCAGCAGCACACTCACTGTGTATCTTATGGACATCCAGAACATTTAAAAACAACATTCACGAGATACAAGAGCCAAAAAATCTTTGTCAAGTTTCCAAGTCAAACTGTAAAATATTTAATGTCACTGTGCATAAAAATCCCTAAACACACTGATGCACTCTGTCTCTAAGGGAACTTTCCTCTGCTGTCGTGATTATTGTCATGACCTGCGTCTCAAATCTAAAATTCAGACCTTATATTCAAAAGTATTTACTAATCTAGAGAATCCTGATGGCTGGTACACAAATCAGAACTTTTGACCTTCCCAAGCTACTGTGAGTGCTTGCTAAGATCATACAGTCAATTAAAAAAAATTGCTTTGAGATTTCGCGAGTGTTATCTGCCTTGGTTTGGTTTATCCCATCGCTTCATTCACTCATGTTTGCTAGTTACAATGTCAGTACAATAAGCTCGCTTAGACATCAGAATGAGCAACATACTGAAAAACTGCAGAGAATTTCCTGCTGAGGGTCTGTTAGAAGAGTTTACAGCAGAACAGGACATGACTTTGCTGCAGAACTGTAAAGAGATTCAGGTGTGTGTTGGAAAGTGAATGTGTGTGCATGAGGCTCGACTGTCATGTCCAAAACTGTCAATCAGCTCATCAACCACACCCTGTTTTATCACCAAATAACACCAATAAAATTCATTGATCATGAGAAGATTTTGAGGTAGATCTCAGGGTCCATTTATAAAAATGACAGCACTGTTGCTGAAAATAATTGGGGTGAGATGAAACTTAAAATGGAAGTTTGACACTTTTCCCATTGAGTAACATAGAAATGGGCGGGGTTACAACTGTACTGCAGGCAGCCACGAGAAGGCCTCAGAGACAATTTTGGCTTTACTTTTGAATCCCTGTTACTATGACAACCCATATATACAGTCACTGGTTTTGCTGGGATCATAGTTTGTGAAGTACGTCCACATCATTGTTGTTTTGTGTCGTCTGTTCATTAGTGCAACAACATACACTAAGCTCATGTCACATGGGATCACCTGGCTTTGTCTGTTCATACTGGAGCATTTTTAGTACCAGTATTGATGCATCTCTAAAGTAAAGGGATTTTTATGTCGAATTAAAGAACCACAGTGAAACTCATGTAAAACTATGTATTCACGTCAGAATTCTTGCTGGTCATTGTTTTCTTATGTTATTACCATTATTTATCTGAACTGAACATAATTCTTGTGAATGATTATTAATCAGCTAGTAACAAATTCTACACAACCTTTATAGTCCCATTAGAAAGAAGAAATTTACACAATATAAAGGATCAAGTGTATACTGTATAAATCACCTTGAACATGGGCCACTGGTATCAGTGAAACCAGCACTAAAAAGGGAACAGAAACAGAAAGCATGACGTAAATCTGAAAATTATTCAGTCTGTTCATGGAAACAGCACATTGTAGACACAAAAGATTCAATCTTATTCAGAAAATCTAAACTACCAGCTGTAAGAAATACAAAAGTCATTATTCTGCTCATTAATGCCTTTATTTAATGAAAATTGCTTTATTTAAAGCAAATATTATGATTAAAAGTGTGATAATCTCAGCACTGGGGCATAAACCCATGTCCTAATGACACAAACTCATCACTCAGGACATTCAGACTGCAGATGGAGAACTTTATACCCCACCACTCACTCTAATGAAGACACAAAGAGAACATTTACTCACAGAGCATCACCGGGAGTGGACTGAGCTCCATCCTGTAACTCTAATGACTGACTGAATGAGGTGTGGTGTGTGTTCAAGTCTCAACACTTCCTGTGGTTTCTCACTTTCAATCACACTACAAGGAAAGAAAGAGAGGATGAGTGTATCCCAGATCTTTAACTTCTCTTTTAGTGTGTACAGGCACTGTATCTGCTCTTCCTTCCTCTTTCCAGAAAAATCTTCAATACTTTTTGTTTTTCTCAAACTCTCACATACAAAAAAGAGCGCACAGTAGAGACTCCACTGCATTAAATCAAGAGAAGCTTAAAGCTTGACAAGCTACAATTTCTAGGTTGCTCATCTTTCATCCAACTTCAGGCTCCATTGAGTTTAGTGTTTAATTTTCAAAGTATTGCAGGGATATTTATGAATGTTAGTTTCAAAATTATGTGGCCATCTAAGTCAATCCATCCATCCATTATCTGTAGCTGCTTATCCTGTGCAGGGTCACGGGCAAGCTGGAGCCTATCCCAGCTGACTATGGGTGAGAGGTGGGGTACACATTCAAACATAACATTCATAAATTATTCAAAACCTAGATGTTTTTGGACTGTAGGGGAAACCGGAGCACCCGGAGGAAACCCACACAGACACAGGGAGAACATGCAAACTCCACACAGAAAGGCCCCCATCAGCCATTGGGCTCGAACCCAGAACCTTCTTGCTGTGAGGTGATAGTGCTAACCACTATCTATATATCTATATATCTATCCAAGTGTGAAAGATATTTATTTCTGTACGTAGTTTCTCAGAAGCCCAATTCATGTGTGTATTATTATTGTTCTTCTGTGTTGGTTTATAAATAGAGTAGTAAATATCAAAACAGTTCAGCTGAAAGAAAAAGTGGAAATAAAGTAAGAGTGTCTGTTTAAGCATAAACGTTTAAGACAGATCACTTGTGAGAGGGAAGTAATACATAAACTCACAGAACACTTTACAGACATCCCAACCTGCCAAAATTCATTTCAGGGACACCCCCCGCCCAGAAAATTTTGGATTTGGTTGATGTGATTTCCTGCATTCTGGTGGATTTTGGGGTGGCCTTTTGGAGATGAACAATACCCGAATTCACTCAATTCACTCAGATTCATAGCTGACACGCTGACTTGGGGACTTAGCTGCCCCCAACCCATAAACTATGATAATTACAATGTGCCATATATTAAGCTCCTTACTGATGCCCCTTTTCCACCAAATCAGTTCTAGGGCTGGTTCGGGGCCAGTGCTGGTTCACAACTCGTTCAACTTGTGAGCCAGCTGAGAACCAGTTTGCTCTTCCATAGCTCGGGGTGCTAAGGGGAGTCACGTCAGTACGTCACTGTATACGTCAGTTACATCGCTGCGTTTGCATAAACCTTGGCATGAACATCGAAGCAACAACACCATGGAGAAGAAGAAGCAGCAACAACAACAATAGATGACTTTGCGTTTGTACAGCTGCTGCTTCTGGCTTTATGGTGCTTCATTGGGATCAGAAAATGGCAGATCCAATATGTTTGTGTTGATCGACAGGTTTTGATTGGACGGTGATTACGTTCTAGGAGATAGGTAATAACCTAATAAAATTTTGACTCTTATACTTACACTGAATGTGAGATGGTTATGTTAGCCTTTGTTATGAGCTAACATTAGCCGGTGTTATGTCCCTGCTGGAATCATCACAAATTCACAAACATATTACTGGCGATTTTTAAGTCGCCGCTCATATCTACCACAGCGGTAGATATGAGGATGCTTAGCTCTGTAATGAACTTAACTTACTGAAGTGAATGTAAACAAACTGCATGGAAATACAAGTGAATGATTTATGTTTAACCTTGTTTCTTTAACCCTTATGCCTCACTAAAAACATTTTTGGCTTGTCAGTTGTTCATTTTCTTTATTATTTTGACTGTGTTCATGCATATAGAAATATAATGAGGTCAACAGAATATAAAGTATGGCAAATGTGCTGTACATTAACTCCACAAGTAAATGTAACACTTATTTTTCCAACACTCACACATGCACATTTATTTCTCAATACACATCCCACTCTAATCTAAGGGGAAAAAGAGGCACAAGGGTTAAGTACCATGATGAATATTTGTTTGAGTACTGATGACTCTCCACACAACATGTTTATTTACCTATACATTTTTCTCTTTACAGGTAATCTTACGACTGATGGCAAGGCGGAGATCACATGTTGTCTGGGCACACCCAAGATCTCGCTACTGGTGGGACACAATTGTTCCTGATTTCACCTCTCACCAGTTCATGCAGAATCTCTGTGTGTCCCGAGAGTCGTTTGAGTATATCTGCAGTCGGGTGAGGCATGTCTTGGAGAGAAGGAACACAAATTACCATTTGTGTGTCCCAAACCAGAAGCAGATGGCTATTGCCATCTGGAAGCTGGCCACTGGCGGTGAATACAGGACCATTAGCCATCTTTTTGTAGTAGGCATGAGCACCGTCTTTAATTGCATTCAGAATTTCTGTAACACAGTCATCAAGGTGCTGCTCCCTGACCACATTACATGCCCTGATGCTGAGAGGTTAGTGGAAATGGCTGCTCTCTTTCAGAGTCGTTGGAGAGTGCCACAGTGTGTTGGTGCAATAGATGGAAGCCACATTCCCATTATAGCACCAGAACAATATTCCCGAGACTACTACAACCGGAAGGGATGGCATTCGGTTGTTCTGCAAGCAGTTGTAGATGGCAGAGGTTTTTTCTGGGATGTGTGTGTTGGCTTTCCAGGGAGTGTGCATGATGCAAGAGTCCTAAAACAGTCACATTTGTGGGAAGTCCTAAGTGACGGGGAATTTCTAGGTCAAAGCAAAGTGACCATCTCTGGCTGTGAGGTTGGACATTACCTGATAGGTGATCCAGCCTACCCCATGCAGAACTGGCTGATTGACCCCTGAACAACACACCTACAATTACAGACTCAGCAGTGCACGATCAGTTGTGGAAATGGCGTTTGGGAGACTGAAAGGATGGTGGAGGTGCCTACTAAAAAGAAATGACTGCAAACTGGAACTGTGCAATAAAATGGCGCTGATCTGCTGTGTCCTTCATAACATCTGTGAGGAACATGGTGACAATTTCACTGAGGAGCACCAAGACAGACATGCCAACATCCAGCCTCCTCTTCAGGCATTACCTGAATATGGCAGTCAAGAAGGAGCTGACATTAGAGCCGCTTTAATGGCCTACTTTAACAGAGGGAACAAGTAATTTGTTTGGTTATTTTGCTATTTACTTCATGTCAATGTTGTTTAATTGTTCAGTTCGATAAGTTCATAGAAATGAGTCATTTATTTGTAAATAAAGTGACTGAAAAAGGTAGCTTGTTGAGTTCTTTCATTACTTGTTTTCACAAGCTCTAACCAGCTTTACTTGTACTTATTACACAGTTAAAATAATTTTACATCACTAGTGAAAACATATACACGTAGACATGTCTCTTTAGAAAATAAAACATTTATTTACATAGTGCATAACATAAAGTGACGTGAACAGTGCAAAGGTGCAAAGCAAGAAAAGTGGTGTGATTATTTTCTGGCTTGCGCCTCCATTACAGACACCATGCGCCCCATTATACTGAGGAACGCACTGTTGTCTGCCTCCAGCTTGTGCAGCAAGGCATCGTTCATTTCCTTGCTGTGCTGCAGGAACCTCTCGTCCGCCCGCTCAAGGTATTCCAGGACCTCAGTGTTGCTGTCTCGCTTCCTCTTAGCTGTGTACAAGAACAGAATAATGAGTTTAACAGTTTTTATTAAGTCATAAGTAGATTAACACAAGTTCAGCAATACAATATAAGAAACATGTCAGCTCAGCAATAAGAGCATTAGTTAACTGTTTATGGTTGGTAGGGGATTTTATATGAATGACTGGTCACTTATTACAGCATGTATTTATATTATAAAGTCACACTATTAGGTATATATCCATGTTTGCATCGTATCCGATGAGACAGACTACTGGATACTCAGCACAACAACTGACCAGGTCTGGTCTGCTCTGATTGTCCTGAGCTGCTGGATGATGCAGGAGAGCTGCAGTGGAGTGGAGACATCAGGTCCTCGTCCCCGATGGTGGACAACTCTATAAACTACATAAAAACAGCCAGTGTTGGGAAAGTTCACTTTCTACATGAACTATTTCAAAGTTCAGTTCACAAATTTTAAAATGAGCTAGTTCAGTTCATAGTTCATAATGAAAAAATTTGAACTAAGTTCACAGTTGCAAAAATGAACTAGTGAATGAAACTATGCGTCAGATTTCATTATATTATACAAATAAACATTAACTGAAGTAACTAAAACTTTATGCAAGGCGAAAATGTTTGAACAGAAACTTACCAGGCTCTGATTGTGGCACCATCGCCTCCAGCATCGCCGTCGCTGAATTTAAGGCTCTGGTGGCATTATTTGCCGGTCTATCGCTGAGGACCGAGTCCAGAATATCAAAGGGGTTTTTCCTCGGCCGCCTGTTGCCGCTTCGACCGAGGTCTTTTTTTTTTTGGTCCCTGTAGTCTTTCTTCAGCTTCTTTAATTTGTTGCTGATCTGCTCAAGAGTATGTTCATACCCCGCCACAGCCATCTCTTTTTGTATTTGGTGTAATACGGGCTTGGTCCGCATAGCACCCTCCAATTTCGCCTGGACTTCATCTGTGGACCATATCACTAGGAGACAGGTTGTCTCCTCCACAGACCACTGCTGCTTTACTGCATCCATATCTCGTTGCTTGAACATGGCGAACTTTCATGGTCTTGTTATTGTTGTTGGTCTTTCCTCTGGCCCAGCACAGAGTTGGTGCTCACCTGGAACTGGTTTTTCTGGCCCCAGAGCCAGTTCTTTGTCAGTGGAAAAAGAAAACCCGGTTCCAAACTAAGCACTGGCCCCGAACCAGCCCTGGAACTGATTTGGTGGAAAAGAATGAATCTGGACACCCCGCCCTCCATAAATAAGGAAGGATGACCAGGACAGATAGATATTTCACCACAGAACATGTTAGGGTTTTGCTGGGATTCAAATCTGGTTCGCTGGTGTGATAATCCAGCAAACCCCCACTAGGCCACCAGGGGAATGACTCAAGTGCAGAGGCGTGAGGCGGAAGTAGAAAAGTAACAAAAAGTTTATTTACAATATTTACAGTCCCAAAAAATATATAATCCAAAAAATGCTCAGAAGATGAAGGGAAAAATAAAATATCCAAAAGTTCAAAGTCAAATACAAAAGCCAAAAAGCTAGAAAAGAAAAGGCAAAAATACCAACGCTCAGAAGATCCAAAAAACAGTAAATACAAAGTCCAAAAAGTCCAAAAAGCAAAGCAAAGTGCAAAACCAAAAAGACAAAGGCAAGGAACATGGAACAGAGGTAACTGGAGCTAAACATAACAGCACAAAGACTCCGTGACAAGAGGACTGAACTCAGGGGTATAAATACACAAACTAATTAAGGACACGGTGGGGCAGGAAACAGGCAATAAGACAAAAACAAAACACAGAACACAGTGGTGACCTCTAGAGGCCCAAAACAAACATGACCAGAAAAGGAAATAACAATGGCCTCTAGAGGCCAAAACAGTCCCAGTCCTAACAGGACCCCCCCCCCCCCCCCCCCCAGGAGCGTCTCCTGACGTTCCCAGGATGATCAGGATGGGCCGAATGGAAGTCCCGACAACGTTCTTTATCAAGTATGTCCCGAGCTGGGACCCAGCAGCACTCCTCAGGGCCATAGCCCTCCCAGTCCACAAGATATTGGAGGCCCCCACGAACCCGGCGGGAGTCCAGCAGGCGGCGCACGGTGAACACAGTCTGACCCTGGAAGATGCGGGGGGGTGGGGGGTTCCTAGGGGCAGGGGCATACATGGACATCAGTACGGGCCGCAACAGGGAAACATGGAATGTGGGGTTGATCCTTAGCGTACGTGGTAACTGGAGCCGGTAGGAGACAGGGTTAACTCTGCGTACAACCTTGAAGGGGCCAATGTAGTGAGGAGCAAGCTTGCGGTTCTCCACCCGCAGCGGAAGGTCCTTGGTGGACAGCCAAACCTGCTGCCCAGAGCGGAAAGTGTGGGCAGGTCTCCTATGGCGGTTGGCCTGAGTCTGGTTGGTACTGGAGGTCTGGATGAGTGTCCTCCTGACCTTGCTCCAGGTCTTGCGACACCGTCTCATGTAATGGTTGACCGAGGGCACCCCAGCGTCCTCCTCCTGGTCTGGGAACAGAGGTGGCTGGAACCCGAATTGGCACTGGAACGGCGACAGCTTGGAAGCCGATGACTGCAGGGTGTTGTGGGCGTACTCTGCCCATGGCAGCCAGGTGCTCCATGATGTCGGGTTATCCATAGCCATGCCTCGCAGGGTGGTTTCCAGGTCCTGGTTGAGCCTCTCCGTCTGGCCGTTGGACTGGGGGTGGAACCCAGAGGAGAGGCTGGCAGTGGCCCCAATGCTCTTGCAGAAGCCGTGCCATACTCGAGAGGAGAACTGGGGCCCCCCGGTCAGAGACGATGTCCTGAGGGAGACCAAAAACTCAGAAGACATGAGTGAACAACAATTTAGCAGTGTCAAGGGCAGAGGGGAGTTTGCACAGTGGAATAAAGTGGCAGGCCTTGGAGAATCTGTCCACTATGACCAATATGACAGTGTTACCTTGAGACTCAGGGAGACCCATGATGAAGTTGACCACCACGTGGGACCAGGGATGCCGGGGAATAGGCAGAGGATGCAGGAGACCCTGGGGACGCTGTCGTGGGTTCTTGGTTCTGGTGCAGACCTCACAGGACAGGACAAATGACCTTACTTCCTTCTCCATGTAAGGCCACCAGAAGTGTCTTTTCAGGAAGTCCAGGGTCCTCCGAGCTCCCGGGTGGGCAGTGAGAGGGGAAGAGTGACCAAACTGGAGAACCTTGGCCCGGGCTTGACAAGGGACATACAGGAGGCCCGATGGCCCCGTCCCAGGATCAGGGTCCCGGCGTTGAGCTTGTCAAACGGTCTCCTCAATACCCCAGCGGACAGGAGCCACAATCCGGGATATAGGGATGATAGGCCCAACTTCACTCTCCCTGTTGTTGGGCAAGAACAGCCTGGAGAGCGCATCCAGTTTGGTGTTCTTAGAGCCCGGGCGGTATGATAGGGTGAAGCTGAAACGGCTGAAAAACAAAGCCCACCTAGCCTGTCGTGGGTTCAGCCTCTTGGCTTGCTGGATGTACTCCAGGTTCTTATGGTCCGTCCACACCAGGAATGGATGTTGCGCTCCCTCCAGCCAGTGCCTCCACTCCTCAAGGGCTCGTTTGACCACTAGCAGTTCCCGATCCCCCACATCATAGCGGGACTCCGCAGGGCTCAGGCGGTGGGAGAAGTAAGCACAGGGGTGCAGCTTCCCTTCTGAGCGTTGAGAGAGCACCGCGCCGACACCACTGTCTGAGGCATCCACCTCCACGATGAATGGTTGGGAGGTGTCCGGGAGAACCAGAATGGGTGCCATGCAAAAGCGGTGTTTTAGGTCATTAAACGCCTCTTCCGCCTGAGGGGACCAGACAAAGGAGCCACCAGTCCTTTTGGTGAGGTCCGACATAGGTGCAGCTATGGAACTGAAGTTCCTGATGAACTTGCGGTAGAAGTTAGCAAATCCTAAGAACCGCTGAACCTCCTTAATGGACTTGGGAGTAGACCAGTCTCAGACGGCCAGGGTCTTGGCTGGGTCCATTTGGAGTTGCCCTGTTCGTACGATAAATCCCAGGAAGGAGACCTCGGGGACATGAAACTCACATTTCTGGGCTTTAGCAAACAGATTATTCTGCAAGAGTCTCTGGAGGACTTGGCGGACATGGTGGCGGTGTTCCTGTAAGGTCTTGGAGAATATAAGGATGTCGTCGAGGTAGACCAAAACATATAGATTAATCATATCCCTCAAGACGTCATTGATAAGGGCCTGAAAAACAGCTGGTGCATTGGTGAGTCCGAAGGGCATCACCTGGTACTCGTAGTGCCCTGACGGGGTGTTAAAGGCGGTCTTCCACTCGTCTCCCTGTCAGATACGGACGAGGTGGTATGCGTTCTGTAAGTCCAACTTGGTGAAGATGGTGGCGCCTTGGAGCAGGTTGAATGCTGTGGACATCAGCGGAAGGGGATAGCAGTTGCGCACGGTGATCTTGTTCAGGCCCCTATAATCAATACATGGCCGGAGACCCCCATCCTTCTTGCCGACAAAGAAGAAGCCGGCACCAGCGGGTGAGGTGGAGGGTCGAATGAACCCAGAGGCCAAGGCTTCCTTGATGTACTCCTCCATGGCCTTGCGTTCTGGCTGAGAGAGGGAGAACAGATGGCCCCGAGGAGGAGTAGTCCCAGGGAGCAAGTCGATGGCACAGTCGTAGGCACGGTGCGGAGGAAGAACGGCGGCCCTGCTCTTGCTGAAGACCTCTTTGAGATCCCAGTACTCTGTGGGAACTTGAGATAACTCGGTGAGATCAGGGGGCTCGGCAGGAGACACAGGAGAGCTAGAGAGCAGACAAGAGGCATGGCATGCAGGGCCCCATTCCACAATCTGGCTTGTTACCCAGTCTATGCGAGGGTTGTGGCGAATAAGCCAAGGAAGGCCTAGAATAACTGGGAACTCTGGTGAATGAATAAGGTGCAGGGATATTTCTTCTTTGTGACCTTGAGACTGGAGAAAGACTGGAGAAGTAACTTGGGTGACTCTTCCATCACCTAACGCTTGGCCATCGAGGGCAGACACAGACAGTGGGACTTCAAGAGGTGCAGTCGGGACATTGATGCTTTGGGCGAAGTGGATATCCATAAAGTTTCCAGCCGCCCCGAGTCTAACAAAGCTTAACAAGAGTGGACGGACTCACCCCAGGAGATGGAGACTGGGATGTAGATTCCTTGGCCAGGGAGTCTGGGAGAGAGGGTAGGCCCCGTCACAACCCTCCCTCAGCTGGAGGGGGCGGTCCTTTTCCCGAGAGTTCAGGACATGATGCTCGGAAGTGACCAGGCTTGCCACAGTAGATGCAGCACTTGTCCCTCCTTCTGAGCTCCCTCTCAGATGCAGAGAGGCGAGTACGACCCACTTGCATGGGTTCTGGACAGTCACTGGAGGAGGTAGACGGGCTCCAGGTAGAGGCAGGGAGGCCGGGGAGGCTCAGGACTTGTCAGTGTTCTCTCATCCTGTTGTCCAGACAAGTAGAATGTGAGATCAGTGTTTCGAGGTCACTTGGGCATCCGATAGAAGCCAGACCTTCTTTGATGGGGTCAGACAGACCATGGTGGAAGGCTGACACCAGGGCAGTCTCGTTCCATCCACTTACTGCTGCGAGCATCCGGAACGAGATGGCGTAGTCTGCGATGCTTCCCCCTTGCCGGATGGACATGAGCTTTCTGGCTGCGTCTTTACTGATGTCTGCTTGATCAAAGACACGCAGCATCTCCTCAGTAAACAGCTGGAAATCAGAGCACTCAGGTCTCTGTCTCTGCCAGATAGCAGTAGCCCAGGCTCGCGCCTTACCAGCCAACAAGGTTATCACAAAGGCAATCTTGCGGTGATCTGTAGTGTAGGTGGTAGGCTGAAGCTCAAAGGTGAGTTGACACTGGGTAAGGAACTCTCGACACTCACTGTGCTTGCCGTCATACCTCTGTGGTGCAGGAAGGCTGGGTTCGTGAGGTGAAGAAGGCAGCATGGCAGGAGGCACTGGAGCAGGAGCGGATGGTGGAGCAGGAGCAGAATCAGGCGGAGGAGATGGGGGCAGAGAAGTCAGCTGTGCCAGGGTTCTCCCAATCTGCTGAAGCAGTACCTCGTGGCGAGCAAGGGTCTCACGTTGGCTTGCGAGAGTCCATCCATGAGTGTCCATGGTGGATCCGAGGCATGTTAACGCAGCCATCATTCCCTGAAGGTTGGCTGGGTAGACAGATGAAGAAGCCTCTGCTGAGTCGGTCATGACGGAGTCTTTCTGTTAGGGTTTTGCTGGGATTCAAACCTGGTTCGCTGGTGTGATAATCCAGCAAACCCCCACTAGGCCACCAGGGGAATGACTCAAGTGCAGAGGCGTGAGGCGGAAGTAGAAAAGTATCAAAAAGTTTATTTACAATATTTACAGTCCCAAAAAATATATAATCCAAAAAACGCTCAGAAGATGAAGGGAAAAATAAAATATCCAAAAGTTCAAAGTCAAATACAAAAGCCAAAAAACTAGAAAAGAAAAGGCAAAAATACCAACGCTCAGAAGATCCAAAAAAGTCCAAAAAGCAAAGCAAAGTGCAAAACCAAAAAGACAAAGGCAAGGAACACGGAACAGAGGTAACTGGAGCTAAACATAACAGCACAAAGACTCCGTGACAAGAGGACTGAACTCAGGGGTATAAATACACAAACTAATTAAGGACAGGGCGGGGCAGGAAACAGGCAATAAGACAAAAACAAAACACAGAACACAGTGGTGACCTCTAGAGGCCCAAAACAAACATGACCAGAAAAGGAAATAACAGTGGCCTCTAGAGGCCAAAACAGTCCCAGTCCTAACAGAACATTCCTTTACTGAGATACCAAAACACAGATGAATATAACAGAACAATGAATGAATTGCATGAATGACAATGAATGTAATTGTACATGTACAGTAGGCCTAGGCCTAAAGGGCTCTTTCCTTTCCTCTGTTCTATGCCTGTTCCTTTTGCAAGCTTTCATTGTATTTAGAGGCTGCTTGCTTTGTAGATTTGAGCAATTTTCCAGACACCTCCACCTCGTAGCACTCTGTGTCAATAAACTTGTGAATCTGATGTCTTGCAAGATTAACAAGTGAGACATCTGACCCCTAAATTCTGTCTTGATGTGACGCACCATGCTGAATGCCCTTTCCCCATCACAGTTAGAATTTGGCAGCACCAATAGAGATCTTGCAGTCACGTGACCGGAAAGTTAACAGCCGCCATTTTGTCGGTAAAAAACACAGCTGAATACTGCTGCAATCGTGTACAGAAGGGATCAATTTCAACCGACAGACTACACGGCTCATTTTTCTAATGAACAGATAATTAGATATATGTCTAAAATAAACGATCTACAGATTAGTGACCCTTATGGCTTACCGGACGTAGTTTTCATGACCGTGTCAGTGGATTTTGAACTGCCAGAGGTGGAATACCCAGACGTGTATAATTACCTCATCAACTTTCCCTCGCTGTTCAGTGGTGAAGCACTGTGTGCTTATAAATCTCTTGACAGTTATCTTTACAGAAATTCAGGATTTGTCAGCGACTCAGCTGTGGCATCTTGTAAACAAGAAAATAACAATCCTCATTGGACAGGTAAGTCACTTAAGTATTACTAGTACTGACACTAGATATATCAGTAGTATCTAGTATAGCACTGACCAGCCGATTATAGAATAGAATAGAATAGAATAGAATAGAATAGAATAGAATAAGGTAATTCCAGCTGTAATTCCAAATCATCTGTCTTGTTTACCATGGATCTGGCGTTGGAGAGGTAGAGGATTGGCAGTGGAGATTTGAGTGGCTGTTTTCTGAGCTTAGTCAACAGGCCGGCTCTGCCTGCAGCCTCGCTTTTGCTTCCGCTCCCGACGCCGCCTCCTTTGCTTGCCCGATAACAATCCATGGAGACCCCGCTGGTCTCGCTATCTCGTCCGGAATGTTGTGCATGCGATGGAAATCGCGACAAACCGTCATTTTCTGCTGGAAACCAATGTCCAGTAAGTCCATACGGTTGTGGTGGACATTGAAGTCCGATACAGACGAACAACACGCAAAAATACACACAAAAAACATAAAAAACGTGCACAGGTAGGGAGAGCTTGTAGCCGCAGCCATTGTAGTAGACTTACGTAGTAGGGTTTTCCAGAAGAAAAGGTTGAAGTAGAAGCAGAAGTAGAACCAGAAGTAGAAGTAGAAGGCGGAAATATGGCGTTTGACCGACAAGATGGAGTTTGTTACAATCTGGATCAGCTGTGACATCACATGCAAGATCTCTATAGCAGCTTCATCAGCTGATAGAGCTCCCTGAATCTCAACTGCCCTGAGCTCACAGATGTGACTTTGGACAGCTTCCCCTAGCACTCATCAACTGGTAAATTCTTATAATTTGGCATCAGTGCTTCCAGGTTAGATGACACATAATCCAGGACTTCTATGGAGCTGTTCTCTGGCATCTGCCTTCATTACATTTGGAAATCTTTCTGCCAAAGTCAAAATCTGCTCTGGTTTCACATTATCATGGTTCTCAGGATTGACCACTGACAGATTCATCAAGATTTGATCTCTCACTGGGAATTTTTCCTTTATTTTTTGAAAGATTCTGACAAAGAATGCTCTTGCATCTCTGTAGAATTGCTTTGTCTTGTGACTGGAGAGTGCTGATTTTCACATCGGAAAATCACATATTTGATGGAAGATGGATATGATGTGTTAATAGTACCTGAACATACAGTATTAATTGAACAGCAGACATTTTGCTCATGTTGTGAGAGAATCTCTTTCAGAGCCTATAAACACAGAAAAACCTGATGAGTTAGTTGAGAGAGATAACAAGATGGCGTGTCCATTCATGTGGACTGTAGATGGCTCTGGCAAAACCAGAGGCGGAGGTTTGTGCATTTATAGAAATAGAGCTTGGTGTACAAACTCTGTTGTCGCTGAGAGACACTGCTCACCTAACGCAGAGTTTCTCATGGTTAAATGTAGACCTTTTTATCTCCCAAGAGAACTCACTTCAGTGATAGTTACTGCTGTATATACACACCACCAGACTCTAATGCTAAGCTTGCAATGGGAGAATTGCATGCAGCCATTAGCAAACAGCAGGAAATGCACGCAGAGGCTACCTTTATTTTTGTGGGTGACTTTAATCCCTCCAACTTGAAGACAGTACTTCCCAGACTGCATCAACATGTTACCTGCCACACAAGAGGAAATAAGACACTGGACCATGTTTTTTCAGTGGACAAAAAGGCAACGACAAGATTCAGAAATATACAGGGAAGGTGATCACAGAGTGATAAATTAATCTTGTAATGGCTTTTTCCTTTGCGCTAATTCCATGATTATTGAAAGGACTTTACCTTAAAATTTCAAACAGGTTCAATTCACCTGAAAATCAGCCCTCTGTAAAGGGACACCTCAAGAAGATCATAGGCTTTGGAATTTTGAAAAAAATATATATTTTATGGTTGCAGAGATATGATGATTTTAGTAAAAAATAAATAAATTAAAAAAATGGTAATTTCGCACTGATCCCCAACACACACACACACACACACACACACACACACACACAACTCTACTTAACATCGTAGCACAAAATAGAAAGGGTGTACAACCCCGATTCCAAAAAAGTTGGGACAAAGTACAAATTGTAAATAAAAACGGAATGCAATAATTTACAAATCTCAAAAACCGATATTGTATTCACAATAGAACATAGACAACATATCAAATGTCGAAAGTGAGACATTTTGAAATTTCATGCCAAATATTGGCTCATTTGGAATTTCATGACAGCAACACATCTCAAAAAAGTTGGGACAGGGGCAATAAGAGGCTGGAAAAGTTAAAGGTACAAAAAAGGAACAGCTGGAGGACCAAACTGCAACTCATTAGGTCAATTGGCAATAGGTCATTAATATGACTGGGTATAAAAAGAGCATCTTGGAGTGGCAGCGGCTCTCAGAAGTAAAGATGGGAAGAGGATCACCAATCCCCCTAATTCTGCACCGACAAATAGTGGAGCAATATCAGAAAGGAGTTTGACAGTGTAAAATTGCAAAGAGTTTGAACATATTATCATCCACAGTGCATAATATCATCAAAAGATTCAGAGAATCTGGAAGAATCTCTGTGCGTAAGGGTCAAGGCAGGAAAACCATACTGGGTGCCCGTGATCTTCGGGCCCTTAGACGGCACTGCATCACATACAGGCACAACGGCAGCGCTTCCGCGCTTTGCACTCGGAGGAAGTCAGCCGGCCGTTCGCGTTTGGCCAGCAACTCCGGGACGCCTGCGGGCAGTGGTTGAGGGCCGACAACCGCGACACCAAGGGGATCATTAACCAGGTGGTGCTGGAGCAGTTCATCGTGCGTCTACCAGCCGGAGCTGCAGAGTGGGTCCAGTGCCACCGCCCGGCATCACTGGATCAGGCAATCGAGCTGGCGGAGGACCATTTGGCAGCTGTCCTGATGGCAGGACAGCAGACAACCTCTTCTCCCCTCTCCTCTCTCTCTCTCTCTCTCTCTCTCTCTCTCCCTCTCCTCCTGTGTCTCATCCTCGCCCCGTTCCCCCACCGCAGAGGTGGGGGCCAGCCCCACCCCAGCCGGCCCGCCGCATCTGCGGTGCCCTCCCGTTTCTCCCTTCTGTGTCTGTCTCTTCCCCCCCTCAGGTGAGTGAGCCCCCGAGCACCAGTGCAGAGAGGAAGCCCGGGCCGGTTTGCTGGCGCTGCGGGGAGCTGGGCCACCTCCAACAGCAGTGCTCGGTAATGGAGGTGGGCGCAGTGGTTCGGATTCCTGATTCACCAGGAGCCGCCCTCGATCGGGCTGGAGCGTATTGCATACCGGTGAGTATACCAAGGGGATACACATCAGGCGTTGGTGGATTCTGGTTGTAATCAGACCTCAATCCACCAAAACCTGGTGCAAGATGAGGCATTGGGGGGAGCACAATTGGTGAAGGTGTTGTGTGTGCACGGGGATGTTCACAACTACCATTTAGTGTCGGTCCACATTTTTTTTCGAGGTGAAAAATTTATAGTGAAGGCGGTGGTTAATCCTCGCCTTACCCACTCGATAATTTTGGGGACGGATTGGCTGGGATTTGGGGAATTAATGAGTCACCTAGTGAAGAGTGGGTCCTGCCGTAGTTTAATAAGGGGAGGTACTGGTGTTGCGTTGGCGGGAGCAGCTGTCACAGAGCCATCTACGTCAGCTCTGCATCAGAGTGAGGAGCCGCCGGCTCCTCCTCTCTCTATTGGGGAATCCCTCGCGGATTTTCCATTAGAGCAGTCACGAGATGAGACTCTGCGGCATGCATTTGACCGCGTGAGAGTAATCGATGGTCAAATGCTCCAGCGAAACACCACCCCGTTCTTCCCCTACTTCGCAATTATGAAGGATAGATTATACCGAGTGATGCAGGACACTCAAACCAAAGAGTAATTCACGCAGCTGTTGATTCCGAAGAGCCACCGGGAATTGGTATTCCAGGCGGCTCACTTTAATCCCATGGCTGGACACTTAGGGCAGGATAAAACACTAGCCTGAATAATTATTGAATGGTTCTATTGGCCAGGGATTCGCAGCGATGTCCGTAGGTGGTGTACGGCGTGCCGCAAATGCCAGTTAGTAAATCCAGCGGCCATTCCAAAAGCGCCTTTGCGCCCTCTCCCATTAATTGAGACCCCGTTCGAAAGAATTGGGATGGATCTCGTCGGGCCATTAGATTGGTCAACACGAGGGTACCACTTTACATTAGTTCTGGTGGACTAACGCGATACCCGGAAGCGGTGCCTCTTCGCAATATCTCAGCACGCAGTATTGCAGAAGCGCTCTTCCGCGTTATCTCCCGAGTTGGAATCCCAAAGAGATTCTGACTGACCAAGGCACCTCGTTTATGTCACGTACACTAAATGAACTGTATAGGTTGTTGGGTATTAAGCCGATCCGCACCAGCATGTATCACCCCCAAACGGATGGTTTAGTTGAACGGTTCAATCGCACCCTCAAGAATATAATTAAAAAATTCGTAAGTGAGGACGCACGTGATTGGGATAAGTGGCTCGAACCCTTGTTGTTTTCAGTGCGAGAGGTCCCCCAAGCCTCCACGGGGTTCTCCCCGTTTGAATTGTTATACGGGCGTAAGCTGCGTGGCATTCTAGATGTGCTGTGGGAAAATTGGGAGGAGGGACCTTCACCAAGTAGAAATGAAATTCAATACGTTATTGACCTGCACGCAAAACTCCACACACTCACGCACCTAACCCAGGAGAATTTGCGGCAGGCCCAAGAATGACAAACCCGCCTGTATGACAAGGGTACGTGCCTCAGGGAGTTTGCACTGGGAGATAAAGTACTCATACTGTTGCCCACATCGAGCTCCAAATTAGTCGCCAAGTGGCAAGGACCCTTGGAGGTCACACGGCGAGTCAGGGACGTTGACTATGAGGTGAGGTGAACGGACAGGGGAGGGGCGCTACAGGTTTACCACCTCAATCTGCTCAAACTCTGGAACGAGGAGGTCCCCTTGGCGTCGGTGTCGGTGGTTCCGGAGAAGGCGGAGCTGGGGCCGGAGGTTCAAAAGGGAACATTGCCATCACGTACCTCTCCGGTCCCCTGTGGAGACCACCTCTCCCTGACCCAACTCACGGAGGTTGCCCAGTTGCAGACCGAGTTTTTGGACGTATTCTTGCCCCTGCCCAGCCGCACCAACCTCATAGAGCACCACATTGAGACGCGCCCGGGGGTGGTAGTGCGTAGCCACCCTTACAGGCTGCCCGAACACAAGAAAAAAGTGGTTCGGGAAGAACTTGAGGCTATGCTCGAAATGGGCATCGTGGAGGAGTCCCACAGTGACTGGAGCAGTCCGGTGGTCTTGCTTCCCAAGGCTGATGGGTCGGTCCGGTTCTGTGTAGACTATAGGAAAGTCAACGTGGTGTCTAAATTTGACGCGTACCCAATGCCTCGTATTGATGAGTTGCTCAATCAACTAGGCACGGCTCGCTTTTACTTGACACTGGATTTAACAAAGGGTTGTTGGCAGATCCACTTGACTCCATTATCCCGAGAAAAAATGGCCTTTTCCACACTCTTCGGCTTACACCAGTTTGTCACACTTCCTTTTGGGCTGTTTGGGGCACCCACTACATTTCAGCGGCTGACGGATAGGGTCCTCCGCCCCCACGCCACCTATGCGGCTGCCTATCTTGACAATATCATTATCTATAGTAATGACTGGCCGAGGCACCTCCAACATCTGAGGGCCGTCCTTAGGTCGCTGAGGCGAGCGGGTCTCACAGCCAACCCAAAGAAGTGTGCGATTGGGCAGGTGGAAGTATGGTATCTGGGCTTTCACTTGGGCAACGGGCAGGTGCGTCCCCAAGTTAACAAGACAGTGGCAATTGCGGCCTGCCCGAGGCCCAAGACCAAAAAGGGGGTGAGACAGTTCCTGGGGCTGGCTGGCTATTATCGTAGGTTTATACCTAACTATTCGGACGTCACCAGCCCGCTGACTGATCTGACTAAAAAGGGGGCACCAGATCCGGTCCAGTGGACGGAGCAATGCCAGCGGGCTTTTTCTGAGGTAAAGGCTGCACTGTGTGGGGGGCCACTTTTACACTCCCCTGACTTTTCTCTCCCCTTTATGTTACAGACGGATGCGTCGGACAGAGGGCTGGGGGCTGTTTTGTCCCAGGAGGTGGAGGGGGAGGACCGCTGTTGTATATCAGTAGGAAGCTGTTGGTGCGTGAGGGGCGCTACAGCACCATTGAAAAGGAGTGCCTAGCAATCAAGTGGGCAGTCCTCGCCCTCCGTTACTACCTACTGGGACGCCCTTTCACCCTCTGTTCGGACCACGCGCCCCTCCAGTGGCTCCACCGCATGAAGGATGCCAACGCGCGGATCACCCATTGGTATCTGGCACTCCAACCCTTCAACTTCAAGGTGATCCACAGGCCGGGGGCGCAGATGGCCGTGGCGGACTTCCTCTCCCATCAAGGGGGGGGAGTCGGCTGCAGGCCGGACGGCTGCCCAGCCTGAGTCGGGCGGTGGGGGTATGTGGCAGCGGGGGCATGGCCAAGCATTGGTCTGTGACCGGAGGGCAGAGTCGGGGAAGGTAAGTGACAGAATCACTGCACCTGAGGTTGATTAATGTGTTTGTGTGTCTTCCCCAGTGACTGCGCCCTATTTAAGGAAGAGAGCGAGAGCAGGGGGGGGTCTCTCCCCAACCTGACCACAACAGATGTGTGTGAGTGAGTGAAAGTGTGAGTGAAAGAAAGCTGAAAAGCAAGCTGAAAAGCTATAATAAACGGGTTTTGTGAACTCAGTTCTGGCCTGCTGTCCTTCTGTGCTCCACCCACCCATCTGAACTGCTACAAGTACCTACTATTATTTGCATGATCATGCCCAGTACATAAGATGAGCCAGCTAACCTCATTGACTTGCTATTTAAAGCTAGGGTAGGTCATTTTTGAGAAACCAGATTTTGAAAGTATCCAACTGAAAAATCCCACCCCTTCCCTTTAGCCCTTCCTCCAAATACACATGAAATTGCACTGTAATTAGATCAGAGTCCAGCTCAGAATGAAACATGGACTGTGGAACACATTTTGAATTGGTCAGGCCCATCAGTTCCCCAACCAATAAAATTAAATATTTTTAGTGAATTTGATTGGCTTATAGAGCAGTCACATGAATTCAAATGTTTCTTTCTTTGTTTCTTTATTTCTAATCACATTTTCCTTTGCAACTTATTCGAAGACGTATTGGCGAAATGGTGGATTTCTCAGTTACGTTTATAACTTATAATTTCTCCTTTTCTACCTTTATCATTCGCTTAATGTGTGAAGATTCTTGAAAATAAATACAGATATATAAATACAGATACATCCGCCATTTCGCACGTGAATTTCTTTCGGTGGCGACCAACTTGAGTTGAAAAAACTCTCTTTTATGGCCAATGATTCACTTTAACTTACGACAGAAGTTAAAACCACCAACTTTTTCCAAGTACACACAAAAATGCGGGTCAAAAAAGACAGTAGAAAAGGTAAAAACCGCTATTATAGAAATGGATTGCTTCACATCACCAGTCAAACTCTTATGGTTGTCAAGGAATGTCAAGTTAGCTCGCCCACCACAGGCTTGTTGCCATGGAGAAAATTGACAATTCCTGCAAATGGCCTATTGGATCAGACTCCAGCTCAGAATGATACATGGACTGTGGAACACATTTTGAATTGCTCAGGCCCAACAGTTCCCCAACCAATAAAATTAATTATTTTTTTCGTGGTCTGGTTTCCATCAAATCATGCACTCTGATTGGCTCATGAGCGATCCAGAATCCTCTGATATGGACCGTGGTTATAGACCTTTGGAGACTCGCTTGTTCACAACAACAAACATAGCAGCAATTTTTGGCAACATTTATTTTTGCATTTCTCAGTATAATCGCATTAATTTTAGAGCATGGATTGCAATAACAACAGTGCTCACAGCGAAAGCGAGTTTTACTACCCTGATGAAGATGAAATAAAAGAAAACATTTCAGGAGAAAGCTGAAAACCTGTAATTGTTGCTAACGCCGAGCAAAAACATGGCTGTCTCCTGAATGACTCAATTTTGCATAAATAGAGGACTACATAGGCGGCAAAATTTTTTTGTTTTTTTTTCCTGCCATGGAAATGCACTTGTATACCCAGGAGGAAGCCATTTGCATTACAGCCGTGAATGAGGATTCAAAATGCTAGCTCGCCTTGGCTTTGTTTTCCCTTTCAGGCGCTCTCATTTTCTCTGAGAATTTGGGAAAGAAAAAAACAAATATATTATTTACCAGCTTAAGGTTGGTCTGTATGGTGAAATACCATTACCTCGGCCTTGAAAATACTGACCTCGGCCCAGAGGGATTCGGTCAGTATTTTCAAGACCTCGGTCACGGTATTTCACGATATGGACCTACCAGCTGGTAAATAATATATATATATATATATATATATATATATATATATATATATATATATATATATATGGGTCCATCTCAGAAACTGGTCTCTCATTTGAGACCTTATAATCAAAAAATAAATTTTCTAATTTTACTATTTTTTTTTTTGCATTTACCTAACACTCAATGTTTCTTTTGTCATGCTGAATAAGAACAAAGATATCATATGCTTTATCTGGCCTCCACTGTGGAAATTTTTTTTTTTATTACAATTCAAATGCTTTTGTAAAATTGATTTCCATATAAAATAACTACATCATGAAGAATTAAAGCCCCTCCTCCACACATGAGTGAAAATATTGAATACATTTTCTCTTTTTGATTGCTTGGGTTAAAAATGCTAAGTTATGATGACGGAATTGATTATTCACTTAAATATGAATAATATGATACATTTTGGGTATTTGAGATGGCGAAATAGGACAATAGGATACAATGGAAAAATCAAGAACACACCGGAAAGATGAGAATAACGGCGGTGGTAAAAGAACAGCGACTGTACCGGCTGAAGGTCGCGCGGGTCTCTGGTACGGCGCGCGAGCAACGGGACATCACTACCGCACCAGTTGGAGTGCGAGGCAGGGGCGGGGCAAAATGACTGGTCGTAGATTCTAGCAAAAGTTCGATCTAAATTGACCGTGGTTGCAAAATATTGGCCAAAAAAATGCAAACACTACGAAATATGAAAGGAAGAAGAAAAAGAAACATTCTATTGCCTTATACTGAAAGACTAAAGCAAAATAAAACTGTCAAAACTCACCTTTTCAGTGATAACGTCCGAACAGATCACTCGCGTAACAGAAAGACGGCAAATGGAAGCATGATCAACTTCTAACTGTTGGACTGGAAAATTCCATTCTACACATGCAAATTGTTAATGTGTGTCCTTCCACGCACACAAATAACACGCTACGGTAAAAAATAGACCACAACTCATTTCATAGCTCAGAAATTCGTACAAGACCAGCTACCATTGTAACATATTCTGGAAGAAACATATTCTATACCTAACATTCAGCTTTCATTTTAAAAAACAAAATCGCAGATTTATAACTAAATTTTTATATGGCGTAGTGAATTTAAGTTACTACTTTCGGTGAGGTAGTGACCTTTACCCTGAGGCTTTCCTGTCACAAATTGTATTTTAAGTTGTACCTTTATACAAATAAAGATTGGTGCGCTCACAGAATAATCATAACCATAATAAAACATCATGCAAAATGTTTGATCACCATTGTAACTCCATTTTCTGCATATGCAATACGATCGTGTGTTTTGATCTAAATGGTAGACTTTTCAGTGGACTACAACCTTTTTAAGGGAATGCGATGTAGTCAACCATTTATCATGTCCAAGATCAAGCCGCCATTTTTCCATGAAGTTGCAGAATATTTTGCCAAATTCTGAATAGAGTATTCACATCAAAGATTTAGTTTTATCTGGATTATTTCTTTCATCATTTTATTTCAAATTAAAACCAACATCACCATTCAAAACTGTACAGTTTATTGACTGAGTATATTTAATGGGGTACCCCCACAGTACCCAGTTTCTGAGACACACCCATATATAGATACAGTATAAGTGAACTTTCATTGGCTTATAGAGCAGTCACATGAATTCAAATGTATGTTTGTTTCTTGATTTCTTTGTTTCAAATCACATTTTCCTTCTCAACTGATTCGAAGACACATTGCCCATGAAAGGAAAGGACAGTGAGAAGGGAGAGCAGTCTCTATAAAAAATATTAATTCCCCTAAGTCGAGCCTTACCGTTTCCATGGTCCATGATATGAAAAGTCATCTACCACACTATCTATTCAGTAAAAGAACTAACACACACTTATTTCACTGCTTAGATGTTTGTTTGAGAACCAAAACTGTTGTGAAAAGTCCTAAATAAGCAGTAAACTGTTTCTGAGAACATTTAGCTGTGAGAGCACAGGCACACACAAATATCGGACAAACACCAAACCGATACGACTGCCTGGCCACTTCACAAAGATATTTTCAGCAATGTTCAAATAAAATAACGCGAACCAGTCACTTTAGCCAGAGATGTTCCTCTCAGAAAATCTCTGCCTTAACATCAGAAACAAAAAAAGTAGCCCAACTTTAGCAGGTCTGGAAATTGTAATTTGTTTCATCAAAGCTGATGGTCTTGCTTAAATTCTGTTTCAATCAGTGTGATTTACTGAATCATGCACACAGCAATTCAGTGATAACAAGGAGCCTGTGAACTACTGGAATGCTGTGGGTCCTTATAATTGTCACCACCATTCACTTCACCAGCAGCAGCCCAGGATACAGGTCAAGATCTTCAGTTAATGTTCACATCAAACATCATAATGAGAAAAACTGTGATCTCAGTCACTTTGACTGTGATATGGTTGCAGGCAGTGTCTACTTTACACAGAAATTGGGGGGGGGGGGGACCCACACAACCCAATAGGTGGAAATGCCTTGTTGATGAGAGAGGTCAGAGAAGAATGGCCTGACAGTAAAGTTACAGGAATTCTACATTCGACTGACCTCAGAAAAGTTAAATTAGAGATCAGAATGACATCATTTTAACCTCCACTGATTCAAAGTACAAAGGGGGAAAACATGGGTGCCTCCATCTTCATCTTTTGTTAGCCTTCCTTCTCAATACAACAAACTGTATGATCAGTGTTATAGACTTCACTAAAGCAAATCCTTTTTATATACAGCATAACTCACTGAAAAGTAAAGGTGATGATACATGGGGCAACTTTTCAGGCAATGTTGCTGGGCAACTGCACTTCAACACTTTCCCACTGAGATTGGGCAACATAATTTCTATCTGAACAATTTTGATCATTTTGGGCAACTTTTTAAGATCATCCAATCAGAGTGCTAGCAGCGAATCACACGACCACCTGAGAGCTTCTGAAATTTTCAACAAAGATGGCAGCGTCTCAACGGCAGTGGAGCAAAGAAAAAGAGAGACAAGAGCCAAGTGTAAACTGCGGTTACCTAAACACCGCTCCATAGAAACTGAATGGGATTTAGCTAACTAGCGGTGTTTTTTGCGAGCATACTTAGCTGAAAGTTATCGCTAGCTATGTAGGAATAATGTTAGCTCTCTTGCATCAAGGTAAAAGTGTTGGGCAGCTCATTTTTTTAAAAAAAAATTTGAGATAGAGATTGTCTAACTTATTGTTTGATCTAATTCACATACAGAGCACGACTGCTTCTGGAACCTGAGTGTGAAACTTTGAGATCTAAAAAAGAAAGAAAGCCTTTCAGGACCTCTGTCACCCCTTTTCCTCCTCAGCAGCATCTCCTGGTCCCGGTCCTTTTTTTTTTTTTGCCGACATGAGAATTAAATGATTTTGTTTTTGCCGTTATGTTTTTGTGATGTATGTGTCAGTTATTAGTTATAGTATGTGATTGAGACTAGTAGCATTTTTAAAGAGATTTAAGAAATGTTTGCTTTTAACAGAATATTTTGACTTATAAATGTAAAAATAATGACAAATTATCTTTTGACCAGAGTATCTATTCAGTTTTGTTCCAGAAGTCATACGGACTTGAGCGCTGAAGCCGAGACAAAAGTGACAGCTGCAAATGTTTCAGTGTCCATCTTTGCGTGTCTGTCTCACTGGCAACATATTTGCTCTTATCTGATTGGTTGTTACCAATTGTCTGTTGCCCTAATTAGTTGCCCGGTGTCTCACTTGGTTGCCCGTTGCTGGGAACACTGCCCAGTAACATTGCCCAAAAAGTTGCCCCATGTATCATCACCTGAAGAGATGCTCCTTTGTGTAAGTCTGATTGCCATGTTGAACTTGGAGGAACTCGTAGTTGAGAGTTCACAAGTCGGAATTTCGAGTTGAAGGGGCGTTTTATGACCTGTAGGCAAATGCAGCAGATCTGAAATAGCCACTCTGAACAGAAATACATCTCACAACACACACACACACACACAAAAAAAAAACACCGTGAAATCTTTTGGCAGATGGGCCACAACAGCAGAAGATCAGTCCTGTTAGCCAAGAAAAGGAATCTGACCCGAGAGTGGGCACAGGCCCACCCGAACTGGGTGTTTGGAAATTGGACACCTGGTCTAATACACCTTGATTTTTACTGCATGATGCAGGTGGGAGTTTCAGAATTTGGCCTCAACAACATGAATCCATGCAACATGCAAATATTTTCAGTTTGGACAACCTTTGGCTTTAAAACAAAACAATAAGTGTCAGTGGGGTTACAGTTAAAAAGTTATAAGTCAGTTATTGCTTTAGCACAACCGTCTTCACACCTCCCCCCCTTCTTCACTGCTGAAATGACATCACTGAATTAAAAAAAAGAAGAAGTGAAACCACAACTGCCAACTTGTGTCTGTTCTCTGAAATGATCACTGCCTTGTGTGTGTGTGTGTGTGTGTGTGTGTGTGTGTGTGTGTGTGTGTGTGTGTGTGTGTGAGAACAAGGTTAATGAGACGTTTATTTCTGCATAACTGCTTTTGTTGTTGTTGTTTTACACAAATAAGTAAAGAATGATTATTATTCAAACACACACACACACACACACACACACACACACACACACACACACACACACACACAACTTGCTGTAGTAAGGTATTTCCCTGCTCAGGAACACAAATGGAAATTAGGTATTGAGTTATAAGGCATTTTCTCAGTAAGTCCAGTTAATGCAAACATGGTTTTGTTAAAGCTTCTCTGTTCACAGTAAAGTCCACCAGTTACAAAGTTAAAAGATAGTTCTTGTTTTCACACGTCCACTTTCACACCTCCCCCCTTCTTCACTACTGAATTTGCACCATGATATTAAAATAGAAAATAAACCACATCCTTGAACTGGTCTCTGCTCTCAGGCCTCTCACACGGTCACTGCCCTGTGTGTGTACAGGACTAATGAGAAATGTTTGTTTCTGCTCTTATTTTCTATTATTTTAAACAGAAAGATAAATAATGATTCGTGATTATTGGAAAAAAAAGTTCTGTGCATTAGTGTGGTATTAGTATGTATTATAGTGAACTTCCTGTGGTAAGATGTTTCCCTGCACAGACCATAATAGTAAAAAAAAAAAAGGGAACTAGGCATTTAGTTCTACGGCATTTTCTCAGTCAGTCTAGTTAATGCTAACATGGTTTTATTCAAACCTTTCTGTGGACAAGAAAGACCACCAGAGTCTCACCACAGCAGCTAAAGACATTTCAGTTCATCACAACCATGACTTCCACTGATGAAAGTACAAACACCATCCAGTCATTTTCTTTTAGCAGATCAAATGATCATGAGAGGTTGTCACTGAGCAGCAGATGACAACAGGACACAGAAAATCAGGAACAGATTCCAACAATACAGACTCGTTTACACTCATGACATTATTTAAACCCTGTGTTTTAAACTTGCTCTACTTGTACTCTTACCTGTTGATCTATCATCGTTACTGAGAGTCGTTACACATCAAACTAAACCCTTCTCATAAGAGATATGGATACACTGATCCACCTGAGCAGTCATGCTGAAGTACACACAATGTCCTAATGACACAATAAACTCATCACTCAGGACATTCACACTGCAGAATAACAACTTTATACCCCACCACTCACTCTAATGAAGACACAAAGAGAACATTTACTCACAGAGCATCACAGGGAGTGGACTGAGCTCCATCCTGTAACTCTAATGACTGACTGACTGACTGACAGAGCAGTGGTGTGTGTTAAAGCCTTACCACTTCCTGTGACAGAGAGAGGGAGGGTGAATGTACGTCAGTTTTATATTTTAGTTGACACAGACATGGTTGCTCCTGTCCCATTATTTTTGACATTAAGCCTGTTTTAAGGCTCACACTGTAAAATACATTGTTTCATTTTGCCAGAATTAAAATAATTTGTGCTCAAGAATAACACTCTGAATTGCAGTGCTGTAAATAGGCAAAATATTAAGTGTTCATCATATTCACACTGTCCACTTTATTAGGAACACCTATGTACCTGCTCATTCATGCAGTTATCCAATTAGCCAATCATGTGGCAGCAACACAAAGCATTAACTCATGCAGTAACTTGTACTTCAGAATGTCCTTGGATTTTCAGACACAACAGTGTGTATAGATTACACAAAGAGAAAGACAAAAAGAAACACCTTGTTGATGAGAGAGGTCAGAGGAGAATGACCAGACTGGATCACACTGACAGGAAGGCTACAGTAACTCGGTATGTGGTGGCCAGTGATTGAAAAGTGAAAATAAATTGTCTTTGACTCCCTCTAGTAGTAACTGTAGTATAATTTTAATCCTGACCTCCTTCAGACTGTAATGGGTTTAACCAGAGGCCAGTAAATGGGATTTCTGCCTGTTTTGGGGTGCCTGGGTTCAGTATTGAATATATTTGTCTTGTCACACTCCACAGTAGTGGTTCTGAGTGGACACTCCGAGCTTTAAGGATCTACAGTGTATCATAAGATTTTTTTTTTTTTAAAGAAAATGGTGATTGTCACATTTCAGCTCTTTGGGATGCTTGTCCATCTGAATCTCAAATTTGATGGAGTTCTGTTCAACTCCTAAATTCTGTGTAAGTTTCTCCAAACACAGGCAAAAACATCTCCAAATGGCACCAAATCTCTTCATCTGAAGGCAGGACCATGAAGGAGAAAGGTGAGTTTCCTCAGAAATTTCCTGAAAAGGAAATCCCTGTAAATATTTTATAAAATCTGAAATCTGTGAGGCAATATGTTGTATAATAGATCTAAATATTTAGAGCACTACAGTTTTAACTTATAGCATAATTTGTTTGTGGATTCATTCATTCATTTCATTGATAACAAATGCCATGTTGGGTAATGTCATTATCTTCCACCTGCACTGTGTTGTAAAATGTAGGGGAGCTGCTTTAACAACAATGCATTGTGGGTAATGTAGTCCTGGAGAAATAAGGGAAAAGGGGGAAAAAGTGCTTCAAAGCAGACATTTGTTTTCAACTGTGTTTGTTTAATGGCAATAAAGCCACTCAAAACAAAGTAATATATCGATTTACGCACTGCCTACAAGCGGAGCTCCCATCTGTTTCTGGGTTGAAGAATTTTCTTATCATAGCCAGCCTCATCTCATCTCATCTCATCTCATCTCATCTCATCTCATCTCATTATCTGTAGCCGCTTTATCCTGTTCTACAGGGTCGCAGGCAAGCTGAAGCCTGTCCCAGCTGACTACGGGCGAAAGGCGGGGTACACCCTGGACAAGTCGCCAGGTCATCACAGGGCTGACACATAGACACAGACAACCATTCACACTCACATTCACACCTACGGTTAATTTTAGAGTCACCAGTTAACCTAACCTGCATGTCTTTGGACTGTGGGGGAAACCGGAGCACCCGGAGGAAACCCACGCAGACACGGGGAGAACATGCAAACTCCACACAGAAAGGCCCTTGCGGGCCACGGGGCTCGAACCCGCACCTTCTTGCTGTGAGGCAACAGCGCTAACCACTACGCCACCGTGCCGCCTATGATGATTTTAGTAAAAAATAAATGAATAAAAATAACGGTAATTGCGCATTGACCCCCAACACACACCTCTACTTAACGTTGTAGCACAAAATAGAAAGGGTGTATATGGTCCTAATTGGCTCTGTTAGAACCAGAAAAGGTTGTAGTTTTATGAGCGACTTAGTTTTGGAGGTGAATCCGAACAAATTCCTGCCTGTTGCGCGACACCTGCTCCTGCCGCTCCAGCACTGTAAAATGAAAGTAATTTATTGCCATTATTTAGCCTTGTGCCTAGCAAGTGAGCTTACAAAGATGATAATTACAAAGAGACACTGCTTCATCATAACTGTGAAAGCTGAACACCAAAAAAAACCAAAAAACAATGATTTGTACCATTTATTCAGTGCTTAATTTGTGAAGTGGGAGGTCCCGGAACGCCAAATATTTTCAAATACATTTTCGTGAGAGCCATATATAAAAAGTGACACTGAATATAACTAAAATGCATTTTTACGTATGACCAACAATTTGAGTGTAATATATTCTTTTTCATAATGAAGAGGCTCTTGACATGCCGTCTTCCTCCTGTCCCCCGCTGAATATTTTGACGCAAACGTAGCTTGGCGTGTTTCGAAGTGCCGCTTTATTTCATTGTTTCATTGATGCAATCTTGTCATTGTATAGGCCTATTGGACACAAAGCAGAACCCTCTCACCCCACAAAGGCGAATTCCTCTGTCCATTCCTGTTGAAATGTACGGTAGCCTACCAGTCACCTTTTTTTCCCTTTTCGCCATGTTCTTTGTCAAAAGGCTTTGCTTTGCAGACAGCTAACTGACTTTTTCATTAAACGGAGGTGTACTTCTTGATCTCAATGTGAACTGATTAATCTGCGAGCCAGATGCAGTCACCAAAAGAGCCACATCTGGCTCCCGAGCCATTGCAGACCCCTGCGTTAAGGCAACAACTGGATCAACAATTAACAAATCAAACACAGGTTACAATATATTGATGGTCATAATAAAACACAGCAGAGTAAAGACTTAATCTTGCTTATGTATCTGACTGAGATTATAAAGAAAGTAAATAAATAAAACGGTCCTGGCACTTGCACCCACAACGCAGCCCCATAGACCGTAGAACACATCTGAACAATAGACCTACCACGTGTCGACCGACCCGGCAGTGGCCCCGCTTGGCAAAAAAATAAAAAATAAATAATATCAGACATTATGATCTTAGAAAACACTTTAGTGATGAACAGTTACAGACAGTAATATGTTGTGATATTATGTTATAAAATATTATTTTTTATTAGCCTATATATTAAATTATATATTAAATTTATCTTCTAAAATAACAGACTGTACTCATATCACAACCGGTTTATTTCACCATTGGAGATCAGATCACACAAGACATGAGTTAAATGACTCATTTTAAGGCTTTAAGTAGGGTATTTAAAAGCATAGCCTAGGATTTCAAGCATATTTCAAGTTTAAAAGCAGTGCCAGCAAACATAAGTGCCAGCAAACATAAGTGCAATCAATTCAAGTAATAGTTAAGAAATAAAGGATTTACAAAACAAGTTGGAGAGTTCATTTTAAGGATTCAAGTTTTACTATATTCCAAGGATTCAAGTAGCAGCCATAAGTGCAATCGATTCAAGTAATGGGTAAGTAATAACGGGTTTTTAAAAAGTGACGTGAACCATTTTTTCTTTTTCTTTTTCAAGTAACACTGTTATGGTAATTCTTTTCTTAAGTAATAACGAGTTGACATGTAACCAGGGCTTAATTGAGCCGGAACATGACGGAACAAGATCCGGAACCTCCGTCGTCGGATCCGGCAGCTATTTTCATTTCATTCGGTGTTCCGGCAACTATTTAAGTGGATCAGATCACCTCCGTGACCATCACAAAGGGAAAAAAAATCAAACAATAAATTAAATAAATAAGTAAATAAAAATGTGTTTAGTGTTCGGTTTTGATTTTGATATCTGTTGTTGATTTCTCTCCTATGACATCCACAAAATCTATGCGGAAGGGGAAGGGGGGGGCATGGGGTGTATACTTCCACTCAATAGAACACTGGGTTTTTTGTAGCCGTTAGCTTGCGCTGTGGAAAAAATGGCAAAAAACCAAGAAAGGTAGGCGGATCGCTCGTCTCGTCTCGTCTCGTCTCGTCTCGTCTTCTTCCGCTTATCCAGGACCGGGTCGCGGAGGCAGCAGTCTAAGCATGGAAGCCCAAACTTCCCTTTCCCCAGACACCTCGGCCAGCTCCTCGGGAAGAACACCGAGGCGTTCCCAGGCCAGCTGAGAGACATAGTCCCTCCAGCGTGTCCTGGAGGCGGATCGCTGCCCTGAAAAAAAAAAAAACCTTACATGTCAACTCGTTATTACTTAAGAAAAGTATTAACCGTGTTACTTGAAAAAGAAAAAGAAAAAATGTTCACGTCACTTTTTAAAAACCCGTTATTACTTACCCATTACTTGAATTGATTGCACTTATGGCTGCTACTTGAATCCTTGGAATATAGTAAAACTTGAATCCTTAAAATGAATTCTCCAACTTGTTTTGTAAACCCTTTATTTCTTAACTATTACTTGAATTGATTGCACTTATGTTTGCTGGCACTTATGTTTGCTGGCACTGCTTTTAAACTATCTAAATACAGTTTTACTGATATCTGAAAATTATATCACTTACCATGAAATTTGATTTCTCTCCGCTGCGTTGCTGATATGTGATCCACAGTGGATATTTGTATATCCCCATTGTCAAGCCAGTCCATAGCAAGAATAGAAATGTAACTTTGCACCATCTGGTGGTTATTTTGGGTAAAACAGGCCGGGGGCGTATTACCCCACTCTACTCTATTAATTTCCTGGGTTCCAGAAAATGGCTGGAGCAGCTGTTACTCTTCTTCATGCTCTTTGCACTGACTGACTGGTCGAAAGGTTTGGGATGAAGCTTGCTCGCTTGGTCTAGATTCCGTGAGATTGTATGTAATGTGCGGGCATAAGGGAGCCACTATCAATATGCGGGAGACTCCTGGAACTTCCGGGAGACTTGGGATGTCTGAGTTTATGAGGAAAACCTGCTCATTCATGCAATTATCCATCATCCAATCAAGTGACAGTAGCACAGTGTATTAAATCATGCAGATACAGGTGGGGTCACAGCTAAAGTAAAGTAATTTCCTCATTAACACTGTGTGCTCTCAGTTCACAGTTCATACTTGAAACTACTAATGCCGCTTTTCCACTACAAACGCGGCTGAGCTGTGCCGTGCCGAGTCGAGCTGAGTCGGGCTGAGCGGGGCTGTTGGAGTTGCATTTCGACTACAACCGCGCTGAACCGTGCTGGCTGGAAGTGGGTGGACACATTGGGTGGAGTTAGCGAAAGTGGGTGGACGTCATGTGATGTCGTTAAGCAGCGCAAACAGTGACATCAGTGACAGTGGCGGAACAAGTCAGAGCCGGGCCGGGGGCGGGGCAAATGACCGGGCCCTTTATTAAAGCTTATCATAACATCATTTTAGGCTACAAAATGTCCGCAACTGCGGTGTTTACCAATTTCAACACTACCGGGTGCAACTATGTTATTTAGTACATCAAGTCCTTCAAACGAACATGTAACTCAGAAACAAAAAACATTAGGATACTGTACATGGCTCATAATAAAACATCAATAGCCTATACTGCGCACATTATTTGAAGGGCATACGAATGAGCGCTCAGAGGTTGCAACGGTGACAGGAAGAGTCAGAAATAAAAGGAGGGCGGTGCAAACCTCACTGAATGCACTGTGTTTACCAATTTCAACACTATGGGGTGCAACTATGTTATTTTGTACATTAAGTCCTTCAAACGAACATGTAACTCAGAAACAAAAAAACATTAGGCGACATACTGTACATGGCTCATAATAAAACATCAATAGCCTACTGCGCGCATTATTTGAAGGGCATACAACGAGCCTTGCGCTCCGCGAACTCGTCCACGATGCTCTGTATGTCACTGATTCAGTGAGCTTTTAAGCGGTTGTTAGGTTTATATAAGTATTAATTCTTGGCCAAGAATTCAGCAAAATTATTCTGTGTCAAAATTATATTAGTTGAAACGACCTTAGGTCCAGCTGGACATTGTTTGGGAACATTTTGTTTATGAAATGTGTATTTTGAACAGAGAAGTGTCTGAAGGTCTGTTTTGGTGTCAGATCGACTCACACACACCCTGAAATGGTAGAATTAAAGTTCATGTTTATGTTAATCCATTCAGTTGAAACTTAGGTCATAGCTTCATAAAAGCTATGAAATATACTGAAATATATTGAAATATACTATGGTAGTGATTTGGATCCCGTAATTAATGAATGCATTCCGTGATTAATGTTAGTTTTATAGTTTTAGATTAGTTTCATAATGGCATTATAATTATAGTTAAGATCTTATGATTCTAAGGGTTTTTAGTTTAAAAGCATTAACCTAATTTAGTTATGAGTTTAATCCTGTTAGTTGTTTAATTGTTCTCTCTCTTTCAGACATATTCTCATTGTTCTTGTGGTTAAGTTGTTCTTATTTTTAATGTTTATTTTCTTATAACATTCTTTGTTTTAGCATTGTTTTAGACATATTGTTATTTGTTATTTTGCTTATGTTGATGAAATCAAGATGTAATTTACTGACTTAACACACATTTATGTGTTAAGGAGTTATGTTAAATTATTAGATCCTTTCTGTGCAAACGTGTCTTTGACCTTCTCTGAATAGACTCCGTAGACTAGACATTCTGTGTTTAGACATTCCATGCTGATATCTATCTGTACCTTACTGTCATCAGAAATATGTTTTTATATTATGATTGATTCAAGATCATTACACACTTCCACATAGACACACACCCATTACACACACACACACACACACACACGAAGACAAAACATAAACACAGAAACACTATAAGACGTTTCCAAAGATGTTTTCATTTTGACGAAGTGACTGTGCGAATAAACTGACATGTGAATCTCTGATTCTGATTGTCTGTTTCTCTCGACCTGATCATTCTCGTCCTCGGCTGAGGGTGGCCCACGAAGGAATCGGGGTCTCTTTCTGGGTGAACCCAACAATTTGGTGTCAGAAGTGGGATACTGCCAACCAGGTGAGTAAATTATTTGAATTTTATAATTGGTTATTGATTGGTCACCGCCTGGTTGGTAGTAATTTCAAAAAAAAAAAAAAAAATAGAGACCCAGTAAATTCAGGTAAACCTCATGTGGAGGCACGGGACGTAAGGAACCTCGTAGACTGAAGATTAGATTAGACACCTTTATTTATTTTAGACTCTTGTTTACGGGACGAGACGGGGCTGGTAGAGCCACGGGATTGGGCTGGTAAACCTCATAATTTGTTTACGGGACGGTGAGCCTCGTGAAGACACTTCAAGGAGGAGAACTGTCACGAGAAGAGCGCGCTTTTAATCTTTGATTCCTTCGTGCAGCCACCATGGGGGGAAAAATTGTATTATAAAAATTGTATTATATTAATTGTATTATATTAATTGTATTATATTAATTGTATTATTGTATTAAGGTACCCGGACCCCGAGAAAAAAAACCCACGGGATTGGATGTGGTTTAGCATTCTACACAGATTCTAGACAATTTGGCCGGCTCAGTTTTGATTTATCCTCATCCAGGTATTTGCAATCTCTAGGAGCTGTGCAATGTATCTTTAATTGTTTTAGCATTTATATAAGGCATTACTGGATATGCACAAAATAATGAAACAACAAATCAGTACTCTGGACATGAACAGTCAGAACTGTGTTCCTGGTGTGCATAAATGTCAAACCTTTGGTCAATCAAACCTGTATAACCAACTTCCAAAGTCCTTATTCCCTTTATAAAGTCCTTATAAGATGCAAATTAAAATGATTTACCTAAAATTTGAATGATAATTAACAATGATATATCCCAGGTACTTTTTAATAATAAACTTTAAGAATGAATACAAAGCTTCAATGTTTGACAAAAAACTACAAAGTGTAAATGTTATGTGCTCTTTTATCATTGTGGGAATTGATTATAGCTCTAAATAAATATTGAAGTGTTTTTTGTTAAAAAGAATCCGTATAACTTTATTTGTACGCCTGTATACTATGTTTATTGAATCAAATCCGTATAAAATCCGGACATTCTGTATTGTGCATTATGATCTCAACGAAAGCTTTACTGAATCGATTCTTTAGAACAAACTCGCATGCGTGTGAATCAATTTACTTGATTCACTCTTGATTCTTCAGAAACTACGGAAACCTTATTTGTATTCCTGTTTTCAAATTGTAAACAATAATCACACTTTCATGCTGCATGAAATTAAAGTATGAACTTTCCTCAACCCATTACGTGTGCATGAACTCAACAAATGCAGTCCATGCGTCTGTATCGATTCGCTCGATCGAGTCATTTATGTTTCCCGAAGAAGATCCGAATCGTTTATGAATCTCATCACTGTTAGAAACCCAAGAGAAGAGATCCTCTTCCCTTAACATCATCAGAGGAAAAATCTGCTTCTTAATCAATTAGTTTCAGCGTTTGGTGAGTAGATCATCTGTATTTTATTTTATATTCATTGTGTGTTGATAGTCCGAAACTTGTAACTGGAAAGTTATCAGGAAAGTCGCGAGTGGTCTGTGAGGTGATCTCTGAACAGGTCCGCGAACACTCTACAGACTATTAATGTTTTAATAATTAATAGTGCAGCTATTAATGCAGTTTCATGTCTTAATGAATGAATGATTAATACGAAGTTTTCAAAATTATGAGAACTCCAGTTCCCATGATGCTTGTGAACTGGGCATGCGCACTGGATGAAAGAAAAAGCAGCTCTTTTGGGCAATTATGCATTCAGACCTTAAATAATGAAATAACTGTACAAGCAAATACAACACAAAAAACATTTTTAAAACATTCACTTAAATTAAACAGACATGGTAAAAAACAGAAGAAATATATTTAAGGCCAAATCAAATATCACTTTCAGATTTGAAGATATTTATCAGGAATCATTTTTAAAATATCGAGTATTATACCACTTCCTGTTTAAAGGTATAATAAAAGGCACCAAATATATTTACCCTACGTGTGAAGGGAAATGCCGAAAAGTTTAATGTTTAACCTAATGTTTAATGATGATCTAAAACATTTTAAAACTGATCGTGTGGTGGTCTAGTGGTTAGGATTCGGCGCTCTCACCGCCGCTGGTGTAGTGGGATTTTTTATTAATCATATGTAATTCTAACCTTTAAATATCCTATATACTCCTGTTTCTGACGCGTTTTAGCGAACTTGTCTTGTCTGGGAAGCATGCAACTAGTTCAACAGCGAGCTAACCCGCTTTTTACTTCATTTTTGACATTTTTTGAATAATTGTCGTCATAATATTTAATATAAATAATATTTGAATAATTGTTCCGTAGCAATATGCTCTGTCTCTTTCTCAGTGAACATTGAGATAAGGACTCCCAGACTGTTACAGAGAGCTATAATATAAACAACTCATGCAAGAACAGCAGGCAAGGACACAGAAATCTGCAATGGGCAGAGAAAATCATTATTTTTGGCGCTTTCTCACAATAATAAATTTAATAAGTAATCTCTTTATATTATTAGGTAAATTCCATATACATAAAGTCAAAATGTCCAATACAACCAATTCTCATTCCCATTAATACTGTTAATTGAATTAAAAATGTATCTTCAGTCTCTGTCACATATCGAATCCAACAAAGAGTGCTTATCAGCTATTCAATTTTATTCAAATTACATTCAGTGAAATTGTTTGTCATTTCAATTTGCCCCGTTTTTTTAATTTATTTATCTCCTTATCTTTCTTTAAACTACTTGCTACTTATGAGGCTAAGCTTAACTATGTTCCTCCTAATTTCGAACTATTGATATGAAATGCTCTGATTAACTGTTTGCTCCATACTTTTGCCTTTAAAAACCACAGAGGATATGGAATGGATAGGTTAATGTATTTAGTTAACCATAATTTCTTTCAGCAAGAAACAGTTAACAAACGTTTACTTGAATAACTTTTTGTTTATAAATCGGAGACTTGGGTTTATACATTAAGTATTCATTGTCCTTGAACCTTTCCACACTTAAATTGACATGAAACTACACAAAATATGATTTAATAAGCAATACCTCTCTCTCTGGATCCATGTCATCCTACAGTCTCTTCTCGAGCAAGGCGTGGCGAGACACTTTACACAAGATTTACGCAAGATTAATGAATTGATTGCTTCTTCTGTAATATCACAGGTTCCTGCCATTAATGATCTCTGTTCTGTCTTTTTTTTTTCCACGCACATGAGGAGATAGCGTTTGGACTCAAGGTTTCATTTGACTCTCCTGCTGTTTTTTTTTTTTCCAGCTGTAATTCATAACGTGCTCTGTGACCTTCTCCCTCCCTCAGGACTCTGTGGTCTGTGTGTTCTGGTGTCTGCTGAGTCACCAGAAATCTGCCAAGACACTGACACTTACGCCTGCTCCAACATCTGGTGCATAAGGGCTTCCAGAACTAAGCTGCAATATTGCATGGACACTTAAGTTTTGAACTTTCTCAAGGCTGTCATTCTAGACACAAAACCTCCTCCACTGCAACATCCTTTGACCTGGACTGACGCTATGGTGGTCGCTTATCACTCCCTCAGAAGCACCCTTTGTTCCGCCCCTGGGTCACCTGCTCACTTCAAGCCCTTCCACCTCTGTGCCTGTGGACACCGGGGCACAGCCTCTGGGGAACGTGAGGGGGGGGAAATGCATCATTGTGCGTTTTTATCCAAAACATTAGACATTGTTGCTCAAGGCTTACCTGTGCGTCTGGGGGCTGTCTCCGCATGTGCTTTGATGGTTTGATGGTAAAATTTACAGACCCATTAAATTAATTAATCAGTAATTTAATAGATAATTAAATTAACATATGACTATTTATTCTCTGTTCTACTAACAATCTCGAAATTCGTGTCACATCCTCTTTTGATAATGTAGGTCGCGCTCTCGCACGCCTCCTTAATTCTCGGGATGATACTTGGGATGACTGATATTGTCTGTCTAAAAATCGTACATACTACTAGTATCAGGTCTGATCTCTTCCCTCCAGCCCTCTAGGGATCTTTGTTAATGGTTCTTGTTCTAAACCCTCAGACGGTTCTTGTTTTATAATTTATAATATCACACCTCTGTGGTTATTCTGTGTTCAATCAATATATCAGCCTGATATTCTGCATGAGACATACGCTCTTTCTTTCTCATTTGATTTTTGTCATCTTGATTGTGGACAAATTCTCTAAATGGGTAGAAGTTTTTCCCTGTTTTCGAGAGAACACGAAGGTAGTTACTCGTTTTAATTTTATTTATAAGTGCCTTTCAAAGTACCTAAGAACACTGGACAGTAAAAAAGAAAGACAAACAATAAAAGCAGAACAACAAAACAACTACAATAAAATAATAAGAAATCAATAATAATAATTATTGTTATAGTTATGGGGTTTCAAATGCCATAGACTCAGACAAGGGTACCCGTTTTACCTCAAAAGTCACACAAAACCTTTGTAAGTATCTCTAAACTAAACTGGTGTTTTCACACTCCTAAATCCTCTGGTATCGTAGAACGTACTAATCGAACATTGAAAGACAAATTAAGGTCATGCAGGACACAGGTTTGGTTCTGTAATCCATAATTCATTCTGGCTGAAATTCGTGTGACACCAAGAAATTATTCTCCCCTGGAAGAACTCCGGCTCCGGGTACCTCTGATTTGAAAATGCATATGGATGAGTATTCTGCAGCCCTTATAGATAAGTTGCATAAAATTTGTACCAAGGTCAATAATACAATATTATCTCCACCACACACCCCTTTCGCGTGGGAGACAGGTGCTGGTGTGATCTTTTTTTAAAGTAATGATTTGGACAATTGGGAAAACAATATAATGGGCCTGCAGACATAGTCGCCATTACTTTTGCTGCTGTTTTAACTGATCTTTTTCCACAGTGGATCCATGCCACTCGATTGAAGAAGGCTCCATAACAAAGTTGTGTTACAATAACAAGTTTGCTGCTATTAACGCTTTTTGTGTCCCTATCTAGTCTCTCTCTGGCCAGTTTTCTCTCTCTCTCTCTCTCTCTCTCTCTCTATTTCTGAGCTCTACACAGATTTGACTGAGAATCCTCAAGATGTTGTGAACAAAGAGGGGAAGAGATCTTGCGCCCCATTTGGAACCAATCAACCTCACTACAACCATGACAGTCCTCATCACGGGTTTCGTGACTTCATTGTTGCTCGGGGCAGGGCTACCCGCCCGAGCCTTCATGACTTCATTATTGCTCGGAGCAGGGTTACCCGCTCGAGCTGGACTTCGAGACAACATCTTCTGGACTAATTCACTAACTGGACCACACGAATGTGTTATGTCTTTCATCTGATGCCGTTTTCTACTATTATTACATCTCTATGCTCTAAAACTCTGTATTCTTACAGGACTCTGTTCTCACTATAGGTCGATATGCCTTCTAATTTCATTTTTCCCTCACTGTTTTAGAACAAATTACTCTGAAGGAAGTAGCGTGTATCTGGGAATTAAGAGGTTTTGAGTTTCTCTAAGCTCCGGTGAGGTGGGACGAGGGCTGATTGGGCATGCCCGCCCTCTGAGTACCAATATACGTCAAGAAGGGCAAAGATTAACTCAGAATTAATTCTCGATGTAATCACATATATGATCATGAGGTGATAATGATCAAATAGGTGATAATGATCAAATAGGATGCTAGGATTTGATAATAGTGATACTATTATCAAAGGGGGGGATTGTTAGGTTTATATAAGTATTAATTCTTGGCCAAGAATTCAGCAAAATTATTCTGTGTCAAAATTATATTAGTTGAAACGACCTTAGGTCCAGCTGGACATTGTTTGGGAACATTTTGTTTATGAAATGTGTATTTTGAACAGAGAAGTGTCTGAAGGTCTGTTTTGGTGTCAGATCGACTCACACACACCCTGAAATGGTAGAATTAAAGTTCATGTTTATGTTAATCCATTCAGTTGAAACTTAGGTCATAGCTTCATAAAAGCTATGAAATATACTGAAATATATTGAAATATACTATGGTAGTGATTTGGATCCCGTAATTAATGAATGCATTCCGTGATTAATGTTAGTTTTATAGTTTTAGATTAGTTTCATAATGGCATTATAATTATAGTTAAGATCTTATGATTCTAAGGGTTTTTAGTTTAAAAGCATTAACCTAATTTAGTTATGAGTTTAATCCTGTTAGTTGTTTAATTGTTCTCTCTCTTTCAGACATATTCTCATTGTTCTTGTGGTTAAGTTGTTCTTATTTTTAATGTTTATTTTCTTATAACATTCTTTGTTTTAGCATTGTTTTAGACATATTGTTATTTGTTATTTTGCTTATGTTGATGAAATCAAGATGTAATTTACTGACTTAACACACATTTATGTGTTAAGGAGTTATGTTAAATTATTAGATCCTTTCTGTGCAAACGTGTCTTTGACCTTCTCTGAATAGACTCCGTAGACTAGACATTCTGTGTTTAGACATTCCATGCTGATATCTATCTGTACCTTACTGTCATCAGAAATATGTTTTTATATTATGATTGATTCAAGATCATTACACACTTCCACATAGACACACACCCATTACACACACACACACACGAAGACAAAACATAAACACAGAAACACTATAAGACGTTTCCAAAGATGTTTTCATTTTGACGAAGTGACTGTGCGAATAAACTGACATGTGAATCTCTGATTCTGATTGTCTGTTTCTCTCGACCTGATCATTCTCGTCCTCGGCCGAGGGTGGCCCACGAAGGAATCGGGGTCTCTTTCTGGGTGAACCCAACAGCGGTAGTCTCACGACCCGAATAGTAAACAATAAACATGGAGGACATGGAGTCGTTAGTGTTGCTGGTCTTGGTGCTGTGGCTTGTTGTCACCGACAACGCCAACAGATACTGGCAAGAGCGTATAGATGAGGCGAGGCGCATAAGGCTTCAGAAATTCTCGTAATTCGTAATTCTCCTTCTTCCGGGTTTGCGGTGTTTACAGATCCCAGCGCGCTCGCGGGGCATGTGTGGGCATGTGAGGACACTCCTCCTCACCAATCAGTGCACAGGGGAGTGTCTGCTCACGCCCCCAGACTCAGTCGGCACGGTTTGGCTCGCTTCAGCCCCACTCCAAAACGGTGCGAGTTTTAGGGGCTAAGCAGGGCTGAAACGAGCTGAGTCGTGCTGGTTTTTGGTAGTCGAAACGCGAGCCGTGTCGGGCTGAAGTGAGCTGAAGCGAGCTGAAGTGAGCTGAAAAAGGGTAGTGGAAAAGGGCCATAATAGTACCTACTATTATTAGCATGAGCATGCCCAGTACATAGGACAAGCCAGCTAACCTTATTGACTTGCAATTTAAAGCTAGGGTACGGTAGGTCATTTTTGAGAAACCAGATTTTGAAAGTATCCAACTGAAAAATCCCACCCCCTCCCTTTAGCCCCTCCTCCAAAAACACATGAAAGTGCGCTGTAATTGGATCAGACTCCAGCTCAGAATGAAACATGGACTGTGGAACACATTTTGAACTGGTCAGGCCCATCAGTTCCCCAACCAATAAAATTAAATATTTTTAGTGAATTTGATTGGCTTATCGAGCAGTCACATGAATTCAAATGTTTCTTTGTTTGTTTCTTTATTTCTAATCACATTTTCCTTTGCAACTTATTCGAAGACGTATTGGCGAAATGGTGGATTTCTCAGGTATGTTTATAACTTAGAATTTCTCCTTTTCTACCTTTATCATTTGCTTAATGTGTGAAGATTCTTGAAAATAAATACAGATATATAAATGCAGATACATCCGCCATTTCGCACGTGAATTTCTTTCAGCGGTGAGCAACTTGAGTTGAAAAAACTCTCTTTTATGGCCAATGATTCACTTTAACTTACAACAGAAGTTAAAACCACAAACTTTTTCCAAGTACACACAAAAATGCAGGTCAAAAAATACAGTAGAAAAGGTAAAAACAGCTATTATAGAAATGGATTGCTTCGCATCGCCAGTCAAACTCTTATGGTTGTCAAGGAATGTCAAGTTAGCTTGCCTACCACGGGCTTGTTGCCATGGGGAAAATTGGCACGTGACCAATTCCTGCAAATGGCCTATTGGATCAGACTCCAGCTCAGAATGAAACATGGACTGTGGAACACATTTTGAATTGCTCAGGCCCAACAGTTCCCCAACCAATAAAATTAATTATTTTTTTCATGGTTTGGTTTCCATCAAATCAGGCGCTCTGTTTGGCTCGTGAGCGATCCAGAATCCTCTGATATGGACCCTGTTTATAGACAGAGTGCAAGGTGGGGGTGGGGCAAAATGACTGGCCGCAGATTCTATCAAAAGTTCGATCTAAATTGACCATGGTTGCAAAATATTGGCGAAAAATACGCAAACACTACGAAATATGAAAGTAAGATGAAAAAGAAACATTCTATTGCCTTATACTGCAAGACTAAAACAAAATAAAACTGTCAAAACTCACCTTTTCAGTGATAACGTCCGAACAGGTCACTCGCGTAACAGAAAGACCGCAAATGGAAGCACGATCAACTTCTAACTGTTGGAGTGGAAAATTCCATTCTACACATGCAAATTGCTAATGTGTGTCCTTCCCCGCACACAAATAACATGCTACAGTAAAAAATAGACCACAACTCATTTTATAGCTCAGAAATTCATACAAGACCAGCTACCATCGTAACATACGAAGAGCTCTTTTCCAAAACGCGATAAACGCCAAATTAAAAAAAAAAAAAACGAGTTTGTCGCACTATTCTGCTGTGTACTAAGCCTATTCACTGCTCCATTAATGTTTCATGCTAAATCGCTATATTTCCTTGTTTATATGTGCTGCAAATTGTAGTTTCTCTCCAAAATGTGATACACGCTACACCTGTTTTTTGGCTGAGTGCAACATTTCCTCTAGACCAATCAGAGTTCGGTCAGCATTCTACATGCATGGCGGCGCCCTGAAGCGAGGAGTTTTGTTTGGTTGCGTAGCTTCTTGAGCACAAATAACTTTTGCAAATGGTAGTTGTGAATACTTTTTGATGGTTCTGAAGAACATATGAGACCTACACCAGGTGGTAGAAGACGTCGTTTAAACAAAGATCACCATGAACGAGAGCAAACGAAGAAAATTCGCTATTCTGGTGGCGGGCTGATTATTGTTATTTAATTAGTGGTTTTGTCATGCTATTTAAGGTGGCACTTTGAATGGATTGCATTTAAAAAATTGAACTAACTGGCCATTTGTTATTTAGTTAGTTGTTTTCTGTGGTGGACAGTCTTAAAATGTAAGATTAAACATAAATGAATGTTATTTAAGTGTTTATATAATTTATTTGATTTTATTATAAATTGTATGATGAAAGTTCTTGATATTATATATCTACAGCATGTTCTCTTGTTTTAAAACCAGAAAGACAGAAAAAAATGAGTGGATTTATAGTGTTTTGAAAAAAATATATAATAAACTTTAGATTTATAATCAATAACATTGTTGTTAGATTTGTCAATTATTATGAAAAATGTTCAGACTGAATCAACTATCTATTGTAACAGGATAAATTAAATATTTGCAAAATTTATGGGTCTGGGTAAATGTCATTTTTCTGAAAACAATCAAAATGGATTTATAGCATTTTGGAAAAGAGCTCCACAGATTCTGTCAGAAACATATTCTATACCTAACTTTCAGCTTTCGTTTTAAAAAAAAAACAAAATTGCAGATTTATAACTAAATTTTTATATGGCATTGTGATTTTTAGTTACTACTTTTGGTGAGGGCGGCACGGTGGTGTAGTGGTTAGCACTGTTGCCTCACAGCGAGAAGGTCCGGGTCCGAGCCCCGTGGCCGGCGAGGGCCTTTCTGTGCGGAGTTTGCATGTTCTCCCCGTGTCCACGTGGGTTTCCTCCGGGTGCTCCGGTTTCCCCCACAGTCCAAAGACATGCAGGTTAGGTTAACTGGTGACTCTAAATTGACCGTAGGTGTGAGTGTGAATGGTTGTCTGTGTCTATGTGTCAGCCCTGTGATGACCTGGCGACTTGTCCAGGGTGTACCCCGCCTTTCGCCTGTAGTCAGCTGGGATAGGCTCCAGCTTGCCTGCAACCCTGTAGAACAGGATAAAGTGGCTAGAGATAATGAGATGAGATGAGATGAGATGAGATGAGATGAGATGAGATGAGATGAGACTTTTGGTGAGGTAGTGACCTTGACCCTGAGGCTTTCCATTTAGATCAAAACACACGATCGTATTGGGTATGCGGAAAATGGAGTTACAACGGTGATCAAATATTTTGCATGATGTTTTATTATGGTTATGATTATTCAGTGAGTGCACCAATCTTTAGGTGTATAAAGTTACAACTTAAAATACAATTAGTGATAACTGTAGACTTTTCAGTGGACAACAACCTTTTTAAGGGAATGCGATGTAGTCAACCTTTTATCATGTCCAGATCAAGCTGCCATTTTTCCACAAATTTGCAGAATTTTTGCCAAATTCTGAATATTCACATCAAAGATTTAGCTTTATCTATGTTATTTCTTTCATCATTCTATTTCAAATTAAAACCAACATCACCATTCAAAACTGTATAGTTTATTGACTGTGAGTATATTTAGGGGCGGCACGGTGGTGTAGTGGTTAGCGCTGTCGCCTCACAGCAAGAAGGTCCTGGGTTCGAGCCCCGGGGCCGGCGAGGGCCTTTCTGTGTGGAGTTTGCATGTTCTCCCCGTGTCCGCGTGGGTTTCCTCCGGGTGCTCCGGTTTCCCCCACAGTCCAAAGACATGCAGGTTAGGTTAACTGGTGACTCTAAATTGACTGTAGGTGTGAATGTGAGTGTGAATGGTTGTCTGTGTCTATGTGTCAGCCCTGTGATGACCTGGCGACTTGTCCAGGGTGTACCCCGCCTTTCGCCCGTAGTCAGCTGGGATAGGCTCCAGCTTGCCTGCGACCCTGTAGAAGGATAAAGCGGCTAGAGATAATGAGATGAGATGAGTATATTTAGTGGGGTACCCCCACAGTACCCAGTTTCTGAGACAGACCCATCTCATTATGTCTAGCCATTTTATCCTGTTCTACAGGGTCGCAGGCAAGCTGGAGCCTATCCCAGCTGACTACGGGCAAAAGGCGGGGTACACCCTGGACAAGTCGCCAGGTCATCACAGGGCTGACACATAGACACAGACAACCATGCACACTCAATTTAGAGTCACCAGTTAACCTAACCTGCATGTCTTTGGGGGAAACCGGAGCACCTGGAGGAAACCCACGCGGACAACATGCAAACTCCGCACAGAAAGGCCTTCGCCAGCCACAGCGCTCGAACCCAGACCTTCTTGCTGTGAGGTGACAGCCCTAACCACTACACCACCATGCCGCCCATGAGACAGACTCATAAATATATAAATATATATATGTTTAAAAAAATAAGTGAACTTTGATTGGCTTATAGAGCAGTCACATGAATTCAAATGTATGGTTGTTTCTTTATTTCTTTGTTTCAAATCACATTTTCCTTCGCAACTGATTCGAAGACGCATTGCCCATGAGAGGAAAGGACAGTGAGAAGGGAGAGCAGTCACTATAAAAAATATTCATTCCCCTAAGTCGAGCCCTACCGTTTCCATGGTCCATGATATGAAAAGTCATCTACGGTACCACACTATCTATTCAGTAAAAGAACTAACACACACTTATTTCACTGCTTAGATGTTTGTTTGAGAACCAAAACTGTTGTGAAAAGTCCTAAATAAGCAGTAAACTGTTTCTGAGAACATTTAGCTGTGAGAGCACAGGCGCACACAAATATCAGGACAAACACCAAACTAGGGTTGCCAACTCCCTGAACCCCAAAAGAGGGACACTTTCAACCCAAATGCAGGACTTTTTTTTCCCAGGCCTATCCGCATTGCCCCATGACGGAAATCATAACATTTCCTTATCCAGACCACAATCCTACTAATTTCAGTATAATTTTGGTAAATTAATACTGCACGAGCAAATCTGTATTGTGTTTAAGTAATAGTCAAAACAATCATTAGGCCTACAAGTGTCTCTCAAATTTCTCAAACTCTGAAAAGCTTTAGGCCTAAACCAACCATTGTCATAGTTATTCTATTTGAGGGGCATATCTTGAAGGAAAAGCAAAGACAGAAATGTATGCAAGTTTTTTAAACTATTTATTAAAACTTAAGAGAATATGTTGTTGGTCTGCATCTTTTCAGTATGGCATGGGCCTCCTCTTATCCTGCAATAAATAAGAGAAAGAAAGGATATTTAGATTGAGAAATAGCCTACTGCCATCCCATGAACTTGTGTGTGTAATAAGATGTTTATATGGACATTCAAATGAAGGCTCACCAGTTACTTCTTCCATGGCTATTCCAGATTCCAGCATCTCCTCATCCTTCTGCACAGCCCAAACTATTTACAGAACAGTGGCATGGACATCCTCTTATCCTGCAGTAAATAAGAAAAAAACAAATGATATTTAGATTGAGAAATACTGCCACCCAATGAACCTTTTATCATGTCCAGATCAAGCTGCCATTTTTCCACAAATTTGCAGAATTTTTGCCAAATTCTGAATATTCACATCAAAGATTTAGTTTTATCTATATTATTTCTTTCATCATTCTATTTCAAATTAAAACCAACATCACCATTCAAAACTATTTGTTTCATCAAAGCTGATGGTCTTGCTTAAATTCTGTTTCAATCAGCGTGATTTACTGAATCATGCACACAGCAATTCAGTGATAACAAGGAGCCTGTGAACTACTGGAATGCTGTGGGTCCTTATAATTGTCACCACCATTCACTTCGCCAGCAGCAGCCCAGGATACAGGTCAAAATCTTCTTGTTTATGTGTGTGTTGCATAAACAAGATACATAGACAAATTAAAATGATATTTAGATTGAGAAATACTGCCACCCCATGAAGTTATATGTGTGTGGGCTGCATAAAAAAGATACAACATAGACAAATTAAAATTATATTTAGATTGAGAAATACTGCCACTCCATGTTATAGTGGAAGTGTGTGGGTTGCATAAATAAGATATACAGACAAATTCAAATGAAGGCTCACCAGTTACTTCTTCCATGGCTATTCAAGTTTCCAGCATCTCCTGTGTGCGAGTCTGTGTCTTCATGACGGGATAAGTCATGCTTGCCACCATGGCCAATAGATATCTCTCGGCGGCATCATGTACAAAATGCTCTCCTAGCGTCTGTGGTGGCTTTAACCCACGACCTTTTTGCTTCCCATTCCTTGTTGTAGCTGCAAAGCCTCTTTTTCTTATCAGGTTCATCCATTTTCACTGACTTGTTCACGAGCAGAGAACCACTGACTGAACTGAACTCATCAACCATCTCCCACAACAACGTTTGCATGAGTTTTGGCGCCTTATCACAGTAACCTATCAAAGATCCCTGTTCAGAATGTGTCATCAATCACCAGTCTGCTACTATTGGACAAAATATTTCATCCATATTTCATCAAAAACTGCGACTGCAATTGGAATACGGGACGGGAACTGTTCCTCATGAGACAAATTAAATTCACCTAAAATTCGGGACATCCCGGGCAAATCGGGACAGTTGGCAACCCTACGCCAAACCGATACGACTGCCTAGGCACTTCACAAAGATATTTTCAGCAATGTTCAAATAAAATAACGCGAACCAGTCACCTTAGCCAGAGATGTTCCTCTCAGAATATCTCTGCCTTAACATCAGAAACAAGATAAAAGTAGCCCGACATTAGCAGGTTTGGAAATTGTAATTTGTTTCATCAAAGCTGATGGTCTTGCTTAAATTCTGTTTCAATCAGCGTGATTTACTGAATCATGCACACAGCAATTCAGTGATAACAAGGAGCCTGTGAACTACTGGAATGCTGTGGGTCCTTATAATTGTCACCACCATTCACTTCACCAGCAGCAGCCCAGGATACAGGTCAAAATCTTCAGTTAATGTTCACATCAAACATCATAATGAGGAAAAACTGTGATCTCAGTCACTGCGACATGGTTGCAGGCAGTGTCTAGACTTTACACAGAAATGGGGGGAGGGGGGACCCACACAACCCAACAGGTAGAAATGCCTTGTTGATGAGAGAGGTCAGAGAAGAATGGCCTGACAGTAAAGTTACAGGAATTCTACATTCGACTAACCTCAGAAAAGTTAAATTAGAGATCAGAATGACATCATTTTAACCTCCATTGATTCAAAGTACAGAGGGGGGAGAACATGGGTGCCTCCATCTTCATCTTTTGTTAGCCTTCCTTCTCAACACAACAAACTGTGTGATCAGTGTTATAGACTTCACTAAAGCAAATCCTTTTTATATACAGCATAACTCACTGAAAAGTAAAGGTGATGATACATGGGGCAACTTTTTGGGCAATGTTGCTGGGCAACTGCACTTCAACACTATCCCACTAAGATTGGGCAACATAATTTCTATCTGAACAATTTTGATCATTTCGGGCAACTTTTTAAGATCATCCAATCAGAGTGCTAGCAGCGAATCACACGGCCACCTGAGAGCTTCTGAAATTTTCAACAAAGATGGCAGCGTCTCAACGGCAGTGGAGCAAAGAAAAAGAGAGACAAGAGCTAAGTGTAAACTGCGGTTACCTAACCACCGCTCCATAGAAACTGAATGGGATTTAGCCAACTAGCGGTGGTTTTTGCAAACATACTTAGCTGAAAGTTATCGCTAGCTATGTACAGTAGGAATAATGTTAGCTCTCCTACATCAAGGTAAAAGTGGTGAGCAGCTCATATTTAAAAAAAAATTGCTATAGAGATTGCCTCACTTATTGTTTGATCTAATTCACATACAGAGCACGACTGCTTCTGGAACCTGAGGGTGAAACTTTGGGATCTAAAAAAGAAAGAAAGCCTTTCAGGAGCTCTGTCACCCCTTTTCTTCCTCAGCAGAATCTCCTGGTCTAGGTCCTTTTTTTTTTGCCAACATGAGGATTAAATGATTTTGTTTTTGCCGTTATGTTTTTGTGATGTATGAGTCAGTTATTTGTTATAGCATGTGTGATTGAGGCTCATAGCATTTTTAAAGAGATTTTAGAAATGTTTGCTATTAACAGAATATTTTGACTTATAAATGTAAAAATAATGACAAATTATCTTTTGACAAGAGTATCTATTCAGTTTTGTTCCAGAAGTCATACTGGCTTGAGCGAAATAAAGGCTGAAGCCGAGACAAAAGCGACAGCTGCAAATGTTTCAATGTCCATCTTTGCGTGTCTGTCTTACTGGCAACATATTTGCTTTTATCTGATTGGTTGTTACCAATTGTCTGTTGCCCTAATTAGTTACTCAGTGTCTCGCCTGGTTGCCTGTTGCTGGGAACACTGCCCAGCAACATTGCCCAAAAAGTTGCCCCATGTATCATCACCTGAAGAGATGCTCCTTTGTGTAAGTCTGATTGCCATGTTGAACTTGGAGGAACTCGTAGTTGAGAGTTCACAAGTAGGAATTTCGAGTTGAGGGGGCATTTTATGACCTGTAGGCAAATGCAGCAGATCTGAAATAGCCACTCTGAACAGAGACACATCTCACAACACACACGGGCACACACACAAAAAACAACCATGAAATATTTTGGCAGATGGGCCACAACAGCAGAAGATAAGTCCTGTCAGCCAAGAAATGAAATCTGACCCTAGAGTGGGCACAGGCCCAACCATACTGGGTGTTTGGAAATTGGACACCTGGTCTAATACACCTTGATTTTTGCTGCATGATGCAGGTGGTAGGTTCAGAATTTGGCCTCAACAACATGAATCCATGCAACATGCAAATATTTTCAGTTTGGACAACTTTTGGCTTTAAAACAAAACAATAAGAGTCAGTGGGGTTCCAGCTGAAAAATTGCAAGTCAGTTATTGCTTTAACACATTCATCTTCATGCCTCCATCTTCACACCTCCCCCCCTTCTTCACTGCTGAACTGACATCACTGAATTAAAAAAAAAGAAGAAGAAGAAGAAGAAGAAGAAGAAGAAGAAGAAGAGGCTAAACCACAACTGCCAACTTGTGTCTGTTCTCTGAAATGGTCACTCCCTTGTGTGTGTGTGTGTGTGTGTGTGTGTGTGTGTGTGTGTGTGTGTGTGTGTGTGTGTGTGTGTGTGTGTGAACAAGGCTAATGAGATCTTTATTTCTGCAAAACTGCTTTTGTTGTTGTTTTACACAAGTAAAGAATGATTATTATTCAAACACACACACACACACACACACACACACACACACACACACACACACACACACACACACACACACAAGACATTAGTGTGTATGATAGTGAACTTGCTGTAGTAAGGTATTTCCCTGCTCAGGAACACAAATGGAAATTAGGTATTGAGTTATAAGGCATTTTCTCAGTAAGTCCAGTAAATGCAAACATGGTTTTGTTAAAACTTCTCTGTTCACAGGAAAGTCCACCAGTTACAAAGTTAAAAGTTAGTGCTTGCTTTCACACGTCCACTTTCACACCTCCCTCCTTCTTCACTACTGAATTTGCACACTGATATTAAAATAGAAAATAAACCACACCCTTGAACTGGTCTCTGCTCTCAGGCCTCTCACATGGTCACTGCCCTGTGTGTGTACAGGACTAATGAGAAATGTTTATTTCTGCTCTTATTTTCTATTATTTTAAACAGAAAGGTAAATAATGATTGATGATTATTGGAACAAAAAGTTCTGTGCATTAGTGTGTATTATAGTGAACTTCCTGTGGTAAGTTGTGTCCCTGCACAGACAATTAGAGTAAAAAAAAAAGGAAACTAGGCATTTACCGTAGTTCTATGGCATTTTCTCAGTAAGTCTAGTTAATGCTAACATGGTTTTGTTAAAACCTTTCTGTGCACAAGAAAGACCACCAGAGTCTCACCACAGCAGCTAAAGACATTTCAGTTAATCACAACCATGACTTCCACTGATGAAAGTACAAACACCTCATCTCATCTCATTATCTCTAGCCGCTTTATCCTTCTACAGGGTCGCAGGCAAGCTGGAGCCTATCCCAGCTGACTACGGGCGAAAGGCGGGGTACACCCTGGACAAGTCGCCAGGTCATCACAGGGCTGACACATAGACACAGACAACCATTCACACTCACGTTCACACCTACGGTCAATTTAGAGTCACCAGTTAACCTAACCTGCATGTCTTTGGACTGTGGGGGAAACCGGAGCACCCGGAGGAAACCCACGCGGACACGGGGAGAACATGCAAACTCCACACAGAAAGGCCCTCGCCGGCCCCGGGGCTCGAACCCAGGACCTTCTTGCTGTGAGGCGACAGCGCTAACCACTACACCACCGTGCCGCCCAGTACAAACACCATCCAGTCATTTTCTTTTCGCAGATCAAATGATCATGAGAGGTTGTCACTGAGCAGCAGATGACAGCAGGACACAGAAGATCAGGAACAGATTCCAACAATACAGACTCATTTACACTCATTAGATTATTTAAACCCTGTGTTTTAAATGTGCTATACTTGTACTCTTACCTGTTGATCTATCATCGTTACTGAGAGTAGTTACACATCAAACTAAACCCTTCTCATAACAGATATGGATACACTGATCCACCTGAGCAGTCATGCTGAAGTACACACAATGTCCTAATGACACAATAAACTCATCACTCAGGACATTCAGACTGCAGATGAAGAACTTTATACCCCACCACTCACTCTAATGAAGACACAAAGAGAACATTTACTCACAGAGCATCACAGGGAGTGGACTGAGCTCCATCCTGTAACTCTAATGACTTACTGACTGACTGACTGACTGACTGACTGACTGACAGAGCAGCGGTGTGTGTTAAAGCCTTACCACTTCCTGTGACAGACACAGACAGAGAGAGAGAGAGAGAGAGAGAGAGAGAGAGGGAGGGTGTATGTACGTCAGTTTGATATATTAGAGTTGACACAGACATGGTCGCTCCTGTCCCTTTAGTTTTGACATTAAGCCTGTTTTAAGGCTCACACTGTAAAATCCATTGTTTCATTTTGCCAGAATTAAAATAATTTGTTCTCAAGAATAACACACTGAATAGCAGTGCTGTAAATAGGTAAAATATTAAATATTTATCATATTCAAACTGTCAAACTGTCCACTTTATTAGGAACACCTATGCACCTGCTGATTCATGCAGTTATCCAATCAGCCAATCATGTGGCAGCAACACAATGCATTAACTCATGCAGTAATTTGTACTTCAGAATGTCCTTGGATTTTCACACACAACAGTGTGTATAGATTACACAAAGAAAAAAGACAAAAAGAAACACCTTGTTGATGAGAGAGGTCAGAGGAGAATGACCAGACTGGATCACAGTGACAGGAAGGCTACAGTAACTCAGTGTGTGGTGGCCAGCGATTGAAAAGTGAAAATAAATTGTCTTTGACTCCCTCTAGTAGTAACTGTAGTATAATTTTAAACCTGACCTCCTTCAGACTGTAATGGGTTTAACCAGAGGCCAGTAAATGGGATTTCTGCCTGTTTTGGGGTGCCTGGGTTCAGTATTGAATATATTTGTCATGTCACACTCCACAGTAGTGGTTCTGAGTGGACACTCTGAGCTTTAAGGATATACAGTGTATCAGAAGATTTTTTTTTTTTAAATAAATGGTGATTGTCACATTTCAGCTCCTTGGGATGCCCAAAGTACTTGTCCATCTGAATCTCAAATTTGATGGAGTTCTGTTCAACTCCTAAATTCTGTGTAAGTTTCTCCAAACACAGGCAAAAACATCTCCAAATGGCACCAAATCTCTTCAGTTGAAGGCAGGACCATGAAGGAGAAAGGTGAGTTTCCTCAGAAATTTCCTGTAAAGGAAATCCCTGTAAATATTTTATAAAATCTGAAACCTATGAGGCAATATGTTGTATCATCGATCTAAATATTTAGAGCAATGCAGTTTTAACTTATAGCATCATTTGTTTGTGTATTAATTCATTCATTTATTTATAACAAATGCCATGTTGGGTAATGTCATTATCTTCCACCAGCACTGTGTTGTAAAATGTAGGGGAGCTGTTTTAACAACAATGCATTGTGGGTAATGAAATAAGGGAAAAGGGAAAAAAGTGCTGGATAGCAGACATTTGGTTTCCACTGCATTTGTTTAATGGCAATAAAGCCACTCAAAACAAAGTATTAGCTTTGGCTACCTGCACACAGATGCCCCATGTATCTCTTGACCACAGTTGGGGGAAGAACATGGGAAAAGTATCAACTGTAGTGTTAATGGTTCAATATTAGCTTGTCTTTGTGACTTTAGCAGTGTTGCTAATGCAGTGATCCATGAGGATATAATAGTCACTGATTATCCCATTCAAGTTTAATTTTTTTTTAAATGACGTCAAACTTCATAACAAAAGGCCTTTCCCATGATAGAGTCAAAAATGCAGTGTACTATGTTGATGATATTTAAGAGTTTTGTTCAACATCACTGGATTTAACACAACTAAAATGACCTTGTGTGATGAGAGATGAAAAATAATGTATTCTTTCTATTAAATGCTAATGCTCATTTTATTTACATTATTATTTCCGGTGTAACCTGTTGGAAAAAAGGGAAGAGAAACCTAACTGTTAAATTAGTTCTGTAGCCTGTTGAGAAGGGAAAAAAAGAGTGTTACAACACTTAGAAATATTTTTTCTTTCATCAGACCATCCAGGATGTTGCGATTTGCAAATTCAACCAATCCCCGTGACTTCAGGGCGGTGTTGCAATTATATCCAATCACCGCAACTTTCCCGCAAATTTGACCAATCGTTGGCGTCATCTTGAGGTGACGTCGACAAACTACCTTCCGCCTTACTTCCGTGTATACGGTCAAGAGAACGCAGTGTTGCCAGATTGGGCAGTTTTAAGTGCCTTTTGGCGGGTTTTGAACATATTTTGGGCTGAAGAACGTCAGCAGTATCTGGCAACATTGCCTGATGTGCGAGTCAGTCTTTATATAGGCTTAAATTCTGTTACTGAAAGTGTGTTATGTTTACAGTGAAGCACTGTGTGCACTTTATTTTTTTTACTTAATACAAGAAATTAATGGATGCCAACATTTTTGCCAAAATGGTATTTTATTTTCCATTGTTTAGGCAGCTTCAGCATCATACTGTGAGATTCTGTTCAAATTGTTTTTTTTTTCTTCTATGAAGCCTGAGCCATTTATTTTATTAGTTTATAATTATTGTTTAATTTAGTCTTCAGGAGAGACTGCCTGCACACAGTACTAGTATTAATAGTTTTTTTTAATTATTATTTTCTTACATGAAAGCTGAGGCATTTACTGGGGCATGTTATTTCCAGATACAAATTTGTCTGTGACAGGGCCTGACATTTTAGCAGTGAACTATGCTTTAAAATGTGTTTTATAAGAGTATAAAAACTTGCTGAGATGGTACGATAGGCATTTCTCACAGTTTAACATGTCCTTAATGTGACTACATGTTCAATCAACAAATAAAATATATATTTTCTACAGATTTTTGAAAGTGAAAATGTACGTTTCTGGGAGAATGTCCCCGCTATGTTGATGATATTTAAGAGTTTTGTTAAACATCACTGGATTTAACACAACTAAAATGACCTTGTGTGATGAGAGATGAAAAATAATATATTCTTTCTATTAAATGCTAATGCTCATTTTATTTACATTATTATTTCCAGTGTAACCTGTTGGAAAAAAGGGAAGAGAAACCTAACTGTTAAATTAGTTCTGTAGCCTGTTGAGAAGGGAAAAAAAGAGAGTTACAACATTTAGAAATATTTTTTTTCATTGAGCATTATTTTCCTTTAATTCCTAATCACAGTCTTTGTTTAATGTATGAATTCATTTTATCCCAGAGGTCTGTTCCCACTTCAGCAGCGGCTCTGTGAGGAAAAAGTGATTTCATTCGTTCATCGTGGTGTAGCTGAATTGCTATTGGTGAACACAACTCATGTCCCGCCTCTTTGGCGCAGGTTAGTGAGGCGCGTTGTGAGAGCTGCACAGAGCGACAGCAGGAGGAGCAGAAACAGGGAGCTGCAGTGCAAAACTCGCTCAAACACTCGATATTGTGCAAACTGTTAAAAACAAGAGGAAGGAACTGTTCGAGCTCATCCGTGAGTGTCCGGTGAAGCGACCCTGGGAACCTGAGCTGTGTGTATTCTTTTCTTTTCTCGGTGAGGACTGTGAAGCATAAGGAGTTAGCCCCGCGAGTTAGCATCACCTCGGGGTGTGTTAGCCTCCGAGCTGCAGCATAAACTCAGTGTTGTGTTAATTTTCTTGTGATAGGAGAGAAAAACGTGTGTGAGTAGAGAGAGACATCATTAAGATGAGGGTCATGGGCTGTGAGACTGCTTCATTCTTCTGTGTAGCACTGTGCTGTTATCAGGGTTGTGAAACAAACTTACAGCAAATTCATAATACACTATTTTACTGACCTTAATCCAGTGTGAGTAATTACTGCTGAACTGTGAGTGGGTTTATAATCATTTACATATGGGTTTCTTGTTTGTTTATCAGTCAGTTAATGCTTTTATTTTCATTATAAAAATCTGTGAGGCTGATATTTCATATGCTGTCACTAATGCAGCAGTTATCTTTTCTAAGTTAACAGTTAAATGTTGTTGTATTACACATTGATGTAGATCATAGTTAGAAACTGTACAGTGAAAAAAAGAAGTGAGTGGATTTATTTAAGCCTGTTATATGGTACAGGCTGGGTTTTTTGGATACCCTGGATTTTGGATGGAACTGGATTCTCTCCCTGACGAGGGGGATGGCGAGCCAACCGTGTGAACATCTGGACTGAAGATGACCCTGTCCTCTTTCATCTGTCGTCCTGTCGGTGTGGTAGCAGGGTTCCCGCGGGTCCTTAAAAAGTCTTAAATACAACTTTCGGTTTTCAAGGCCTAAAAATGTCTTAAATTGTTTGGAATGACTGGAATTTTCGAAAGGGAGGTATTAAATTTAATATTGGACCAAACGAGTGAAATGTCTCCATCCGGTTTGGGGTATTTTTTTAACCGTAATTTTAAAAGTGACCAGCGTACCTTTTGGGGGCAGCATTGGTTCTGTGTGTTCTGTGCATTCCGTAGATCAAGAACTAACATTAGGAGGCTACTGGAGGCAGTGTGGTGCGGTGCGGTGGTTGTGAAGAGTGAGAGATGCGCAGGTAGCTTACGTGGGTGCTAGAAAGCGTTGATAATTATGGGAAGATGTCTGTTTAACGACAAGTGGTTGGGGGATGACAAATACCCCCAAAATAAGAAGAATCGTTTGCGATAAAAAGCGCTGGATCGCACAAATGTGTTTAAAGACGGTACCGCAGCGCTGGGGACACGGCGGACTGGGAAACTGGTTTTTTCACGGACATGAGGCGCGCACGTGTGTGTTGGAGGTCAAGCGCTCTGGAGTGAAACGCAGGGGGGTTCGCGCATGCGCACAAGAGTCAGGTGGAAAATGGGACTTATAGGAAATACTACTACTACTAATAATAATAATAATGATTAGCATCATTTTTTTACATAATTAACATTGTTTATTGTACTAAGTTTAATATAAATATATAAGCAACCTTTATTTCAAAACTCAATTAAAAAGAACTACAGAAAATACAGTAATTCTAAATATAGTACAATATAAATAATTTGCACAAAAAGCTTTTTAGTTTTATTACTTATCGTCTACAACAGTGTTTTTAATATAATAATAAGAATAATATTAACAACCGCTAATAATAATTAGTAGTAATAGTAATTATTGATTATTAATCATTACTACTTATGAATTAGTGATTAATAAGTACTAGGGCTTGGGTGGCCAACCCGCGGCTCGCGAGCCACATGCGGCTCTTTGCCCGGTGTCATGCGGCTCTTACGTTCATATCGAAGTTTGTGTTTGTGGGTTTTTTTTTATGTGCGTGTGCGCTTTGCTTGAGTTCAGTATGGTATTTTCGTCAAATGCATCTTCGCTTTGCTTGGGTATATTACGGTATTTTCAGGTCATGTCAAATGCGCACATGCGTGAGATAATCGCTAAGTTTTTGGGCAAGGTGTATCTTGTGTCAAGTAGCCTCTCAAAATGGCAATGAAAAAATGCACAGCAAAACGAAAATATGAAGACGAACATAGGACATTTTTAACAGAGTGGGAGAGTTTATACTTTTTTGTTGAACGTAATGGCACGCCATTCTGCCTTATATGTCAGTCGTCATTAGCTCATTTCAAAGCTTCCCGCCTCCCTGAATAAGCAAGGAGCCAGATATGCAACACTAATTGAAAACCTGCACGAAAGCTTTGTAACCCGGTTCTGTGATGTACAACTGAAAAGGCCACAGGTTACGTTCCTCGTCGACCCATTCAATGCGGAGATGGACTGTTTGAAAGCCCGGCTTGTCACAGATGAGGCTGCGGCTGAGTTGGAGATGATCGATCTTCGTGAGGAAGACCAACTGAAACCTGTTTTGAGGGAAGGCACCATTGAGTTTTAGAAAAGTGTGCCATTTGAAAAATACCCGAATGTGAAACGGGCTGCGCTTAAGATACTGTCAATGTTTGGGTCAACATACGTCTGCGAGTCTGTGTTCTCTACCATGAAACATGTGAAGTCAAAGCATCGTTCTGTTCTGACTGAAACCCATGTGAAAGAACTGCTTCGAGTGGCAACGACGGAATACGAGCTAGATTTGAAGAGGATTGTTCAAGGCAAGGAATGTCAGAAGTCCCACTAAGCAACATGCATAGTAAGTGCACACAATATTGATTGCTGTAAATGACTGGCCTGTGGTATTAGTACTGACTGAAGGAGTAAATTTCTCTCATGTTGGCGTGTGACAGTTACTATTAATCTGGCTGAGCAGAGGTGCGTGAGCGTGTGTGTCTGTGAGAGAGAGAGAGAGAGAGAGCGAGGAGGGGGGGGCGATGTTCATGTGCGGTCATGTGTATGGTGCGGCTTTTTTTTTTGTAATGCCATGAGTCCCACTAAGCTGCATGCATAGTAAGTGCACACAATGTTCATTGTTAAAAATGACTGGCCTCAGCCTGTGGTCTTAGTACTGTAGGAGAAAATATGTTGGTGTGTGACATTTACTATTAATCTGGCTGAGCAGAGGTGTGTGTGTGTGTGTGTGTGTGTGTGTGTGTGTGTGTGTGTGTCAGAGAGAGAGAGGAAGGGATGGGTGATGTTCGTGTGCCCATGTGTATGATGTGGCTCTTTGCGGTAATACAGTAAAAAATGTGGCTCTTGGTCTCCAACTGGTTGGCCACCCCTGTACTAGGGATTATTAAATGTTATAAAATTGAGTTATTAAAAATTATTAAAAATAATTATTAAAAAGTAGTAATTGGTAGAATACAAACAAATACTCATGGATTATAGATAATTTTTTTTTTTTAATAGTGAACATTGATATAAAATTACTACTACTAATAATAATAACAATAAACAATAATACTACTAGTAATACTTGTTAATGTTATTATTATCAGTTCAGTTATCAATGTTCACTATTAAAAACAAATTATCTATAATCCATGAATAATTGTTTGTATCACTACTAATAATAATAACTACTTTTTTTAATAATAATTTTAACTAATCTTATAACTCAATTTTATAGCATTTTAATAATCACTACTTATTTATTAGTATAATTTAGTAGTTGATAATTACTAATTATTAAATTACATTTTGATAATCACTGCTTATTAATTAAGTAGTAATAATACTGAATTATAATAATTGCTATGCTATTCATTATTAATTAATATAGCTAATAAGTAGTGATTATTAAAATGTTATAAAATTTAGTTATTTTTTTAATTATTATTAAAAAATAGTTTATTATTATTAGTAGTAGTAGTAGTAATACACACATTCATGGATTATAGATAATAATTAATGATTATTTTTGAATAATGAACATTGATATAACAATTGCACTGATGATAATTAGTTTAGTTATTACAACACATTGATTAATATTGATAATGGTTATGAAAGGTGACAGTTGTTTTTCTGTGTTTAATGTAACGCTCTGATGATTGTATGACTGCATAAACAGGTTTACGCTGTTACCTGCTATAATGCAGAAGATACTCGAGAACTTCCTCAGCCAGCTGTATACTGTACGACACTCAGACTGATTTTGCTGTCAGACACAAAATCACACATCATCAAAGATAATCTTTGGGGATTGAAATAATGCCATTTATTGTTTTCGTTTTTGAAATGATTCATGGTGTTTTCTCCAGTAAACACCCGTCTTCTCCTTGCTGTTACAGTAGTTCTGCAGGCCCAAAACACACGACTTTGCTTCAGCTGTTTGCATGTCTAACAGTTGCCATTGATGCACCCTGTTGTTCACCAATTGTGTGCATTCTTCTTAAGGTTCGTAAAAAAACTATTGCAGAAAAGTTTTAAGTTGTCATATTTATCATTTTCTTTGTCATGGTACAGTCTTAATTTTTCCATTTAGAGGTCTTGAAAAGGTTTTAAAAGTCTTTAAATTTGTACTTGAAAAATGTGCAGATACCCTGGGTAGGACCGAGAAAGACTTACAGAAATTGAGAGGAACTATTCTTTTTTTTATCATTTTCGGAAAAGAAGAGACAATTTATTGCACCTAATTTAAAAGACACTTTAAAAGAAAACAAACTGAAAGCCGGCTGTATTTGTAAAAGTGCTTTATTTTGTAATGTGCTAATACATTGATCTTGTTCAAACTTACCTCTGTGTCTTTCCTGTTACTCAATTGGTGTCAAATCCTATCCTCCATCACTTCTCCCTGTGAATCCAGAGAATTCTGGTCCAGTGGTCACTTACCTGCCAGGTGGGTCACACCAGGTTGGTACAATAACTTTTCGCATGTGTTGTCATTTCCAGTAATAAACAGTATTTTTCCTGATGTCACATTGAACATTGTTTAGGTGCTGAAATGTATGAGTGACAGTGAATCTGAACTGGCTTTTAATGGTATATTCCAGATTAAGGTAAGCAGTTAATAGCTCACTACATTTTCCACCTTATGCTAACTAGTGTGTTTAACTTGCATTTGCTAATCAACACAATACTGATAAACTAGTTAGCTAGTGATGGTGACAATCAGGGCTCCATGAACATGGTCATTTTATAATATTTTAAAGTATATCTAAATTATCCCACTTATTTCAAGGAGAAACAGCTATGTAGGTCAGATCTGTAACAGGAGCAGATTCCATTCTCGGGTAACAGAACCCCTGTTTCTTGTTGCACATGAGTACATTCACAGTGATTAGTGATGATTAGCACTGCTCTTACACTACTGTCCTGTGTACAAATTTATACCCAACCACCCACTCTGATGAAGAGACACAGAGAAATTTTACTCACAGAGCTAATAACAATGACGCGGTCAATGTCCAAATATTGATGTACTTGGCCTTGTTTTAAACTGCATCTAAATAAATAATGCATGGCAAATTGTCTTTTTTGCTGGTGTTAATTTATAGTGTGCATTCTATTGAACAAGGAAGGAAAAAGGGCCTAGATTACACAAAAAGATGTGAAATATATCATATATATTTGTTGTTGTTTCCAGTTATAATCCATATGTGTAACGTGCACAGTAGAGCAAAAAGCACATTGTCTTTTATGCCTGCTGTAGCACACAGGGTCTAAATAAGGGGTCCAAAAGGGACTCGTGATTGCTAATAACTGTCAGTGTGAAGCCTGAATTAAGGTGACTGAATTATTATATATTTTTTTGTCACTGCTGACATTATATGTAAACTCAGAGGAGCCAGAGCTGAGTTGGAGGATGAAGCATGTTGAGCTTTAGTTGAACCCAGAGCAAGTTTTCCTCACTGAATATCACTTCAGTTGCCTTTATAACACAAGCTAATGACATTCAACAGCCACCTGTTCTTTTGAGCAGACCTGAGTTTTAAAATCTTATACATAAGTGTTATGGTAATTTTTAATGGGATGTTTCAGTGAGGATCCAACTGCAGACTGAAATCTTCTGCTTGATTATAAATAAATGTGAAAGTAGGGTTTATATATGGCTGAAATAAAAGGTAAGGGGCAGGGTTTGGTGCCACCTTGGTGTTAAAAGTTCATCACTTTTGATGATGATGGCAGGAAGTCAGACAAGGACTGAGATTTTGTCTTTGCTCAAGTGAACGACTTGTTCAGGGTGTCCAGAAGTGTGATGAAGAATACAGTCATTTGCATACAGAGATCAGAGAAGTGGTACTTGATGGAAAAATCAGGGGAGTGCTCCATCATGCTGTTCAGCCAGTAGTCAACTGCAACATTGAAGAGGTTCATTGTGGCGAGACAGCACTTTTGGACTCCAGAGGTGGTCAGGAAGGGGTCTGACATTTTGCCCTCTGCAAGTACCCTGCAGGTATTGTTGGTGTCAGAGGCCCGAAGAATGATGATTTATTCGGGGAAGACTCGGACACCTTGGAGAAGGAGCTGGAGAGCATTCCTGTCCAACTATGTAGGCCATGGACAATGACTGGCAGTACTCCCTCCATTGTTGTACCAGGACTCTTGGAGCAAGGATGCAATCTGTGCTGGAGCACCTCATTGTGAAGCTGGCTTGTTGGGGTCAGCACTTGGCTAGAAGTAGAAGCTGAATTTGCCTGAGAACAATGGCCATAGCAATCTTGGAGAGCTCAGAGAGAAGCAAGATGGGATGATAAATGGAGGTACTCTGTTGACCACACTTGTTCTTGTAAAATAAAAGGATGATGCCTGATATATCAAGACTGATATAGTCTGGGCCAACTGTGGCATTCATGTCCCCATGCATGATGGAGAGATCATCCTGGGAGACCCGCTGGAGCTCACCCTTCAGAGCTGCCTGTATGCTACCTTGTGAACAAAGACCGTTTCTGTGCCAGTGTGGGCCAGGTCTTTTGTCATCTAATGTTCGCAACAGTAGGTTAATAAGGGGGTTGGTTTGCTAGCCTCATGAAGCACTGCACCCGTGCCCAAATGCAGATGCTGGGAGTCACCTTTTGGGATCAAAGTGGGGGTCCATGTTCCACCTTTTCCATCAGAGGCTGCCCCAGCCAATGACCCCAGTTGGGAAAAAGGTGGGAAAACCAAACAGATGGCATACTCAAAAGAATCTTTTTACTAAACCAGCACAAATAAAATATCAAAATGAGAAGAGGTTCCAGCAATGTAGAATTCTTCAGGGAGTAGTTTGTGTATATGTATGTAGCCAAGAATAATTTTAAAGTTTTAGCTTTCTCTTCTTCTCAATTGTGTCTTTGATTGATTGGTGACTTAAACAGAAAATAACATGGACAATATGTTGTCTTGAAATAACTTTCCTGATATTTGTATTCCTTTTAGTCCTTATATTTTAATAAAATGTTGTTTAATTAGAAATCAAGTGATTTCTCACTGAAGACAATGAAAAGACAATGATACAGCAGCAGAAAGGGGTTTAAAACATGAAATAAAATAAATTGAAATAAAAGTAGACATTGTCTTGGTGAAATTTTTTTTAAATTATTATTTTGGTTCAGTAAATGTTTTAATGCCAGTACATCACTGTATAAAAATACAAAAATAGTAAAAAATGCTGATATTGGCAAAGGCACAAGAGTTTTCTCAGTGTATTGCTTCATATGATACATGATTGCGAGCAGGTTAATAATTCAGTGCATTGATGATGCATTTATTTAATTGATCAAATCATTTCATCCACAAATCTCACACAACTACGATTAAACTTCACACAGCTGAAAAGTCAAACAAAATATAACAGTATCTAACAGATTGTAAGTCTACTCCTTGTAATTCATCTAGAGCTAATCTCACACAGAAATAGAAAAACACGGCAGTACAAATACAGTAGTGGAAGAACTAATACTGAGAAAACACAAAACACAATGTTAGTTCCCCACCATGTTTCAGGTAACACTCAATTCACTTGTTTTTATTTTGCAGACACACAAAGCTTCACTTATTTTAACTCCAGTATCACTGGGCTTTTCACCAACCGCTCTGACTTTAGTCAGCTATTAAAATTAACAGGAAAATGACAAATCAGGATTCTTTTAAAATCCTCAGAAAACCCTGAAGAAGAAGACATGATGAAATTATTTTACAGTAAATGCATCCTCTTTTTATTGATGAACTTTGCTCACTCCTCTATGACTGCATTCTCAATTCTCTCTTCAACAGTGTGAGCTATGAAAGACATTAAAACATTCATTTGAATCATTTCATAGTTTATTTCAGGTGTTTATGGCAGAAAATTAACCAAACTGTATTTGATCTCATCTTAAACATAGGTTAAAGGGTGTTTGTTTGTTTTAATGTTTATTAATGACAGTGATGTGCAAAGTGACATCTGTGTATGAAACACTCTTCTGCACTATTTTTTTTTTATTTGTTCATAATATACTTTATTAATGAAGTGAAACTGTAACTCCACTTGAAGCATCTGTCATGTGTAAATTCACCCTCAGAAACAGATGTGCTGTGTTTTATATCAAACTTACGTTTAAATCTTATTGTAAGAGCATTTTTGGACAAGTGCTTTAACACTCAAGTCTGGATTTTTGCTTTGAAAATGAAAACAGTGAGTCAAACAATTTCTACTTTTGTGAAAGTGAAAATGTTCTCGACTACTCAAAGTTAGTATGATCATGATGTGAAACATATTGAAAGAGTTCTTACCTCGAGCTCTGTAACATTTGACCAGCAGAATGATGGTCGCCAGCAGATACGGAGAGGCCGTCACTACACTACAGATCAGCATGAGCACTGAGAATGGAGCTTCTACACATGATGGACCTGACAATGAATAAAATAATAATAACAATAATGTTTTATTCTTGAAATGTTTGTATGTTTTAGTTCAATCTGCAGTAAAAAATATTAATTTACACCTGTGTGAACAAGTGTAACAGCATATTGTACACAGACTTAGAAAAACTAAGCCCTATCAATCACACCATATAAAGATTGTGTTTAACACAGTGTCACAGTTGTATTAAAGTGAATATTTAAAAGGTTTCTCACATCTGACTGAGACCCAGCTTTTCAGTGACTCTCCTCTCTCTGGGTGTTTACAGTGGTAGAAACCTTCATCTGACTTTGAGACCTTATGGATGATCATCTCTCCTGTAGTCTGTGTCTGGAGGACTGATCCATCTTTATAGAAATCAGCTTGGAGGTTTGAGGGCTTCGGGTTTCGATATAAACAGCGTAGAGTCTGAGGATGTCCCTCACTCACAGGATGGACAGGACTCTCCAGGATCACATCACCATCTACAACACAGAAAACCACATTTACAAAATAAATAAATATTTTCTCTCATTGATCGATTTTGAATGTATAAATAATCTGTATACAAACAGAAGATGCAATTATTTATGGCAGCACAAAGTTATCTGTGAGAGTGAAGAGTGTAGAGAAACTGTCACACATGACAGCACTGAGCCATGTACACTTCCTTTCCCCTCGCTCCACACCGTCTACACTTTACTTGTGAGTGAAGGTGAAATTCACAGCACATTTCTAAATCACCAAACTCACTGATATGAATCAGGTTGCCACCTTGCACTCTCTATTACAAACACTGTTTTAATACCAGAACATATTAATCATAAACCAAGCACAATGAGTTCACTGCACACAGCAGCAGTCAACATAAACAGAGAGAAATAAAATGCTTTGTGACATCCCTGATTGATTAATACTCAATAAAATACTCATTTCATTATCATTATCAGTGTGGGTATCTGTAAGCATGGACTCGTACTCAGTCTGGAAAGTAACAGCATAAACATATCCATACTCAGAATTACAGAAATTACAGGGAATACTGAGAGAAAAATTTCATATGTTTGTTTTTTGTCTTCTTGAACAATTTTTCCCAGTTGGAAACTCAGAGTTCTGAATATTCTGTAATGAAACATTTCCCTTTTCCTTTAATAATAAACACACTGCATGAAGACTCACCTTGCACTGTGATGTTAACAGGATTCCTATTTTCTCCAGATTCAGAGTGACACCAGTAAACTCCAGTGTAGGATGTGGAGAGGGAGCTGATTTTACATGGAGAACAATCTAACACTCCCTTACTGTGTGTGTATCGTCTCACTGTCCATCCAGTAGAACGACTCTGGTCAGTAGAGTTACAGCTCAGTGAGAGAGAGTCATTAGTAAAGTGTTGAGTTCTGTTGGGATTGATGATCAGAGAGACTGGAGGAGATTCACCTTAAATAGAGAAGAGAGTCATGTAAATAAGAATCAGTGCAGCATGCAATACGGATATACAGTAAGTGCATGTGTGTTCAGAATTCTGTTTATTAATCCAGTAATTAAAGCCACAGTCCATAGCATGGGTCATAACACAGAAAAATTTAACCCCAGATAATCCATAATCATAAACATTGCAAAAAGGTAAAGGTCAAAACCAAGAGACAAAATCAAAACTGGGATGAGGAGCACAGGAAAGTCTTACAATTGCTGCAAAGGAATAAAATAAATGATCAAAGACACAGGACAGCAGGGCAATGCCTCCTCACCACCATCTCAGTATGAGCTGAGCTCTAACGCAACAGCTCCAGATCACTTCCTCATTGTAGATTACATTCAACCCGCACATACATTTACATGGTGCAAAGTTCAGAGCCATGTTTAGTTTGTGATTGCCATTGTTGTGTTCAGACCCTTTGCTTTTGATTACTCTTTTGGATTTTCCCTCTGGTCTTATATTGTACTTTACTGTGTTGGACTCTTACCTGTTTTTCAGCTCTGATATTTGTATTGTGTTTAATAACAGTCTAACATCATGACATCATCTGTATCTGTGTGGTCCTCTGAATATCCATATCTGTGTTTCTATTAGTGTTTAAACCTGAAGTATTTATGTTATTGTGAAATGTCTCAATGCTTCCAGTGAACCCTTTTGTAAAAGTAAATGTAAGGTACCTAACATCAGACCTGGGTGGAATGAGTTTGTGGCTGAGCAGTATGCTGAGGCAAGGAGGGCTGTTAGACTCTGGTCAGAGGCAGGTAGGCCTAGACAAGGGGTATTGCTAGATATGAAAAAATGCACCAATGCTAGATTTAAGTATGCACTCCGTTTTATTAAGAGAAATGAAAACACAATGAGAGGAGACTCACTTGCCTGAAAGCTACAGAATAACAACCTTACTGAATTCTGGAAAGAGGTCAAAGCCATGAATAACAATAAAACTCCCCTACTGTCTGACATTGAAGGTGTTAGTAGTCCAGAAAAAATAGCTGAGCTTTGGCGCGAGCACTACTGTAACCTTTTTAATTGTATTAAAAGTAATTCTGTTACAATCAATTATGAACATACTGGTCTCTCTGCAGATATGATAGTTAGGGCAGCAGATGTCTGTGATGCCACTCACATGTTGGATAACAACAAAGCCTATGGTATGGACTGCATCACTCCAGAACATCTAAAATATGCCAGCTATAAGCTTTGCCCTTTGCTTTCCATGTGCTTTACTGGGTGTCTGGTTCATGGGGTCCTGCCCAACTTCATTATGTCTGTAATACTAGTGCCTGTGCTTAAAGACAAGGTGGGTAAGCTGAATAGCATTGACAATTATCGACCTATTGCATTAGCCAGCATCTTGTCTAAAGTACTGGAGAGAATACTGTTAACAAAGCTAGAAATGTATGTTCTTACTTCTGACAACCAGTTTGGCTTTAAAAGAAAACATGGAACTGACCTGTGTATCTATGCTCTTAAAGAGATTGTATTTAAGTACACAAGCCTGAACTCATCTGTATTTTTATGTTTCATTGATGCATCAAAGGCATTTGATAGAATTAATCATGAAAAATCTCATCTCATTATCTCTAGCCGCTTTATCCATTTATAAAATTGCGAGATAGAGGTGTCCCTAAATTCTTAGTGAGAATTTTAGTGTTTTGGTATGCCCATCAAACATTTCAGGTTAAATGGGACAATGTGGTATCTGCACCATTCTGTGTCAGTAATGGTGTGCGGCAAGGAGGAATTTTGTCTCCTATTTTATTTAATGTCTGTATGGATGAATTATCAGATCAGTTAAATAGGTTAAAAACTGGTTGCCTTGTGGGCAACATTACTGTTAGTCATCTTATGCAGATGACTTGGTCCTGCTTTGTCCATATAGTGCTGGGCTGCAGCAGATGTTGAAGGTGTGCTCTCAGTATGGACTTGATCATGACAAAGTATAACACTAAGAAAAGCCACATAATGATAGTTAGAAGTGCTGGGGATAGGAAATCAACTTTTCCCACCTTTTATTTGGCAGACAGTCCCCTTGCTGTGTGTGAGGAAATTAAATACCTAGGTCATGTCATATCTGATGACTGGACAGATGACAAAGACCTATATCGACAGCGTTGTAAAATTTATTCTCAAGCTAACATGCTTATTAGGAAGTTTTCTATGTGTTCTCACTCTGTGAAGTGTTCCCTGTTCAGAACTTATATCACACCATTATATACTGCCCAATTGTGGTCTAACTATAAGAAAAAGACAATGCAGAGGCATACATGTCAACCTATACGGAATGTCCGTATTTAATATGGATTTGATTCAATAAACGTAGTATACGGGCGTATAAATAAAGTTATACGGATTTTTTAAAAAAAACTTCAATATTTATTTAGAGCTATAATCAATTCCCATGATGATAAAAGAGCACATAACATTTACAAACGTACTGTACAGCACAGACAGCCAGTAAAGAGTCTTATGAAATTGCGCGTTATCTTGTGGTAGCAAGACTTCGTTCCACTTTTGATCATGCGCACACCGCATTGCGAGAATCCTGCCAACCGTGAAGTCATAGACATATAAACATAGACCCCGCCTTCTGCGTAGAATCATACGGCATCCTCGCCGCCATATTGGATGTGGCAAAGTGGAGATTCTTCAACCGTCTCTGGTATAGCGTCTAGACAGTAACCAAGAATAAAGATGCCTCATTCATGTGCTGCGTTTAACTGTACCAACAGGTTTACCGTCCAAACGAGATCACATGGGATTACCTTTCACAGGTGAGACTGGAAAAATACTTTTCATTGTATTTGGTCATTATAACGTAATTTTACGAACAGATTTTCCTGACTTTGTGGCTAATATGAAGTCTCGCGCATAATAGCCGCTCGGTGAAACCTGTCTCCAAACAACGAAGTATTTCCTTCGTAACTACGCTGATAACACTTTGTGTTTTTGTCAAACATTGGAGCTTTGTATTCATTCTGAAGGTTTATTGTTATTAATATTGAATAAAAAGTAACTGGGATATATCATTGTTAATTATCATTCAAATTTAAGGTAAATTATTTTATTTTGCATCTTATATGGATTTTATAAGGGAAATACGGATTTTGGAGGTTGGTTATACAGGTTTGATTGACCAAAGGTTGACATGTATGCAGAGGCTCAAGGTAGCATACAATGATACAGTGAGGTTGCTGCTTTGTCCCTAGGTGGCATAGTGCCAGTCAATTGTTTGTGTTCAGTAGAGTGCCTACCTGTGAGGCACTCTTAAGACAGCTGATGTTTAGTTTTATGTGTTGCCTGGACAAGTCAGAGAACCACATAATTGAAGCCCTAGTCAGCCCGTTGAAAAGCTGCTATAGATTCACTTCTAGGCTAAGGTGGCATTGATGCAATAGCCTGTATATCTTGTAATTTGCACATTTTTTGTATTTTTGTACTTCCTTATTATACTATTTATACTGTATGATGTGTTATATGGACCTGTGTCTGCAAAAAAGCTTTAACTATGGGCCTGTCTTTCTGAAAAGTTTTCTGAAAGCAAACAAACAAAATAACCCCAGAATCTTGTGTCTCCATCTTTGTATCTGTTAAAAACACATGATCAGGGGTGGGTTTTCCAGTAATGTTGCCCTTTAGAGCTAAAGAGCGAGTTAAGAGACTCTTAAGCAATGAACATTGTCTCTGTACATGGTTTTCCCGAACTCACTCATAAGAAGGAATCTGAAGAGCATCTTTGTAATGCGCGTCCCTGATATAGGCATTAGTAGTTGCTAAAGGCAATTGTACTGTCATTGCTGAAGGCATTAGTAGTTGCTAAATCCAGTCGATAAGGTCACATAGCATTCGTTTTTAACCAAAATCTAATGAAATATAAAGTGTTTAAAATAAGAGAATATATAGTATCATCTGGAAGCATTGCATATATAATGTGGTAATTAATTAATGAAACTATTTTATGTTTTTGGGCAGTATTTTTATTCCAAGCATGTTTTTAATTAAATGAACAAATATTCACACAAAAGAATGAGCAAATAATAAGCTAAATAATTAAGTAAATGTGTTCTCCGTGCTCGCTCATTTTACTGTTACCCCCCGATCATGCAGTCAGGATTATTTCAACTGTTATCGACAGTGCATAGTGGGCAATGATCTCCTTTATAAGTGCACAGAGAGAGAGAGAGGTTTTGACCTGTGTGTAGTGTGTACCTAAGGAAGTTGTATTGACCCCTTATATATAAATTGACCTCCTTATCTATCTATCTATCTATCTATCTATCTATCTATCTATCTATCTATCTATCTATCTATCTATCTATCTATCTATCTATCTATCTATCAAAAGGTCAATTCAACCTCCTTTGGTATACACTACACACAGGTCAAAACCTCTTTCCCTCACACACACACACACACACACACACACACACACACACACACACACACACACACACACACAATGCTAGAGGTGCAGAAATGTGTCTCATTTATGACACTAAATTAGTGAATCACTCGCCTAATGGAGTTAAATTTGATTAAAATGTGGCGACATCAATGTGACATGACGATATGCATATGTAATTCCATAACATATTGAAATATATTCATAAAGTTTTACTTATTTATTTAATAATTAACTGGATGTACTTGCACCAGAAAGTGAAGAAAAATGATTACAAGAAAAATAATTTACCACGGGCAGCAGATTCAACACCAGTTTCCCCCGTTGACTGTGAGCGTCCCTCTCCAGCGCATGTGCAGTCTGTATATTCGGCTGTGAGAGAGTTGCTGTTTGTTTTGAACGAGTGGTCTGGGTCTCTCGTAAATTTCGAACAACTAAAGGACTACTTAAACAATGATGTTGTTCGGGAAAACCATGTTAGCTTGACGATGGCTCTTATGAGGTAATTTAAGACTCTCTTGGCCTTAAGAGGCTTTCAGGAAACCCACCCCTGTTCATTCTAAATAATATATTCATATTCAGTTACATCTCTAGTGTTGACCTGCTCTGGCTTTCTGGATTTTATAATAAAACCCTCCAGCCCATAGATCCTCAATCATCTCCTTCGTCCTCTTTATATCAGGGAAAATAAACCAATGACAAAATGAGGAGCAGAGATGGAACAAAAAGACAGCACATGGCTTTTGTCACCAAACTCGACCAGCATTCAGAAGAAGAAGAAGAAGAAGCCTTTATTTGCCACATGCACACTCAAGCACACTGAAATTCATCCTCTGCATTTAACCCATCTGAAGCAATGAATACATGCACACACACACAGAGCAGTGGGCAGCCATACTTCAGCACCCGGGGAGCAGCTAGGGGTTGGGTTAGGTACCTTGCTCAAGGGCACTTCAGCCCAAGGCTGCCCCATGTTTACCTTACCGCATGCCTTTGAACTGTGGGGGAAACCAGAGCACCTGGAGGAAACCCACACAGACACATGCAAACTCCACACAGAAAGGCCCTCCATCGGCCACTGGGCTCGAACCCAGAAACTTCTTGGTGTGAGGCGACAGTGCTAAACACAACACCACCATGCCGCTCAAAAACTTGCTCATTTAGAGAGCATATCAGATATTAAACTGATAAGAACAAATACTACACTTGATCTTAGCCAAAAGGACGAGAAGTGAAGGGTTTTTTAACTGCCTTATACTTATGTATAAATGTTGAATGAATCTCAACTGACATTCACACCACCATAACATACTCTATTTAACAGTGCTGACTGCAAAGTGATCTGAAATTTTCAGTTTTTTTCCATGCATGGCATTGTTCTACATCTCACAAGAACAATATCATGCTGACGGGATGTGACCATTTTGATGTCCTGAGGGTCGCTTTTCTCTCTTATGGGACCATTTTCCTCCCTCTTGAGGTAAATAGTACGGCCCTACAGAAACAGGAAACAGCCGAATGTGGGGAGCTTTAGCTAATTATCATAACTATGGAACTGTGTCACACCAGGATGGTGACGCGCAGAAAACATTGTGACTCTGCATCGACCTCGGAGACTTTTGAGTCACAGGGATGTAATTTGTGGTTGACCTTCATGAATAGATCCGTGAAACAAAATACAAATACAACCCCGATTCCAAAAAAGTTGGGACAAAGTACAAATTGTAAATAAAAACGGAATGCAATAATTTACAAATCTCAAAAACTGATATTGTATTCACAATAGAACATAGACAACATATAAAATGTCGAAAGTGAGACATTTTGAAATTTCATGCCAAATATTGGCTCATTTGAAATTTCATGACAGCAACACATCTCAAAAAAGTTGGGACAGGGGCAATAAGAGGCTGGAAAAGTTAACGGTACAAAAAAAGGAACAGCTGGAGGACCAAATTGCAACTCATTAGGTCAATTGGCAATAGGTCATTAACATGACTGGGTATAAAAAGAGCATGTTGGAGTGGCAGCAGCTCTCAGAAGTAAAGATGGAAAGAGGATCACCAATCCCCCTAATTCTGTGCTGACAAATAGTGGAGCAATATCAGAAAGGAGTTCGACAGTGTAAAATTGCAAAGAGTTTGAACATATCATCTACAGTGCATAATATCATCAAAAGATTCAGATAATCTGGAAGAATCTCTGTGCGTAAGGGTCAAGGCCGGAAAACCATACTGGGTGCCCATGATCTTCGGGCCCTTAGACGGTACTGCATCACATACAGGCATGCTTCTGTATTGGAAATCACAAAATGGGCTCAGGAATATTTCCAGAGAACATTATCTGTGAACACATGCGTGTGGCATGGGCAGCTTACACATCTGGAAAGACACCATCAATGCTGAAAGGTATATCCAGGTTCTAGAGCAACATATGCTCCCATCCAGACAACATCTCTTTCAGGGAAGACCTTGCATTTTCCAACATAACAATGCCAAACCACATACTGCATCAATTACAGCATCATGGCTGCATAGAAGAAGGGTCCGGGTACTGAACTGGCCAGCCTGCAGTCCAGATCTTTCACCCATAGAAAACATTTGGCGCATCATAAAATGGAAGATACAACAAAAAAGAAGACAGTTGAGCAACTAGAATCCTACATTAGACAAGAATGGGTTAACATTCCCATCCCTAAACTTGAGCAACTTGTCTCTTCAGTCCCCAGACGTTTACAGACTGTTGTAAAGAGAAAAGGGGATGTCTCACAGTGGTAAACATGGCCTTGTCCCAACTTTTTTGAGATGTGTTGTTGTCATGAAATTTAAAATCACCTAATTTCTCTTTAACCTTCATCCTACCAAGTGGGGTCCATCTGGACCCCGCACCTATATGTTTGTTTGCCATTTTAAAAATATGTGACATACTGCCTCACCGTTTTATGAATTTGTCGGAATTTGTGTCTTAATTAAAACACTAAAGCACCGGAAGATCAGCTTTTTGCATTGTGAAGGTATAATTAATTTGTTACTGGGGTCCAACCGGACCCCAGAGTAAAGTTTATCTGTCTTTCATTTTATAATTGAATAGCACACTGAAAGTTAACTTCTTTTATTTCTTTTATGTTCCATAATGAAACTACCAAGGCATTCCTTCTTGGGGTCCGTGTGGACCCCAGTGCTGCAATAAGCACAGGCTGCAAAACAAAAGCCCTAAATTATTTTACAATTACTTTTTTGTTTTAAATTATGTAAGAAAAGACCTAAGTTGTAATCCAGAATGTTTTACAGCTGCATGAGCTGCAAAAATCATGTATATAATGCCAATTTTTTTTGTGGCGCTATAATTTGCTACATGTATGCTAGTTATTGCAATATTATTGCAATGTTATTGCATTTATAATACATCATTGATATTCAGCCATAGCAGATTTTGTTCTTCAATAAAGTTATGTCTGTTTGCTGCATTGAATTGGTTCTTACTGCATTGATTTCAAGGTATTCCCTCCTGGGGTCCATACGGACCCCGCCTGGTAGTTTGTGTATGTAAAATTGGCTGGTAGGATGAAGGTTAAGTGTGTTCTTTATGCCTTGGGCCCTTTAGTGTATTGCTGTTATTAATACAAGATGTTCTGAACAAAACTTATCTGGTGATTTTGTCTTTATAAGCTTTAATTTTAAAGAAAAGTATTGGGGTCCAAACGGACCCCACATGGTAAGATTAAGGTGTAAAATAGCATGGTAGGATGAGGGTTAAATGATACATTTTCTCAGTTTAAACATTTGATATGTCATTTATGTTATATTCTGAATAAAATATGGAATTTTGAAACTTCCACATCATTCCATTCCGTTTTTATTTACAATTTGTACTTTGTCCCAACTTTTTTGGAATCGGGGTTGTATATACACTGGCAGTCAATGAAAAAGTCCAGGTCAATAATTCAACATATTATGCAATACGGAGTTGGGGAAATGTTTGTTTTGAGATGTTTCTATTGAATAGCGTGCACAGAAGTCATTAATGAGTTCTCCTCAATCCAAACATTTTTCAATAGTCTTCAGGGAGTGGTCTTTAGGAATCAGCTCAAAGTGCTGTTTTGGAGAAAAACAAAAATTTGTACACGGTTGAAAGGATGGGTTGGATAGCCTTTATTAAGGCCATGAAAAAGCCGACTTTTGTATTCCTTATGTCCAAGATGCCACGGTTAAATCCAGATGACAGATGGCGGGCCCTCGGCATGGTGCAAGCCGGCCTAAGTTTTTCAGAAGTTGGGCGTCGATTGAATGTCCAAACCCTGCCATGGCCTGCGTATTCACCTGATCTCAATCCCATTGAGCATTTATGGGATCACCTTGGTGTTCAGATCCAGAACCGTGTTCCTCGTCCCATGAACAGAGGTCAACTGATCCAGGCTCTTCAAGAGGAGTGGCAGGCCATTCCACAAGACAGGATTCGCCGTTTGATATGCAGTATGCGTCGCAGACTGACGGCTTGTATTGCTGTTGGTGGGGACAATACTCGGTACTGAAGCTGCAACTTTCCAATTACAGGGTATCCATTTTGTTCGGACTGTACATTATCAAAGCTCACAACAATTGTGATTTTTTGTTTATTCATCTCGAGTTAAATGTCAGTATATTGATCTGTAAGCTTCTAGTACATGATTTCATAGCTTATGAATAAAATTATTTTCATAAATGTCACCTGGACATTTTCATTGACTGTCAGTGTATTTTCTCTGTTACTGCTTTTGTGTTATTGTTTCTTTCTCTGTAAGATCAAAACATTAGGTGTATAACTCCATACACGCTACCGTGGAGTCAAGCTCATGGGTTCTAAGGCTAAGATAGCTAAATGCTAGCTAGAATGATTTAGTTGTCTGTCCAGAAATATGACACTTCATCTAACCTTGCTCTATCTTGCAGGTACACTCACTAGGCAGGCTTTCCTTTTCATTTCCACTGGCTTTTAGCTGGCAGGAGAGCCGAGTCCGCCATGTTTGCCCACACTGACTTGTTTTGGTTAAAAGTTGGTCCAACATGCCCTACGGTGGTCATGTGATATTGTTGCTCACTTGCTTCAGTGATCTCCGGAATAGTAAAATGCGGGATGTATTTTATCTCGGCAAAAACATTTACACATAGGAGACACAATGTGTGCAGCAACAAAGCATCTCAAAATTCCAACAGCAATAGAAATCGAACATTTTACCCAGAATTCAACTTTGCAGTTAGAAACTTTAACCCAAACCCATTGTTAATTTTCCTCACCAGTGATCCATAGAGGCTGTGGATTGCTGTACTGTGTGTGAAAGGCTGGTTCTCCTCTCTCTCCTCTGCACATATAAACTCCTGTGTGATTCAGAGCAGCAGGACTGAGAGTGTATTTGCCTCCAGATCCTCTGCTGCTGTCTGAGAGGAGCTCCACAGACATGTTATAGCCATGAATATTTGTTATTTGAGTTAATCCGGCTCTGTAGGGAACAGTTGTGTACCAGCTGAATGTCCAGTCTGTAGAGGAGCCTGTAACCTCACAGCTTAGAGTCACTGAGTCTCCTTCAGTCAGCCAGCTCTGTGGAGATACACGCAGTACTGGCGGTGGTCTCTCTGTTACACAGGAAACACAAAATGGTTAAATCGTAAATTTATCGAATAAACAATTGGAATCTAAGAATGACCAATTGCACATTTTTAATGTCTCACGAAAGCAAGCTTACACACACACACACACACACACACACACACACCCCTTCCAGTGTAACAGCATCACTGAAGTGTGATGAGTGTGAGCCTCCTCTCTCTGATGCGGACCCATCACACCCTGGTCACAAACTGTTTAAACTTCTCCCCTCAGGGAGGCGATATAGATCACTATATGCAAAAACAACCAGACACAAGAATAGTTTCTTCTCTCAGGCTGTCTCTGTGATGAACAGCTAAAATCCGGATTCATATATCAGTAATATCACTTGCAAAATATCTGCACACTCATACTGTCATTCTGTGCTCACTGTTACTTATATTATATTTATACTTATTTATATTTACTATTTCATCTTTGCACTATGCACCATATTGCACCAAAAGGGAAAATCCTTTCTGTGATGAACAGCTAAAATCCAGATTCTTATATCAGTAATATCACTTGTAAAAAATATCTGCACACTCATACGGTCATTCTGTGCACACTGTATACTTTATATTTATTTATCTATTTCATACTTGACCTACCTGGATTACTTTGGACTATGCACCTATTGCACCATTTTTTTTTTGTGTGTGTGTATATGCTTTTTATCTGTTTTGTACTATGAGAGCTAAGTGAAACCGGAGTCAAATTCCTCGTGTGTGTCCACATACCTGACAATAAAAGTTTTTCTGATTCTGATTCTGCTCCTCTACAGGTGTCGTTACCTGTGTGGGTCACTTACACTACGTTCAGACTGCAACCTGAAACGACCCATATCCGATTTGTTGTGAAATCCGATTTTTTTTGTTAAGCCTTTCACATTACCAATTATATGAGACTTGTATGCGATCTCCAATATGAACGGAAAACGACCCAAAAGTGTCCCGCATGCGCAAATTGACACGTAATAAGCACATCTAAGTAATACGTAAACAAAAAAAAGCGCACTCTTCAAGTTTGCAAGTAAGGCATGGAGATGAGGCGAGACCTGGCGATGTGGTTTTTGTGGTGGCAGCGGAACTCACACAATAATCTGATTAATGTGGGCAGCAGACTAATGAGACCGAAGGTGTCAAATTACTGGAAATTTCCAGAACAATCTTATAATCTTGTAATATAGGATGGTTTAAATTATAAATCAGTTATAGAAACTGTTTTATTTAATCAGGCTAACAGATCAACATCCAGGTCCCTACCAAATCCACCATTAGCTTGATCAATTCTATAAAAGTCTATTTAAATTCTGAAAACTGTACAAATGTTGTTGTTTTCCACCAAAGAGGCGGGATTAGCCAACGCAGAATAGTGACGTTTGTCTCTTGTTGATGACATGTAGGTCGCATGAATGCGATCTGTCCGGTCAGACTGCAGTCGCATGTGAAAATAACGGATATGCATTGGAATTAGGACCACATATCCAAGCGGCCTGGGTCGCATGTGAAAAAAATTGGATCTGTGTCGTTCAGATTGTCAATAACAAATCGGATACAGGTCGCATATGGGCAAAAAAATCGGATATGGGTCGTTTCAGGGTGCAGTCTGAACGTAGTCTTTAACACCACTGTACACCTGTTCACTACTGACATGACTGTGTGAAGGATCTTTATACCAGCTGTACTGCCAGCTAGAGACACTTTCATCCTGTATGTCACATCTCAGAGTGACGGCGTCTCCACTGAACACCTGTTTATCAGGATTCATGGAAGCTGTCGGGTTTGAGTTCACTGGAGAAATAGAATAAATTGTCGAAACTATCATGATAAATTAGTCAACAATGGAAACAATGGAAAACAATGGAAAATCTGTCATCTAAATTCTTTACACAGATTTTTTTTTTTAATAAACTACAAAATTGACAATATTTTCAATGTATTTATGAACAGGTATCATCTGTTTCCAAACTGAACTGGATAATGTCAGCTGTAGTCTTTATGAACCATATACAGTACATTATGATTCATTCTTACACACTCATGTTTCTGTCACTGGTAAAAGGAAGCAGAACAGGGCTGTCAAAAACAGCTGTATCAGCAATAAGTGGTGATCGTGATGTGAGCAGTTCCATCCATCCATTATCTGTAGCCACTTATCCTGTTCTACAGGGTCACAGGCAAGCTGGAGCCTATCCCAGCTGACTATGGGCAAGAGGCGGGGTACACAGAGGTGGGGTTTACATTAGACCGTATCAGCAGATCATCAGATTAATGTTTTTAAAATGATTAGTGTGCACACAGCAACACCAATACACGATTCACGTGCACACAGCAACACCAATACACGGATACACTCGGCTCCGCAGGCATCCTGCGCTCCAAATCACTCCGCCCTGAACAGTGAGTGCCCTCTGGAGGGTGCGCACTCCGGCCCTGCGCAGCTCACAGAGCGCGCGAGTGAAGTGCACAAGCAGTGATTCGGGACTGAGCCGCTGTGTGTGTGATCCCAGCGCATATCACTTACCACTTGCAAGTGGAAGGATGGCAAGCCTAAAGACAATCATAACTACACAATGGCCAGTATTTGCATCAGTATTTGCAGTATTTTCATACTTTTATACTCTTTAATGAAAGGTGATACAAGGTGGAAGTCCGCGCCGTTTTTCAGCAGTTGCGTCACATGACCAACGCCAGCGAATCAGGAAGGTGGATGTCACAGTGACATTGTCCAATGACGACGCCAGCTAGAGCTCAGCACAGCGTATCCGCACAGCGTATCAGCACAGCACCGGACCAGACACGATCTGGATTGAATATGTGGACCCTGGCGGATTCCCATTTCCCGGCGTTTTAATGTAAATGGACAGTGCATCCGCGAAGAAAACGAGACAGATACGGTCTAATGTAAACTTGGCCAGAAACAAACAACCATTCACACCTATGGTCAATTTAGAGCCACCAATTAGCCTAACCTGCATGTCTTTGAACTGTGGGGGAAACCGGAGCACCCGGAGGAAACCCACGCAGACAGCATGCAAACACCACACAGAAAGACCCTCATCGGCCGCTGGGCTCGAACCCAGGACCTTCTTGCTGTGAAGCGACAGTGCTAACCACGATACCACCGTGCCACCCGTGAGCAGTTCCATTTTGTGTGAAAAAATAAGATATCATCTGAATCAGAATATTTCATTTCATGTCAACTTTTGCAAATTCTTGGAAATTATTTTGATTTAGTTGCATATATCACTTAAACTCAGATGTGTAGTTCCACTCATCTAACATTTTGGTGTAATTAGTAATTATTTGTAATTTTTCCTGACTGGGTATTTGGTCTTTTGTAGTTACTCTGTGACTCTGTAACCAGGGCTTTGTAAAATCAGATGTTTCTGTAAGAAACCATAACTGCTGACAAGTCACTTTAATCACAGTTAGGAAAAGTGACTTTTTTTTAATTACTAATTCATTTTTATCACCATCGGTACCATTCACCACTCACTGTATATACATATTGTTGTTGAAATTATTATCATAATGTTATTTATCCATTGTACACTTTTGTCATTTTTTTTCACGAAGGACATCAATGGAAATAAGTCCCGTAATGGACTTTTGAGTTATCCTTGGTATTAATTTTGCAGTACTACTTTTAACTCATTATTTACTATTGTATTACCAATGGTGCTTTATGTGTTATACTCCGATTTTTATACCAAATAAAATAAATCAAATCAACCATTTAATGCTCTGGAGCACTGACAAAACAAGTGTGTCCCTGTTCTCACATGCGTTAAATTGCTGCTAAAAATAGGCATTTTCTCATCAGCCTTGATTTCTCTCTTTCTCTCTCTCTCTCTCTTAGTTAATAAGGCAAAAACAGCAGCTTGTCCTATTACAGATAAACTGCAAAGCATGAACTCCTCTGTCCTTTTCAGAAAACTTAAAGCTACAGCTTTAGCTCTGACTGTTACGAAGTGCTGACACTGGAGACTCCTTCCATCAATTAAAGTTAATCAAACATCTTTGAACAGAAAACTTCACCATATCAACAATTATACACACTTTTTGTAGTTTTGTTAAATTAAATGTTTTTAATCTCTTTATCTTTGGGCTTAGATTATGTGAAGCATCCACCATACAAGTTCCTCTGAATGAGCGGTTACTATAGAAACAGTACCATATTAGGATGAGTGTGTGGCACACCTAAAATAGGGTGACCACATTTAGGTGGTAAGACTCTTTAATTAGTATTATAATTATTTTTGTTCATGTATACATTTATGTTTTGAATTAGAAGTCGTATATTGCCTTGAGGCGGCACGGTGGTGTAGTGGTTAGCGCTGTCGCCTCACAGCAAGAAGGTCCTGGGTTCAAGCCCCGGGGCCGGCGAGGGCCTTTCTGTGCAGAGTTTGCATGTTGTCCGCGTGGGTTTCCTCCGGGTGCTCCGGTTTCCCCCACAGTCCAAAGACATGCAGGTTAGGTTAACTGGTGACTCTAAATTGACCGTAGGTGTGAATGTGAGTGTGAATGGTTGTCTGTGTCTATGTGTCAGCCCTGTGATGACCTGGCGACTTGTCCAGGGTGTACCCCGCCTTTCGCCCATAGTCAGCTGGGATAGGCTCCAGCTTGCCTGCGACCCTGTAGAAGGATAGAGCGGCTAGAGATAATGAGATGAGATATTGCCTTGACGCGCTTCGCTTATGTTGGAAATGGGAGGGGCGGAACGTTTGTGTTGTCACTAGTTGCTCCGGGGAACAGTAAGGGAGCGGAACTGACGCTGTTTCCTCAGAAGCAATCTGGGAAGGAAACAAGGCGCACTGTGTCCTCATTCCTCTGCTTTGTACAGGCACTATGCACTATGAAATGCACTATGAAATGTTATGTTATTCTAACAGACCATATTAGCGTGAGTGTGCATGTAGAGTTTGTGACATGCTTTAATGAGTTATTTCTGTTTAAACGACATTAATAAGTGGGAAAGTTTGCACGCGCGGACGCCATTTTGTGCCGAGCGCGACTGCAGTTGCACTAGTTAAAGTGGGAATAAGTGACATTAGAGCTCCTGTACATGATGCATTTCCAGCTAGTTATGATTTGTGTGTGTTTACTGTGAATGTCTTATTGTTAAAATGTAAATATTTCAGTTTACAAATGTTTCCCCGCCTGTTTCCTGGTAAATATAAGTTTAAACTGTAACACAAGCACTTTGCTAGTCACACATTTCAGTGCTGTTTTACAGAAGCAAGGTTTGGAGTCTGCTGTATTTAAAGGGGTCTGATACACTACTGTAAAATTACACTACATGGAAATAGTGTTTTGAACCAGTTTATACTGGGAAAGGGAAATGTAATGTATTTGCAGAAACTGTTTATTGATCTAAATTATAGATAAGTGTTGATTAGAAAACAGAAGGTGAGAGAAAATGTGTTATTGAGATCGAAGTATTGATTTAAGTGAGATAAAGGACTGAATTGGGAAAATGTGAAATTGAACACCATAAAACTGAAATGAGGGAAACAGATGTGTTGTACTTATGTGACTTATAATCTATGATAAATTCAGACTGTGCTCACTCTAGGACCCAAATTGTTTTAGCGAAAAGTGCTAAAGACTCAAATTTTTCTTTAGCAATTTGCAATTTTGCTTAGCAAGAAATGCTAAAAGAACAATTTTCTTTTTAGCAAAGTAATTTTTTTAGCAAGATTTGTTATACTTCTAAATGTTTCTTGCACTGACATAATATTGAAAAATGAATTGTTATTGTAGTTTGTTGGTGTTTCAATAGTGTTTGCAAGCTTGTTTCCTGCCTTTGTCTTTCCATGTTCTTGATTTATGTTCATAGCATGCTTATTTATTCTTGAATCCTCTTATTTTGATCATTTCATCAACTGTATATATGTAATGAAATTGTGTGTTTAATTTAACCCGCTTAATCTGGTTTACGGAGTCCATATTTTTCATTATAATTATATCTAACATCTGGTGTGATGTGCTTTGCATTCTTTGCTATCTATGCACCTTTTAGCCCTTAAGGCCAATTTATGCTGACAACCCAGTCCTCGTAGATGGTGTCTGCGTAGCCCCCCCCACCTTCGCAGACGCTCTGCATGCACCTCCCAAAAATTGTGACCACCGCAGAAGCCTCACAGACAAGAGGGCTCTGATTGGTCCACTCTACATCCGCTGTACACGCACTTTCGCTTCCCTACTTTCCCGATTTGTTTTGTTTTCACGACCGCCATTTTTAAAAACACGAGCGAAGATGGAGCAGCACGAAGAGTGGTTGATCGAGGAAGTGAGGAAGTACGTACATCTATACGACTCCAGTTCTAGTCATTATAAGTAACCGGAGGATAAACACTCCACTAACCACACCCACCAACTACTCCTAGCGACTTCGCGCCCCCTTGCGTTGTGGTGGTGAATAACATCGTGCACGCCTATTACTCCCCGTTCAACGATAAATTACAGCTGTCTGCGAAAGCCTTGTCGCAAGAGCATGCAGAGGCCCTTAGTCACCCTCTGTAGTATGCTGACTGGCCTGTGTGGGTATGTGTGTGTGTATTGAGGTTTTTCATCCACGTGACCAAGTCATGTGAGGCTGCCATTTTGGACGTCACGGCTCGAATCAGTTTGAATGCGAGGAAGGCGACAAACGAAAAACATGTTATTAAATGTCATTGAAATAACTTCTTAGTCTGTTGAGACATGGCCCGTTATAAATTTGCTGTTACCAGGCAATGACCAAGAACTGTATTATTAGGGTCGGTGTCTGTGTTGTAGCAGTGCACTAGCAGCTAGCTGTTAGCACTAGCTAATGTCAACAACATCATAGCTGGTATGTTACTGTAGCAATGTTTACGTTCAGTCATTTGGATGACTGTTAAAACCTTTCAGTCTCAAGTTTTTCCTTTACTGTATTTACTAGTTTACTGTAATTATGATCCGGCAGCTATTTACACCGGATCCAGTGTAAATAGCTGCTGGAGCGCGCTCCGGCTTGCTCCCCCTCAAATTAAGCAGCGCGCTGAGCAAGCCGGAGCGCGCTGCTTAATTTGAGGGGGAGCAAGCCGGAGCGTGCTCCGGAACCTCGGCCGGAGCACTCCGGGAGCAAGCCGGAGCGCGCTCCGGAACCTCGGCCGGAGCACTCCGGGAGCAAGCCGGAGCGCGCTCTGGAACCTCGGCCGGAGCACTCCGGGAGCAAGCCGGAGCGCGCTCCGGAACCTCGGCCGGAGCACTCCGGGAGCAAGCCGGAGCGCGCTCCGGAACCTCGGCCGGAGCACTCCGGGATCAAGCCGGAGCGCGCTCTGGAACCTTGGCCGGAGCACTCCGGGAGCAAGCCGGAGCGTGCTCCGGAACCTCGGCCGGAGCACTCCGGGAGCAAGCCGGAGCGCGCTGCTTAATTTGAGGGGGAGCAAGCCGGAGCGCGCTCCGGCAGCTATTTACACTGGATCTGGTGTAAATAGCTGCCGGATCATAATTACAGTAAACTAGTAAATACAGTAAAGGAAAAACTTGAGACTGAAAGGTTTTAACAGTCATCCAAATGACTGAACGTAAACATTGCTACAGTAACATACCAGCTATGATGTTGTTGACATTAGCTAGCTTGACCTTCAAAATGGCGGACACCGGGGCATCACGTGACCCTGTGACGTCAGGTGCAAAACCTCAATAATTGGGATCCGTGTGTGTGTTTCGGGGGAGGGGGTGTCTTTATGGGTAGGATGAAGGGAGCTCAGTGAGTTAAAATCAATGGTTGTTTCTTGTAAATTAATCTCATAACCCAAATATAACGATATTCACCATTAATTTCTCAAGTGAAACTTGCAGTCAAAACTTTGAACCATGTGCGTCAAAACGCTCTGAAAACAAGGTACACTTGGTCGATATATCCTGGTTCATCTGTGAGTTCTTCCAAAGTTCTGTCAGGGTTGATATAGAAAATACGTCTTTAGAATGGTTATATCGTGTTTTTATCCCTAACTGAGAAAGCTAACAGAATATTCTAATGTTATCTCACTTTTTAGATAAGTTTTTGTCATACGTAAAGTCGGATAATTTATTTTAAACAAACCTCGCTATAATCTTGTTCACTAATGAGCGAGAATTGGCGACATTATCAGCGCAACTCGGAAATTGATCATTTTATATGTAAGCTCCGATGCTATTGGAAGACGTAATTTGCGGTCAACCAATAAGAAGCTTCGAAACTCGGGGGGCGTTGGTTATAAATCAAAACATCGAAGATGGACATGAAAGGCAGGGCCTGAATTTCATTTTTCAGAATGGGGGGTAATTCCCCCCCTCAGTGACTCAAATGGGGGGGATTTACAGTTTGGGGGGGATTTATACAGTTTGTGGGGAACGCTACTTGTGGGCTTAAATAGCTTAGGTCTTACCTTCTGCCACTACTCAGATTGAAGATCTCTACAGGTATGTAACCTTTTGTCACCATTTGAGGTATCCTTTTTAGTAGACTTCATTTTGATATCTCCAAATTTGGATAGCATTGTCAGACAAAGGGTGGATAAATGCAAGTATTATTCCCACCAGCCGTCTAAGATATGGACTGTTCAGTTTCGGGTGGAGGGTAGAAAACCACCACAAAATGAAAGGGATCCTTTACAGCATGACATTGCTGACTGACTGTTATGCCATCAAACACCAATAGCCTTTTTCTAGCAGTGCAAGTAAGGCTCTAGGAAGAGTTTGGAAGGTTGTGTGCCTTTTAGTTAAGCTAATTTTACAACCTCTTTAGTGTTGCTTTACACAGCTGCTTCTTCCTCATCTTCATGCACTATTCTTTAAGTGTCACTGCTTCGTTTAATTATAAAAAAAAGAAAAAAATCAGTCTGTTCTTAATAGCACTCAATGAATTTATTGACACAACAAGTCTAACTTAAAATCTAACTTAAACCAGTCTGCTGACTTTTCAGGATTCTCTTAATAGTGGAGCAGATAACTAAAAAAATCCTTCAAATGGTGACACAAGCATGAAATTTTGCACAAATACCCTCCTGGATATACTCTTTCAGATTAGGATCCTGGCCACGTGAAAATTCAAGATGGCGACCTTTTTTCAAGATGGCCACCATCAGTATCTGGCAATCTCACACCGAGACCATATATCTGTTGAAATAAACATGCTTTTTCCATTTAAATGAACTTTAAATCATGGGATTGTGATCATGAACTGTTTCCCACAATCTACCATGTCATTCAAGATTTAAACAAAGAAGACCTCCAAGTCCAACCTAAACTATCGGAGCTAGGAGAGCCCAGCTCTGCCTGCTCCGTATCCAGCCACAGACCAGCAGTGGCACTGGGCACAGCCCAGTTATCATGGGGCCACCAAACCAGGCGAACCTGGCTCCAGCCCCAGAGAACATAAAGAAGAGAAGAAAATGTTGTTCTATTATGCACAATCAGCAAAGACATCCAACAAAAAAAAATTAATTGCATTGAACTGCATTGAAAAGAAAGCAACAGGATTCGATTTGTTTTACTTACAGTGACATCTATAACTTCTATGTTATCTTATCTCGTATCTGTTACTGCCCTCTAGTGTTATCTTAATATCTACATTAGTAATACTGTTACACAATCTTATACATATCTTATAACTATAAAACACTTATGACTAACTTAACTCTAACACTTAACTCTAAAACACACTTAACTCTAACACACACTTAACTCTAAAACACACTCAACTCTAACACACACTCAACTCTAACACACACTCAACTCTAACACACACTTAACTCTAAAACACACTCAACTCTAACACACACTCAACTCTAAAACACACTCAACTCTAAAACACACTCAACTCTAACACACACTCAACTCTAACACACACTCAACTCTAACACACACAACTCTAACACACACTCAACTCTAACACACACTCAACTCTAAAACACACTCAACTCTAACACACACTCAACTCTAACACACACTCAACTCTAACACACACTCAACTCTAACACACACTCAACTCTAAAACACACTCAACTCTAACACACACTCAACTCTAACACACACTCAACTCTAAAACACACTCAACTCTAACACACACTCAACTCTAACACACACTCAACTCTAAAACACACTCAACTCTAACACACACTCAACTCTAACACACACTCAACTCTAAAACACACTCAACTCTAAAACACACTCAACTCTAACACACACTCAACTCTAACACACTCAACTCTAAAACACACTCAACTCTAAAACACACTCAACTCTAACACACACTCAACTCTAACACACACTCAACTCTAACACACACTCAACTCTAACACACACTCAACTCTAAAACACACTCAACTCTAAAACACACAACTCTAACACACACTCAACTCTAACACACACTCAACTCTAAACACTTATGACTAATTTAACTCTAACTTATTTGCAACTATATAAAAAACCTTTAGGCTGTAGGAAGTCACAATAATCCCAAAAGTGATGGTCTGACAACGCATGCCATCCACCAAAAGACAAACAAAATCAATGCGCAAAATTTATCTACAGTTCACATTTGCAGGAGCAGAGTGCTGTGCACACAAGGCCCAGCCTGAAGCACTTGCATCTACCACGGCAGCTGATTTTGCAACCACATTTGGTCAGTTGCTCACAGCTCTTGGCTATGGGAGCATTGGCCGTCCAGAAAACGTGCCACTGTTCACCAGACTTCTGCCATCCCCAGTCAGCAGGACTCTCAGGTTCAGGCTGACACAGGGTTGCCTGGCCCCACACACAACCGGCCTGGTAGGCAGCACGCTTGGTATGTTATAGAAGAGCGGCTTTTGTTGGCGGGATGGCCTCATAAGGTCGTTGTTTCCTGGCAAATAATTTGAGCCTCGCCTCATCTACAGTGGCAGCCGTGCTGGATCTGTCATACATAAATATGACAAACTTCTCCAGGATGTCAAGGTCGCTCTGTTGCACTGTGAGAGGGTACTGACTCAGTTTGGAGAACACAGGGGAGACTTCTGGGAAGATATAGGTCTGCCAGGCAGTCTTCTTTCCCTTGTTTCTGAAAGCTGACACTACACTGAAGGCTAACCTTCTTAAATTTATATCAGAGACAACAAAATCTGTAAAATTAGCATATAAGAGCATAAACATGGTTCACTTGGAAAATTAAATTAAGAAAAGAGGGAAAATAACAAAAAATTGTCACAATCGGGCAGCCATCTTGGAAAATGACGGCCATCTTGAATTTTTGGCGTGGCCAGGACCCTTTTCTAAAAGAGAGGACATTAAAGCATATTTGTGGAGAATTTCATGCTTGTGTCACCATTTGAAGGATTCTTATGAAATATGCAATTTACCGCTGCACTATAACTATGTTTGTGTTATTTGTCTCTTCTTTTAGTGGCCATCTCTTTAATCAGTGACCTTTGCTTTTTCCTTTTATAACATTTTATATCATCTTTTTTTATCAACTTTTATATCATTTTTCTATTCTCATGTCTGATCTGATCATCCCTGTCCTCTGTTTAATGTCTACAATTAAAATAAGAAAACACTATCAAACTGTTCTTAACACTGAATGAATTTACAAACTTTGTTTCAGTCCACATATAGAACGTTAACATGACAACAGTCTTTGTTGACTTTTCAGGATTCTCTTATACCATATAGCCCTGTCTCCTGTGTCATATGCCATCTTTAATTTTAAAAAAATCAAATTCTCAACACTGAACAATTCATCTTTGCTGAGTGCAGGATTCATGTACATATGTAGTCTTTCCTACCTTTTCTCCTAGTGGTCATCCCTTTTGTCAGCATCAGTGTCCTTTGCTTTTCCTTGTAAATACTTTTTTCTTATAGCCATGCTCTGATCTAATCCCCTTTGCAACGTCGACGTTAATGTTAGCTGTCTCGTCCTGTGTGTTCTCAGCAGTATTCTCAACGGTATCACTAACACTGCTATTACCATCATCGGATTCAGGAGTTTTTCTCTTAGCAGGGGAAACTTCTGCCACTGCACTTGTATGTTTTAGCCAGCGGTCCAGGTTTGTTTTACAGCGAAAGTCCGAGAGAGGAAGAGTGCGCGCGCTGTATCTGTGTGTGTGTGAACTGTCTGTGTCTGCTGTTTTTTTTTTTTTTCTGAGTAGGCTACGAGGGGAGAGGTGGGTCAGTCAGTAAAAGGAGGGTTAAATTCAAGTAACCTTGAGAACAGAAGGTGGTCGCACATTCACACTGATCCATTATTAGATTGACATTGTCAGGCAATGCAGTAATGTGTGCGGGAATCTCTCGCATTAGAATCGTTAAAGGTGTGGGAATTAAAAAAAATATGCGTGATACCCGCAATCCCGCGCCCAAATTCAGGCCCCGAAAGGTACTGTTTATCTTGAGAAATCGCAATTGTTTGATGGATTTTGCTTAAACTTTAAATGACTTTCGCATAAAATGCGAATACAGATGATTTTCTTTTCGCGAATTGGAATAAAACTTTGCAATTTGCGGACGTGCGAGCGGCTAGCGTGAGCCCAGACAGAGAAGCGATCTGGAAAAGAAACAAGGTGCACTGGGTCCTCATTCCTCTGCTTTACCTGCTTTATACAGGTCATGTATTTGTTACCGCGGTTTCCCATCCCTGGGACCCGTAACAAGTGCACTGTCAGAGCTGCTGTTATAGAAAATTAATCAACACCTTTTGACCAATCAGAATCCAGAATTCAACAGTTACATGGAATAATGTTATAGTGAGTATTTCTGCACTTCTCTGTTTCCATACAGGTATAAACACCTTTATAAGAGATTAGGAATGTGTTCATTCTTCTCATCACTGAATGGATTATTATTATTATTATTATTATTATTATTATTATTATTATTATTATTAATTATATTTTGCTCAATAAAAGTTTTCATCTGTATCTACCAGTCTGTATCTCACATATGAGAGTGAATCTCTCCCTGATAAACACACACTCAACTGTTTTACTGACTTTACTGAGCCTTGTTCGACCTCACTGACCACAAATAACACCTACCTTTTAAAACTTATTTCAAGATTATTTAAAACATGAAAGAAAAACAAGGAAATGCAATAATTGTGCAATATTTTTATTCACACCCTTCCGAACATCAAACCTGTTAAAATGTGAAAAATTCATGACGTACCTCTTGCTGTAATCCTGACTTTATTACTGTAGTCTGTGTCGTAGTCTGTGTTTGTCCGTGCGTTCCGCCTGCGTGCTCGACACCGATACACGGTTTCTCCTGCAGTATCAACTGTCACTCTGAGAGTGTTGGTGTCTCTAACTTCAGTGTTCAGATGTTGCAAACGCTGATTGTATTTGTCCCAGAGAAACTGCCATCCAGCCCCCTGCTGCAGCTCACAGCTCAGAGTGATGGTGTCTCCAGTGTAGACGGAGCTCTGAGGATTCACTCTCACAGTCGCTTTGGGTTTTTCTGTTGGTATGAAATGATGAAGGTGTCAGAGCTGCTTTTCACTTCACAACAGAAGCAATAGATTCACTGTGTTCATTAAATGCTTTAATAAATGTTTCTAATGTAAACATGTCTAAAATAAACATTTATATTTAACATTTGATCATTATACTGCAAACACATTACAAAAGCCAGAGGCTTCTGCAAAAGACATGATTCTTGTGAATGAAGTTGGTGCCAACGAGTCAAACTAAACAAACAGGGACTCAGTTACTGACAGCTCAAAATCTGAACCCTAAAAAATAATGGAAACACATTAAATTAAAACAAAACCCCCACAGACTGACCTGATACAGTCAGTGTAACAGCATCACTGATCTCTGAATCCTGTCCACTGCAGGTGTAGGAACCACCGTCAGAGGCACCAACAGACAAGAGAAACAACTCCTGGTTTGTCTGGACTCCGAAGGCTACATGTTCTCCCTGTGATAATCTGGAATTATTCTTATACCAGCTGTATGGCTGCTGAGTGTCTCGTCCTCTCTGTGTGTCACATCTGAGAGTAACATGCTCTCCATTGAACACATGTGTATCAGGCTGAATGGACACCACAGCTTTAACTCTCCCTGTAATAATAATAATGATAAGTTAAAAATGTACGTAAAGTAATTCCCAAGTATACAGAGGTGGAAAGAGTCATTTTAAATAACACTGAATAATTTAATTAGACATAAACTATTTTTACAGACTGAGTATGAGTAAATAGTTTTGGCATCTCTTGATACAGATACGAAAATGTTACCTTGTTAGTATTGAACCAAATGTTGACATTTTTTGGGTGGCAAATGGACATTATGAATTTTCTGCACCTGCAAGCTTTAAAGTGCATATCATGGGTAAATTCAGGAGCAGGATCAATGTCATTCTCCAATTTTATATTCAACTTTGGTCAAATATCTGTCATTTTGCATTTTGTGCAATTTTTTTACCTTGTGCAATACCAGAAAAATTCAGTTGAAATCAAGCCATTTGAGGCGAATTGGTCCGCCTCTTAAAAAAACTTGGCATTTGGATTTCCCGGGAAACATTGATTTTCATGACGTTGCGTGCGGGATGCCTCCCTCTGAATCCTACGTCAGCGCTGGTTTGTTTATGAGAAAACGACCTGGTGATTTTCTGCAAATTTCTTCAACGTTATCACGTAATTATTAAAATGGTTAACAGATGTATCGTAGGAGGGTGTAGCAACACCAATCATGATGGGATTAGTACTCATCGTTTTCCAAAAGCCCGGACAACGAGAGAGAAATGGTCTACACAGGCTGTGCGCTTAAACCATGCAAGCTTGCGCAGCCTGCTGGCGCTTCCGTAGGTAACGTCACGAATCAGGCTCGAGACTCCCTTGGGATTTTTCCAGACGTGTTTTATTTGAATTTTTTCTGCTGTAGACAGATGGCCGTCTGCAAAATTACCCTTCTGGATGAGTGTCAAGGGACATACTTTCATATATAAAAAAAAATGAAACTGGTCCAGGATATGCCCTTAAACTACCCAATACTTTAAAAATATCCAGATTTAGAATTCAGACTGACTGTAACATTTAAAAATTTTATTCCATCAGTAACATGTTCATGTGTAACATATCTGAGTAAAAACCACAGAAATATTCCTTGTATACCAGTCAAGTGAGAAGTGCTGTTATAGGAAGAAAAAATAATCTCCTCTGGTGTGGTGTGATTTGGCCTGATGTGAAGCAGAGGGATCTGGTTTATACTTTGTACCTTCAGAAGCAGCAGCAACAGCACACTCACTGTGTATCCTATGTACATCCAGAACATTTAAAAACAACATACACGAGATATAAGAGCCAAAAATCTGTCCAAGTTTCCAAGTCATACTGTAAAATGTTTAATGTCACTGGGCATAAAAATCCCTAAACACACTGATGTACTCTGTCTCTAAGGGAACTTTCCTCTGCTGTCGTGATTCTTGTCATGAGCTGCGTCTCAAATCTAAAATTCAGACCTTATATTCAAAAGTATTTACTAATCTAGAAAATCCTGATGGCTGGTACACAAATCAGACCTTTTGACCTTCCCAAGCTACTGTGAGTGTGTTATCTGCCTTGGTTTATCCCATCACTTCATTCACTCATGTTTGCTAGTTATAATGTCAGTACAATAAGCTCGCTTAGACATCAGAATGAGCAACATACTGAAAAACTGCAGAGAATTTCCTGCTGAGGGTCTGTTAAAAGAGTTTACAGCAGAACAGGACATGACTTCGCTGCAGAACTGTAAAGAGATTCAGGTGTGTGTTGGAAAGTGAATGTGTATTCATGAGGCTCGACTGTCATGTCCAAAACTGTCAATCAGCTCATCAACCACACCTTGTTTTATCACCAAATAGCACCAATAAAATTAATTAATCATGAGACAAGATTGAGGTCGCTATCAGGGTCCATTTATAAAAATGACAGAACACGCTGAAAATAATTGGGGTTAGATGCAACTTAAAATGGAAGTTTGACACTTTTCCCATTGAGTAACATAAAAATGGGCGGGATTACAACTGTACTGCAGCCAGCCACTAGAAGGCCTCAGAGACAAGTTTGGCTTTACTTTTGAATCCCTGTTACTATGACAACCCATATATACAGTCAGTGGTTTTGCTTGGATCATAATTTGTCCACATTGTTGTTTTGTGTCGTCTGTTCATTAGTGCAACAACATACACTAAGCTCATGTCACATGGGATCACCTGGCTTTGTCTGTTCATACTGGAGCATTTTTAGTACCAGTATTGATGCATCTCTAAAGTAAAGGGATTTTTATGTCGAATTAAAGAACCACAGTGAAACTCATATAAAACTATGTATTCAAGTCAGAAGTTTTGTTGGTCATTGTTATTACCATCTGAAATGAACATAATGGTTGTGAATGATTAATAATAAGCTAGTAACAAATTCTACACAACCTTTATAACCCCATTAGAAAGAAGAAATTTACACAGTATAAAGGATGAAGTGCATACAGTATAAATCACCTTGAATATGGGCCACTGGTATCAGTGAAACCAGCACTAAAAAGGGAACAGAAACAGAAAACATGACGTAAATCTGAAAATTATTCAGTATGTTCATGGAAACAGCACACTGTAGACACAAAAGATTCAGTCTTATTCAGAAAATCAAAACTACCAGCTGTAAGAAATACAAAAGTCACTATTCTGCTCATTAATGCCTTTATTTCATGAAAATTGCTTTATTTAAAGCAAATTATGAGTAGCACACTGTGTGAGCACAATCGCTATCAAGTGCGTTAAAATGTAAATAACTTTTCTAGAATTTCACCAAAACTCATTGATTTTTCAGCATTGTAAGAGAACTCCCTAAAGTATTATTCAGCAAAACCCACAAATCTAGAATTTTTAACAGAATTTTAGTTCTTAAAATTTAACGTGATTATGGACGTCACACGTAACATTTACACCCGTGAAAAATCACTTTGAATGCTGTTTTGAAAGTTTTGATCAAATATTCTCTATAATAAAAAATTGCTTAAATATTATAAACACAGTCTTTTAATGTATCAAAAATTTATTTTGATGAAGCAAGGAAATTTGGAAGAAAATCTTTTGCTTGTTGTGCGCGTCATGCTACCAAAATCTAACTAACCCTTTCATGAACAATTCCAACTTTCATGGACTTGTAGCGCGAATAAAACTTTCAAAAAAATATATATAATACTTCTCACCCAGTAAATTAGAATCCTAGTTATTTATATCCTCATAGCTTCAGTAGATCTAGAGATTTAGTCAATTTAGTAAATCCCAAATGCTGTGAAACACGCCAGCCATCTATGGTGAGAAGTGCTGCTGTAGTTGAGAAACTCTCATTTCTCCTGCTTCCAACTAACTCCATGACCCATACCAAAATAACAATGTCACGCTCATCACTTAAAGGAACAGTCCACCATACTTCCATAATGAAATATGCTCTTATCTGAATTGAGACGAGCTGCTCCGTACCTCTCCGAGCTTTGCGCGACCTCCCAGTCAGTCAGACGCAGTCAGACGCGCTGTCACTCCTGTTAGCAATGTATCTAGGCTCAGTATGGCCAATGGTATTTTTTGGGGCTGTAGTTAGATGTGACCAAACTCTTCCGCATTTTTCCTGTTTACATAGGTTTATATGACCAGTGATATTAAACAAGTTCAGTTACACAAATTGAAACGTAGCGATTTTCTATGCTATGGAAAGTCCGCACTATAATCACAGGCGTACTAACACCTTCTGCGCGCTTCGGCAGCGCATTGATATCTGAGCTCCGTATCAATGCGCTGTCAAAGCGCACAGAAGGTGTTAGTACGCCTGTCATTATAGTGCGGACTTTCCATAGCATAGAAAATCGCTACATTTCAATTTGTGTAACTGAACTTGTTTCATATCACTGGTCATATAAACCTATGTAAACAGGAAAAATGCGGAAGAGTTTGGTCGCATCTAACTACAGCCCCAAAAAATACCATTGGCCATACTGAGCCTAGCTACATTGCTAACAGGAGTGACAGCGCGTCTGACTGCGTCTGACTGACTGGGAGGTCGCGCAAAGCTCGGAGAGGTATGGAGCAGCTCGTCTCAATTCAGATAAGAGCATATTTCATTAAGAAAGTACGGTGGACTGTTCCTTTTAAGGATGATTTATGCCAAGTTTCACGGAAAAATACAGTGAAATAAACTTGCTAGAAGCATTTTTCAAAATCCCAAACATTATGAAACATTTCTTGTAGGGTTTCAGGTTACAAATTTCGAGAATAGAGAAATTGTGGCGCAAAAGTTTGCCACTAAACTTGCGAAAATACTCCATCCTAGCGAGTTTCACAATCGAACTAGGCTACGTGACAGTCCGTGACCACCCAGGAATGTTCTAGAAGGTATGCTTCTAGGCACATGCGATCGAGAAAGACGCCATGTGAAGGTAGTAAAGGTAGTATTTCCACTGTCTTATGACGTTTTACCGCGAGAAACAATGCATTATGGGTAATCATTAAAATGCTGATTTCAAGGTTAAAATGGGTAAAAACAACTAACTTATATAGATATTGTAAAAATTGTGCCTAATAGTTATTTCAGTACTGTTAGATTTAAAGCCATGATTTAAGTTAGTTTTATAGCTACACGTGATTTAGGATTGTTAAGACTTTATGATTTAATATTTTAGAGCTTTTTAAGATCCTTTATTATAACAGTGATTTTAAACTATCCCTGTGTAACCTGACCTTCCTCCAGTGAAGAAGACACGCACTTCTTTGCTAAGACTAAACATAGTAGAATTGTCGTAAAAACATTTCGCGCTTTGACGTGCATAAATGCTGAAATTGCTGAAACATCCGTTGATATGAAATATTATTTTGCTTATGATTGAAGGTTTCATTTACTTACACACACACACTAATGGAATTAAGGAACTCCATGATTGTTGAATTAGCACAAGATATCCTTTTCAAACACACACACACACACACACATCCTACACCCACCCATCTACACGCATGTACATAGCCAAGGCCACACACACACATTTTACACACACCCTTGCATTATGGGTAATCATTAAAATGCTGATTTCAAGGTTAAAATGGGTAGAAACAACCAACTTTTATATAGATGTTGTAAAAATTGTGCCTAATAGTTATTTCAGTACATAAAATCAAAACCTGAATTTTTAACTTTTTTCCCTATGTTACACCATTGTGCATCTATAGCATGCTACTCATCAAATATTATTATTAAAAGTGTGATAATCTCAGCACTGGGGCATAAACCCATGTCCTAATGACACAAACTCATCACTCAGGACATTCAGACTGCAGATGGAGAACTTTATACCTCACCACTCACTCTAATGAAGACACAAAGAGAACATTTACTCACAGAGCATCACCGGGAGTGGATTGAGCTCCATCCTGTAACTCTAATGACTGACTGAGTGAGGTGTGGTGTGTGTTCAAGTCTCAGCACTTCCTGTGGTTTCTCGTGGTCAGATTACACTACAAGAAAAGAAAGAGAGGATAAGTGTATCCCAGATCTTTAACTTCTCTTTTAGTGTGTACAGGCACTGTATCTGCTCTTCCTTCCTCTTTCCAGAAAAATCTTCAATACTTCTTGGTTTTCTCAAACTCTCACATGCAAAAGAGCACGCAGTAGAGACTCCACTGCATTAAATCAAGAGAAGCTTAAAGCGTGACAAGCTACAATTTCAAGGTCACTCATCTTTCATCCAACTTCAAGCTCCTTTCAGTTTAGTGTTTAATTTTCAAAGTATTGCTGGGATATTTATGAATATGTTAGTTTCAAAATTATGTGGCCATCTAAGTCAACCCATCCATCCATTATCTGTAGCCGCTTATCCTGTGCAGGGTCACGGGCAAGCTGGAGCCTATCCCAGCTGACTGTGGGTGAGAGGTGGGGTACACCCTGGACAAGTCGCCAAATCATTGCAGGGCTGCTATTGCATTGAGACAAACAAAAATTCACTCACCTTCGCACCTACAGTCAATTTAGAGCCACCTATTATTCAAAACCTGGATGTTTTTGGACGGTGGGGGAAACCGGAGCACCCGGAGGAAACCCACACGGACACAGGGAGAACATGCAAACTCCACACAGAAAGGCTCCCATCAGCCATTGGCCACTGGGCTCCAACCCAGAACCTTCTTGCTGTGAGGTGATAGTGCTAACCACTACACCAACATGCCAGGCTATCCAAGTGTGAAAGATATTTATTTCTGTATGTAGTTTCTCAGAAGCCCAATTCATGTGTGCATTATTCTTGGTCTTCTGTGTTGGTTTATAAATAGAGGAGAAAATACATCAAAACAGTTCGGCTGAAAGAAAAAGTGGAAATAAAGTAAGAGTGTCTGTTTAAGCATAAACGTTTAAGACAGCTCACTTGTGATCTCATTTCATTATCTCTAGCCGCTTTATCCTGTTCTATAATTACTCCAGAGGGAGGTAATACATAAACTCACAGAACACTTTACAGACATCCCAATCTGAAAAAATTCATTTCAGGTCCCTCCTGCCCAGAAAATTTTGAATTTGGTTGATGTGATTTCCTGCATTCTGGTGGATTTCGGGGTGGCCTTTTGGAGATGAACAATAGCTGAATTCACTCAATTCGCTCAGATTCATAGCTGACACCCTGACTTGGGGACTTAGCTGCCCCGACCCATAAACTATGATAACTATAATGTGCCATATATTAAGCTCCTTAGTGATTGAATCTGGACACCCTGCCTTCCATAAATAAGGAAGGATAACCAGGATAGATATTTCACCACAGAATATTCCTTTACTTAGATACAAAAACACAGATGAATATAACAGAACAATGAATGAATTTCATGAATGCAATTACACGTAGGCCGAGACCTAAAGGGCACTTTCCTTTCCTCTGTTCTATGCCTGTTTCTTTTGCAAGCTTTCATTGTATTCAGAGGCTGCTTGCTTTGCAGATTTGAGCAATTTTCCAGACACCTCCACCTCATAGCACTCTGTGTCAATAAACTTGTTAATCTTGCAAGACATTAGATTCACAAGTGTTTGGTGAGACTTCTGACTCCTAAATTCTGTCTTGATGTGACGCACCATGCTGAATGCCCTTTTCCTATCACAGTTAGAATTTGGCAGCACCAATAGCAGCTTCATCAGCTGACAGAGCTCCCTGAACTCACAGATGTGACTTTGGACAGCTTCCCCCAGAACTTATCAACTGGTAAATTCTTATAATTTGGCACCAGTGCTTCCAGGTTAGATGACACATAATCCAGGACTTCTAAATGGAGCTGTTCTCTGGTATTTGCCTTCATTACATTTGGAAATCTTTCTGCCAAAATCAAAATCTGCTCTGGTTTCACATCATCCTGGTTCTTAGGATTGACCACTGACAGATTTGTCAAGATTTGATCTCTCACTGGGAATTTTTCCTTTATTTTTTGAAAGCTTCTGACACAGAATGCTCTCGCATCTCTATAGAATTGCTTTGTCTTGTGAATGGAGAGTGCTGATTTTCACATCGGAAAATCACATATTTGATGGAAGATGGGTATGATGTGTTAATAGTACCTGAAGATACAGTATTAATTGAACAGCGGACATTTTGCTCATGTTGTGAGAGAATCTCTTTCAGAGCCTATAAACACAGAAAAACCCGATGAGTTAGTTGAGAGAGATAACAGGATGGCGTGTCCATTCATTTGGATTGTAGATGGCTCTGGCAAAACCAGAGGTGGAAGTTTGTGCATTTATATAAATAGACAGGGCTCTATATTAACTTTTGAAACCACTTGTCCTATCAGGCAAGTTGAAAGGAAATTTACTTGTCCGAATGTGAAGTTGACTTGTCCGAAGAAAAATTTGAGAAAAAAAAAAACGCAAAAACTATTTGTAATAAACTAATTTCACCAGAATTATTTTAACACAATCTATTCACTGCAGAAAAAAATGGACTCCATCAATCAATTTATTTATGAGAAATTGAAAACCAGAAAATTAAAATTATACAGTATATTTTCATTTTTAAATTATTAACTTTGAATATATATCCTCCACTGATTAATTGTTGTTGTCTAATTATTCACTGTGGCTCCTGTATGGTATTTAATGGTTGCGATGAAAGTTGCAGTGTTTTTTAGGTTTTTGTTGCAATTACATTGCGGGAGGAAGTGAAAGTTGCGAGAAATTGTTGCGATTTTCTCTTTTTGTGATTAAAATTGACTATGTTAAATATTAAGTTATTACTGGAAAACTATTGATTAAAAAAACAAAGACACTGAGAAATGGTCCTATAAACAACTTTACCAAAATAAAAGATGACAAGGACAACAAAAATGCAGAAAAATAGGCTTTACTTATCCAAATGCACCTGTTAGTTCAAAAGTTAAAGTGCATAGAACCTCACAGCACAACATGAAGTTACCTTAAAATATAATATAAATGGCGCAGCTTTCATGTAAGAAAAAAAACTCTTAATACTAGTACTGTGTGCAGGCAGTCTCTCCTGAAGACTAAATTAAACAATAATTATAAACTAATAAAATAAATGGCTCAGGCTTCATAGAAGAAGAAAAAAACAATTTGAACAGAATCTCACAGCATGATGCTGAAGCTGCCTAAACAATGGAAAATAAAATACCATTTTGGCAAAAATGTTGACATCCATTAATTTCTTGTATTAAGTAAAAAATAATGTAAAGTACACACAGTCCTTCACTGTAAACATAACACACTTTCAGTAACAGAATTTAAGCCTACATAAACACTGACTCGCACATGCTGCTTCTCTTGAATGGAAACACAGAAGTAAGGCGGAAGGTAGTTTGTCAACGTCACCTCAAGACGATGCCAACGATTGGTCAAATTTGCGGGAAAGTTGCGGTGATTGGATATAATTGCAACACCGCGCTGAATTCACGGGGATTGCTTGAATTTGCGTTGAAGTTGCAAATCGCAACATCACGAAATCCTGGACGGTCTGGTAAATGACCGTTTACTTTTCAGCTCAAATACACTAAGCGGTATTGGCCGGTTTCGCAAGTGGAATATTGTGCATTCGCACATCGCTCTTTCTGAAGAGAAACATCCGGTGATTCATCAAAATAATATGTCGAGTGAGATGCTTCGGAAATCATGTGAATAAACTGATAAACCCGAATATCGGCGTATTTTGGCACTTGTCCGAGCGGACAAGTAACTGAGACGATGAACTTGTCCGACATAAAGGATCACTTGTCCTGGACAAGCGGACAACTGTTAATGTCGAGCCCAGATAGAGCTTGATGTACAAACTCTGTCACTGAGAGACACTGCTCACCTAACGTGGAGTTTCTCATGATTAAATGTACTAGTGCATCTCAAAAAATTAGAATATTGTGAAAAAGTTCAATATTTTCCATCAGTTATTTAAGAAAGTGAAAATGTTATATATTATAGGCTCGTTACACAAACTAAAATGTTTCAAGCATTTTTCTATTTTAATTTTAATCAGTATGGCATACAGTACAAAAACATAAAAAAAACATCTCAAAATATTAGAATATTTCATTTCAAGTTTGAGTAAAACAGTATGAACACAGTGTATCTCTCGGTCTAGTTCAGTACACACAACCACAATCATGGGGAAGACTGCTGACTTGACTGTTGTCCAGAAGATGATCACTGATGCCCTCCACAAGGAGGGTAAGCCACAAAAGGTCATTGCTGAAAAGGGTGGCTGGAAAAGGTGCACAAGCAACAGGGATGGCCGCAGTCTTGAGAGGATTGTCAAGAAAAGTTGATTCAAGAACTTGGGAGAGCTTCACAAGGAGTGGACTGAGGCTGGTGTCAGTGTATCAAGACCCATCACGAACAGACATCTTCAAGAAAGGGGATACAACTTTTGCATTCCTAATATCAAGCTACTCCTGAGCCAGAGACAATGTCAGAAGTGTCTTATCTGGGCTAAGGAGAGAAAGAAATGGACTGTTGCTCAGTGATCCAAAGTCCTCTTTTCAGATGAAAGTACATTTTGCATTTAATTTGGAAATCATGGTTCTAGAGTCTGGAGGAAGAGTGGAGAGGCACAGAATCCAAGGTGTTTGAAGCCCAGTGTGAAGTTTCCAGTCTGTGATGATTTGGGGTGCCATGCCATCTGCTGGTGTTGGTCCACTGTATTTTATCAAGTCCAAAGTCAACACAGCCATCTACCAGGAGATTTTGGAGCACTTCATGCTTCCATCTGCTGACGAGCTTTTTGGAGATGCTGATTTCCTTTTCCAGCAGAACTTAGCACCTACCCACAGTGCCAAAACTACTACCAAATGGTTTGCTGACCATGGCCAGCCAATTTGCCTGACCTGAACCCCATAGAGAATCTATGGGGTATTGTCAAGAGGAAGATGAGAAACACCTGACCCAAAAATACAGATACGCTGAAGGCCACTATCAAAGGAACCTGGGCTTCAATAACACCTCAGCAGTGCCACAGACTGATCACCTCCATGCCACACCGCATTGATACAGTAATTCATGGTAAAGGAGCCCCAACCAAGTATTGAGTGTATAAATGAATATGCTTTTCAGAAGTTGGACATTTCTGTATTGTAAATCCTTTTTTTGATTGTTCTTAGGGAATATTCTAATAATTTAAGATACTGGATTTCTGATTTTCATGAGCTATAAGCCATAATCATCAAAATTAAAACAAAAAAGGCTTTAAATATTTCACTTTACATGTAATGAATATAGAATACATGAAAGTTTACCTTTTTGAATTAAATTATGAAAAAAAGGTAATTTTTCATGGTATTCTAATTTTTTGAGATGCACTAGTATACCTTTTTATCTCCCAAGAGAACTCACATCAGTTATAGTTACTGCTGTATATACACCACCAAACGCTAAGCTTGCAATGGGAGAATTGCATGCAGCTATTTGCAAACAGCAGGGAATGCACTCAGAGGCTGCCTTTATTTTTGCAGGTGACTTTAATCACTCTGGCGGCACGGTGGTGTAGTGGTTAGCGCTGTTGCCTCACAGCAAGAAGGTCCGGGTTCGAGCCCCGTGGCCGGCGAGGGCCTTTCTGTGCGGAGTTTGCATGTTCTCCCTGTGTCCGCACGGGTTTCCTCTGGGTGCTCCGGTTTCCCCCACAGTCCAAAGACATGCAGGTTAGGTTAACTGGTTACTCTAAATTGACCATAGGTGTGAGTGTGAATAGTTGTCTGTGTCTATGTGTCAGCCCTGTGATGACCTGGTGACTTGTCCAGGGTGTACCCCGCCTTTCGCCCGTAGTCAGCTGGGATAGGCTCCAGCTTGCCTGCAACCCTGTAGAACAGGATAAAGCGGCTAGAGATAATGAGATGAGACTTTAATCACTCCAACTTGAAGACAGTACTTCCCAGACTGCATCAACATGTTACCTGCCACACAAGAGGAAATAAGACACTGGACCATGTTTACTCCAACATAGCTGGAGCTTACAAAAGTTCCACCTCTCCCCCATATAGGACAGTCAGATCACCTTTTTCTGTTTCTCACCCCTAAGTACTCACCACTTATCCAACATGTGAAACCCATAGTGAAGACAATAAAAGTGTGGCCACATGGGACAGACTCTGTGCTGCAGGACCAGTTCAAACACACAGACTGGAATATGTTTGCCATTCAAGCAACTGGTCACTCCCATACAGACATTGAGAGCTACGCTTCCTCTGTACTGGACTACATCTCCACCACCATAGACAGAGTCACCACCCAGAAATTGATCACCTTGTACCCAAATTAGAAACCCTGGATGAACAGAGATGTCCGTCTACTGCTGAAAGCCCACTGCCTTCAGATCAGGAGATGTACAGCCAGAGCTGACCTGGAGCATGGCATATAGTCCAGTACAAAAGGCCAAGCACTGCTACAAACAGAAGGCTGAGGAGCATTTCTCCAACTCCAACCCCCGACGTATGTGGCAAGGCATTTAGGTCACCAGTGACTACAAGTCCAACAACCCTTCCCTCCCATCCTCTGATATCTCCTTTCTCAACAAGCTCAACAATTTCTATGCTCGGTTTGAGAAGGACAACCAGGAGTCTGCATCCAGGGCAAGGCTGACTATAGACCACCAACCCCTAACACTCTCCCCCACTGAGGTCAAAGCAGTGCCAAGCAGGATCAATCCACACAAAGCAGGCACTGATGGCATCCCCGGACATGTGCTCAGAGCATGTGCTGGGGAGCTGGCAGGGGTCCTGACAGACTTATTCAACATGTCTTTTGCCCATGCTGTTGTTCCAACCTGCTTCAAGACCACCTCCATCGTGCCAGTACCAAAACACTCCACTCCAGCATGTCTCAATGACTACCGTCCAATAGCACTCACCCCCATCATTACAAAGTGTTTAGAGCAGCTGGTCCTAGCACATCTCAAATCCTGTCTCCCCCCCCACCCTGGACCCCCACCAGTTTGCCCATCGCAAGAACAGGAGCACAGAAGATGCAGTCTCCATAGCACTGCACTCTGTCCTCTTGCACCTGGACAATGGCAACACATATGCCAGAATGCTGTTCATAGACTTCAGTTCAGCATTTAACACTGTCATCCCCTCTAAGCTGATCACCAAACTCACAGATCTGGGCATCAGTGCTCCCAACTGCAACTGGCTGTTGGATTTTCTTACCAACAGGCCCCAACATGTTCATTTAGACCAGGAGTGTCAAACATACGGCCCACGGGCCGGATCCGGCCCGCCAGATGGTTTAATCTGGCCCCAGACTTGTAGAGAGAGAATTTCTAAGGATGTCAAAAAAAAAAGTAAATCTCTAGCCCATTCCTGTGACGACTTCATCTCCTCTCATCTCATTATCTCTAGCCGCTTTATCCTGTCCTACAGGGTCGCAGGCAAGCTGGAGCCTATCCCAGCTGACTATGGGCGAAAGGCGGGGTACACCCTGGACAAGTCGCTAGGTCATCACAGGGCTGACACATAGACACAGACAACCATTCACACTCACATTCACACCTACGGTCAATTTAGAGTCACCAGTTAACCTAACCTGCATGTCTTTGGACTGTGGGGGAAACCGGAGCACCCAGAGGAAACCAACGCGGACACGGGGCGAACATGCAAACTCCGCACAGAAAGGCCCTCGCCGGCCACAGGGCTCGAACCCGGACCTTCTTGCTGTGAGGCGACAGCGCTAACCACTACACCACCGTGCCGCCCCCTGTAACGACTTATGGATTTTTAAAGAAATAACCAAAATGCTCAATTCAGCCGCTAGGGGCAGCCAAAAACAGCAGCATTGACATAAGAGATCAGGAAATAAACAGCACATTTTAGCAACGTGCCCAGATATGCTGTCTGATTCCATGCATGGCAGTCTTGCCTCACCACTATTAAGTTGCTATCAAAATTATCAAGAGTGATACCCCCATTACCAAAATGTCTTTGTCAAAAAGAAGAAAAGTTGATGTAGAGTGCAGAGTTTTCCAGGAAAAATGGACTGAGTATTATTTATTCACAGAGGTGAATACAAAACCAGTGTGCTTGTAATCAACAGGTTGCAGTGCTCAAAGAATATAATATTCGGCACCACTGTGAGACTCATCATAAAGAAAAAATTCACAATTTGTCTGGACAGTTAAGAAAAGAGAAGATAAATGAATTGTTAGCTGGTCTGAAGCAACAGCAGTCTGTATTTACTCGCAGCCGTGAGGTCAATGATGGAGCAGTGAAAGCTAGCTTCCTTATTGCAAATGAGTTGGTGCAAGCATCCAAGCCATTTTCTGATGGTGAACTCGTGAAAAAATGCATGCTGAAGGCTGCAGAAGTTGTGTGCTCTGAAAAGCAATCTGCCTTTGCCAGCGTTAGTCTATCGAGGAACACTATTGCAGATAGGGTTGAAGATCTCTCACGAGACTTGGGCAGCCAAATGAATGACAAAATCAAGTAATTTATTGCATTTTCGGTTGCAATTGATCAGAACACCGATGTCACAGATGTTGCACAACTGTGCATATTTATTCGTGGTGTTGATGAGACTTTGACCGTCACTGAGGAGTTCCTTGAGTTGGTGCCTATGAAGGACACTACAACAGCGAATGACATTCAGCTCTCTCGTTAGAGCGCTGGACAAGGTTGGAGTGGACTGGTCCCGTGCTGTCAGTTTGGCTACAGATGGTGCCCCATCAATGGTCGGGAGAAAGGCAGGCGCTGCAACAAAATTCAGAGAGAAAGTGCAGGCTTGTAAATTTCATCAGAGCGCAAGGTCTGAATCACAGTCAGTTTGACTGTTTTCTCAGTGCTGATTACATTCCGGCTGGCACCACACTGAAGTACGGTGGTTAAGCCGAGGTGCCGTACTCAAGCGTTTCTTTGAACTACGAGAGGAAATTGGACAGTTCATGGAGAAAAAGGGCAGACCAATAGAGGAATTTAAATGCCCGGAATGGGTGCAGGATCTGGCCTTTATGGTGGATATTACACAGCACCTGAATAATCTTAACAAAATCTTAACGATAGACTAACGCAAGGCCGCAGAAAAGTTGTCACTCAGTTTTACAATAACGTATGTGCATTCAAGTTGAAACTGTCACTCTGGGAGACACAGCTATCTAACGGTGACACCTCTCATTTCCCATTGCTCACAGCTATGCATGCGACCAAACATAATGCTGATTTGGATCAATACAAAGACAAGATAACAGAATTGCTGCAGGAGTTCGAGTAGAGATTTCAGGTTTTCAGTGAACTTGAGGACAAATTTGCCTTTTTTCGCTCGCCATTTACAGTCAATGCTTTTGATATGCCTGCTGACATCCAACTTGAGATAATTGACTTGCAATGTGATTCCGATATGAAGCAGAAATTTGCGTCGGTGGGCTTAGACACGTTTTATCAATATCTCTTGCCAGGATACCCCAAATTAACATCCCTGGCTGCAAAGGTTTTATCCATGTTTGGGACTACCTATCTTTGTGAACAGGCATTCTCTGTTATGAACCTCAATAAAACAAAGCACCGCTCAAGGTTATCAAACGCACACTTGAACGACATTGTGAAATGTGCTGCTACTCAGGATTTGAAACCTGATATTGATGCCCTCGTGAAGGCTAAAAGATGCCAAGTGTCAGGAGCCAGCAGCAGCCAATAGACTTGGTGAGAGAAAGCGGGGAGGGAGGTTAATCAGCAATAAGGCCTGGGCCTAATTCTTGTAATGTTCACAAATGTTTGCAGTCTGAAGAATGCAGTTCTTTGAAAATAAGATTACTCTGATTTCACTTTAAAAGACAATGAATATTGTGCAGTATATCATTCTCAGCTTCAGTAGGCCTAGCCTACAAAATAGTTTGATCTGATGTAGCCTAATCATATTGCTCATGCACTGCTATAACTTTTATGTTTGTTAATTTAATTTTATTTTTCATAAATTTGCACATTTACATTTTTAGGCAGGATGTTTAGGCTACTTTCTTTATAGCTCCCACTTGAGTTTAGTGTGGGGAGTTGGTTCAGGTTGTCAGATGTAAAAATGTATTCACTCAACTGAATAAAAATAAACCAGTTGTTTGAGAGTGAAATGCATTTTATTTCAAATCCATTGACCTCTCTGTGAATAAATGTGTAATAATCTAGATCCCTTGTGATCAGTGATTATGTAGGCTACAAATGTAGGCTGAAGCATAAAGCATAGCCTACTGAAAAAACAATGCTAAAGATTTGGAGTTGACAAAGGTTATTTTGCAATTATTTTACTGGTCCGGCCTACTTGAGATCAGATGGGCTGTATGTGGCCCCTGAACCAAAATGAGTTTGAGACCCCTGATTTAGACCATCACTACTCCTCATCCTAAACACTGGTGTATCATAAGGCTGTGTGATGAGCCCGTTCCTCTCCTCCCTTTTTACTCATGACTGCAGACCTGTACATTACACTAACACTATCATCAAGTTTGCGGATGACACCACAGTGATAGGCCTCATCAAGGACAACGATGAGTCAGCCTACAGGGAGGAGGTGGACTGCCTGGCTGCGTGGTGCAGTGAGAACAACCTGCTGCTCAACACCAGTAAGACCAAGAAGCTCATCATGGACTTCAGGAGGAATGGTGACACACACACACACACACACATACACACCCATCCACATCAATGGTGCAGCAGTGGGGCGTGTGACCAGCTTCAAATTCCTGGGGATCCACATTTTGCAGGACCTCACCTGGACAACCAACTGCTCCAACCTGGTCAAGAAGGCTCACCAGCGTCTCTTTTTCTTGAGGACTCTGAAGAAAAAACACCTCTTTTCAGACATCCTGGTGAACTTCTACCACTGTACCATCGAGAGCATCCTAACCAACTGTATTACAGTCTGGTATGGGAACTACTCTGTCTCAGACTGGAAGGCACTGCAGAGGGTGGTGAAAATCGCCCAGTGTGTCGTGGGAGCCTCACTTCCTGCTATTGAGGACATCTACAGGAAGCGATGTCTCAGGAGAGCCATAAACATCAACAAAGACTCCTGCCACCCAGCACACAAACTGTTCACTCTCCTGCCCTCTGGAAGGTGCTACAGGAGCCTTCTGACCAAAACCACCAGGTTCAGGAACAGTTTATTTTCCTTCAGCTGTCTCACTGCTGAAACCCCCCCCCACACACACACACACTTTCAACAACCCCCAGAACAAACTGAATTGACTTGAACTGACTTCACTGCACCATCACCATTTGCACTACTGTTTATTCATACCCTGTTTTGTATATACTGCAAATATCTATATCATACCATTGCACTATAGTTCATTCACATTGCACATACTGTAAATATCTATCATATCATTATTCCATTCCATACCCTGTAATTCCTGTACATTTATATTTGTATATTACACTTGTTATTTACTGCTATGCACTTCTGGTTAGATGCAATCTGCATTTCAAGGTCGTCAAGGTTTTTTTGTTTGCCATTTGTGCATAAACCAACAGTTCAGACACATTGGAATTTTTGTGCTGGGCTCTCTCAGTCAGCAGATTAGAAAATAAAACACTATAGTAAAAATATAAACTTTCGAAACACTATACAATACGTGGGGGGGGGGGGGGAGGAAAAAAAAGGTTATGCACAAAATTTTAAATACAAGTATTGGAGAGGGCAAATGTTAAATAACATATTAATAAAATAAAAGGTTAGTCCTGAGTGCTGTTCCTGGATTATTAAAAGAGGGGAAAGTTATATGGAAATATTGCACATTTTGGGAGGGGAATGAAAGTTATATGGGGATATTGCACAGTTAAAAATATTGCACATTTATCAAGGGGAATATGACACATAATCCTGTTTCACAGACAGTGATATATCACATATTGCATATGACAAGTGAAGTGAGGTAATGGTTATTCTTACGCTTATTCAATAATTTTGTTTTGCCATCAGTCTGACTGTGGCAGGGAAGAAGCTGTTGAAGAACCGTGTTCTATGAGTGATGATGCTGTCCAGTCTGCTGTGTCTCAGGTTGGACGTGCAGTGTTTGTGTATTGTGTCTTTCGTTGCCTTGTACCTGTGACAGTTGAATCTAATCTAATTTGATACTGAAATCATATTTTTAGATGCAATATAACATCACACGTGTTTCAGTGGACAAAAAGGCAATGACAAGATTCAGAAATATACAGGGAAGTTTATCACAGAGTGATAAATTATAAATTAATCTTGTCATGGCTTTTTCCTTCGCACCAATTCTGTGATTATTGTAGGGACTTTACCTTAAAATTTAAAACAGGTTCAATTCATCTTAAAATCAGCTCTCTGTAAAGGGACACCACAAGATCATAGGTTTTGGAATTTAAAAAATATTTTATGGTTGCAGACATACGATGATTTTAGTAAAATAAATAAACAAACGTAATTGCGCGCTGACCCCCAACACACACACCTCCTACTCAGTGGTGTAGTCTACTTTTTTGCAGTGGGTATACTCAGTGCTTGACATGCAACGCCCCCCCGGGAAAAAAATTTATACTCACACACACACACACACATAAAAAAATCTCCTTCTCACCCCCGGCGGGGGGGGGTGGTATCCATGTCATCCTCAAGCTCGGGTCCTCTACCAGAGGCCTGGGAGTTTGAGGGTTCTGCGCAGTATCTTCGATGTTCCTAGGACTGCGCTCTTCTGGACTGAGGCTTCAGATGTTGTTCCTGGGATTTGCTGGAGCCACTCTCCCAGTTTGGGGGTTACTGCCCCAAGTGCCCCCACTACCACGGGGACCACGCAACCCTTGACCTTCCACATCCGTTCCAGCTGCTCTTTCAACCCTTGATACTTCTCAAGTTTCTCATGTTCCTTCTTCCTGATGTTGGCGTCAGCTGGGATCGCCACATCTATCACCACCACCCTCTTCTGCTCTTTGTCCACCACCACTATGTCCGGTTGGTTAGCCAGGATCTGTTTGTCAGTCTGGAAGCTGAAGTCCCACAGAATCTTGGCCCTGTTGTTCTCAGCCACCTTCTGTGGTATGGCCCATTGGAACTTGGGTATTTCTATTCCATACTGGTTGCAGATGTTCCTGTATACTATCCCAGCCACTTGGTTGTGCCTCTCCATGTACGCTGATCCAGCTAGCATCTTACACCCTGCTACTATGTGCTGGACTGTTTCAGGGGCTTCTTTGCACAGTCTGCATCTTGGGTCTGATCTACTCTGGTAGATCCTGGCCTCTATGGCTCTTGTGCTTATGGCCTGTTCTTGTGCTGCCATGATTAGTGCCTCTGTGCTGTCTGTCAGTCCTGCATTATCCAGCCACTGGTAGGATTTCTTGATATCAGCCACTTCCTCTATCTGACGGTGGTACATGCCATGTAGGGGTTTGTCTCTCCAGGTTGTCTGTTCCTCCTCCTCCTCTGCGCTCTCATCAGGGTTCTGCTGCCTGAGACATTCACTTAGCAGTTCATCCTTTGGGGCCATCTTTCTGATGTATTCTCGGATTTTCGATGTTTCATCCTGGACCGTGGTCTTGACGCTCACTAGCCCTCGGCCTCCCTCTTTCCGCTTAGTGTATAGTCTCAGGGTGCTGGACTTGGGGTGGAACCCTCCATGCATGGTGAGGAGCTTTCTAGTCTTGATATCTGTGGCTTCTACCTCCTCCTTTGGCCAGTTTATGATACCAGCGGGGTATCTGATGACTGGTAGTGCGTACATGTTGATGGCTCGGACCTTGTTTTTACCATTCAGCTGACTTTTCAGGACCTGCCTTACTCTCTGGAGGTATTTGGCTGTGGTTGACTTCCTTGTGGCCTCTTCATGGTTTCCATTAGCCTGTGGGATGCCAAGGTACTTGTAGCTGTCTTGGATATCACCTATGTTATATCGTATATATATATATATATATATATATATATATATATATATATATATATATATATATATATATATATATACGTGTGTGTTGTGGCTATACTGTTATACTTGTACCCATCCATCTTGTAACTGTCCGATAACCTCCTGAAAGCAACACCTCATGAGCACCGTCACTGCCTAATGCATAGTAATATGCATCTTGAAACTGGTTTTGTGTACAGATCTACTGTATGCAAAACAAATGTGGTTTAAATGTACAAAATTTATACAATTTTGATTCACCGTTCAACTTAAGATAAGTGGGCTTTTCCATCATTGTTTTTTTTTCATGTATCAAGAAAATTTGACATATTGACATGTAAATTAAACACATATCACACAATACTATATTTTTAACATATTAAATGCATTTCTTATTTCTTATCTATTCAGCACATCAGCTTAAATGAACAAGAAAACATCTTAGATGTGCTAAAACAAATGTTTGCTTCAAAGAAGAATTAATTTAATTAACAAATACGCAATGCCCTTCAGTGTGTTAGTCCACAAGCCCTGCGAAAAAGGTCTACAGGACTTTACAGGTGTTTTTATATTCTGGCATTTGAGGTCTGCATTGCCTCCTTGGTTTGTTTTCGTTTCATGATTTCGTATCAAGGCAACAGGCATCAAACTACGTAGCTTCGTACGACCTGTATGCTTTCCTCTCTATTCTGACCTCATTTGACTGGCTACATACACGGCAAGTGCAGACGGCTGGCTTGACTGACATAGCAACAGTTGCTACGGGGGGCGGAGCTCCCGGAAGGGTCAATTCTCTGCTCTTGGATCAACTCGCAACGCCTTGAGTGCCGAGTCGGCTCTGTCAGCGTCTAATAAATGAAGCCCATAGGATTTGAATTGAAGAGGCGCTTGTAGCGCTAAAGCGCGTTTGGTGGACACAGGCATCTAGGAATGGAACTGTGGAACATTCATCTGACAATGTTGACGTTGGTTTGGCCAGTTCAAATAATGAATATATTTTTCGGTAGGCGTATGCGCATACGCAAATCACTGAGCTCTTCAGTGCAGGGCCGGTTCTGCCCTAATCTGGACCCGGGTGCAACATCGCGCAACCCCCCCCCCCCCCCCCAAAAAAAAAAACCACACACACACACACACCAGTCTAAATCAGGACAACCATCACATAACTATAACTATAAACATTTTATATCAACTATTTTAACTAAATGGGCTATAATAAATAAGCCTGCAGCCATGGCGGGCTGCCTTAAAAAGTAACCATTCAATGACACAACTGACAGCCTGCGCAGCCACGGCGGGCTGCCTTAAAAAGTAACCATCCCTGTGTCCTCGATTTCTTCTGTTCGTCTACTAAGCCAAGAAGTATATACTCGTTTTGCATTTTCTGCCTCCTTTTTTGTATTTTCGACCCTGCGTTTATTTTCTTTCCTTTTCTGAAAACCCGATTTGTGTCCAGACATTTTGTTCTGCTACCAACGAACTAACTCGTCAGGTCTCGTCTCTTGAGCCCGCGATGATTCCTGTGGGAAGGGCAACAATTGATACATTTTTACAAACAACCAATAAACAGCCAATAGGGAGGTTACAACGTTCAGGCTCTCCTTTGCTCAGAGACACTCAGTAATGCACTTATTCAGGAACAGAGAGAACTCTTTATTTTTTATTTTATCTTATTTTTTGGGGCCCCTCTCCACACCAGTCCCGGGTGCAAATGCTACCGTTGCTACCCCTCCAGAACCGGCCCTGCTTCAGTGAGTATACGGAAATCGCTGAGCTTTTCCAGTGGGCATACGGCGTATACCTGCGTATCACATAGACTACACCACTGCTCCTACTTAACGTTGTAGCACAAAATAGAAAGGGTGTATATGGTCCTAATTGGTTCTGTTAGAACCAGAAAAGGTTGTAGTTTTATGAGCGACTTAGTTTTGGAGGTGAATCCGAACAAATTCCTGCCTGTTGCGCGACACCTGCTCCTGCTGCTCCAGCACTGTAAAATGAAAGTAATTTATTGCCATTATTTAACGGCAGTGGTAAAAGAACAGCGACTGTACCGGCTGAAGGTCGTGCGGGTCTCTGCTGCGGCGCGCGAGCAACGGGACATCACTACCGCACCGGATGGAACGCAAGGCGGAGGCGGAGCAAAATGACTGGCCATAGATTCTATCAAAAGTTCGATCTAAATTGACCATGGTTGCAAAATATTGGCCAAAAATACGCAAACACTGCGAAATATGAAAGTAAGAAGAAAAAGAAACATTCTATTGCCTTATACTGCAAGACTAAAACAAAATAAAACTGTCAAAACTCACCTTTTCAGTGATAACGTCCGAACAGATCACCCGCGTAACAGAAAGACCACAAATGGAAGCACGATCAACTTCTAACTGTTGGAGTGGAAAGTTCCATTCTACACAGGCAAATTGTTAATGTGTGTCCTTCCCCGCACACAAATAACACGCTACGGTAAAAAAAAAATAGACCACAACTTATTTCATAGCTCAGAAATTCATACAAGACCAGCTTCCATTGTAACATATTCTGTAAGAAACATATTCTATACCTAACTTTCAAAGTTTTCGTTTTAAAAAACAAAATCGCCGATTTATAACTAAATTTTTATATGGCGTAGTGATTTTAAGTTACTACTTTTGGTGAGGCAGTGACCTTGACCCTGAGGCTTTCTGTTTAGATCAAAACACTTGATTGTATTGGTTTTGGGTATGCGGAAAATGGAGTTACAATGGTGATCAAATATTTTGCATGATGTTTTATTATGGTTTTGATTATTCTGTGAGTGCACCAATCTTTAGGTGTATAAAGTTACAACTTAAAATACAATTAGTGATAACTGTAGACTTTTCAGTGGACTACAACCTTTTTAAGGGAATGTGATGTCAACCATTTATCATGTTCCAGATCAAGCCGCCATTTTTCCACAAATTTGCAGAATTTTTGCCAAATTCTGAATATTCACATCAAAGATTTAGTTTTATCTGTATTATTTCTTTCATCATTTTATTTCAAATTAAAACCAACATCACCTTTCAAAACCGTATAGTTTATTGACTGTGAGTATATTTAGTGGGGTACCCAGTACCCCAGTACTGTACCTATATAAGTGAACTTTGATTGGCTGATAGAGCAGTCACATGAATTCAAATGCATGTTTGTTTCTTTATTTCTTTGTTTCAAATCACATTTTCTTACGCAACTGATTCAAAGACGCATTGCCCATGAGAGGAAAGGACAGTAAGAAGGGAGAGCAGTCGCTATAAAAATATTCATTCCCCTCAGTTGACCCCTACCGTTTCCATGGTTCATGATATGAAAAGTCATCTACCACACTATCTATTCAGTAAAAGAACTAACACACACTTATTTCACTGTTCAGATGTTTGTTTGAGAACAGAAACTGTTGTGAAAAGTCCTAAATAAGCAGTACACTGTTTCTGAGAACATTTAGCTGAGAGAGCACAGGCACACACACATCAGGACAAACACCAAACTGATACGACTGCCTGGGCACTTCACAAAGATATTTTCAGCAATGTTCAAATAAAATAACGCTAACCAATCACCTTAACCAGAGATGTTCCTCTCAGAATATTTCTGCCTTAACATCAGAAATGAGATAAAAGTAGCCCAACTTTAGCAGGTTTGGAAATTGTAATTTGTTTCATCAAAGCTGCATGGTCTTGCTTAAATTCTGTTTCAACGAGTGTGATTTACTGAATCATGCACAGAACAATTCAGTGATAATAAGGAGCCTGTGAACTACTGCAATGCTGTGGGTCCTTATAATTGTCACCACCATTCACTTCACCAGCAACAGCCCAGGATACAGGTCAAGATCTTCAGTTAATGTTCACATCAAACATCATAATGAGGAAAACTGTGATCTCAGTCACTCTGACTGTGATATGGTTGCAGGCAGTGTCTAGACTTTACACAGAAATGGGGGGGACCCACACAACCCAACAGGTGGAAATGCCTTGTTGATGAGAGAGGTCAGAGAAGAATGGCCTGACAGTAAAGTTACAGGAATTCTACATTTGACTGACTTCAGAAAAGTTAGAGATCGGAATGACATCATTTTAACCTCCACTGATTCAAAGTACAAAGGGGGAAAAACATGAGTGCCTCCATCTTCATCTTTTGTTACCAATAATCTCGTCAGCTAACTGTGATGAGTGATGTATAGATCTACTAAAGCAAATCCTGTTAATATACAGCATAACTCACTGAAAAGTAAAGGTGATGATACACGGGGCAACTTTTTGGGGAATGTTGCTGGGCAACTGTACTTCAACACTTTCCCACTGAGATTGGGCAACATAATTTCTATCTGAACAATTTTGATCATTTCGGGCAACGTTTTAAGATCATCCAATCAGAGTGCTAGCAGTGAATCACACGACCACCTGAGAGCTTCTGAAATTTTCAACAAAGATGGCAGCGTCTCAACAGCAGTGGAGCAAAGAAAAAGAGAGACAAGAGCTAAGTGTAAACTGCAGTTACCTAACCACCGCTCCATAGAAACTGAATGTGATTTAGCTAACTAGCAGTGGTTTTTGCGAACATACTTAGCTGAAAGTTATCGCTAGCTATGTAAGAATAATGTTAGCTCTCTTCCATCAAGGTAAAAGTGGTGGACAGCTCTTTTTTTAATTTGCTCTAGAGATTGTCTAACTTATCGTTTGATCTAATTCACATACAGAGCACGACTGCTTCTGGAACCTGAGGGTGAAACTTTGGGATCTAAAAAAGAAAGAAAGCCTTTCAGGAGCTCTGTCACCCCTTTTCCTCCTCAGCAGCATCTCCTGGTCCAAGTCCTTTTTTTTGCTGACATGAGAATTAAATGATATGTTGTTTTTGCCGTTATGTTTTTGTGATGTATGTGTCAGTTATTTGTTATAGCATATGTGATTGAGGCTAGTAACATTTTTAAAGAGATTTAAGAAATGTTTGCTATTAACAGAATATTTTGACTTATAAATGTAAAAATAATGACAAATTATCTTTTGACCAGAGTATCTATTCAGTTTTGTTCCAGAAGTCATACTGACTTGAGTGAAATAAAGGCTGAAGCCGAGACAAAAGTGACAGCTGCAAATGTTTGTGTCCATCTTTGCAGTGTCTGTCTCCTGGGCAACAGATTTGCTCTTATCTGATTGGTTGTTACCAATTGTCTGTTGCCCTAATTAGTTGCTCGGTGTCTCACCTGGTTGCCTGTTGCTGGGAACACTGCCCAAAAAGTTGCCCCATGTATCATCACCTTAAGAGATGCTCCTTTGTGTAAGTCTGATGGCCATGTTGAACTTGGAGGAACTCGTAGTTGAGAGTTCACAACCAGGAATTTCAAGTTGAGGGGATGTTTTATGACCTGTAGGCAAATGCAGCAGATCTGAAATAGCCACTCTGAACAGAAACACATCTCACAACACACACACACAAAAAAAAAAAAACTATGAAAACTTTTGGCAGATGGGCCACAACAGCAGAACATCAGTCCTGTCAGCCAAGAAAAGGAATCTGACCCTAGAGTGGGCACAGGCCCACCCAAACTGGGTGTTTGGAAATTGGACTCCTGATTTTTGCTATATGATGCAGGTGGTAGGTTGAGAATTTGGCCTCAACAACATGAATCCATGCAACATGCAAATATTTTCAGTTTGGACAACTTTTGGCTTTAAAACAAAACAATTAGTGTCAGTGGGGTTCCAGCTGAAAAAATTACAAGTCAGTTATTGCTTTAACAAAACCATCTTCACACCTCCCCCCTGCTGAACTCAGGTCACTGAATTAAAAAAAAAAGAAGAAGAAGAAGCAAAACCACAACTGTCAACTTGTCTGTTCTCTGAAATGGTCACTGCCTTGTGTGTGTGTGTGTGTGTGTGTGTGTGTGTGTGTGTGTGTGTGTGTGTGTGAACAAGGCTAATGAGACATGTTTATTTCTGCATAACTGCTTTTGTAATTTTACACAAATAAGTAAAGAATGATTGATTATTATTCAAACACACACACACACACACACACACACACACACACACACACAAGACATTAGTGTGTATTATAGTGAACTTGCTGTAGTAAGGTATTTCCCTGCTCAGTAACACAAACGGAACTTAGGTATTGAGTTATAAGGCATTTTCTTAGTAAGTCCAGTTAATGCAAACATGGTTTTGTTAAAACTTCTCTGTTCACAGGAAAGTCCACCAGTTACAAAGTTAAAAGTTAGTTCTTGCTTTCACATGTCCACTTTCACACCTCCCTCCTTCTTCACTACTGAATTTGCACCATAATATTAAAATAGAAAATAAACCACATCCTTGAACTGGTCTCTGCTCTCAGGCCTCTCACACGGTCACTGCCCTGTGTGTGTACAGGCCTAATGAGAAATGTTTGTTTCTGCTCTATTTTCTATTAATTTTAACAGAAAGGTAAATAATGATTAGTGATTATTGGGGGGGAAACGTTCTGTGCATTAGTGTGTATTATAATGAAATTCCTGTGGTAAGATGTTTCCCTGCACAGACCATAATAGGAACAAAAATGGAAACTAGGCATTTAGCTCTACGGCATTTTCTCAGTAAGTCTAGTTAATGCTAACATGATTTTGTTAAAACCTTTCTGTGCACAAGAAAGACCACCAGAGTCTCACCACAGCAGCTAAAGACATTTCAGTTCATCATAACCATGACTTCCACTGATGAAAGTACAAACACCATCCAGTCATTTTCTTTTCACAGATCAAATGATCATGAGAAGTTGTCACTGAGCAGCAGATGACAGCAGGACACAGAAGATCAGGAACAGATTCCAACAATACAGACTCGTTTACACTCATTAGATTGTTTAAACCCTGTGTTTTAAACTTGGTCTACTTGTACTCTTACCTGTTGATCTATCATCATTACTGAGAGTAGTTACACATCAAACTAAACCCTTCTCATAACAGATATGGATACACTGATCCACCTGAGCAGTCATGCTGAAGTACACACAATGTCCTAATGACACAATAAACTCATCACTCAGGACATTCAGACTGTAGATGAAGAACTTTATACCCCACCACTCACTCTAATGAAGACACAAAGAGAACATTTACTCACAGAGCATCACAGGGAGTGGACTGAGCTCCATCCTGTAACTCTAATGACTGACTGACTGACTGACAGAGCAGTGGTGTGTGTTAAAGCCTTACCACTTCCTGTGACAGAGAGAGAGAGAGAGAGGGTGTATGTATGTCAGTTTGATATAGAGTTGACACAGACATGGTTGCTCCTGTCCCTTTATTTTTGACATTAAGCCTGTTTTAAGGCTCACACTGTAAAATCCATTGTTTCATTTTGCCGGAATTAAAATAATTTGTACTCAAGAATAACACACTGAATAGCAGTGCTGTAAATAGGCAAAATTTTAAATATTTATCATATTCACACTGTCCACTTTATTAGGAACACCTATGCACCTGCTGATTCATGCAGTTATCCAATCAGCCAATTATGTGGCAGCAACACAATGCCTTAACTCATGCAGTAACTTGTACTTCAGAATGTCCTTGGATTTTCACACACAACAGTGTGTATAGATTACACAAAGAAAAAAGACAAAAAGAAACACCTTGTTGGTGAGAGAGGTCAGAGGAGAATGACCAGACTGGATCACACTGACAGAAAGGCTACAGTAACTCAGTGTGTGGTGGCCAGTGATTGAAAAGTGAAAATAAATTGTCTTTGACTCCCTCTAGTGGTAACTGTAGTATAATTTTAATCCTGACCTCCTTCAGACTGTAATGGGTTTAACCAGAGGCCAGTAAATGGGATTTCTGCCTGTTTTGGGGTGCCTGGGTTCAGTATTGAATATATTTGTCATGACACACTCCACAGTAGTGGTTCTCAGTGGACACTACGAGCTTTAAGGATCTACAGTGTATCAGAAGATATATATATATATATATTTTTTTTTTTTTTTAAGTAAATGGTGATCGTCAAATTTCAGCTCTTTGGGATGCCCAAAGTACTTGTGCATCTGAATCTCAAATTTGATGGAGTTATGTTCAACTCCTAAAATTCTGCGCAAGTTTCTCCAAACACAGGCAAAAACATCTCCAAATGGCACCAAATCTCTTCACCTGAAGGCAGGACTATGAAGGAGAAAGGTGAGTTTCCTCAGAAATTTCCTGAAAAGGAAATCCCTGTAAATATTTTATAAAAGCTGAACCTATCAGGTAATATGTTGTACAAAAGATCTAAATATTTAGAGCACTGCAGTTTTAACTTATAGCATCATTTGCTTGCTTGCTTGCTTATTTATTTATTGTTGATTGATTGATTGTAATGAATGCCATGTTGGGTAATGTCATTATCTTCCACCAGCACTGTGTTGTAAAGTGTCGGGGAGCTGCTTTAACAACAATGCATTGTGGGTAATGTAGTCCTGGAGAAATAAGGGGAAAAAGTGCTATAAAGCAGACATTTGTTTTCAACTGTATTTTTTAAATGGCAATAAAGCCACTCAAAACAAAGTATTAGCTTTGGCTACCTGCACACAGATGCTCCCATGCAGAGATTAAATTGGGCGGAGCCCTCCGGAGCTCAGCTCCGCCTCCTCAGTCCAGCCAGCAGGAGCTGAGCTCCCTCTGCTTCAGTGCTTATAATAATATAAAATACTTTTATTCATTTTCATCTATTCTAAAAGCACTATCAGTATGAGAGTTCGTCAATAATGATTTAGACAACAAAAAACAAGCTAAAGTGAATTACACCCATCAATTTAAAAGAAAACATTTTCATTCGAATTATCATTGATTGCGCATGCGCTGCGAGAATGCGTGACGTCACACAGCATCATCATACGTTTAATGTTGACGTTAATGGAGTTCAGCTGGAGAAACTGGCGCCGCTGGTTTCTATCAGTCCGTCATACTTTATATTTTATGAGGATTTATGTCGTACGAAGTTGTAACTATGTGCTCAACACGATGCCTTAGCAAAGTAGCCCGAGGTAAGTGATGGTTGTTTTGTGTTGAGTTGAGCAGCTTTCTCAGGTAAAGTCTCCGAGTGCAGCAGCAGCAGCAGCAGCGTTAGCTAACACTGACAGACAGGATGCTAGCCGAAACATTCGCGCCTCCGTTTGCTGAAGTTCAGATCTTTTTGTCTGTAGTTCTGTCACTGTATCTTCATTTCCTAAGCTGTAGCTGTGTTGTGTTTTTAGCTTTGAGGTAAATATCAGAAAGTTGAGTTGCTAATGTAATGGAAGCCGCTAAGCTGTGCGCGCGCGCGGAACGCTAGCAAACCGCCTCTGATAGTGAGAACTGCAGCCTGGACTTTTCCACTGGCGCGCGCGCTCCGCTCCCAATCCAGTGCTGCTGCTCGGCCAGAGTGATGCGGCTGCTGTGGGCGCTGAGACTGGACTACACAGCACAGTGACCCGGTTCCGACAGCCCGAATCTCCCGGATTCAGACAGTGATCCTCGCACGCCCGCCAGTGATAAAACATTTCCCGGAAGTCGCTTTTTTTCATTTGCATTAAAGAAGCTATCGCTTTAAAGACGAAATGATTTGATGAGAGAGATGGAGGTCATCTGCTAAGGTATACGTCTGCAAAAATACTACACGGGACTGATCTCTCTCACTTGCTGCTTTTCCACTACCAACGCGGCTGAGTGGGGCTGTTGGCGTTGCATTTCGACTACAACCGCGCTGAACCGTGCTGACTGGAAGTGGGTGGACACATTGGGTGGAGTTAGTGAAAGTGGGTGGACGTCACATGATGTCGTTAGGCGGTGCAAACAGTGACATCAGTGAGCTTTTAAGCGGTAGTCTCACGACCTGGATAGTAAACAATAAACATGGAGGACATGGAGTCGTTAGTGTTGGTGGTCTTGGTGCTGTGGCTTGTTGTCACCGACAACGCCAACAGATACTGGCAAGAGCATATAGATGAGGCGAGGTGCATAAGGCTTCAGAAATTCTCGTAATTCTTCTTCTTCCGGGTTTACGGTGTTTACAGATCCCAGCGTGCTTGCGGGGCGTGTGTGGGCATGTGAGGACACTCCTCCTCACCAATCAGTGCACAGGGGAGTGTCTCCTCATGCCCCTAGCCCCACTCGGCTCGGTTTGGCTTGCTTCAGCCCCACTCCAAAACCGTGCGAGTTTTGGGTGCTGAGTAGGGCTGAAGCGAGCTGAGTCATGCTGCTCTGAGGTAGTCGAAACGCGAGCCGTGTCAGGCTGAAGTGAGCTGAAAAAGGGTAGTGGAAAAGGGCCAACTGTTTCCCACTCGCACATTTCACTTGCGAGTGGGAGGAGCTGCCAGAAGCAGCGGCAGCGCGAGTGAGTGACTGTAGCTCATTATAATGGCCAGTTTAATCCTGCATCTAAACCTGTGGATTTAAAGACCGTGGCGTTATTTTCATACCTTGTTCCTGAGTGTGCAGTGGGACTTTCATTTCAAGCTGCTCATAGTGCTGAATACAGATGTGTTAAAGCACTTCAGGAATACTTTTAATGAGCATTCACTTGGTTTATCGTTGAATAATATATGCTTAAGTAAAATATAAGGAAATTTGTTTCAAAACAACATAGTGTCTGTTATTTTCTGTTTATTATTCCTACAGTGAAATATGGAGCTCATGTAACCCAGTGACAAAGGGTTAATGTTAATGTATTAATATAATGTTCCTGTTTTCTGTCGAACAATAAGAGAGATGATCAGCCATATAGTTTTACTGTTTTTTTTTTCGTTTTTTTTTTTTTTTTTTCATCTGACCCAACAGACAGCTGATCAGCCACTCAGAGCACATAGTTGGTCAGGTCCTGCCTTAATTGAACATGATTGACAGGTCATGATGCATCTGTGTGTGAGACAGAGATGATGTGCTTGTGATGAGAAAGTAAAGTAAAGGTTAAAAAAAGTATTTACAAGCTGCCTAGTCAAAACAGCAGATCACTGATGTGTTGAGGTGACCAGGGCCCTGTACTACGAACGGAGGTCAACCTACCCAGAAGTAACCCAGAGTTCCCCCGCTAAACCGGGGTTGACAAAACCTGGCTATCTTGTTTGGGGTTAAACGGTACTACGACGCCAGTTATGAAGTTGATTTGTTGAACCTGTGTTAACCTAATCAGGGTTAATGCGCATTCACGTTAAAGGGGAGGTTATCGGCGCAAATCACCACTGTTCACAATGGCACGGTCGCCGTACTTCAGGGAGGAAGAATGCGCTGTCATAATGCAAAGCTATGAGGAGTTCAAAACAACATTAAGAGCAAAATCTAACACAGCGGCTGCCAATAAGGAGCGGCAAGCATGTTGGCAACGAATTGCCGATCGGGTAAATGCGTAAGTACATTCTCCCTTCTACATGTTCCAGAACAGAAGTATAGGATGAGAGAAAGCTTCATGATCAATCACAAGTCACAGAAAATGGTCCTTCGACGTGGCTCCAGTCATATATAGCTTGTTTAATGTCCGAAAAATCCTGAATAAAATTTGGTATGGTAAATTCATGGAGTAGCCTACTTAAGCTGATATGTGCACAGAGTCACATGAATTAGGATGACTGACTGTTCAGTCCCTTTGACTAAGTTGGTGTATGTCCTGTGAACATTTCAGAGGCAACAGCAGTGCCAAACGCACCTGGCAACAGGTGAAAATGAAATATAAAAACATCATTCATAATGGTGTGTGCACGCGCGTGCAAGCAAGCATTCATTTGCCTTTTATTCAAGTTTTATCTGTTTGCCTAATAGTTCAAATTGTTTTGTATATAGTTTATAATGTTGTGTGATAATGATAATATTGTGGGAAAACTACTTTGCACGGACGTTCATTTAATTTATTCTATCGTCATTTTGTTTGTTCTATTTTTGTGTATTTTATTTGTTTGTCTAGTTGTATCTATTTTTCTAATATATTTTTTGCATTAATAGTTTTTTTTCCTAGCCCTGTGATGACCTGGCGACTTGTCCGGGGTGTACCCCGCCTTTCGCCCGTAGTCAGCTGGGATAGGCTCCAGCTTGCCTGCGACCCTGTAGAAGGATAAAGCGGCTAGAGATAATGAGATGAGTTTTTTTTTTTTCCTATTAAAATAATCTTGTGTTCTTAACTTTATCTATTTATCTGACTGTTTAGTTGTATCTATTTTTGTTACAATTTCAATATTTTTAATGTAGAAAGTTTGTTTTTTTCTATTAAAATGTTCTTGTGTGATAACTAGTTCTTGTGTTATATTTATTGTAGTTGTATCTATTTTGTATCTCAGACTTAAATATTTTTGTAAAGCAAGTGTGTTTCTATAAAATATTCTTGCGTTCTTGATAACTGTTCTTGAGTGGATTTTTTTTTTTTTTTACAGAAAAGCCGTTCTGCATGGACATTCATTGAAGCCCTCATTGTTTTTTAATGGTTATTTATGAGCGCTTAAGGGTTACAGTAATGTGAGTCGAGGTTGCTTAATATAAAAGGTATGTCCAGAAATATTGATGTCACTGTCTAAGCAGAGGGATCTGGCTTCTTTAGACGCTGTCTTCTTAAAACTGAATAAATATTTAAAAAGAGCCAAATGAGCCAGTCTTTTGAACGGCTCTTTTCAAAGAACGGATCACAAAGATGCGGATCCCACCAAAGAGCCATAAATCCCATCTCTAATCTGCGCTCCGATATCGCACGGGTCATCCAGGTACGCTGGGATTGTCTTGAGAGGAAATGTCGGTGGAGAGGTGGTGTTTAAAAAGGGTGTGGTTAATCGGAAACCTCGGGTTAACCAAGAACATAACCTGAGACGAGCAGGTTTGAGATGCAGCGTAAATTGCCATGGCAGCATACCTCGGTTTGAACATAGCCAACTTTCGTAGTATGGGTTAATCGGGAAGTTACGCTGCACGTGATCAAGTTACTCTCGAAGTTACCCTGGTAAGCCAGAAAACCCGCTTCGTAGTACAGGGCCCTGGAGTTTGGAAAGTCCTGTTTTTCCCCCTCCATCTATTTCAGTAAACTAGTAATATTTTGCTAATTGTGTGTGTGTGGCCCTGTACGACCTGCATGTAACTGAGTTTGGTGGAAGCAGAGCCAAAGTTACTGATTTCTGAGGTGGTTTGAAGCAGTAATATTAATGCTACTGATATAGTTACAGTTCATAGTACAAAATGTGAGGGAGATATTAAATTGCTATGTTGTCTATTATTGTTATCTTGAGACTGCCAAATCTCAGTAACATTTTACTGTGGAAAATGTTATTAGGGATACATCAATTGTGAAATGCTTGATCAATACTGGTATTTAAAGTAATAATTTGACCGATATGAATGTTTGGCCGACACCGGTGTGCATCCCTAGTTGTTAATACTAAAGGTACCTTCCCCAGTGAGCACTGCAAATATCAGCAGAGCCATACTGTATGGAACATGTAATCTGGCATGTATACTTCCAATTTTTTGTAATATTTGAGTGAGGTAAAGCTTAATGCTACTGTCACAGTAGCTATGCTATTAGTTTTGTTTAATCAGTACTATAGTGTACAAATGTATGCTAGAAGTATATAATACACTTTAATACACACTTTAAAAAGATGTCAGAACAAGTGAACCAAGGAGAGAAAGATGAAATGAAACCTGGGAAGAGAGTGTTTTGACAGGGGAAGAAAAGGAAAGAAGCGGTGAAGGAGCAAGAGAAAGGCCAAGAAATCTTTCACAAGAAAACAGGTAAAAAAACGAATGAATAGAAATGATGAGTTGTAGGAATTTAATTCTAAATAGTGATGTTGACTTTGAAGTCACTGCGAAATCCTTCGGGATCTGACAAGTTGACCTGAATCCACTCAGTGTTTTTCATGAATCGTCTGTCTTTTGTTTTCAAAACATTTTGCTATAAATCCCTAAAGCACACTGTAGTTTATAGTAATAAAAAGAATATACATGTGTGTTTGGAGAAATTTATCTTCTCATGATAAATTTGAAAAACATCAAAGTCCATCATCTGCTGCATGTTTGTTTTCATTTGAATGGAAGCTCTGCTATTCAGCAGGACTTCATTTTATATTTTATTTAACCGACCCCTGTCTGATGTGTATTTCATATTTGGTTCACGCAGAGATGATGATGCCACTTCAGGCTGATTAAGACGCATTGTGATTGGTCAGAACTTTGGCGCTCGTGTGGTCATTGTGTCATCGATTTTTATTGGTCACAAGCACGCACTCATTGTTTCCACTCTGGCTTCCCGAATTCTCTTCACTGGGGTTGGATTTCAGCAAATGGAGGGATTTCTATAAAAGAGGACTTATGACAATGACACACATTCGTCACCGTGACGACTGCTAGTAATTTTCTCTTCGTCATTGATGGATTATGCTCGTCAGTGACTAGTGTGACGAGCGCCAGCAGGAACCCTGGCCATTATAGCGGAGCTTGGCCTGTGCGAGCGGAGCCCCATAGGAATAGTGTGGATACATAAAGAAACCCATCAAGTTGTTTTCTGATGATTTCAGTCCTGTGCGGGCCTTCCACCATACCAGTGTTGGTAATTGCCAGTCATACACACCACCTACAAATGGACCAAGAAGTTGTAAGCAATTTATGCAATTATTTTGGATTCTGGTTGCTGATAATTGTAGATAATACTTGCAAATTACATAATCATGGAAAGGGAAAAAAAAAACCCTAAAAAAAAAAAAGTTCAGGTTTTTTTTTTTTTTAAGCAAATATTTGTCCTGGGAAATAAAAGTTCAGTTTTTGATAGTGATGTTAATTCTCCACAGGTCCTTGGGCCACCTTTTATAGAACTTTTGTGTATGATCAGATTTAAATTAGATTGGTTTTGAAGCTGATGAAATTCTTGTAAGTACGGAACATAAGTAATGAATTATGATTTTTATTTAATGTAGGCTATAGATTTAACAAGACTACAAACTTTAAAACTGACAGATGCACAAATATTCACACAAATACATTAAGTAACCAATTTGATAAGAAAAACCTATCTTTTGTATGATGATCTACAAAATCATATAGATGTTTGATATTGATGATAAAAGATTAAAAAGGGCAATAATTGTTTACAACTAAACTCACTGCAGTTTGTTTTCTTATTTGTTCCACATAAAATAACATTGCTTTAACTTTTTTTTTTATGTGAACTTGGAACCAAAGAATGCTTGTTGCAATTGTAAAAAAAAAAAAACTGCAATGACTTAACTATAAATGTATACTACTAGTAATAATGGGGAAGCCTAAAGGCTAGAGAACAGGGCTCTACATTAACTTTTGAAACTACTTGTCCTGTCGGGCAAGTTGAAAGGAAATTTACTTGCCTGAATATGAAGTTGACTTGTCCAAAGAAATATTTGAGGGAAAAAAAACACAAACTATTTGTAACCCAACAATCTTTCTGGCATTTGTTTCCAAGTTCACAACATATGCATAATATCTATGAATCAAAAGTAATCAATACTTGATATACTGAGGCAAAAGTTCGAAAATATAGTAAAACAGACTGATACCATAATTCACCACTTATTATGCTGAAGTTCAGAAGCAATATATTCCAATAGAGTAGAAATTATGAACATAAAATTTTAAGAACAAAATAACTATACTATGAGATCCAGAAACACTAACCATTTTATTTATATATATATATATATATACACACAGATCAGTACTCTGCAGTTCAGTAACAAATAACACAAAAAGTAACATCAAAATTTATGACTTGAGATCACTAGTTTGGACAAGAGAAACAAACAATGCTACAAATAAAAACAACTGATAACAAAATTGACTAATACTGTAAATCACTTATACACTGATCTAGTTATCAAATGACAAGATAATATATCTTGTTATGAAAACCTCCACACCTCTATTGACTCACAGATGAATGGATACAAAGTTTCTATTCAGCTTCATCTATCAACCCTTGAGTTCTGCTCCATCAATTGGACTCCATCAATCATTAATTTATTTGAGAAATTGAAAACCAGAAAATTAAATTTATATATATATTTTCGTTTTTAAATTAATTTTGAATATATATCCTCCACTGATTAATTGTTGCCTAATTATTCAATGTGGCTCCTGTATGGCATTTAATGGTTAAAAAAAAAAGAGAATTTCAAATAATCCATAATTATATCTAAATTATAGAGCCCTATGTTTCAAATCCCTAAACTCCCATTACTAATTAGTTAATACAGCCAGTAACCTAATTAGCAGCCATTTGACAGCTTGGTATTTCATAGATACCAAGTCCGATCAGACAAGTGCCAAAATATGCCGATATTCGGGTTACATATCAAATATTTCTTCGGACAAGTCAACTTCACATTTCCCCACTCCTACCTCACTCCCTGTCAATCCACACGCATGCAGGCGCACATTCCCCGCCAGCACATGCTCAGCTATATAACGAACACCATCAACAACAATTCAAAGATTTGGAAATTACCACATACTCAACGTAAATATACAGTTGAATAATGATCCCGCCAACAGAAATGTCAACAAATCCACGGGTATGACACGAGTAAAACCAATCATAAACGACCGTTTACTTTTCAGCTCAAATACATGAAGCGGTATTGGCCGGTTTCGCAAGTGGAATATTGTGCATGCACACATCGCTCTTTCCGAATAGAAACATCCGGCAGTTCATCAAAACAATATGTCGAGTGAGATGCTTCGGAAATCATGTGAATAAACTGATAAATTTGATATGTAACCCAAATATTGGCATATTTTGGCACTTGTCCGATCGGACAAGTAACTGAGACGATGAACTTGTCTGACATTAAGTATCACTTGTCCCAGACAAGCAGACAACCGTTAATGTCGAGCCCTGGAGAAGCAGCTTTGGGACCAAAAGTTTGTCAATTCGATTCTTTGGACCAGCAGGAATGGCTGACATGCCCTTGAGCAAGACACCAAACCCCCAACTGCTCCTCAGGCTGCTCTGGGTATGTTGTAAGTCACTATGGATAAGAGCATCTGCAAAATTATTGAAATGTAATTATAAAGTATATTTAACAAGATAAGCATGGACCTTCATCAACAATCTTGATTTAAATACACGCAGAGAGATTGCAAAGATTGAAACACTATTCCAGAGTTTGGGAGCAATGCAACACAAACATTTCCACCAACTAAGCAGCCCTTGAGATTAACCTGCTGGGATGGAATATACTGCTTTTCAAAGAAGCAGAGACTCAGATTGTTTTGCAGGTCAAGGGGCCCACAGGGGCCCATTTCTACAATGGGGGGGCCCAGTGATTATCCTTCAGTTGAAGCGAACCTAGTGAGTGAAGCGAGCTCAATGAACAGCTGGGGCAGCCCAGGGGCTGTTTTTTTTCTTCTCAATTCTGTTTTTTTTTTTTGGTATTACAAGCCATATGAAGCAATGTAGATGACAAAAATCAATGCTTCAACCAAATATACTGAGATATTGTTTAATCAGTGGCAATATTTTGGAATTCAACCACAGGCCACTATATATCACATCAATAGTATTATCTCCGGCGGCACGGTGGTGTAGTGGTTAGCGCTGTCGCCTCACAGCAAGAAGGTCCTGGGTTTGAGCCCCGGGGCCGGCGAGGGCCTTTCTGTGTGGAGTTTGCATGTTCTCCCCGTGTCCGCGTGGGTTTCCTCCGGGTGCTCCGGTTTCCCCCACAGTCCAAAGACATGCAGGTTAGGTTAACTGGTGACTCTAAATTGACCGTAGGTGTGAATGTGAGTGTGAATGGTTGTCTGTGTCTTTGTGTCAGCCCTGTGATGACCTGGCGACTTGTCCAGGGTGTACCCCGCCTTTCGCCCATAGTCAGCTGGGATAGGCTCCAGCTTGCCTGCGACCCTGTAGAAGGATAAAGCGGCTAGAGATAATGAGATGAGTATTATCTCCTCCTTGTAAATTATAGCACAAGAATGGGTTTGTTTTTTGCATGCTGTGACGGTCTAATTCTGCTTGTCTCTAATCATCTCTACTTCTAATTTCAGAGAATCAGATGGGATGCTGAATCTTCAATCCTGGGTTCAAATTCAGGCTATGAAGTTTGAAAATTAATTATGTCTGATACTAATGATACAACAGTTGTAAATCTAGTATGACTAATTACCTTGGGTATCAGGGGTATCAGGTTTTTCAGGTGAATGTACTCTCTGCTGAAGAATGACAAAATAGATGTATTTTTCTTTTTTATCCATGCTTTCTTGTCTCTTTCAAATATTTGTACATACACTGTAAGACGCCACCTAGCGAAAGACTTGGATCAGGTTTTACTCGCTTGGGACGCTACAAACGGGGCGGCGTAAATACACGAACGGGTCCGACGTATATTCAATATGGCGGCGGTCAAAACAAATTCATCCGATGCTGAAATCTGTTGAATATCCAGATAATTATGTTGGAAGTTGCATATTTGTGCAAGATTTTCGATATTGAGACCATGAAGTCAAGTAATACCAGTGTAGGAAATTCATGGAAAATATCAGCCAGACCACAGGGCAGGCAACTCTGAAAAGTTGTCTGCCCTGCTCAAAAGTTGCCTGCCCCAATTTCAACTATAATCTGCCGTAATATCGCATAATTTTCGAAAGATTGTAAAAGAGGCAATGCATGTAATGTTGTATCATGCATGTAATGTCATATATTCAATTTAGTTTTATGATTTATTACTGGTGTTTATGTATATTAAATGTATATGTGACCTATGTTGCTTGAGATCAGCCAAACCATCATGCTTCAGATTGATAGAACCAGTGACAAAAGCTCCATTGGCATATTTCCGAAGTCTATCTGGGGTTTTTCGTTTAGACAAGGGCCCATATGCAGCTCTACACACCTTACAGTAGATAGTTTGTTTGTCATCAGATACCAGCCAGTCAAACTCCTTGCTTCCAACTGCCCACAACAGTTCTCCTTCTCTTATCTTTATCATATTTTTGTTGTGCTTTCTTTCTCTCTTCAGTTTGTTTTCGTTTTTGAGAAGTCTTTGGTTCAGGTGGTTTTATCCCAAGATAGTCATACAACATTTTCAGATATTTGGAACAATTAACAATCAATTTTCTGTGATATTTTGACAAAACTCATGGTAGGATGCTGGTTTTCAAAGTCACAGACATAGATGTGACTTGGGGTGGATTTCACTGAGCTGTGTGTATCAAGCTCTCTGATTGGCTGTACCTCCGAAGCAACAGCCAATCAGAGCGCTCGTTTCATTTCTAAGCGAAAACAATATGGCCGCACCCACGTCAGTAAACAAACCAACAGAATCTAGTGAAAAATGTCTTGAAAAGTCCTTCAATATGATGAAATATCGAGAGAACAATGAACCCCCTCAAAGAGGGACCGCCCGTGGGGCTGGCAACTTATAAATTCATTCCGCCCTTGCTGCAAACTGACCGCGACGGGCGGTGGGGCGGGCACCCATTTCCTACACTGGTAATACGCCACGAAACGTTCCAAATAGGGTATAAAATGCTCGCGTCCATATTGGCCCCTGCCCCTCTTGACAGTGCGTTCATTATTCTAAATAGTGCGTCTTGGACACGGGCGCGCCAACAATCTGAGTCTCTGAAGAAGGTATGCCAAAGTGAAACAACTTTGTAGTCATTGTAGAATTTAAAATCTTGCCAAACTAGATTAAGAATGGAATAATATGCTCACTTTGTTCTTTTCTCATAAGGACTAGCTGAGGCTTTCTAAAAGAGACAACACCACAGCCAGTTATTTATACTGTATGCAATAGTTAAGTCTAGAAGTTACGAGAGTCTTTATACATCAAGGTGACATTAGTAGTTCAAGAAAAGGTTCTGTTCATTGAAGCTTTGACATATTTAGTTTAGCCTTTCATTTTGCATAGCTGTGCAGTTAAATCCAGTCAAACATTCCTTTTTAGTGCTGCTGTACTGAACAGTCATCCCATTACACCATGTTGGGCAAAATGGTCCCCAGTTGTAGGCAGGCTGCCCTTTTCCATGGCCCAACTGGAAGTCCAGATACTGCACAAGCACCTATACAATGACAAACTTAGCATAAAAGATGGGTAATGAATTGCTCAAATAATATCTGTTCAGCCACCTTCTGTGGTTTCCTGGGGTTGGGCCTCAGAAAACAAATCGCAACTGAATGAAGAACCTCTTTGGTCAGTAAAGCTTCTTAGGCAAGTCACACTCTCCTGGGATTTCACCCTAATAAGAGCAAGTAAGCCCATTGATGGGATGCTAGGGCATTAAACTCTTCAGACTGCCTTGATCCATGGCCTGAACCTCTGTTATTTACACATGTCTCCAGTAAGAGCCTGATGTTTTGGCTTCTGCAGGTTCATCAGAGCATGGTTGATATGAGCAAGTTCTCAAAATTGCCGGCAAGTTTGGCATCATCCAAGCTTAGACCATAACAACAGCAGTTTAAAGCTAACAGCTGAGCATTTTAGGAAGAAACAGAAGACAGACACAATTGAGTTTTCCAATGATCTGTTTGATGACTGTCACTTCGTCAGCGTGCACAGACTCAGCTCACTGCAGAGAGAGAAAGGGCTTGCATAAGTATTTTTAGAAATACATTTCTCCTGATATTGCCATCGATGGTGGTACAAACTACTAAACAGTTTGAAGCAATGACCACAGCAACAATGTAGTAAGTTATGAGACTTGTTCGTAAGGTCATAGTGAACTATGATGTGACTGACCAAGCAGAATGAGATGATGGAAAGTTGCCTAGATAGCAACCAAACTAACATGGATGAACTCTTCCAGTCACCATAGATTCTGAGAGGCAGGTTTTTGTGGACATGGATAGGAGGGTCAAGGAGAAACATGAACATTTTAATATTTTTGTTGTCACCTCATAACTGCTTGTGGTCAAATTCTGCCCAATGAGCACCCACCTTTAAACATATTTTTTACCTCATGGTGTTTGGATTGTCTTTTAGGCATTATAAATATCATGAGTTTTACCTTCCTGTTCTGTTGAAGCTCTGAGTATACAGTATCATCACCCAGACTGGCTTTCTCTAGTTGGGAACAAGAAACAAATCCTTGATTAATTTCCTGAATAAAACTCCAGCTCATCTAAACTGCTTAAGTGGGGGGAAAAAAAAAGACAAGAAACACCCGACCCAAAAATAGAGATGACCTGAAGGCTGCTGTCAAAAGCAACCATGGCTTTGGTAACACCTTAGCAGTGATCGCCTCCATGCCATGCCACATTGATGCAGTAATTCATGGTAAAGGAGCCCCCACCAAGTATTGAGTGTAGAAATGAACATACTTTTCAGAAGTTGGACATTTCTGTATTGTAAATCATTTTGATTGATCTTAGGAAATATTCTAATAATTTGAGATACTGGATTTCTGATTTTCATGAGCTGCAAGCCATAATGGCTTTGGATTTAATGTATGTGAACACCAAGGGTGCATATAGCTCATCACCCCTCCCCCCACTGGGCCGTTCTGACCACGATCTGGTTCACTTGTCCCCTACATACATACCTATGGTGAATAAACAACCACCCACCAAGAGGTATGTAAGGAGCTGGTCTGAGGAGACCAGTATGGCACTGAGGGACTGCTTTGACACCACACACTGGGATGTGTTGTGTGAACCTCACTGGGATGACATTGATCGCCTGACAACCTGCATCACGGATTACATTAATTTGTGTTGAAAACACTGTGCCAGTCAGGAAGGTACGGTGTTTTCCCAACAATAAACCCTGGGTGACCTCTGAACTAAAAGCCCTAATAACGAGAAGAGGGTTTTTAAATCTGGCAACAAGGAGGAGAGTACAGAGGGAGCTGAAGAGGGGGATAAGGAGAGGCAAGGACAGCTACAGGAGGAAGCTGGAGGAGCACCTCAAGGGGAGCAACACCGGAGAGGTATGGAGAGGCCTGAAAACCATTTCTGGCCACACAAAGGACAGTGGGAGGGGCCCTGTATCTGGGGACCAGGACTGGGCAAATGAGTTGAATCTCTTTTTCAACAGATTTAACTGCCACCCCACCCTCCCCCCACTCACCATAGTCCTGACCTGTCTGTGATATCACTCCACCCCCCCCATAATACCTCTGACACCAACAGCTCCACTCTAAATTGACCGTAGGTGTGAATGTGAGTGTGAATGGTTGTCTGTGTCTATGTGTCAGCCCTGTGATGACCTGGCGACTTGTCCAGGGTGTACCCCGCCTTTCGCCCGTAGTCAGCTAGGATAGGCTCCAGCTTGCCTGTGACCCTGTAGAAGGATAAAGCGGCTAGAGATAATGAGATGAGATGAGACCAACAGCTCCCTCCTCACACCACATCACCCCCCTCTGCTCCCTGCCAGACCAATCCACACACTCCACCCCCGACCTCACTCTACAGGAGTCACACCTCGGCTACACCCCTTGTCTCTCCATAACAGCTGATCAAGTGTTGAAAGAGCTGAGGAGGATCAAGACGAGGAAAGCTGCTGGCCCTGATGGTATCAACTCCAGACTGCTTAAGGACTGTGCAGATCAGTTCTGTGGGATTCTTCTGTACATTTTCAACCTGAGCCTCAGTCTGGAGAAAGTTCCACTTCTGTGGAAAACATGTGTCGTTCCAGTTCCCAAGACTGCGCACCCCAGGGAGCTCAACCACTTTCGGCCAGTAGCTTTAATGTCTCACCTAATGAAGATCATGGAGAGGATTGTTCTCTCCCACCTCCGACACCTGGTGAACAGCGAGATGGACCCCCTGCAGTTCGCATATCGACCGGGCATTGGTGTGGATGACGCTTTCATTTACCTGTTGCACCTGGAGGGCACTGGGAGCACTGCAAGAATCATGTTCTTTGACCTCTCCAGTGCTTTCAACACAATCCAGCCATCACTGCTTAGGGGGAAGCTGGAGGGAACTGGTGTCAACTGCCACCTGGCTGCATGGATCATTGACTACCTCATTAACAGACCGCAGTATGTGAGGCTTCGCGACTGTGTATCTGATGTGGTAGTCTGCAGTACAGGGGTTCCACAGGGTACAGTGCTCTCTCCTTTCCTCTTTACACATATGATTTCAGCTACAACACAGACAGTTGCCACCTCCAGAAGTTCTCAGATGATACAGCCATCGTTGGGCGTGTGTCAGAGGGGGACAATCTGGAGTACAGAGAGGTCATCACCAACTTTGTCGCCTGGTGCGAACTGAACCACCTGTGCATCAACGCCAGCAAGACAAAGGAGGTGGTGATCGATTTCAGAAGGACTGCTCCTCAAATTGCACCAGTGAACATCCAGGGTTTGGACATTGAGATCGTGGAGGAGTACAAATACCTGGGTGTTCACCTCAACAACAAACTGGACTGGACTAACAACACAGATGTCCTGTACAAGAAGGGCCAAAGTCATCTCCACCTGTTGAGAAGACTGAGGTCTTTTGGTGTGTGCAGGACACTGCTTAGGACTTTTTATGACTCTGTGGTGGCATCAGCGATTTTTCTATGCTGTGGTCTGCTGGGGCTGTGGAAGTTCAGAGAGGGACAGGAAGAGACTTAATAAACTTGTCAGAAGGGCAGGCTCAGTCTTGGACTGTCCTCTGGACTCCATTGAGGAGGTGGGTGAGAGGAGGATGTTAGCCAAGCTGACATCAATCATGGGTAACCCCTCTCACCCCCTACATGAGGCTGTGGGGGCTTTAAGCAGCTCTTTTAGTAGTAGACTGCTACACCCACAGTGTAAGAAGGAGAGATACCGCAGGCCATTCATACCTGCTGCTGTCAGACTGTATAACACCCACAACTTGTAATGTAGCACCAATAACCTGTTTGTCGTTATTTTTGCACTACTTCACCACTACTACCTCTGCCATCTCTCATCGATGCAATAATGTAGGCCTTAAACAATTTTTATGCATACTTGTATATATTATACACAGAGTCTACCTGTAATGTGCAATTTTTCCAAGCCTCTCAATAAGGCAATTTTTCTATACTTTTTCACGGTAGATAATGCAAATAGCCCTCTATATTTAATCTTTCATTTGTCCAATTTTTCAGTTTTATTTGTTATCTGTATGACATTTTCTTGCTACTGTAACACATGAATTTCCCCGATGTGGGATGAATAAAGTGAAATATAATCATCAAAATTAAAACAAAAAAAGGCTTGAAATATTTCACTTTGTGTAATGAATATAGATATGAAAGTTTACCTTTTTGAATTCAATTATAAAAAATGAACTTTTTCACGATATTCTAATTGTTTGAGCTGCATTAGTATTATGTCAATAGTAATCATAAAATAATTCAATATTATGTTAACGGGCTGCCTAGCCAAGCCTTTTGGGTTAATCAATTCTCACTGTCTCTGTCAAAGTTGGTGTCATGTTCATGCACATGTGCACTGTAACGGATGTCAGATTAAATTTAGGTTCCAATCCTCTCCTCAGCATCGACTGAAAATGCAGCCAAAAGTGCACTGTCCTGCTGGTTTATTCTGTTACTTTTCAGTCCACCACATTCAGTCTGCCACTTAGTACTGTATCACTTTCAATATTAAAGTGCACATGAACACCAGACCACTCTTGTGAGATTGGTACCTTTTGAAAATTCAACCCAGAGGTGGGTAAAACCGTGCCAGGTTGACACTGGTATGATTAAAAAAAAATACGCAGCTACCTGTACAACTAATTAAATTGAAAATGGGTGTGTTAGATTTATGGTAGATATGTGAACGATCAATCAACAATAGTCAATAGTATCAGCGGTGCCGAGGTGGTGGGGGCCCCAAATCAAAATCTGCTTAGGGCCCCATAAAATCTTGGCCTGGCCCTGGGGGAATAAAACCCTCAGGGATGTGCTATTATAGGGAATGAAAATCCACTACTTCACACTATCCTGTTCTTGATGTTTCCCTGTAACAGCACATCACTGACTGTTTTGTTCGTCACATCATGGCATGAAACAAGAGTAGTGTGCAGATGATCCATGATACAAAATACATTATCATTTCACTCTACCTTTTACTTTCTTCAGTTTTTTTGTTTGTTTTAGTTCAATCTCAGCATAAGTCACATCACCAACACCTGCACCTTGTTCAGCATCAGCACCTGGAGTAGCAGAGAACAAAACCATCCCAGTGATCTTTAGCCGTGTAATACATCACTCATAACTCATAAACAGAAACATAAGTCATGATCCATCTCTGGCTAAATCTACACTGAACATGAGCTGCTTTTTTAGAGAGTAACTCTTAGTTTCCTTTATCATTCAGTTTGTGGCATCTTTTTAATGTGCGATATCTTTGATTTGTGCTCGGTAGATCACATCACTGCTTTTTAATGGAGCCTGTGATGGAATGGATTCTTCTGATCTGGAGGAAAAATACAGACCCCAGATCCTGATACGTTTATGTATTAAATTATTGAATGTGCTGAAAATTTCAGGTGTTATTTGCTGACTTTGTTTCTCAACAAATGCATGAAATGTCTCAGCACTCTACCATTGTTCCTGTTTGCCTTCTTTTTCTTTGTGACCTTTGTGTAAGTGGCTTCGCTGCTCTCAGTTGCAGCTTCACCAGAACACAGTGCAGTGTGTTAATCACAAGCCCCTTCTGTACTTTACTGTATCGAGTTAATCTACAGTTAAGTCACCTAATGTAAGAGGAAATGTCTGATATGAAATAAAGCTGCATTGGTGCTTGAAAGTTTGTGAACCCTTTAGAATTTTCTATATTTCTGCATAAATATAACCTCAAACATAATCAGATTTTCACACAAGTCCTAAAAGTAGATAGAGAACCCAGTTAAACAAATGAGATTAAAATATTATACTTGGTCATTTATTTATTGAGGAAAATGATCCAATATTACATATCTGTGAGTAGCAAGAGTATGTGAACCTCTAGGATTAGCAGTTAATTTGAAGGTGAAATTAGAGTCAGGTGTTTTCAATCAATGGTATGACAATCAGGTGTGAGTGGGCACCCTGTTTTATTTAAAGAACAGGGATCTATCAAAGTCTGATCTTCACAACACATTTGTGGAAGTGTATCATGGCACAAACAAAGGAGATTTCTGAGGACCTCAGAAAAAGCGTTGTTGATGCTCATCAGGCTGGAAAAGGTTACAAAACCATCTCTAAAGAGTTTGGACTCCACCAATCCACAGTCAGACAGACTGTGTACAAATGGAGGAAATTCAAGACCATGGTTACCCTCCCCAGGAGTGGTCGCCCAACAAAGATCACTCCAAGACCAAGGTGTGTAATAGTCGGCGAGGTCACAAAGGACCCCAGAGTAACTTCTAAGCAACTTAAGTCTCTTACATTGGCTAATGTTCATGAGTCCACCATCAGGAGAACACTGAACAACAATGGTGTGCATGGCAGGGTTGCAAGGAGAAAGCCACTGCTCTCCAAAAAGAACATTGCTGCTCATCTGCAGTTTGCTAAAGATCATGTGGACAAGCCAGAAGGTTATTGGAAAAATGTTTTGTGGACGGATGAGACCAAAATAGAACTTTTTGGTTTAAATGAGAAGCATTATGTTTGGAGAAAGGAAAACACTGCAATCCAGTATAACAACCTTATCCCATCTGTGAAACATGGTGGTGGTAATATTATGGTTTGGGCCTGTTTTGCTGCATCTGGGCCAGGACGGCTTGCCATCATTGATGGAACAATGAATTCTGAATTTTACCAGCGAATTCTAAAGGAAAATGTCAGGACCTCTGTCCATGAACTGAATCTCAAGAGAAGATGGGTCATGCAGCAAGACAATGACCCTAAGCACACAAGTCGTTCTACCAAAGAATGGTTAAAGAAGAATAAAGTTAATGTTTTGGAATGGCCAGGTCAAAGTCTTGACCTTAATCCAATCGAAATGTTGTGGAAGGACCTGATGCGAGCAGTTCATGTGAGGAACCCCACCAACATCCCAGAGCTGAAGCTGTTCTGTACAGAGGAATTGGCTAAAATTCCTCCAAGCCGGTGTGCAGGACTGATCAACAGTTACCGGAAACGTTTAGTTGCAGTTATTGCTGCACAAGAGGGTCGCACCAAATACTGAAAGCAAAGGTTCACATACAACCCCGATTCCAAAAAAGTTGGGACAAAGTACAAATTGTAAATAAAAATGGAATGAAATGATGTGGAAGTTTCAAAATTCCATATTTCATTCAGAGTAGAACATAGATGACATATACCAAATGTTTAAACTGAGAAAATGTATCATTTAAAGAGAAATTAGGTGATTTTTTTTTTTTTTTTTTTAATTTCATGACAACACATCTCAAAGTTGGGACAAGGCCATGTTTACCACTGTGAGACATCCCCTTTTCTCTTTACAACAGTGTGTAAATGTCTGGGGACTGAGGAGACAAGTTGCTCAAGTTTAGGGATAGGAATGTTAACCCATTCTTGTCTAATGTAGGATTCTAGTTGCTCAACTGTCTTAGGTCTTTTTTGTCGTATCTTCCATTATATGATGCGCCAAATGTTTTCTATGGATGAAAAATCTGGACTGCAGGCTGGCCAGTTCAGTTCCCGGACCCTTCTACGCAGCAGTGATGCTGTAATTGATGCAGTATGTGGTTTGGCATTGTCGTTGGAAAATGCAAGGTCTTCCCTGAAAGAGACGTCATCTGGATGGGAGCATATGTTGCTGTAGAATCTGGATATACCTTTCAGCATTGATGGTGTCTTTCCAGATGTGTAAGCTGGCCATGCCACACGCACTAATGCAACCCCATACCATCAGAGATGCAGGCTTCTGAACTGAACGCTGATAACTTTGGTCGTCCTTCTCCTCTTTAGTCCCAATGATACGGCGTCCCTGATTGCCATAAAGAACTTCAAATTTTGATTCGTTTGACCACAACACTTTTCCACAGTCCATTTTAAATGAGCCTTGGCCCAGAGAAGACGTCTGCGCTTCTGGATCATGTTTAGATACGGCTTCTTTGAACTATAGAGTTTTAGCTGGCAATGGCGGATGGCACGGTGAATTGTGTTCACAGATAATGTTCTCTGGAAATATTCCTGAGCCCATTTTGTGATTTCCAATACAGAAGCATGTCTGTATGTGATGCAGTGCCGTCTAAGGGCCCGAAGATCACAGGCACCCAGTATGGTTTTCCGGCCTTGACCCTTACGCACAGAGATTCTTCCAGATTCTCTGAATCTTTTGATATTATGCACTGTAGATGATATGTTCAAACTCTTTGCAATTTTACACTGTTGAACTCCTTTCTGATATTGCTCCACTATTTGTTGGCCCAGAATTAGGGGATTGGTGATCCTCTTCCCATCTTTACTTCTGAGAGCCTCTGCCACTCCAAGATGCTCTTTTTATACCCAGTCATGTTAATGACCTATTGCCAATTGACCTAATGAGTTGCAATTTGGTCCTCCAGCTGTTCCTTTTTTGTACCTTTAACTTTTCCAGCCTCTTATTGCCCCTGTCCCAACTTTTTTGAGATGTGTTGCTGTCATGAAATTTCAAATGAGCCAATATTTGGCATGAAATTTCAAAATGTCTCACTTTCGACATTTGATAGGCTGTCTCTGTTCTGTTGTAAATACAATATGTTTTTGAGATTTGTAAATTATTTTATTCCATTTTTATTTACAATTTGTACTTTGTCCCAACTTTTTTTTTTGGAATTGGGGTTGTACTTTTGCCATTCAGATATGTAATATTGGATCATTTTCCTCAATAAAGAAATGACCAAGTGAAATTTGTCTCATTTGTTTAACTGGGTTCTCTCTGTCTACTTTTAGGACTTGTGTGAAAATCTGATGATTTAGCTCATATTTATGCAGCAATATAAATTCTAAAGGGTTCACAAACTTTCAAGCACCACTGTACCTGTTCCACTCGTATCTGCCTGAGTCACAGTGTCATAAATGTGTTCATTTCCTACAGAAAAAAGAACAATTAAGTGAATGTTATAAATGTGACTGTAGATTACAAAACAAGATTTCAAACAAATAAAATGTTTTATTATGAGATTATAATTTTACAATGGATTTCGAAGAAAGATGTGAGTTTCTGTGAATAAATGTAGAAATAAACAGTCACTGAGACAGTGTCTGACCAGCCTGAAGTGGTGTATATCCTGCCTGAGTCTCTTCAGCTCCTGACCGCCTCTGATTCTGATCTGATGTCTGATTGGTTTTCTGCTGCTTTTCTATAGAGAGAGACAGATTCCTCATCTGAACAGGGTGTAAATAGGAACAGAAACACTTTATTTTACACAGCCCTGATTTACAGTGTAATGAACAGGGAGAGTATGATATAATTCTAATAACAATAGGGAGTTAGGAGTGAAACTACATGTATGAACTGCACAACCTGTAGTAAAGTCATATTTACAACTAAACTTAATGATTTAACAAAAACCTAGATTCTGTTATTAAACCAGGTTCAGTATGACAGATCTCACACCCACATTAAGTACTGAGAATTTGCAAAAAAACAATCAAACTATTATGTGACACATTTTCTTTATTCTTGAGAAATTATGATTATATCATCACTAAATTAGCTATCAGACCTTTCTTTCTTTTGTAGGACCACAGCAGGATCATTAAGATCAGTAACGCGATGAACAAAAATCCCAAACCCACAGCCACTCCTACTGTTCCACCACTGGATCTAAATCCTGGGACTGAGGAGAGAAAGAGAGCAGAATTTAAGCTTTAAAACACTCTACAACTAAACCGTGTTATTAAAACTAGACTCAAATTCACCCAAGGTTTCTCACGTCTAACTGAGACCCAGCTTTTCAGTGACTCTCCTCTCTCTGGGTGTTTACAGTGGTAGAAACTTTCATCTGACTTTGAGACCTTATGGATGATCATCTCTCCTGTAGTCTGTGTCTGGAGGACTGATTCATCTCTATACAACTCAGCTTGGAGGTTTGAGGGCTTTGGGTTTTGCTATAAACAGCGTAGAGTCAGAGGATGTCCCTCAGTCACATGACTTCTCTTCCCTCCATTCAGGACATTGCACCAAGGCGTTGCATGTCTCGAGCCAGAAACAACATCAGTGACCCCTCACACCCTCATGATGGACTGTTTTCCCCTCTGGCCTCTGGAAAGGGGTTCTGCAACAGTAGGTGCAGGACCACCAGGTTCTGTAACAGCTTTTTCCCCCAGGTCACTAGACTGCTGAACTCCAAACCCAAACTCTAAACTTCTATTTATAACTTGAGCATTCCAAATTCCACAGGTCACTTTATACTGTTGCACTTTAATATTTTTGCTGCTGCATAATTTAATTTAATTCACTTCATATTTATTTTTGTGCTGAGCCAAACTGCAACGAAATCTCGTTTGGTGTACACTTGTTGCATACTGAATGACGACAAAGGTTGTCTAAGTCTTGTCTCAGTCTTTTTATTGCCATCAGTGCCATTCACCACTCATTTTATCTAACTATTGTTGTTGTTAATATTATAATCATTTTATTTACCCATTGTACACTAGGGATGGCGAAAACTAAAAAAAAATCTTGACCGACTGTCCTGTCTTCTTATAAGACAGTTCTTTGACGCCGTAGGTGTTTTTAAATAAAGCTGACGATTTATTCCAATAACATAAAGGCGATTCTTCATTAAACGTTGTCACAAATCAACATAAAGTCAAATAAGTCCTTGAATAACCAAAACAAACATTAACCATCAAGTTGTTATTTTTGCTCTTTCTGGTTTAAAAACCTTTGTGCCTGCTGGCGTCTCTACGTTCCACAGTCCACCATTTCCAGCAAGTGCCTTGTCTAAACCTGTGCTCCTAATTAAGCACAGGTGCGTTAATTACACCCTTCCTGCACCGGGCTCCACTCAAGGTCAAGCCATGGTTCCAACATGTATTCTACCTTTTGGCCAGCAGGTGTAAAACAGAAAGTAAAGAAATGGCTCCTACATACCGGCCCTCTTACTGGTACCGGGCAAAGGTACAATAACAACAAACAAAACATGTAGTCCGGGAGCCATGGGGTCGGACCCGGAATTTTTGGTTAAAGTTTTTTTTTTTGCTTTATCTTATGGATTTGAGGTAGCTCTTCAAGATTTAAGAGGGTGCCCGGTGATATCCCTTGGGCAATTTAATATATTAACCCTTTAATGCCCTATATGCCCAAATAATGGAAGAAAATACAAAAAAAAATAATATCAGTGTAAATACTGATATTAAATGCACCAAGTTGGCTGTATCTGATAGGTATTCACATTTTTCTCTATATTTGTCATTCAAATACATCAAATGTGGATTAATTAACCCTTTCATAACTTTTCCAAATTAGCGATTTTTATACAAGTATTACATAAACTCTACAGTTAATACAAAATAATGATCAATATCTATGTAAGAACTATACAGCATGCAAAAGAACTATATACAGCATGCACACACACACACACACTAATGACCAATAACTATGTAAAAGAACTATATACAGCATGCATAAGGGGCGGCACGGTGGTGTAGTGGTTAGCGCTGTCGCCTCACAGCAAGAAGGTCCTGGGTTCGAGCCCCGTGGCCGGCGAGGGCCTTTCTGTGTGGAGTTTGCATGTTCTCCCCGTGTCCGCGTGGGTTTCCTCCGGGTGCTCCGGTTTCCCCCACAGTCCAAAGACATGCAGGTTAGGTTAACTGGTGACTCTAAATTGACCGTAGGTGTGAGTGTGAATGGTTGTCTGTGTCTATGTGTCAGCCCTGTGATGACCTGGCGACTTGTCCAGGGTGTACCCCGCCTTTCGCCCGTAGTCAGCTGGGATAGGCTCCAGCTTGCCTGCGACCCTGTAGAAGGATAAAGCGGCTAGAGATAATGAGATGAGATGAGATGAGACAGCATGCATACACTCACACCAATGATCCACTATGTAAACGAACTATATACAGCATGTATACACTCACACCAGTGATCCACTATGTAAAAGAACTACAGCATGCAATAGAACTATATACAGCATGCATACACTCACACCAGTGATCCACTATGTAAAAGAACTACTGTATATACAGCATGAAATAGAAATATATACAGCATGCATATACATTCACACCAGTGATCCACTATGTAAAAGAACTATATACAGCATGCAATAGAACTATATACAGCATGCATATACACTCACACCAGTGATCCACTATGTAAAACTACAGTATGCAATATATCAAGCATGCAAAATGGCATATACAGCATGCGCACACACACACACAAGAATAGCAAAAGATACTGATTTTCAATTAACCAAATTGGCTGTACAGTATTCACACTTTACTGTCATTCAAATTAGTCAAACATGTAATTGACCCTTTCATAAATTTGCAAAATTAACAAGTTTGATACAAGAACTACAGTACATAAAGCATGTACGTGCATGCATGCATGCACACGCACACACATACACATGCACACACACTAATGAGCAATAATTATGTAAAATAATTACATACAGTATGCAAACACACACACAAAACACAAACTATTTAAGGAAAGAACTATGAGTTCAGATGAAAAAAAAAAAACCTCTAAACCCTTTGCCATTGCTTAGTGTCTGTAAAAATATGCTTATGTACTGGATGCCAGCTAGTACAGAGGAGAATGTTAAGTAAACCTTACTCCCCAACATTTTAAAAGTCGTGCTAGTCAGTGGAAGAGCAGTGTGGTTTGGAGTGGGGGTGAATCGGGGACAATGCCCTGAATTTTACTAGGGAACCAGGAACATTACTATTTCAACAGTTAATATCGTAAAAATAAGCAATCTATTAGCTTAATGTATTAGCTTAAGGAAACCTTACTGCCCAACGTTTTAAAAGTCGTGCTAGTCAGTGGACTGGCTAGTGCACATGACTCTCAGTCTACAAGCAGTGTGGTTTGGAGTGGGGGTGAGGGTAAGGTTAACAGACTTTTGAGATGATAATCGGGGACAATGCCCTGAATTTTCCTAGGGAACCAGGGACATTACTATTTCAACAATCAATATCGTTAAAATAAGCAATCTGTTAGCTTAATGTATTAGCTTAAAAAAAATCAGTGACTAGCATTTACTAGGTGAGAGTTGGGTGTGCTAGCCAGTGTTGTGAAACTATGGGTCTAGTTCACTGGTGAGCAGTGAGTACATGTCACTGCTCTTTCATGATTACAGTCAAATAGCTTCTCTGCTTAGCTTATGCGTGCTGTGATCTTTTGGGGGCAGTGTGATTGACAGAGTTAGCAAGATAGCTCCACAAGTTGGCTTGAATTAGCTAATTGTGTCCCTCATATGCCCCTGCAGAAGTAAACACAAGGATGACAATGGAGTGTATGCCTAATAATTTAAGGCTCGCATTAACAACCAAAGTAATAGAGTAATAAAGGGCTTTTTGGTATAAGCCCCGCCCCCAATTGCATGGCCACACCCCCAACCATGGCTGGAACCCCACCCCCAGGCCTTAAACTCATCCTATTATGTTAACAAACACAAAAATAAGTATGATATATAGACTTTGGTGAACATAAAGTGAAGAATGTCAAAATGTCAGAATTTAGGCTATGACTGCAGCACATCCAACAATAAAGGGCCAATATCCGGAATTGCCCAAGGGATATCACCGGGCACCCTCTCTTATCTTAATGAGTAGACCTTGGACAACAACAAACAGCAAAAAAAAAACCTTTAACCGACGAAGCCAGGTTCAGCCAAATTTGGGCCTTTGGCTTCCGGACTAATGGAGCCATACCACAGAAGAATTCATCAACTCAAATCATCATATTGCACAACAAACATCAGTTTCTCTCCAACAACACTTTTTTTTTGTGCCCCCTTTTTTTTTTTTTTTACAAAAATTCGTTTCAAATGTCCATGACTGCAATGTCCTTTCAAGAGCTCATATACATGAGTACTTCTTGTAAAGCATTTGAACACAGTTCATGTGTCATAAGAGGCATGGTAGCGAGTCCATTGTGTATGTTCTGCATGTGTATGTATACGACACTCGTGTGCACGAATAGATCCATAGATCAGTCCATGTGCGCTTGTGAAGACTGAAGCCATCAATATAGGCCGTAAGGTGAACCCCGAAAAGTCTTTCAGAAACAAGATTCCGCTCCGACGTCTCCGAACTACATAATATCCAATTCTTAAAAATGGATGTATTATGAAATGATGTCATCAAAAAGTTCTCACCTTGTAATGCTGTCAATTTTTCGCACGAAGGCTTGAAAAAGCGAACTAATGTCATCGGCGCGGAATGATATTTTGGCACCGCAGAATAAGATTTCGCTACAGAACAGGTTTCACGGTTGCTGACGTAGCCCCATTTTGTAAACAAGAGACCAACATGGCAGCCGCCACAGCCTCGTCTAGCAGCAGTGGAGGAGAGGAAAGTTTGGAAATAACGGCAAAAAGGAGAAAACTTCTTGCACGTAAGCAGTGCTATATGCATATAGCTTCTGTGAAGCACGGAGTGACCCAGGAATTTACCTTCAAACGGTGGAATACATACCGGGAATACATACCCCCCCTCCGAAGCTGGCCCCTCAACATCGGGCAGCACTAAGAGTCTTAGATCCAGGTCAGCACTGCCTATGTCCAGCTCAGGTCCCGTCCTTCCTGCCCTGTGCATTATATGTCTCATCTCATCTCATCTCATTATCTGTAGCCGCTTTATCCTGTTCTACAGGGTCGCAGGCAAGCTGGAGCCTATCCCAGCTGACTACGGGCGAAAGGCGGGGTACACCCTGGACAAGTCGCCAGGTCATCACAGGGCTGACACATAGACACAGACAACCATTCACACCTACGGTCAATTTAGAGTCACCAGTTAACCTAACCTGCATGTCTTTGGACTGTGGGGGAAACCGGAGCACCCGGAGGAAACCCACGCGGACACGGGGAGAACATGCAAACTCCACACAGAAAGGCCCTCGCCGGCCACGGGGCTCGAACCCGGATCTTCTTGCTGTGAGGCGACAGCGCTAACCACTACACCACCGTGCCGCCCTGCATTATATGTAAAAAAAAAAAAACCCTCAAATTCGTCTTAAAGGGAGGCAAATGACAAAAGGAAGCTCTTTCAAAAGCTGAGACCTTAACAGCAGGTAAGCAAACCCACCCACACACACACACACACACACACACACACACAAAGGGTCACAATCACTGATCAACCCACCAACCCCCCTGCCCCCACACACACAAAGGGTCACTATCACTGATGACTATCTACAGTGCTATCTCCCTCTGCAAGTGTGTTTGCATGCATGGATGTTATGTTTCAATGTTTGTATGCATGTAACATATGTGTGCCTTTATGTGAATATGCTACTGGCAAACTTAAATTCCTATGTGGTAATAAGCATGTCTTTCTGTCTGGCAAGGCAAGTTGCAGACTGCTGCTGAGACTAAAGATGACCACAGTATTCTGGTACACATTAAGGACAAAGACTGTGTGGCTCTGGAGGTGCAGTACCACAAGAGCTGCTACCAGCAGTACACCAGATTTCTGAATGAGCCTGCTAGACAAGAGAAGGACAAGTAAGCCATGTACTAACTTCTCATACATGACCATAGAATGCTACTTGCTACTGTTCAATGTGAAGACAATTAGTCACAGCACTGTGTGTGTGTGTGTGTGTGTCTTCCCCCCCTCTCTCTTTCTCTGTCACTGACACCTAGGTCATTGCCTGGATGCTGACCCCTGCCTTTTTGCACCGTGCCACAGGACTTTTTATATATATATATATATATATATATATATATATATATATATATATATATATATATAGTGTATATATAAATTTGCATTTGTAATGTGTATATATCACTGTTTTGTTGTTTACATTTTCTATTAAAGTTTGCAATTTGCCACATAGTTCTGTTGTGTGATGTATGATGACTAAGTCTTGCATCTTCTTTGTTGCCGCTGCTGCAGGTGCATAGTGCTGCCTAGTGCGTTTACCTACCTCTACTGTGCCGCTGCATAGGTAGTGAATACTTGAATCCCTGCCATTGTGCCTCTGAACTGAGTAATAGAACTGCAATATTATATATAGGTTGTATTATTATTATTGTGTATTATTATTCCTATGGACTCTTCTCCTTCCTGCACAATTTCTTAAATCTTGATCTGAAATCACACGCATTGCCTATATATTATATATGCCATATGGCTAATCCATGGTGTGTATAGCCCACAATGACGAGTCAATACTCTATTCCATTACTGCCTGTGTAACATTGTAGGTCTGTTTTTCAAGCAAATTGTTTTATGGTTGATCAGTACTTTATAGTTAATAACCTAAGAGAATGAATACATGAATGGTCCTAGTCATAGACCATTACACCATATTTTGTACTATAATAATGGTGATAATAAAAATTATTTTTATTCTAATAATAATATAAACACTTCAATATACCACATATATGCAATATTGTCTTAGTGATGTATTTAAAGCACTATTTAGGACTTAAAAGACATTTCACCCACTTTGGAGGGTGTTTGAGACTTTCTACTAATGTGACTGTAATTACTCAAGTTGTCAGCTGATCTGTGGTCAAAAATCGGCAACGCGATTGGTCCAGACCGGTCACGTGATGTCCCGACACGTCATTTTTAGAGGAAAATAGTCCGCCACGCGATCGCTCGGTGCGAGGAATTGACAGGATTATAAGGTGAGAACTTTTTTCGCCACACTTTCTAGTACTCATTCTTAATTTTAAAATAAATATTTCGTAGTTCGGAGACGTCAGAGCGAGATGAAACGAAAACGGGGTTCACCTTACGGCCTAATATACATGTCAGTCCATACAATGATTCCAAGTACTTGGTCAATCATTTTTGCATTCATTCATGTTATTCACATGTCACATTATTCATGTTTACATGTCATTCTCAAACAACAAACAAATCTTTGTGATAGGTCTTTCAATGACATTTGTTTTTGTTTTCAGGGTCACGCTATGTACCACCCCCTTTGAATCTTTCTTTGTGTCAATAACCCTCCCCAACATCCAAGATGCCCTAGGGGCAATAGGGTCAGCAACTAACACATCACCACACATGTAATTGTGTTTCTTTTTCAACCATTTCTGCCTTTCTTGTAAGGTAGGAAGATATTCCCTAACCCATCGTTTCCAGAATATATCTGACAAGTATTGTACTTGTTTCCATCTGCGTTTACTGTAGGTATCTGATTTCTGAAACACACCAGGAGATAGTGTGGGTTGACCTTTTGAGAAGTAAGAGGTGGTTTGGTGTTAAAGGTTCAAGGCCATTATGACTGTCTGAGACGGTGGTAAGTGGACGACTATTAAGGATGGCTTCTACTTCACAAAGGAATGTGTGAAGGGATTCATCATCTAGTGTTTGATCTTTGGTCAAGGCTAGAAGTGTTTGTTTCACCTGTTTTATTAACCTTTCCCAGACCCCTCCATAGTGTGAGGCGGCAGGTGGGTTATAAATCCATTCTATGCCCTTCTGCTGTAGAGCGACGTGAAGTTGGTGACTTTTGTTCCATTCTTTTATGGCGGTCTTAAGTTCACGGTCAGCTGAAATCAGGTTGCTTCCATTGTCTGACCTTATTCTGTTGCACCTGACCTCTTCTGCTCACAAACCTACGGACTGCATTGATACATGAGTCAGTGTCAAGTGACTTGGCTATTTCTAAATGAACTGCTCTGGTTGTGAGGCATGTGAAAATAACACCGTATCTTTTTACTTTACTGCGTCCCCGTTTCACTATGAGGCAACAGTTTATTTCTATTGGTGTTCATAAATCATCCACTGCTACTGTTGCTCAAGGTGTGCCTCAGGGTTCTGTCCTTGGTCCCCTTCTTTTTATATTATGTGTTTCTCCTATAGGCCAGATTATTCGTAATCATGGCCTTAACTTTCATTGTTATGCTGATGATATTCAAATCTACATCACTATCACCCCTTCCATAGCCTCTGTTCAGCTACTAAGGTCTTGCATCACTGACCTTAAGCAATGGCTGTATAAGAACTGCCTTATACTTAATGCTGGCAAAACGGAGGTTCTATTAGTAGGTACCGAAAGACAGGTTCAGAATTTCTCCAGTTTTACTATTGATGTAGATGGTGTGTCTATTCATCCTTCCCAAGTTATAAAAAACCTTGGAGTTATCTTTGACTCCACCCTTACGTTTGAACCCCATCTTAAACTAATTACTAAGAATGCTTTCTTTCACCTCCGCAATATTGCTCGTCTCCGCCCTTTTCTTTTGGAAACTGATGCCAATATGTTGGTCAATGCATTTTTTTTTCTCGTCTTGACTATTGCAATTCTCTCTCTTATGGTCTCCCTGCCACATTGCTCAATCGCCTGCAGTACATTCAAAACTCAGCAGCAAGAATCCTCACACTCACTAAGCGCACTGCTCACATCAGTCCTGTTTTACAGCAACTGCATTGGTTGCCAGTTATCTCCCGGATCAAATACAAAATCTTGCTGTTAACCTATAAAGTTCTTCATGGTTTCGCTCCTTGCTATCTCTGTGAGCTAATTCATTTGTACTGTCCCTCCCGCTCCCTTAGATCTTCTGTCTGTGGACTTCTGACTGTTCCTTGTTTTAAATTGGCATCTATGGGTGGCAGATCATTTAGTGTTGCTGCTCCTAAACTTTGGAATTCGTTACCACAATCGCTTTGTGACTGTTCCAGACTCTCTTCCTTCAAAGCCAACTTGAAAACTTTTCTCTTTACCTCACACTATTCTTCCTAATTTTTTTTTTTGGTGGTAACTCTTTTGTAAAGCGTCCTTGGGTTTGTGAAAGGCGCTATATAAATTTAACTTTATTATTATTATTATTATTATTATTGGGCCGAAGTAATCTACTCCAGCATAGGTAAAGGGCGGTGAATCTGGAGTTACCCTTTCCTTTGGCAGGTCTGCCATCTTTTGCTCTCCTAGGTGTGAATGTTGTCGTCTGCAGAACACATATTCTGGTCTGATCCTTCTGGCCAGAGAGTTTGCTGATGGTATCCAGTATTGCTGTCTTAGTTTGGCTAACATGTGGTTCGTTCCACAGTGCCCTAAATGTTCATGAATGTGTTTTAACAACATCTTGGACACATGGTGGTTCTTTGGGAGGATCACAGGGTGTTTCTGACACTCTGGCATGGCCATTCTGTGTAACCTTCCCCCTGTAAGAAGCAGCCCATCTTGCAGCATTGGATCTAGCTTACGAATGTGGCTTTGACGACTCACATGAGCATTTTCCATTTGTAGGGTTTCCATTTCATCAGGAAACGCTTCCAGTTGGGTATAATGTATGATTGCCTTTTCTGCTCTTTTGAGGTCATTCAATGTTATAGGTTGTACGGTCATGTATTTCCTCACCATTTTCATTTTCCTTTCCAACAGGTATTCCCTTTCAGGTGCGGGGCTCTTCATGGTGAGGTTGGTAAGTATTTATTTTCTCTTTTGACTTAGGTTTAGGAGCAAGTCTTTCAGCTTAAGAAGCCATGCCACTGCTCTGGTAAGTTTGTTCCAATTTGAATGATGGTAAATGAATTCACGAGTAGGATTGGTTTGCTCCTTCACCAGTGTGTTCATGACCAGGATATCCCTTTTCACTTCCACATCATCCTCTTCAACTTATTTCTGTAAGACAAGTTCGGACTTAGGCCAGTTAGTTTTCTGGCCTTTGAGGAATTCTGGGCCATTTAGCCAAGTGTTTGAATTCAGGAGTGCGCTTGCCTTAAGACCACGAGATGCACAATCTGCTGGATTCTGCTTTGTGTTTATATATCTCCATTGTTTGATGCTAGTCATCTCTCTGATTGTGTTCACTCGGTTGGCGACGAATGTTTTGAACCTTTTGTTCTCATTCTGAATGTACTTCAATGTTGATATACTATCAGTCCAAAATGTGCAACTTTCCAGTTGAATTTGCAGTTCTGCTTTGAGCAGTCTGTCCATGCGTACTGCGAGGACTGCTGCAGTGAGTTCCATTCTCGGCATTGTGGTTTGTTTTAAAGGTGCAACTCTCGACTTTGCCATCATGAATGAGGTGTGTACTTCATGTTTTGCATTAGTGAGACGGAGGTATGTGACACATCCATAGCCACTTTCTGAAGCATCGCTAAAATGATGAAGCTGAGCAGATGTTAGTGCACCAAAGTTCTGGGGCTTGAGGCACCTGTCAACAATGAGCTCTCCAATGGAGCTTAATCCGGTCATCCATTCTTGCCACGATTGGATGTAGTAGTCTGGCAATTCTTTGTCCCAGGCATAGTTATGCTTGCAAAGATCCTGAAGGATGTTTTTGGCAGTGAGAATGAAGGGACAGATGAATCCAAGAGGGTCATACACTGAAGAGATGATGGAGAGTATTCCCCTGCGAGTATATGGCTGATTTTTCAGGCTAACTGAGAAGGTAAGTTTGTCACTCTGAATTTGCCACTGTATGCCAAGAGTTCTTTCTGTTGGCAGCTCGCTGGAATCCAAGTCCAGATCTTTGACCTCTTTAGCCCTATCTGCTTGTGGAATGGACATCAGGACTGCTGTATTGTTACTAATCCATTTATGCAATCGAAAGCCTCCCATTGAGCAAGCTACTTCAAGCTCTTTGCACAATTTCACGGCACCAGTTTCTGTAGGCACCGATTTTAAGCAGTCATCTATGTAGTAGTTAGACTTGATTGTGTTGATGGTTTCAGGCATAAAGAGTTCTTTGAAATCTTCAGCACATTGTCTGAGAGCAAAGGATGCACAACTGGGTGAAGATGATGCTCCAAACAGATGCACAGTCAGCCTGTGTTCCTTTAATGGTTGGCTCAGGTCACCGTTCGGCCACCATAGGAACCTCAGAAAGTTCACATGATTCTCCATTACTTTCACCTGGTGAAACATGCTTTCTATGTCTGCCATAAAGGCAATTTGCTCTTGTCGAAAGCGCAACAGGATGCCTACCAGGTTACTGGTGAGGTTTGGGCCTTGAATCAGCTTGTTGTTCAAGGATGTTCCCTGGAAGGATGCTGAACAGTCAAATACTACCCTCAGGGAGCCTTTCTTTGGGTGATGTACTCCATGGTGTGGAATATACCACACCTTTCCACTTTCGGTAACCAGTTCGTTGGTTGGGACCACCTCTGCATGGTTCTTTTCCAACATCCCCTCCAAGAAGGCTGTGTATTCTGTGGTACTGTTCATTCTTTTCAAATTTTCTTTTCAGAGACATAACGTGCTGATGGGCCTGTTCATAGTTGTTTGGCATTGTTACATTTTCTTTGAATGGCAAGGGAAAGTAATAATGTCCATTTCTAAGTTCCTTTGACTTTTCCATTGTTGCCATAAACTGTTTGTCTTCAACTGACATTTCTGATCTCTCCTCAGCTGACAGTTCTGGGAAATCAAGGTGATATTGTTTTATTAAGTCATTCACATCCCTTATGGATATGCGGTTCGCTGATATACATGAGTGAGTTCCTTGCCTTTGACAAGTTGCTTCTTGCATAAGGCCATTCACGACCCACCCTAGGGGTGTTCTAACAGCATATGGCCCATTGCCTCTACTGTTTATAATCTCCCAGGGCTCCATTAGCTGTGCAGCATTTGTGCCTATTAGCAACTCTATATCAGCATCCAAATGTGGAATCTTCACGTCATGTATGTATGTCCATTTGTCCAGAAATTCTTGTGTTGGTATGTGGTGTTTTGCGACAGGTAGGTATGTTTGTGTATAGACCGGTGGAAGTTGGTGGTATTGCACTCCTTCCATGTTGCTTACTTCCAGGCCAGAGACTACACTGCTGTGCACTCTTTTCTCCTGTCCCATTGTACAGAGCATGATCGTGGTGTTTTTGCCAGGGATGTTCAACTTTCTTTTCAGCGAGTCTGTACAAAATGTAGCTGAGCTACCGGGGTCTAAGAATGCATGAGTTGATATCACTTGGTCACTAGTTGACATCTTCACCTTCACAGGTACGATAGTGAGAGTACATTGGCCTGATTCACCTGCCCCCATTGGGTCACTCTCGTTCACAGACACCATGGCATTACTCAAACTGGTGTCAGTCGTAATATCATCTTTGCCCTTTGCAGTATGGATGTGAAGGACTGTTGGATGAGGCAAAGAACAGGTCTCGCATTTCAATCTGTTTTTGCAGGTTTTGCCCATATGGCCCCTCGTAAGGCAACCAAAGCACATACCCTGGGCTTTCAGGTATTGTATCTTCTCTGCATTGGCCTTAGCCTTAAACATTTCACAATTTTCCAGTTTGTGATTGCCTTTGCAGAATATGCAGGAGTTGTCATTAGCAGATGGTTTCTGTTTATGTGCAGGCTGCAGACCATTCCCTTGAGCAACAGGTACTGTAACTGTGGTGGCAAAGCTGGAGCTACCACTAGGCTTGGCTTTCCTTGGTAGCTTAGATTTGTATGCTACTTTGGTGTCAGTAGGGTTCTGTATGTCACCGAAAACTGGATCGAGCAGAGCCCTAGCTTGCCTTTCAATAAACTCTACCAAATCCTTGAAAGTTGCCCTGTGGTTCTTGGTTTCTTCCATGTTGCACACATTTGCACGCCATTTATCGCGGAGATTAAATGGAAGTTTTGACACGATTAGCCTTAAATTGCTAGAGTTTTTGAGCTCTTTTAGTGCAGCAATGTCTGACATGGTGTTATAACAGCTGCGCAAAAATAGCGCATATGACCGCAGGTCATTGCCATTTTCTGGCTTGATAGCTGACCAGCTCAAAGCCTTATTCATATAGGCTGCAGCTATTTTGTATCCATTCCCAAAATTGTACTCCAACTGTTCTTTGGCTTGTTTGTATACGACAGTGGGGTCCATGTGCATAAAGCTGGTGACAAGACTTCTGGGCTCATTTTTAGTGTACTGTTGTAAGTAGTACAGTCGGTCATCCATGCTGTCAGTCTTTCTCTCCACGAACTGCTCGAATGCTTTAATGAATGTTCTGTACTGAAGAGGGTCACCATCGAATACAGGAATTTGTCTATCGGGCAGCAGAGCAAGTGCTTGTTGCTTTGCTAGCAAGGTGGTGATCTCTGTATGTCTCTTCAATACTTCTGTGACACTTCCGTCATTATCATTTGCAACTGCATTATCTACTCTGGCTATTTGAGTGCTATGAGCAGTATTTTGTGGCACAGTTTGACTTTGCGGAGTGGCTTGTGGCCTCTTTGGTTTTTGTACTGTAGCGGGAGCATTATATTCGGTTGGCTTGCCGAATTTATATAAGCCAGACAATGAGCGCTGCTCTTCAGCGTTTTTATAAACTTGCAGCTTTGCTTCAGCAACAGTGAGCTCGGAATCCAAAGCGAGTTTTTCTCTGCGCGCTTTAAATTTTGCCATAACAGTGGCTTCCTCTACGTCAAGTTCGAGTTTTTGGCTCATCGCTTGCATCTTTGCTTTCGCAGCAGCACACTGAGCTTTAGCTTCCAATTGCACGCTAGAGGTCCGAGACGCGTGACTGACAGCGCTTCCTGCTTTAATGCTTTTGGCTGTTTGTGACACGCTATCTTGTGGTTTAACATTGGGGGATTCACTCCGTTTCTCATCCTCGTCGTCATCCTCCTCACACTGCTCGCTCCTAATCCATTTTAAAATGCCATCAGTAAAGTCCTTATATAACTGATATTTCAGTTCATACCAGTCTCTCTGATCTGCTTCCTTTTTGTATTCATCTGTCATCAAACTCTGCGCTGATGCATGTATATTACAGAATTCAACTAAACACTTATCGAATAACTGAAGTTGATTATCAACAATGCGTTTGTCCTGGCCAGATTCAATAAGGCTGTTGATTTCATTTCGTTTGCGCGTTAGGACGCCAAGCTTTCCTCTGCGAGATGCAATCAACTTAAATAGTTCTCGCTCGTTTGAGAAATCACCTTCAGTCCCTTCATCGGCCATTTTGCACGCTTAATTTCAAAAATATTCAACACAAAGTTCGTCTCTTAACATAAAAGTTCAACACAACGCAGTATCAGCAGTAGGAAAGGCCAAACTAGCACAGTTCAGTTCAGTTTCTAACGTGAGCACGGCGGCTCATATGACAAAAGTCTCATACTCACGAACCAGAAGTAGGTTACTCAGTCTCACGAACCAAGAAGTCAGTAAATCCACACGAGGGTAAATCCACAAGCGAGTCCAGTAAATCCACAAACTCCCAACAGGTAGCTTGATCCACAACAGGTAGGCTGTCCGCGAACAAGCGACGACAGAGCTTCAAACTTTCCAGGCTCCCATGCGCAGTGGCTCTTGCATCGCTTCCCAACTTCGAGGTGTCCCAATCTTCCACAGCTTCGAGGTGTCCCAATCTTCCATGACTTTGAAGTGTTCCAATCTTCCAACTTGCAGGTGTTTTCTGGACTTCAGGCTTGCTTCTGGCTCGGGCGGATTTTCTTTCCAGGCGATTTTAACTTGCAGAAAGGGTTTTACCTTTTTTGCCAGATTTTCAGTAATAAATTTTCAACACCTCAAATGTTGAAAACAAACAAAAAGACATTGTTCTTTGTAAAATCTTTCTTCATGTTTGGTATTAACATATTAATTCCTGAAATAGGAAATTCACACAAACTTTTTCTTTTCCCATCCAATATCTGGCACAAAAACAACTTCCCCCTCATATATTATTTGCCTACTGCTATGGAACACACTTTTATAAGCCTATTTAGATCTGAAAACATATGCCTTATAGAACAACCCATTTCTTCATTCAGTATCAGAATACAAAAATAATTTCCAGTTATACTTGTACCATAGCCATTCTATCATCTTTGTCAAATGTGTATTTGTAGAGTAATTTCCAATGGAATCAAGTGCAACCAAGGCTGTAAAACAAACAAAGACATTTTTTTTTTCTTTCTCTCTTTGTACAAATCTAACTAGATGTTTGGTAATTGGCTAACGTATTAATTCCTGTAATGGGAAATTCACACAACCACAAATGTTTTCTTCTTTTCACATCCAATATCTGGCACAAAAAAAAATTCACTATCGTGATTTTTTTTTTTTTTGTTAACGGCGCGCGCGCCGGAGCTCGTTAGGCACGCAGGACTGACACTGTTCTGCGCAAGCGCAACACAATCGCACTAGAAAGCATGTTCAAGCTGCCAGTGTAGCTGCAGTCTTTTTAGTTGCGAATTATGAGTATTTCCACTTTCATCTCTGTGATACACAAGTTTTGATCGGCAGAAAATAGGCATATTTTAATTTTGACCGGCCGGTTGCCGGTCATGGCCGATCACGTGAAAATCGTCCGATTCTGATCGGCAGCCAGTCAATCGGTGCATCTCTGGTTTTTACCTTAGTTTTTTGCCTTTTTGGTGGCAATCTTTCAATCATTCTTTAGTTGACATTCAAGGAATAAATTGCAAAAAACAAGCTGGAGGTTATTTTAAATATTGAACTCAACACTTATCTCAACCAAAACTAAAATGAAATAAATAGTATAGTGTAACAACAAAATAATAAAATATGATAATTAGATGTAAGAAACCACTTAAAGGGATAGTTTGGGATTTTTGACATGAATCTGTATGGCATCCCCATCAATAGTGTCATGCAAACACACTGACTTACCCCTGACAGCATCCTGTGAGTCCAGTTCTTGTCCAGTTTTGGTCCAGACGAAAGTAGTCCGGCAAGTTTGTTGGGGTCACGAAAGTAAAACGTTTTTCGTCTCAAAACAGTATGTGTTCAAAAGAGTGATATATTTGCATCACAAAACCGTTGCCAAATAAAAAGTCAGACCTCGAAATCGCTTGGCACTATTTTCTCTCCCTTCTCTCACTCTCTGTGTGTGTGTGTGTGCGCAAGCGAACGAGAAGAAAGAGCACTATGAATGAGCGGAACGATACGCAATGGAATTTTTTTTTTTTCAAAATCGCGAGTCTGATTGTGTGACGATAGGAATCCATTGTGTGGCGCAGCGCCACACAATGGTCTATGTATGGGAAACCCTGAACATAAAGGCGGTTCTTCATGAAACATTGTCACAAATCAACATAAAGTCAAATAATAAGTCCTTGAATAACCAAAACAAACATTAACCATCAAGTTGTTATTTTTGCTCTTTCCAGTTTAAAAACCTTTGTGCCTGCTGGCGTCTTTATGTTCCACAGTCCACCATTTCCAGCAAGTGCCTTGTCTAAACCTGTGCTCCTAATTAAGCACAGGTGCGTTAATTACACCCTTCCTGCACCAGGCTCCACTCAAGGCCAAGCCATGGTTCCAACATGTATTCTACCTTTTGGCCAGCAGGTGTAAAACAAAGTAAAGAAATGGCTCCTACACCGACCACCGAGCCTCATTAGCCAGTTAAAGTCGGTTAACCTATGAGTTTAAACAGGGATGCAAACAGCGCGCCTTTTGGCGGATGCCGCCTTTTTCACGGCTGAATCGTGCAGATCCGATTTTATTTATTTATTTTTTTTTTTAGGGGTGGCGTTGGAGTGTCTGAATAATTTCATCAGAGTAAATTCTGTATTAAAATTACTAAATAAGCAAATGCCATTACAGTCCATGAAACATAGGAAGTATGAGAAGAAAACAGTAAATCAGAAAGCTGCGCACGTTTGCACAGCTTCATAGGAAGTATGAGAAGAAAACAGTAAATCAGAAAGCTGCGCATGTTTGTGCAGCTTCATAGGAAGTATGAGAAGAAAACAGTAAATCAGAAAGCTGCACACGTTTGCGCGGAAGCTGCGCACATTTGCGCAGCTTTCTGATTTACTGTTTTCTTCTCATACATGACTGAATGGGTGTTTCTGATTTGTCAGCTGTCATCCTTACACCGCATGGCATGCCCCAAGCGTTTACAACACAGAATTCCAGGTTCTCCGCTCCAAAATCGGCAGCTTCAAAATGATTTTTTTTTTTTTCACCGACAACCAAAAAAAAATTAACCGGTTGACGTTGATTCGGTCAACCACCGGTCAAATGGTCATCGGTTAACATCCCTATTGTACACCTTTTGTATTTATTTATTTATTTTTTCATGAAGGATCTCAATGGGAATAAGTCCCCTATTGGACTTTCACACTGATAACATTATTCGGATAGTTTTCTTTCATCTCAGAAATATTGCTAAGATAAGAAGTTTAATGCTACTACATGACATGGAAAAACTAGTTCATGCTTTTGTTACCTCCAGGTTGGATTATTGTAATGCCTTACTGTCTGGATGTTTTAACAAGTGCATAAACAAGCTCCAGTTAGTTCAAAATGCAGCAGCAAGAGTCCTTACTATAACTAGAAAATATGACCACATCACCCCTGTCTTATCCACACTGCATTGGGAGTCAATCAAATTTTGTATTGATTATAAAATACTACTATTGACCTTTAAAGCACTGAATGGTCTCGTGCCACAGTACCTGAATGAACTTCTGGTCCTCTATGACCTGCCACACCTACTTAGATCAAAAGGTGCAGGCTATCTGCTGGTACCTCACATTGTGACTGCTAAATCGGGGGCAGAGCCTTTTCTTACAAAACCCCAGTTATGGAACAGCCTTCCAAATAATGTTCGAGAATCAGACGCAGTCTCAGCATTTAAGTCTAGGCTGAAAACATATCTGTTGAGTCAAGCCTTTTGTTAATGGTGTTTATGAGGTAAAGGAGTAGATCTGGAGGGTCCTCAGACATCGTTGTGGCAGTGGGGGCGTGGTCAAGTGTCGGTCTGTGACCGGAGGGCAGAGTCAGGGAAGGTAAGTGGCAGAATCACTGCACCTGATGTTGGTTAATCTGTGTTTGTGTGTCTTCCCCAGTGATGATGCCCTATATGAGGAGAGAGAGAGCAGAGAAAGGAAGCTCTCTCCCTGACCTGACGACTCATGTGTGTGTGGGTGTCTGAGAAAGTGAATATAGTTATAGAAAAGTACTAAATAAAAAGAGTTTTTCTTGTGGAACTTAATTCTGGCCTGCCGTCTTTTCTGTGCTCCACCCCTACAAACTGCTACAGTGGTGCCGAAACCCGGGAATCAAGCACAGGAAAAAGAACAGCCCTATAGAGTCCTCCCCCTTCGCAGACCTGGTCCACGCCCTCGCCATGGCCCAGCAGAGCCAGCACCAGGCGCTAGTCACCCTCCGAAAGGAGCAGGAGCACCGGTTCGAGGCCCTGGTGCTGGCGCAGCAATAAGACCGACAGGCGTTCCGGCACCTCCTCGCATCGGCGGGGTCCACCACCTCCACCGCCACGGGCCCTTCTCCCCTCGCCCTCACTAATATGGGCCCGCATGACTACCCCGAGGCCTTCATCACGCTCTTCGAGCAGGCAGCAGAAGCCTCAGGCTGGCCGGTGGAACAGCGCGCGGCGCGCCTCCTCCCCCTGCTAACAGGCGAGGCGCAGCTGGCCGCGCTACAGCTGACCGCCGGCTGGCCTACGCGGACCTTCGCCGGGCCGTCCTCCAGCAGGTGGGGCACACCCCTGAACAACAAAGTCAGCGCTTCCACGCTCTGCATCTGGAGGAAGTCGGCCGCCCGTTCGCGTTAGGCCAGCAGCTCCGGGACGCTTGCTGGCGGTGGTTGAGAATTGGTATTCCAGGTGGCTCACTTTAATCCCATGGCTGGACACTTAGGGCAGGATAAGACACTAGCCCGACTAATGGCCCGGTTCTATTGGCTAGGGATTTGCGGCGATGTCCGTAGGTGGTGTACAGCGTGCCGCGAATGCCGGTTAGTAAATCCGGTGGCCATTCCAAAAGCGCCTTTGCGCCCCCTCCCATTAATCGCGACCCCGTTCAAAAGAATTGGGATGGATCTCGTCGGGCCATTAAATCGGTCAACACGAGGGTACCGCTTTATTTTAGTTCTGGTAGACTATACAATGCGATACCCGGAAGCAGTGCCTCTCTGCAATATCTTAGCACGCAGTATTGCGGAAGTGCTCTTCCGCGTCATCTCCCGAGTTGGAATCCTGAAAGAGATTCTGACTGACCAAGGCACCTCATTTATGTCACGTACACTGAACGAACTATATGGGTTATTAGGTATTAAGCCGATCTGCACCAGCGTTTATCACCCACAAACGGACGGTTTAGTTGAATGGTTTAATCGCACCCTCAAAAATATAATTAAATTCGTAAGTGAGGATGCACGTAATTGGGATAAATGGCTTGAACCCTTGTTGTTTGCAGTGCGAGAGGTCCCCCAAGCCTTTCACGGGGTTCTCCCCATTCGAATTGTTATATGGGCGTAAGCCGCGCGGCATTCTAGATGTGCTGCGAGAAAATTGGTAGGAGGAACCTTCGCCCAGTAAAAATCAAATTCAATACGTTATTGACCTGTGCACAAAACTCCACACACACACACACACACACACACACACACACACACACACACACACACACACACACACACACCTAACCCAGGAGAATTTACAGCAGGCCCAAGAACGGCAAACCCGCCTGTATGACAGGGGTATGCGCCTTAGGGAGTTTGCACCAGGAGATAAAGTTCTCATTCTATTGCCCACAGCGAGCTCCAAATTAATTACCAAGTGGCAAGGACCCTTTGAGGTCACATGGCGAGTCGGGGACGTCAACTACGAGGTGAGGCGAACGGACAGGGGTGGGGCGCTACAGGTTTACCGCCTCAATCTGCTCAAACTCTGGAACGAGGAGGTCCCTGTGGCGTTGGTGTCAGTGGTTCTGGAGAAGGCGGAGCTGGGGCTGGAGGTTCAAAAGGGAACATTGGCATCGCGTACCTCTCCGGTCCCCTGTGGAGACCACCTCTCCCCGACCCAACTCGCGGAGGTCGCCCAGTTGCAGACCGAGTTTTCGGACGTGTTCTCGCCCCTGCCCAGCCGCACCGACCTCATAGGGCACCACATTGAGACGCCCCCGGGGGTGGTAGTGCGTAGCCGCCCTTACAGGCTACCCGAACACAAGAAAAAAGTGGTTCGGGAAGAACTCGAGGCCATGCTCGAAATGGGCATCGTTGAGGAGTCCCACAGTGACTGGAGCAGCCTGATGGTCTTGGTACCCAAGACCGACGGGTCGGTCCGGTTCTGTGTGGACTATAGAAAAGTCAACGCGGTGTCTAAATTCGACGCGTACCCAGTGCCTCGTATTGATGAGTTGCTCAATCGACTAGGCACGGCTCGCTTTTGCTCGACACTGGATTTGACAAAGGGTTATTGGCAGATCCCCTTGACTCCATTATCCCAAGAAAAAACGGCCTTTTCCACACCGTTCGGCTTACACCAGTTTGTCACACTTCCTTTTGGGCTGTTTGGGGCGCCCACTACGTTCCAGCGACTGATGGATAGGGTCCTCCGCCCCCACGCCACCTATGCGCTCGCGTACCTAGACGATATCATTATTTATAGTAATGACTGGCTGCGGCACCTACAACACCTGAGGGCCGTCCTTAGGTCGCTGAGGCGAGCGGGTCTCACAGCCAACCTGAAGAAGTGTGCGATTGGGTGGGTGGAAGTACGGTATCTGGGCTTCCACTTGGGCAACAGGCAGGTGCGTCCCCAAATTAACAAGGCAGCAGCGATTGCGGCCTGCCCAAGGCCCAAGCCCAAAAAGGGGGTGAGAGAGTTCCTGGGGCTGGCTGGCTACTATTGTAGGTTTATACCTAATTATTCGGACGTCACCAGCCCGCTGACTGATCTGACTAAAAAGGGGGCACCAGATCCGGTCCAGTGGATGGAGCAATGCCAGCGGGCTTTCTCTGAGGTGAAGGCTGCACTGTGCGGGGGGCCACTGTTACACTCCCCTGACTTTTCTCTCCCCTTTACGTTGCAGACGGACGCGTTGGACAGAGGGCTGGAGGCCGTTCTGTCCCAGGAGGTGGAGGGGGAGGACCGTCCAGTCCTGTACATAAGCAGGAAGCGGTCGGTGCATGAGGGGCGCTACAGCACCATCGAAAAGGAGTGCCTGGCGATCAAGTGGGTGGTCCTCACCCTCCGCTACTACCTCCTGGGGTGCTCTTTCACCCTCTGTTCAGACCACACGCCCCTCCAGTGGCTCCACTGCATGAAGGATGCCAACGCGTGGATCACCCATTGGTATCTGGCACTCCAGCCCTTTAATTTCAAGGTGGTCCACAGGCCGGGGGTGCAGATGGGTGTGGCGGACTTCCTCTCTCGTCAGGGGTGGGGGAGTCTGCTGCAGGCTGGACGGCTGCCCGGCTTGAGTCGGGCGATGGGGGTATGTGGCAGTGGGGGCGTGGTCAAGCGTCAGTCTGTGACCGGAGGGCGGAGTCAGGGAAGGTAAGTGGCAGAATCACTGCACCTGATGTTGGTTAATCTGTGTTTGTGTGTCTTCCCCAGTGACGATGCCCTATATAAGGAGAGAGAGAGCAGAGGAAGGAAGCTCTCTCCCTGACCTGACGACTCATGTGTGTGTGGGTGTCTGAGAGAGTGAATATAGTTACTGAAAAGTACTAAATAAAAAGAGTTTTTCTTGTGGAACTTAATTCTGGCCTGCCGTCTTTTCTGTGCTCCACCCCTACGAACTGCTACAATCGTGTTTTGGTAAACTGGGATGTATGGATGCTGTCAGTTCCCCACTCGCTTGCTCACTCAAGTTTGTTGACGGTGTAGTGGCTGGCTGCTTTATGTCCCAGGGCTCCCTCATGCCTGTATTACCTTCTGGCTCTCCCCTTTTAGTTATGCTGTCATAGTTAGTTTTGCCGGAGTCCCTGCTTGTACTCCGTGCAATATGTATACTGTTCCTACTCATTCAGGTGACATTGGGCATACCTAACAACCTGTGTTTTCTCCCCCCCCCCCCCCAATCTGTCCCTCTGAGTTGCATGTCGGTCCTGGGATCGAGATGCTGACCTCTTCTGCTCCCGGACTTGCCTGATCCATCCTGGTGCCCTGTGTCTGGTTGGAGTCTCATCGCATCACTCCTGTGGAGGACGACCCCATGTAGACAGTTGAAAGTCACACTTGGAAGATGCTCTGGACACTTACAGTAATGTTTTTATGGCTGAGGACTACAGCTGATTTGTTAACATTAGGACTGCAGTTGTCATGAACAGTTTTGCACTCAAGTTTCCATCAATGAAGAGTTTATAACATCAACGAAACAGACTTCATGTTAAAACTGTTAATGTTCTAGTCATGTTGTCTGTTGTTGCCCAAATGAGGATGGGTTCCCTTTTAGTCTGGTTCCTCTCGAGGTTTCTTCCTCATGTCGTCTGAGGGAGTTTTTCCTTGCCACTGTCGCCACAGGCTTGCTCATTGGAGATAGATTCGGGATAAAATCAGCTCATGTTTTAAGTCGTTCAAATTCTGTAAAACTGCTTTGTGACAATCTTTATTGTTAAAAGCGCTACACAAACTTGACTTGATTTTGAGTTATCCTTGGTATTAATTTTGTAGTACTACTTTTAACTCATTATTTACTATTGTATGACCAATGGTGCTTAAAGTGTTTATATTCCAATTTTTATACCAAATAAAAATCAATCAACCTTTAATGTTGTGGAGCATCGACAAAACAAGTGTTTCAATGTTATCACATGCATTATATTGCAGCTATAAAAAGGGATTTCCTCACCAGCCTTGATTTGTTTCTCTGTCTCTTATTTTGTTAATAAGCAAAAAAAAAAAAAAGCAGCTTGTCCTATTACAGATAAACTGCAAAGCATGAACTCCTCTGTCCTTTTCAGAAAACTTAAAGCTACAGCTTTAGTTCTGACTGTTACAAAGCAGTGGTGGCAGTGGGGGGGGGGGGGGGGGGGGGCAGCAACCGCCCCCCCCCCCCAAAAAAAAGTTATGATGGCGACTTGTCCAGGGTTGACTACTTACAAGGAATAAAAGGAGAGAGTAGTGTGAATAAACAGCCCACTGCGCACCTTTGTTTTCCCTTATTAAATCCCGCTGCATACCTTCATCCCGGCGCCATCCCTTTGTACTGTAGGTTGGTAGCACCCATTTGCACCAAAACCGATGCAAATTAGCCTGGCCCTGATGTCACCGATTGCCTCCGCTTTCTGGGATTTTCCTTATATGGCTTACGCAGAACTGCAAAACCCATCACTTTTAGTAGACAAGCTGATTTATGAATATTCTGTGGACTAATTAACCTGTTGCTGTGGCAACTGTCTAGACATGTCTGGTCTTCTTGGGTACTTGTGCCAAAGCAGGGACCCTGTGACAGCAAGGCTATGACAGTGTCGCTACATTTGTATCTGACTGATAACTCATGTCCTGTCCGAATGGGGAGATAGCGTTCATGAGGTGTACAAGCAGTTTTGGGCGCCCAAAACTTGATGCTGCTCTAGATCTACATGAATTCGCTTGCTGCCCTGGCCACTCACTGAAAATCAGTATGAAGAGGAGTTTCAGACAGGTATCCATTGCAAACTTTTTGGGCTCGACAAAGGCACCCAAGTTGCTTGATGAGAACGAGGTAAGTTTTTAGTATAATTTTTTTTTTTTTTTAAACATCCCAAGTCAAATTTTGCAAACCAAGAAATGAATGACCGTTTACTCGCACTGAAGACTAAAGGAGAGACAGTTATTTGTGCTCTTGCTTTATACCACATAGCTGAGCAGGTATATACATCTATTAGCTCTTTAATTCAACAAGGACATTGAGGACAAATTTTCTCGTGTTTTGTTTGTGTGTGTGTGTGTGTGTGTGTGTGTTGGGGGGGGAATCCATGAGAAAACTAAGGGAATGTAGTTTTTACAATTTACTGATACAGCCCCATATGTCAGTCATTCATACATGCTTCAATACACCAATATCACACAGTTTTGATTTGAAAAATATTCATTCGCACCCGATCTGGGATCACAACCGGTCATTACCAGTCAGTTAGAGTTCCTGGGAGCTGACAGCGGTCATTGAAGGATTGGGAATATTACTTTCACGGGCTTATTCCTCGGTCAAAACAGGATTGCCGAGAGATGTGATCGGTTTTTAGGTATTATGTGTTTATTCAAAATTTCTAAGGCTATTTGACCTAATCATTGAAATATCTGACTAGTACTGTGTGAAGTTTCATCATGGTACGTGTTCACAGCAACCCATGGTAAGAGGATGTTATCCTCTCGATACTAAGAAGACATAATTACATTATAGTATCATTGGTTCTGCTTCATATAGAAAAAAAAATACATGGACAAAATGTACTCTGAGACATTAAACTTAGCTTTACTCCACCAAAATTTGCTTCTCAAAATGTGGGAAGTAGCATTTTAGAGGGTTAAAAATTCCAAAATTTCCTGGGGAGGCATGCACCTGGACCCCCCTAGATTTGGCGCACCTTCGGCATACGACATCGCCCCCCATCCAAAACTTCCTGCCTCTGCCTCTGCAAAGTGCTGACACTAGAGACTCCTTCCATAAATTAAAGTTAAATAAACATCATCTTACAGAAAACGTCACCATATAAACAGTTACACACATTTTTTGTAGTTTTGTTAAATTACACGTTTTTAATCTCTATCTTTGGGCTTAGATTATGTGAAGCATCCACCATACAAGTCCCTCTGAATGAGCTGTTACTATAGAAACAGTACCATATATTTTCAAGATGGCGGCGCGCAAGGATGCAGCAGCTCTGAGCTCTCGGATTCGGTGTATGGTTTTCGTAATGGCATAGATGTTTTTGTGTGTACAAGTGTGTGTGAGTGAGATAAAACAAATCTACACCCCAGCTATGTTGAGGAAGGTGGGATTCTCGTGTCGTGTGGACATTACGACGGATTACCAGCAGCTCTACAATATTCCGCTGGACATAGCGAGATCGCCGGGCACACCCTGGATTGTTGTCGGGCCAAAGAGATGCCGGAGGCGGCGCAGAGAGCAGAGGCAGAAGCGGGGCTGCAGGGGCAGCCTACTAGCACGGCTAAGAAAACAGCCCTACAAATCCCCGCTACCAAGCATCTTCCTCACAAATGCTAGGTCCATCATCCACAAAATTGATGAACTGGAGTTACTGATGGCACACAACCGGAACATTCGTGACTGCAGTGTGATGATTATCACAGAAACCTGGCTACATCCGCTCATCCCGGACTCGGCCGTTCAGCTAACCGGCCACTCCATGCACCGCTTCGATAGGAATAAAGGCTCCGGTAAGAGCAGAGGAGGGGGGCTCTGTATTCATGTTCATATGGACTGGTGTACAAACAGTAGGGTCATACACACACACTGCTCTCCTGACCTGGAAGTAATGACTGTGCAGTGTAGACCCTTTTACATGCCCAGAGAGCTGACAACAGTGATCATTGCTGCTGTGTATATCCCACCAGATGCTAATGTTAGCACAGTGCGCTCTCAGCTGTACACCACTGTTAATAAACAAATGCAGGCCCATCCAAAGGGAGCTTTTATTGTTGCTGGGGACTTCAACCAAGCTTGCCTTAAGACTGTGCTCCCTAATTTCGTACGGTACGTACAGTGCTCCACCAGAGGGAAGAACACATTAGACCATGTTTATTCCAACCTTAGGCAAGCCTACAGAGCAGTACCCCTCCCTCACCTGGGCATGTCAGACCATCTTTCACTGCTCTTGGTCCCTGCATACTGGTACACCTCCCTCAGGAAGAAATCCAAACCTGTCACAAAGAACATTAAAACCTGGCCTGAAGGAGCACTCTTCCAGCTTCAAGATTGCTTTGAGTGCACTGAGTGGAGCATATTTGAACATCTTGACCTACAGGAGCACACAGAGACTGTTCTGTTCTACATAAAGAACTGCACTGACAGTGTTACTGTGGTGAAGCGCATCCGGATCTACCCCAACCAAAAACCATGGATGACCTCGGATGTCCGGACACTCCTGAGAAACCAAAACTCTGCCTTCAAGTCAGGTGACAGAGAACAGTACAGCGTGGTGAGGGTAGAGCTGCGGAGAGGCATCAAAGCTGCTAAGGCTGCTCATAAGAGGAAAGTGGAGGACCATCTCGCTAACAATAACCCGTGGCTGGTGTGGCAGGGGCTACAGAGCTTCACCAGCTACAAAGGCTCCACACCCATCACTACCATCACTGATGTATTGCTGTCTGAGGAATTAAACAGTTTCTTCTCCCACTTCAAAGCAGAGGCTCCACACACAGCTGCACGACCACCATAGGCGCCAACTTCATGTCAACATTGGGGGGTCAGAATTATGTTCTTGCACCGTGACGTCATGACATCGGCAGTGTATGTAGTTGAATATCAAAGACTCAGTTGTAAGTCATTTTCATTCATTACTATTCACCATTGCAAGTGGGAAGCGCCCATTTTAACGATAACTTATTATGATGCATTAAAAAAATCTCATGACTTTAAACATTGTATGAAACACAATTTATTCAATAAACAAATTTAGTTTCATGCAATTTTCTTTGAGATGAATTCGGCAGACAACTGTACATGAATGTAGTTTCTGTTAAGAGTTAATGGATATGACAAAGTTAATTTTAATCTTACTTACAAACTTTAACAACACATCTCTTTCATGGCCACGGAAATTAACAAGTAGGCAGTGAGAAAATCATATTCATGAACATGAGAAAATCATATTCACCCTAATAGCCCATCAGCCCTAAAACTTCGCAAAAACATCACTCCTTCTGTCACAAGCGCTGAACTCATTGGTAATTTTTTTCAAATCAATGTGGTCTGTATGTTCCTTGTGTGTGTAAAGAACAGCCAAGTAATTCAGTTTCGGAGCAGTCATGGTGCTCCGCAGGTAGGTCTTAAGTCTGCGCAAAGCACTAAAGGACGTGTAAATTTTGCGTAGTGCAACCTGTCAATCACTCACTGCCAACCATTGGAATATTGCAAGCGGAAAAGGGGGCGGGTCATGTCCGATCATAACATTTTAGGTGACGTTTCTATAGATTACTTATTTTGCATTCAAAGCTAGGCTATTATTTGTTTAGGTGGTTTCAATCGTCAGTTAACATGAGTTCATCTGTACTGTTTACTACTTTTTTCATTATTGGGGTGTTTTTGCCCCCCCAACTTTATCTTTGGGGGGTCAAAAAGGTCCATGCCCCCCGCAGATGGTGCCAGTGACGACCACCACAGACCTCCAGTCACAGCACACTCACACTCTAGGAACACCAGGTGAGGTAGGTGCTGAAGACTGTGAATATCAGGAAAGCAGCCGGACCAGATGGTGTACTCAGAAAAGTACTCTGCGCCTGTGCTGACCAGCTGGGGGGAGTCCTGACCAGGTTGTTCAACCTCTCACTGTCACAGGCTACTATCCCCCAGTGCCTGAAATCAGCTATCACCATCCCTGTCCCAAAGACTCCTGCCCCAAAGTGTCCCAATGACTACAGACCTATTGCCTTAACATCAGTAGTCATGATGAGGTTTGAGAGGCTCAGTAGTCATGATGAGCTTTGAGAGGCTCAGTAGTCATGATGAGCTTTGAGAGGCTGATCCTTCACCACATCAAGGACTGTCTCCCCTCAAACCTGGACCCACATCAGTTCACCTACAGAGCTAACAGATTGACGGAGGACGCCATCGCTATAGCTCTGCACACAGCACTCAGCCACCTCGAGCAGCCAGGGAACTACGTCAGGATGCTATTCATATGCCGCTTTTCCACTACAAACGCGGCTGAGCCGTGCCGTGCTGAGTCGAGCTGAGTCGAGCTGAGCGGGGCTGTTGGAGTTGCATTTCGACTACAACCGCGCTGAACCGTGCTGGCTGGAAGTGGGTGGACACATTGGGTGGAGTTAGCAAAAGTGGGTGGACGTCACGTGATGTCGTTAAGCAGCGCAAACAGTGACATCAGTGACAGTGGCGGAACAAGTCAGAGCCGGGCCGGGGGCGGGGCAAATGACCGGGCCCTTTATTAAAGCTTATCATAACATCATTTTAGGTTACAAAATGTCCGCAACTGCGGTGTTTACCAATTTCAACACTACCGGGTGCAACTATGTTATTTAGTACATCAAGTCCTTCAAACGAACATGTAACTCAGAAACAAAAAACATTAGGATACTGTACATGGCTCATAATAAAACATCAATAGCCTATACTGCGCACATTATTTGAAGGGCATACGAATGAGCGCTCAGAGGTTGCAACGGTGACAGGAAGAGTCAGAAATAAAAGGAGGGCGGTGCAAACCTCACTGAATGCACTGTGTTTACCAATTTCAACACTACGGGGTGCAACTATGTTATTTTGTACATTAAGTCCTTCAAACGAACATGTAACTCAGAAACAAAAAAACATTAGGCGACATACTGTACATGGCTCATAATAAAACATCAATAGCCTACTGCGCGCATTATTTGAAGGGCATACGACGAGCCTTGCGCTCCGCGAACTCGTCCACGATGCTCTGTATGTCACTGATTCAGTGAGCTTTTAAGCAGTAGTCTCACGACCCGAATAGTAAACAATAAACATGGAGGACATGGTGTCGTTAGTGTTGCTGGTCTTGGTGCTGTGGCTTGTTGTCACCGACAACGCCAACAGATACTGGCAAGAGCGTATAGATGAGGCGAGGCGCATAAGGCTTCAGAAATTCTTGCAATTCGTAATTCTTCTTCTTCCGGGTTTGCGGTGTTTACAGATCCCAGCGCGCTCGCGGGGCGTGTGTGGGCATGTGAGGACACTCCTCCTCACCAATCAGTGCACAGGGGAGTGTCTGCTCATGCCCCCAACCTCACTCGGCATGGTTTGGCTCGCTTCAGCCCCACTCCAAAACGGTGCGAGTTTTAGGGGCTAAGCAGGGCTGAAACGAGCTGAGTCGTGCTGGTTTTTGGTAGTCGAAACGCGAGCCGTGTCGGGCTGAAGTGAGCTGAAGCGAGCTGAAGTGAGCTGAAAAAGGGTAGTGGAAAAGGGCCAATAGACTTCAGCTCAGCATTTAACACCATTATTCCTGACATCTTGGTGGAAAAGCTGACTAACATCGCTCTCTCCCCTTCCATCTGTGCCTGGATCAAAAACTTCCTGACTGACCGCCCTCAAATGGTTAAGGTAGGCACCACCTGCTCCTCCACCCTGACCCTCAGCACAGGCTCTCCTCAGGGCTGTGTGCTGAGCCCTCTCCTGTATTCCCTGTATACGCTTGACTGCACACCCATCCACCCCTCCAATACCATCATTAAATTTGCGGATGACACTACGGTCATCGGCCTTATCAGCGGAGGGGATGAGACTGCGTACAGGGATGAGGTCAACATGCTGGCAGGTTGGTGTTCTGCACACAACCTGCTGCTCAACACCAGCAAAAGTAAGGAGATGGTGATTGACTTCAGGAAACAGGGGGGATCCAGCCCCACTGAGCATCAACGGGGACTGTGTCCAGCGGGTGTCCTCCTTCAGGTTCCTTGGGACACACATAGCCAAGGACCTCTCCTGGACTGCCAACACATCCATGGTGGTAAAAAAGGCCCGACAGCGACTCCACTTCCTAAGGATACTCAGAAGGAACCATCTGGAGGAGAAACTCTTAGTGGCCTTTTACCGCAGCACCATCGAGAGTGTCCTGACGTACTGCATTACAGCTTGGTACGCCAACTGCTCTGTGGCAGAAAGAAAGAACCTGCAGAGGGTCATTAAAACTGCACAACACATCACTGGCAGTCCCCTCCCCTTGCTAGAAGACATCGTTAGCACACGGTGTCTCAGGAGAGCGAGGGCAATCACTGCTGACCCCTCACACCCGGGACAGCACCTGTTTACCCTCATGCCCTCTGGCAGGAGATACAAGTGCCTCAAAAGCAGGACAAACGGACTTAAAAACAGTTTCTTTCCCTGGGCCATCAGGTCCCTGAACTCATAAGAGAGTGTATGCTAGTATAATGTGTAAATGATGTAAATATGCATTCCTTTCTTATTTCTGTTTTACTCCTTTCTTATTTTACTGTTTTAATATTTTACTGTTTTTTTTAAATATTTATTATGCACCGGCCAGAGAAGCACTGCAGTTACATTGTATACCTGATGTGCAATGACACAGATTCTATTCTATTCTATTCTATTCTATTCTATTCTATTCTATTCTAGGTTGAGTGTGTGGCATACCTCAAACAGGGTGACCACATTTAGGTGGTAAGGCTCCTTTAATTAGTATTATAATTATTTTTGTTAATGTCTACATTTATTTTGCCCGTAGTCAGCTGGGATAGGCTCCAGCTTGCCTGCGACCCTGTAGAACAGGATAAAGCGGCTAGAGATAATGAGATGAGATGTATATATTTATATTTGTTACCGCGGTCTCCCATCCCTAGAACCTAAAACAAGTGTACTGTCAGAGCCGCTGTTATAGAAAATTAATCAACACCTTTTGAGCAATCAGAATCCAGAATTCAACAGTCACATGGAATAATGTTATAGTGAGTATTTCTGCACTTCTCTGTTTCCATACATGTATAAACACCTTTATAAGAGATTAGGAATGTGTTCGTTCTTCTCATCACTGAATGGTTTATTATTATTATTATTATTATTATTATTATTGTTATTTATTTATTTATTTATTTATTTATTTTTGTGAAATAAGAGTTTTAATCACCTGTATCCACCAGTCTGTACCTCACGAGAGTGAATCTCTCCCTGATAAACACACACTCAACTGTTTTACTGACTTTACTGAGCCTTGTTCGACCTCACCGACCACAAATAACACCTACCTTTTAAAACTTATTTCAAGATTATTTAAAACATTATAGAATAACAAGGAATTGCTATAATTATGCAATATTTTTATTCACACCCCTCCTAACTTCAAACCTGTTGAAAAAGTGAACAACTTATGACGTACCTCTTACTGTAATGCTGACTTCATCACTGTAGGCTGTGTAGTAGTCTGTGTTTGTCCGTGCGTTACGCCTGTGTGCTCCACACAGATACACGGTTTCTCCTGCAGTATCAACTGTCACTCTGAGTGTGTTGGTGTCTGTAGCTCCAATGTTCACAAACTGCGAATTCGGATTCTTTTTGTACCAGAGAAACTTCCATCTAGTCTCCTGCTGCAGCTCACAGCTCAGAGTGATGGTGTCTCCAGTGTAGACAGAGCTCTGAGGATTCACGCTCAGAGTCAGTTTGGGTTTTTCTGTTGGTATGAAATGATGGTGTCAGAGCTGCTTTTCACTTCACAACAGAAGCAATAGATTCACTGTGTTCATTAAATGCTTTAATAAATATTTCGAACATAAATGTGTCTAAACTAAACATCTATATTTAACATTTGATCATTAGACTGCAAACACATTATAAAACCCAGAGGCTTCTGCAAAAGACATGATGATTCTTGTGAAAGAAATTGGTACTGATGAGACAAACGAAACAAATGGACTCAGTTACTGACAGCTCAAAATCTGAACCCTAAAAAATAATGGAAACATATATTAAATAATAAAACCACAGACTGACCTGATACAGTCAGTGTAACAGCATCACTGTTACACTGACTCCTTCCTCCCTACTGCTGTACAACTGTACTCACCTGTACAACTGGCACCTCACCAAGCACAGCACCAGACACTCCTCATAGTAATCAACAATACTGTCCAACAGATCACTTCGACATCCACAGAAACCCCTCTGAATGTATACTATGTGCACTGACTATCAGCATCAGTACTTTACAGCTAACTGCGAGCTACACATGGTTAAAATGGCTCTTGTGCAATATATCCTTTTTTGTATACTTGGTACGGTACTTTTGCACTACTCCTTCACTGCCTTATATTTTTCTCTTTATATATTTTGCTGCTGTAACAATGTAAATTTCCCCTTGTGGGATAATAAAAGACTATCTTATCACTGATATCTGAATCCTGTCCTCTGCAGGTGTAGGAGCCACGGTCAGAGTTACCAACAGACCAGAGAAACAACTCCTGGTTTGTGTGGACTCTGTAGACTACATGTCCTCCCTCTGTGGAGAGTGGATCTTTGTTTTTATACCAAAGTTAGGACCTCTGAGAATCTCCTCCTTCCTGTGTGTTACATCGGAGAGTAACACACTCTCCAGTGAACACATGTATCAGGTTTTATGGACACCACAGCTTTAGGTCTCTCTGTAATAATAATAATATACACACACAGTGCTCAGTGTAAATGAGAACACCCCCTTTGAAAAGTAACATTTTAAACAATATCTCAATGAACACAATTTCTAAAATGTTAACAAGACCAAGTTTAATATAACATCTGTTTAATTTATAATGGGAAAGTAAGGTTAATAATATAACTTAGATTACACATTTTTTCAGTTTTACTCAAATTAGGGTGGTGCAAAAATGAGTACACCCCACAACAAAAACTACTATATCTAGTACTTTGTATAGCCTTCATGATTTGTAATGACAGCACTAAGTCTTCTAGGTATGGAATGAACAAGTTGGTGACATTTTGCAACATCAATCTTTTTCCATTCTTCAACAATGACCTCTTTTAGTGACTGGATGCTGGATGGAGAGTGACGCTCAACTTGTCTCTTCAGAATTCCTCAAAGAAAATAATTTATTTACACCACAAAGGTGAAGGCTACAAGTAGATCAGCAAAGTTTTACTTATCAGTCAGAATACTGTCGCAAAAGTGGTACAAAAATTTAAGAAAGATGGAACTGCAACCATCTCACAGAGACGTCCAGGTCATTCACGGAAGTTAACACCTCGACAGGAGCGTCTTCTGATGAGAAGGGTTGAAGAAAATCAGCATGCAAGTTCACTGCAGTTATCTAAAGAAGTAGAAACTCAAACTGGGGTGACTATTTTCCATGACACAATACGGCGTACACTGCAGAGGAATGGCATGCATGGATGCTGTCCACGAAAGAAGCCTCTCCTAAAGCCCAGGCACAAAAAAGCCTGCCTGGAGTTTGTCAGGGCCCATGCTGACAAAGATGAAGACGACTGGGACTCTATAGTCTAGAGCAGGGGTTTTCAAAGTGTGGGAGAGTCAGCCCCCCCTCGGAGAGCAAATAAACAACAGCGCCCCCCCTTACAATTTTTGTTGTTGCTATACTTAATGTTCCATTCGTATTTTTAAAAAATGGTTGTTGTACACATTATTTTTTTCTTTTTCACATTTTAAACATCTGTGCTTTTTAAAACATCTTGTTTTACACATTTTAAACATCCCATAGCATCGTTAGCTAGCATCTCTTGGCAGACAACACACTGTGGCAGTGGAGCATCTTCAGATCCAGTCCATGAAAATCCAAACTTTAAATAATCGTGGTCATACTTCCTTCTTTTTTCAGTCCCCCAGGATTCCACGGGCCTTTTTTGTGATTGTTGTGGGCTAAAATGTCAGATGTTGCGGGGGGTTTTCCAAAAAAATTGCGATGAAAGTTGCAGTGTTTTTTAGGTTTTTGTTGCGATTACATTGCGTGAGGAAGTGAAAGTTGCGAGAAATTGTTGCGATTTTCTCTTTTTGTGATTAAAATTGAGTGATATGTTAAATATTAAGTTATTACTGAAAAACTATTGATTAAAAAAAACAAAGAGAAATGGTCCTATAAACAACTTTACCAATATAAAAGATTACCAGGACTACAAAAATGCAGAAAAATAGGCTTTACTTATCCAAATGCACCTGTTGGTTCAAAAGTTAAAGTGCATAGAACCTCACAGCACAACATGAAGTTACCTTAAAATATAATATAAATGCCTCAGCTTTTATGTAAGAAAAAAAAAAACTATTAATACTAGTACTGTGTGCAGGCAATCTCTCCTGAAGACTAAATTAAACAATAATTATAAACTAATAAAATAAATGGCTCAGGCTTCATAGAAGAAAAAAACAATTTGAACAGAATCTCACAGTATGATGCTGAAGCTGCCTAAACAATGGAAAATAAAATACCCTTTTGGCAAAAATGTTGGCATCCATTAACTTCTTGTATTAAGTAAAAAAAAAATAAAGTGCACAGTCCTTCACTGTAAACATAACACACTTTCAGTGTTGCCAGATACTGCTGACGTTTTCCAGTCCAAAATATGTTCAAAACCCGCCAAAATGCACTTGAAATCGCCCAATCTGGCAACACGACGCGCATGCTGCTTCTCTTGAACACACGGAAGTAAGGCGGAAGGTAGTTTGTCGACGTCACCTCAAGACGACGCCAACGATTGGTCAAACTTGCGGGAAAGTTGCGGTGATTGGATATAATTGCAACACCGCCCTGAATTCGCGGGGATTGGTTGAATTTGCAAATCGCAACATCCTGGAGGCTCTGTTTTTTTGCTTGGCCCAGACTTTGTCTCCTCACTCACTGTAGCTTTAGGTACTAAAAACCGATCCATTTTGTCTCTCACGTTGCGCCCCCCCTGAAGAACTCTGGCGCCCCCCAGGGGGGGCGCGCCCCACACTTTGAAAAGCCCTGGTCTAGAGTGATGAGACCAAGGTAAATGTTTTTGGAACTGATGGCTTCAAAACTGTATGGCGTCGCAAAGGTGAGGAATACAAAGAAAAATGCATGGTGCCTACAGTGAAACATGGTGGTGGCAGTGTCCTTATGTGGGGCTGCATGAGTGCTGCTGGTGTCGGGGAGCTGCATTTCATTGATGGCATCATGAATTCACAGATGTTTTGCTCTATACTGAAAGAGAAGATGCTACCATCACTCCATGCCCTTGGTCGTCGTGCACTTTTCCAACATGACTAAACACACATCTAAGGCCACTGTTGGATTTCTGAAGAAGAACAGGGTGAAAGTGATTCAGTGGCCAAGTATGTCTCCTGATCTGAACCCAATTGAACACCTATGGGGAATTCTGAAGAGACAAATCTGCCCGACATGATTGAAGTGGTGGGCAGAGCTGTCGGCACTTAGACTGTGGCTATTCAGAACTTTTAGCCGCTCTGTGGATTCATCTAGGAGAAGTTGATGGCTTTGCAGAGAGAAATGGTTTTTAGGGACCAGAATGGATGAGCGGGGTAGTCTGCCACGTCTATCCGTTTCAAGCCTAAACAAATTCCCATCTTATCTTCGGCTCTCTCAGCCAGCACTGCCTTGGTCAAGGTCGTTGCTGGAGCAACAATCTTCCCCTGAAGATCACTGGAGTTAGACACACTCTCTGTATTCCCTATTATTCCCGACTATTACCATTTCTTTGTTTTTGTTTGTTTGTTTTGTGTATATGCTTTTATCTGTGTTGTACTATGAAAGCTAAGTGGTACCGGAGTCAAACTCCTCGTGTGTTCGCATACTTGGCAATAAAAGTGATTCTGATTCTGAAGTTGAGCATCACTCTCCATCCAGCATCCAGTCACTAAAAGAGGTCATTGTTGAAGAATGGAAAAAGATTGATGATTCAAAATGTCGCCAACCTGTTCATTCCATGCCTAGAAGACTTGGTGCTGTCATTAAAAATTATGGAGGCCATACAAAAGTACTAGATGTAGTAGTTTTTGTTGTGGGGTGTACTCATTTTTGCACCACCCTAATTTGAGTAAAACTGAAAAAAATGTGTAATCTAAGTTATATTATTAACCTTACTTTTACGTTATAAGTTAAACAGATGTTATATTAAACTTTGTCTTGTCAACATTTTGAAAATTGTGTTCATTGAGATGTTGTTTAAAATGTTACTTTTCAAAGGGGGTGTACTCATTTACGCTGTAGGTAGGTGTTAAAAAAAAATAAAAAGGACATGTAGTAATTCCCAAGTGTACAGAGGTGGAAAGAGACACACTATAATTTTTTTTTGACAAACTGGAGATGCCTCAATGCCATTTTTTCAGACTGCGTATGAGTAAATAGTTTTGGTACTTCTTGGTACAGACATGAAAATGTGTTACTTCATTAGTATTGAACCAAATATTCACAAAATTTTTTAGGCAAATGGATATTATGATTTTTCTGCACCTGCAAGCTTTAACCACCCAATATTTCAAAAACAGCTAATATAATGTTGGCAAAGCAATTCTTTGTCAGTTTAAGTTGAAGTTAAACCACAGTAAAACATTCTTGCCAAAAGCATCTTTTTTCTGTCATTCATCCATATATCCTCCTCTTAATCATCTGGACTTCTGTAAGGATTTAATTCTAGTGTAATGTTTAATTTGTAAAAATAAAATCAGAGATTTACAGATTGGATAGATTAGCAGTACATTCCAAAAAAGTTGGGACAGCGGCAACAAAAGAGAGGGACAGATGTGGAGTGTTCAAAAAAAAAAAAACCTCCTGCCTGGAACGTGGCAGAGAAAAAATGGCAGAGAAAGAGGTTAACTTGTAATTGGAAAGGCTCCATCATTCACAAGCAAGGATGGGGCAAGGTTCACCACTGTAAAAAACTGCATGGACAAACAGTCCAACAGTTTAAGAATGTTTGTTTGTTTGTTTGTTTGTTTGTTTGTTTGTTTGTTTGTTTGTTTTTCTCCACATACAATCGCAAGGAATTTAGGGATTTCACCATCGACAATCCATATCATCATCAAAAGGTTCAGAGACTCCAGAGAAATCTCTTTAAGTAAGGGGCAAGGCCAAAAACCAGTATTGAACCCCGTGACCTTTGATCCCTCAGGTGGCACGACATTAAAAATCAGCATGATTGAATAAAAGTTTTCACCCAAACCCTTATGGATAATAATAGATCAAGGACCGTGATGTCGCCCGGTATGGCGCAGCCGGGGCCCTACCCTGGAGCCAGGCCCGGGGTTGGGGCTCGTATGCGAGTGCTTGGTGGCTGGGCCTTTGCCCACAGGGCACGGCCGGGCTCAGCCCGAAGCGGTGACGTGGGCCTGACCTCCTGTGGGCTCACCACCCACAGAGGTAGTCGTAGGGGGTCGGTGCAGTGTGGATTAGGCGGCAGTCGAAGGCAGGGGCCTCGACGACCTGATCCCCGAACACAGCGGCTAGCTGTTGGGACATGGAATGTCACTTCGATGGGGGGGGAGCCTAAGCTTGTGTGGGAGGTTGAGCGGTACCGGCTAGAGATAGTTGGGCTCACCTCCACGCACAGCTTGGGCTCCAGGACCCAGCTCCTCGAGAGGGCCTGGACTCTCCACTTCTCTGGAGTCGCCCATGGTGAGCGGCGGCGGGCTGGTGTGGGCTTGCTTATAGCTCCCCAGCTCAGCTGCCATGTGTTGGAGTTTAACCCAGTGAATGAGAGGGTCACCTCTCTGTGCCTTCAGATCGGGGAGAGGGCTCTTGCTGTTGTTTGTGCCTACCAGCCGAATAGCAGTATAGAGTATCCGGCCTTCTTGGAGTCCCTGGGAGAGGTACTGAGAGGTGCTCAGACTGGGGACTCCATTGTTCTACTAGGGGACTTCAATGCTCACGTGGGCGATGACAGTGACACCTGGAGGGGCGTGATTGGGAGGAACGGCCTCCCCGATCTGAACCCGAGTGGTGTTTTGTTATTGGACTTCTGTGCTAGTCACGGTTTGTCCATAACGAACACCATGTTCGAGCATAGGGGTGTCCATAAGTGCACGTGGCACCAGGACACCCTAGGTCGGAGGTCGATGATCGACTTTGTTGTTGTTTCATCTGATCTCCGGCCCCATGTCTTGGACACTCAGGTGAAGAGAGGGGCTGAGCCGTCAACTGATCACTACCTGGTGGTGAGTTGGATCCGCTGGCGGAGGAGGAAGCCGGACAGACCTGGCAGGCACAAACGTATGGTGAGGGTCTGCTGGGAACGTTTGGCCAAGCACTCTGTCAGGGAGGTCTTTAACTCTCACCTCTGGGAGAGCTTCTCCCAGCTTCCGAGGGAGGCGGGGGACATTGAGTCTGAGTGGACCATGTTCTCTACCTCCATTGTAGATGCGGCTGTTTGGAGCTGTGGCCGCAAGGTCTCCGGTGCCTGTCATGACGGCAATCCCCGAACCCGGTGGTGGACACCGGAAGTAAGGGATGCCATCAAGCTGAAGGAGTCCTATCAGGCCATGTTGGCCTCCGGGACTCCTGAGGCAGCTGATGGGTATCGGCAGGCCAGGCGTGCCGCAGCTCGGGCAGTTGCGGAGGCAAAAACTCAGAACTGGGAGGAGTTCGGTGATGCCATGGAGAAGGACTATCGGTCGGCCTCGAAGAAATTCTGGCAAACCATCCGGTGCCTCAGGAGGGGGAAGCAGTACTCTGCCAACACTGTTTACAGTGTGGATGAGGAGCTGTTGACCTCAACTGGGGACATTGTCGGGTGGTGGAAGGAATACTTTGAGGATCTCCTCAATCCCACAGTCACGTCTTCCATTGAGGAAGCGGAGGCTGATGACTCGGAGGTGGACTCGTCCATTACCCAAGTCGAAGTCACTGAGGTGGTTCGCAAGCTCTTCGGTGGCAAGGCTGAGTATCTCAAGTCTCTGGATGTTGTGGGGCTGTCTTGGCTGACACGCCTCTGCAACATCGCGTGGCGATCAGGGACAGTGCCTCTGGAGTGGCAGACTGAGGTGGTGGTCCCTCTTTTTAAGAAAGGGGACCGGAGAGTGTGCTCCAATTATAGGGGAATCACACTTCTCAGCCTCCCCGGGAAGGTTTACTCCAGGGTACCAGAGAGGAGAATTCGGTCAATAGTTGAACCTCGGATCCAGGAGGAACAATGCGGTTTTTGTCCTGGTTGCGGAACACTGGACCAGCTCTATACCCTTCATAGGGTGCTGGAGGGTTCATGGGAGTTTGCCCAACCAGTCCACATGTGCTTTGTGGATCTGGAGAAGGCATTCGACCGTCTCCCTCGTGGTATTCTGTGGGGGGTGCTTCGGGAGTATGGGGTTCGGGGCTCTTTGCTAAGGGCTGTCCGGTCCCTATACGAACGGAGCAGGAGTCTGGTTCACATTGCCGGCAGTAAGTCAGACCTGTTCCCAGTGCATGTTGGACTCCGGCAGGGCTGCCCTTTGTCACCGGTTCTGTTCGTAATTTTTATGGACAGAATTTCTAGGCACAGCCAGGGGCCAGAAGGAATCCTGTTTGGGAACCACAAGATTTCATCTCTGCTTTTTGCGGATGATGATGTCCTGTTGGCTTATTCAAACCAGGGCCTTCAGCATGCACTGGGGCAGTCTGCAGTCGAGTGTGAAGCGGCTGGGATGAGAATCGGCACCTCCAAGTCCGAGGCCATGGTTCTTGACCGGAAAAGGGTGGCTTGCCCTCTCCAGGTTGGTGGAGAAGTCCTGCCTCAAGTGGAAGAGTTTAACTATCTTGGGATCTTGTTCACGAGTGAGGGAAGGATAAAGCGTGAGGTCAACAGGTGGATCGGTGCAGCCTCCGCAGTGATGTGTTCGCTTTAAAAAAAAAAAGTCAAAGTAAACTTTATTATCCCAGAAGGGAAATTCAAGTGGTCAAGGTGCTTACATGTACAGACAAGACGTAAGACGAAGTCGACAAAACTTAAGAACAGATAAATAAATGAAAAATAAAAAGATAGATAAATACCCCCCTCTAATTCTATTCCCCTACATACCACACATACATACACGTGCGCACACACACACACACACACACACACACACACACACACACACACACACACACACACATCACAGTATCAAGTCCTCTGCAAGGAACTGTGGCCTTCATTAACAATTCTAATTGCAGAGGGGACAAATGACCTGCTGAACCTAGTTGTTCTTATTTTTCTATGTAGTAATCTCCCCTTACCACATTTACTTAACTGAAATCTATCATGTAAAGGGTGGGTAGTATCTCCAATAATACTTTCAGCCTTATGTCGTATTATATCTTGAAACAGCTGAGCAGCTGATGTTAGATTGCATCCAATTATCCTACTAGCTGTTTTAATAATACGTTGCAATTTATCCTGATCTTGTTTCCGCATACTACCAAAGACACAGACCAGGCCAAAGGACAAGACACTCTGAAGTACAGACTTATAAAATAACTCTAAAATGCAGGTGTCAACATTAAAACTACATAGTTTCCTTAAAAAAAACATTTGCTGAAGTTTCTTTACTTTGACAGCGGCACATTTGTCAAACCTCAACTGATCATCAATCTCAACCCCCAAATATTTGTAGGTGTTAACTCTGTCTATCACTGTATTATTGACGACTGTATTTGGTACTACTTCTGTAATACGTCTGAAATCGATAACCATTTCTTTTGTTTTGCTTGCATTAACATTAAGAAAATTGTCAGAACACCATTTTATAAAGCTCTCTACTTCCTCTTCAAAGCTGGCCATTGATGCCTCCCCTGTTTTTAAGAACCCCACCAGGGCAGTGTCGTCTGCATACTTAAAGTAGGAGTGTGTAGTCTCAAGAGCACAACACTCGTTGGTGTAAAGTGTATAGAGTATGGGGGACAACACACATCCCTGGGGAGCCCCAGTATTAATGACCTTAGCTGTTGAGATAGCCTGATTAAATCTAACCTGCTGAGTCCGGTTTAACAGAAAGTTGTTAATCCATGTGATAAGCCTTGGGTTAACACCTAACTTGATCAGTTTGTCTACTAGTAGGTGGGGTTGGATGCACTGCTGAAGTCAATGAAATGAATCAGGATTCCAACGTACGCATTTTAGCCAGAGAGGATCGTTGGTATGAGCGAGGAGTTAAAGAAGCCATTTTTGTCAACCTGGAATGGCCATCACTGAACAGAGGTGGGGGTCTAAGACATAATTTATCAGCCACCTACAATGCAGTCCTTGGCACACTTCCCAGACAACTGAATGCACACCAAAACCCAGCTGTTTTCAGTGGCTCACAGGAGGACAGAGAGAATCAGCATTCCATTGATCACCTTAACAGGCAATCCATTGATCACCCTAACGACTCTCGAGGCCATTCACATTCAGCCCCCAGTGACCCACACCAACAGGATGACTCAACGACACCTTAGATGAGCTTTTCATCCATGAGAGGATAAATACCTGATACTCCCTACCAGTCAGACAGAACTGAAGAAGCCTTTCGGATGAGAGGTGAAACGTCTTCAAGAATCTTCAAGCAAGTCCAGTTGCTCTCTTTTACCACCCATAGTTACTATGACCTGGATGACTGAGAATATTCACAGACATGTTTCAATATAATTTTCTCCAAGCATTTCATGGGCACTGAGGTTAATGCAACAGGTCTCAGATCATTCATCTCTTTGGGCCTGTTATTCTTAGGTACCGGTACAATCAGAGACTGTTTCCACTGCACAGGGATTAATCCTGTTTCTACTGACTTCTGAAACAGTATTTGAAAAGGAAAAGCAAGAGAATGGGCACATGTACGCAGCAACTTGCAGCTAATACCATCTGGACCTTGGGACTTATTAATATTAACACGTAAAAACAGTTCTTTAACCTCCTCAGTGCTGATTTGTATGTCACGAAATTGCATAGTTCTGACAGCATCCATTGCCAGTTCCTGCTGAGTTGAGTAGTCGACATTGTCAAACCTACAATAAAAAGTGTTTAAATCATCTGAAAAAGCATTGTCATCTAAAACAGTCAAGTTCTGCATTTTAGGTTTATATCCAGTCATAATTTGTAATCCCTGCCAAGCCTTTCTAGCGTCATGGTTGAAAAATGACTGAATCTTGTTCTTATAAGCAGTCTTGCAGTCCAGTATTTTCTTTTTAATATTTTTCTGTACCGATCTAATGTCCTCCTTTGAGCCTCCAGATTTGAACAGCCTCTTTTTATGGTTTAATAGTTCTTTAAGTTCAGGAGTAATCCATGGTTTATTATTTGGATAAAATTTCACGATCTTTTTTGGCACAATAATGTCCTCGCAAAAGTGAATGTATCCTGAAACTGCCAGCGCGGCATCATTAATGTCCGACGAAGCGTCAATCAGAAGTTCCCAATCAGTGCAGTCTAGACAGTCTCTTAAAATATTACATGCATCAGTGGTCCAACACTTTACCTCTTTTTTCTTTATTTTCTCTCTGCGCAACAGAGGTTGATACGTTGGTGTTAGACGGATCATGTTGTGGTCCGACTTTCCGAGTCCCGGCAGGGCCGTCGCGTAGTAGGCTTTCTCCAGGTTGCCATAACATAGGTCTAGGCACACCCCCTCCCGTGTGGGGCATGACACGTATTGATGGTAAGCGGGTAGAATCTCCGCCAGACAACAAAGATTAAAATCCCCAAGTATCAGTTTTGCAGTGTCGGGTGCTTTTGCTTCGGTCAATGTCACTAGTTCATGTATAATGTTGCCAGCTTCCTTAATGTCCGCCGAAGGTGCAATGTAAACAATAAAAAGGCAAATCTGATGTATTTCACGGGGCATATAGTAAGGTCTTAGATTTACCGATAGCAGTTCAATATCTTTAGTACAAAGTTTATGTTTCACGGTGATGTGCGCTGGGTTGCAGTACCTGTTATTAATGAACACGCACACTCCTCCACCTTTTGTCTTCCCGGAGTTTGAGTCACGGTCTGCCCTCAACAGCGTGAAGCCTTCAAGTTCAACAGATGAATCGGGATCCGACTCAGTCAGCCAGGTTTCTGATAAACAAATCAGGCATGATTGCCGGTAGTCAGCCAGGTGTTGCGCACAGGCACGAAGTTCGTCGGTTTTATTACGAATGCTTTGTACAGTCCCAAACATAATGGTCGGCAAAGGTGGCCTGAATGGCCTCCTTTTAAGTCGAGCTCGCACTCCCCCTTTCCGCCCATGTTTTCGCCTTGGTTTGTTGCCTGGAGAAGATGGTGTCGGTAATCCAATAAGTTCATCTCGGGGAAGAGAGGGAACCACTTCTCTGATGTTTAGCAAGGCCTCTCGACTGTAGGTGATTTTAAGTTGAACACTCTCTGAAAGCCCAGTCGCCAGCACCGTCGCCAGCACCGTGTAGTCCAGGAAGCACAATATTAAAACTAAAAGAAGAAACACTTCAATGTTTCGCCTCATCTTAAAATAATGTGAATGTTATACTCAATTCACACGGTTTAAAACACAAACTAAGTCAAACAAAACGAGCAGACATACTACAAACAAGATGTACACCTGACCGTGTCGCTGCAACGAGCATGCGCCAATGAGCCTCCAGTCAGCTGGGATAGGCTCCGGTCCATTGTGGTGAAGGAGCTGAGCCAAAAGGCAAAGCTCTTGATACTGGTCGATCTACATTCTGACTCTCACCTATGGTCATGAGCTCTGGGTATTGACCGAAAGAACAGGATCGCGGATATCAAATCAAATCAAATCAAATCAAGTTTATTTGTACAGCGCTTTTAACAATAAACATTGTCGCAAAGCAGCTTTACAGAATTTGAACGACTTAAAACATGAGCTAATTTCATCCCTAATCTATCCCCAATGAGCAAGCCTGTGGCGACGGTGGCAAGGAAAAACTCCCTCAGACGACATGAGGAAGAAACCTCGAGAGGAACCAGACTCAAAAGGGAACCCATCCTCATTTGGGCAACAACAGACAGCCTGACTATAATATTAACAGTTTTAACAGGTATAACCCTCAACTGTCCTCATGGGGCCGTCCTTCACAGGAGTGGGGCGATAAAACTCCGACCAGACACAGGGCACCAGGATGGATCAAGCAGGTCCGAGGGGCAGAAGAGGCCAGCATCTCAATCCCAGGATCAACATGTAACTCAGAGGGACAGATGGGGGGGGAGAGAAAGAAAACACGTTGTTAGGTATGCCCTAAAAATGACAAGTATTAAATCTGTGTGGTAGGCTCGCAGAGACGAGAGTCTTTACATCAGGCATGACGCACAATGGCATGTTAATATGGTAAAAAATATATCATGACCTGCTCTGGCTGGATGCTTGATTGGGTGATGGGAGCACACTCCTCAGCAATGATGAGATGCAGATGGGACCCTTAGGCCTGGCCAAGACAATTCAGTTACATTTCACCGGGTCTGGGACATGCGACAGAACGTCTGACGGCCGATTCCCTGCAGGCTACGATAGCCAGTCGAGGTCCCCACCGTCTCCACCAAAAGATTTCCTGTTGACTCCATGTAACTCAGAGGGACAGATTTGGGGTGGGGGGGGGGGGAGAGAAAGAAAACACAGGTGGTTAGGTATGCCCAATGTCACCTGAATAAGTAGGAACAGTATACATATTGCACCGAGTACAAGCAGGGACTCCGGCAACTAACTATGACAGCATAACTAAAAGGAGAGAGCCAGAAGGTAACACAGGCATGAGGGAGCCCCGGGACATAAAGCAGCCAGCCACTGCACCGTCAACAAACTCGAGTGAGCAAGCGAGTGGGGACTGACAGCATCCATACATCCCAGTTTACCAAAACACTCTATGTCTGAGGACCCTCCAGATCTACTCCTTTACCTCATAAACACCATTAACAAAAGGCTTGACTAAACAGATATGTTTTCAGCCTAGACTTAAATGCTGAGACTGTGTCTGATTCCCGAACATTACTTGGAAGGCTGTTCCATAACAGTGGGGCTTTGTAAGAAAAGGCTCTGCCCCCTGATGTAGCCTTCACTATACGAGGTACCAGCAGATAGCCTGCACCTTTTGATCTAAGTAGGCGTGGCGGGTCATAGAGGAGCAGAAGTTCACTCAGGTACTGTGGTGCGAGACCATTTAGTGCTTTAAAGGTCAATAGTAGTATTTTATAATCAATACGAAATTTGATTGGGAGCCAATGCAGTGTGGATAAGACAGGCGTGATGTGGTCATATTTTCTAGTTCTAGTAAGGACTCTTGCTGCGGCATTTTGAACTAACTGGAGCTTGTTTATGCACTTATTGGAACATCCAGACAGTAAGGCATTACAATAATCCAACCTGGAGGTAATGAAAGCATGGACTAGTTTTTCTGCATCATGCAATGACATTAAATTTCTTATCTTTGCAATATTTCTGAGATGAAAGAAAGCTATCCGGGTGATGTTATCAATGTGAGTTTCGAATGAAAGACTGGGGTCAATAATCACTCCGAGGTCTTTTACTGCTGCACGTGAAGAAACAGAAAGGCCATCCAGAGTTACTGTGTAATCAGAAAACTTACTTCTAGCTTTATGTGGTCCTAGCACAAGTACTTCAGTCTTGTCAGAGTTAAGCAGAAGGAAATTTATAAGCATCCAGTGTCTAATGTCCTTAACACATTCCTCAATTTTATTAAGCTGGTGTCTCTCATCAGGTTTTGCAGAGACATACAACTGTGTGTCATCAGCATAACAGTGGAAACTAATACAATGTTTATGAATAATATCGCCCAAAGGTAACATATATAGAGAAAAAAGCAGTGGACCCAAGACAGAACCTTGTGGAACACCAAACTTTACCTCGGTACGTCTAGAAATATCACCATTTATATCGACATACTGATAACGATCAGTTAGATAAGACCTGAGCCAGGAGAGGGCCATTCCCTTAACTCCCACAACATTTTCTAGTCTATCCAGAAGAATGGAATGATCAATGGTATCAAATGCTGCACTAAGGTCAAGCAACACAAGTAGCGAGACACAGCCCTGATCAGACGCCAACAGTAGGTCGTTTACTACTTTAACCAGAGCTGTCTCTGTGCTATGATGAGGTCTAAATCCTGACTGATACATTTCATGGATGTTATTCCTATGTAAATATGAGCATAACTGCTGTGCCACAGCTTTTTCAAGGATCTTGGAGATAAAGGGGAGGTTTGATATTGGCCGATAATTGGACAGCTGACAGGGATCAAGGTCAGGTTTTTTAATCAGGGGTTTGATAACTGCTAGTTTAAAGGATTTGGGTACATAGCCAATCATAAGAGAAGAATTTATTATTTTTAGAAGCGGTTCAATTACTTCAGGTATTATCTGTTTGAATAGATGTGTCGGTAAGGGATCTAGTACGCAAGTTGAGGCTTTTGATGTAGAGATTAATGAGAGTAATTCAGTTTCTTTTAGGGGAGTAAAACATTCTAACTGATGATCTGATACAGTTATATTGTTAACTACAAGGTCGCTTTCATTGTCTAACCTTAAATTAGTAGTTTGAATTTTTTGTCGGATATTCTCAATTTTGTCATTAAAAAAATTCATGAAGTCGTTGCTACTACATACTGCAGGTGTGCATGTGTTGATAGTGGACTTATTCCTGGTTAATTTTGCTACAGTATTAAATAGGAATCTAGGATTATTTTTGTTATCTTCTATTAGGGAGGAGAGATATGTTGATCTCGCAGCACTAAGAGCTTTTTTATACTTCAGGAAGCTCTCCTTCCACGCCAATTTGAACACTACCAATTTTGTTTGACGCCATTTACGTTCCAATTTTCGAGTGGTCTGTTTTAATGGATACAAGCGGCCGAAATGAGTTTCCTTCACAGGGTGGCTGGGCGCTCCCTTAGAGATAGGGTGAGAAGCACAGTCACTCGGGAGGAGCTCGGAGTAGAGCCACTGCTCCTCCACATCGAGAGGAATCAGCTGAGGTGGCTCGGGCATCTCTTTCGGATGCCTCCTGGACGCCTCCCTGGGGAGGTGTTCCAGGCATGTCCCCCTGGGAGGAGGCCCCGGGGAAGACCCAGGACATGCTGGAGGGACTATGTCTCTCGGCTGGCCTGGGAACGCCTCGGTGTTCTTCCCGAGGAGCTGGCCGAGGTGTCAGGGGAAAGGGAAGTTTGGGTTTCCATGCTCAGACTGCTGCCTCCGCGACCCGGCCCCGGATAAGCAGACGAAGACAAGACGATGATTGAATAAAGGATATGACTACACAGCAAATTCTCCAGTGTTGAATTAACACCTTCAGAGTTCATTTGTGTCTAATTGGACATATATTTGCTGTGGTCTGACAAGAACTGTTTTTAGAAATCATGGATGTTATGTCCTGCAGGCTGAAGAGGATTAGGACCATCCAAACTGTTACTAGCACAATGTTCAAAAGCCAACATCTGTGATGATATGGGGATGTTAGTGCTTGACTAAGGTTTGTGGGTGAACGAATGAACAAAGACTACCAGTGGAACTGGTTCACTGCACAAAGTGGATGGAATAATTAAGGAGGACTACCTCAGAGTTCTTCAGCATAACCTCAAACCATCAGAAGCTTGAACGGAGTTGGGTGTTCCAACAGGACAATGACCCCAAACACACATCAGATCTGGTTGTGGAATGGATAAAGCAGGCTAACATTAAGCTTTAGCAAGTCCTGACCTCAACCCTATCAAAAATATATTTAAAAGTTGGCTTTTTGCTGGAAACATACAAAGCTAATTGTACTCAACCAATTCTGCCAGGAAGAGTGGTCAAATATCCAAACAGAATTCTGCCACAAGCTTTTTGATGGCAACCAAAAGTGTCTGATCAAAGTGAAACTTGCTAAGGGACATTTAACCAAATACGAGGGTGTTGTGTATTTTTATTTTTGACTGTGTGTTGAGTTCAGAAATCCCCAAATAAAAAAGTAGTGCACCAATTAATTTTTTTTTCTATGAAAGTTATACAATCTTTCTCCCACAGAAAAAGAAAAAGTATTTTGTAAAATTCTGACCACAACTTAATTTCTAATAAAGTGGCTGGGAATTGTATCGGTTTTACAGTGCAAGTCTATACTTGTGTGTGTGTGTGTGTGTGTGTGTGTGTGTGTGTGTGTGTGTGTGTGTGTGTGAGCGCGCCAGAGGTATGCACTCCACCGAGTGCCTTTCTACTTTATTTTTAATGACTTGGGTGAAATGATTCATATTCAGGAATTAATCAGCAGGAGTTTTTTCTGCATGTTTCCAAAATTAATGCTGAACATTAAGTGGTTTTCACACAGTGCCTATTGTGTTACTTAGTGTATGCATTAGAAATTATTTAATCTTAACATTACTAACATTTGAAAGATAAAGAACACACACTACTTTTCTTCGCTACAGGTTACAAATTGTTTTAGAAAATGTTTACAGAAAAAAAGAGGACATTTCAAAAATTTCCATTATTTGAACCAATAAAATCCAATGCATTCCTGGGATTTTCATACAAAACCAAACTAATGGACTTGGCAGTGTGGTGCCACTCAGAGCCTGCTGTGAAAATTAGTGAAACTAAAGTGTTGATGGTGCTTACACTATAGCCAGTGTTCATAAATGTACCAGCTCATGGACCAGGTCACTGCTGCAGGCTGAAACTCATCTCATCTCATTATCTCTAGCCGCTTTATCCTTCTACAGGGTCGCAGGCAAGCTGGAGCCTATCCCAGCTGACTACGGGCGAAAGGCGGGGTACACCCTGGACAAGTCGCCAGGTCATCACAGGGCTGACACATAGACACAGACAACCATTCACACTCTCATTCACACCTACGGTCAATTTAGAGTCACCAGTTAACCTAACCTGCATGTCTTTGGACTGTGGGGGAAACCGGAGCACCCGGAGGAAACCCACGCGGACACGGGGAGAACATGCAAACTCCACACAGAAAGGCCCTTGCCGGCCCCGGGGCTTGAACCCAAGACCTTCTTGCTGTGAGGCGACAGCGCTAGCCACTACACCACCGTGCCACCTTACTTTCAATCTACCCTTTGTAATTATATACTGCTTTTGATATGAATAACAGTGACATAAAAATTCCAATATAGAAATACAAATCACCATCCTTTTCCTTAACCTAGCTCAATCTTGCAATCCAACTGGCATGGTGGTGTAGTGGTTAGCACAGTCGCCTCACAGCAAGAAGGTTCTGGGTTTGAACCCAGCGGCTGGCGAGGGCCTTTCTGTGTGGAGTTTGCATGTTCTCCTCGTGTCTGCGTGGGGGTGCTCCGGTTTCCCCCACAGTTTAAAGACATGCAGTTAGGTTAATATGGGACAGCCTTGGACTGAGGTGCCCTTGAGCAAGGCTCCCAACTGCTCCCCGGGCGCTGTTAGCATGGCTGCCCACTGCTCTGGGTATGTTTGTGCTCATTGCCCACGTGTGCATGTGTGTGTTCACTGCTTCAGATGGGTTAAATGCAGAGAGGAAATTTCACAAGTGTATGATAAATAAAGTTGTGCTTCTTTCTTTCTTTCTTTCTTTCTTTCTTTCTTTCTTTCTTTCTTTCTTTTTTCAACCATTGGGGGGTTAGAGAGAGAAATCTCTGCCCCAGTGCTTGTTGCAGTTCCTATTTTTAACCACTAGGTGCAATAATAACTGTAATCCAGCCACTGGGGGTGCATAAGCGTTAGCCTGGGCCCACCCATCCTAAGTGTGATGCAACATGAGGGCCTGTTGCGAGCTTAGTCTGGCAAGGCAAGCTATCTACAGCTCTTCCAAGCTCCCAAAAAATCGGGAGCCAATCAACTTTGAGCATCTCCAACGGCCCTGGGTAGAGGCGTGTTCAAGGCACTGACGTAGTAGAACTGCAACCGGAAGCCATAGATTGTTTACAGAATCTATGCTGGAAGCGCTTCATTCACTAGAAACATTACGAACATGGAGCAAGTTCTCATTGAAAATGGAGCAAAGAGCAGCCCTGGAGGTATTTATTGAAAGGAAGGACATTTTCGCCTTGCTCCCGACCGGCTTCGGTAAGAGTTTAATCTACCAGTTAGCCCTGTCGCATCACATACATCAGAGGAAAGAGTGATGTGATTGGTTTAAGCTTCGTCACAGCCTTTTCTGGCTTCGACCAGTAGCAAACTGAGGCATTTCAGGGAGGCGGGTCAGCCACGCACTTTGGGAAACAGTTGGGCTTAATATCTTTGCCAGACCAAATGCTCGCAGAGCTTTGAAGTCGCGTTAGCCAGACTACATAGCGTACTCTTTATACAATCTTTATACACTCTGTGTGCAATATAATGTGCAATACCTCTCCTGCTGGACCTCTTTTCCCCCATATCTTATTTATATATGTAAATCCTTAATTTAATTTATCTAGAAGTTTTCTCTATTTTCTATTCTCTGTTTATCCTGTAATGATGCTGCTGGAATTTTAATTTCCCTGAGGGAACCCTCCCAAAGGGATCAATAAAGTTCTATCGAATCGAATCGAATCTAATCTAATCTTGGCGCCGGTCCCAAGCCTGGATAAATGGAGACTGTTTAATAAGATCTTAGAGAATGAGAGTTCTAGTCCCAGTGTACAAGAATAAAGGAGATGTACAGAGCTGCAGTAATTACAGAGGGATGAGCCACACCATGAAGTTATGGGAAAGGGTATTGGAGGCGAGACTGAGAAGAGAGGTAGCAATCTGTGAACAGCAGTACGGGTTTATGCCAAGGAAGAGCACGTCGGATGCAATTTTGCTTTAAGAATGTTAATGGAGAAGTACAGGGAAGGCCAGAGAAAGCTACGTTGTGTGTTTTGTAGACCTGGAGAAGGCATATGATAGAGTGCCGAGAGAGGAGTTATGGTATTGTATGAGAAAGTGTGGAGTGAATGAGAAGTATATTAGAGTGGTGCAAGACATGTATGAGACCAGTGAAACAGCAGTGAGGTGTGCGGTTGGAACAACTGCATGGTTCAAGGTGAAGATGGACTTCATCAAGGATCTGCTTTGAGTCCTTTCTTGTTTGCCATAGTGATGGATAGCTTGATGGATGAAGTGAGGCAAGAGTCACCATGGAACATGATGTTTGCAGATGATATTGTGATATGTGGTGAAAGTAGAAAGGAGGTTGAGCTGGGTTTGGAGAGATGGAGGTATGCACTGGAACGAAGAGGAATGAAGGTGAGCAGTAGCAAAACAGAATACATGTGCATCAGTGAGAATGGGGATGAGAGTGTAGTGAAGATGCAAGGAGTAGACGTAAAGAAAGTTGGTGAATTCAAGTACCTGGGGTCAACTGTGCAGGAAAATGGGGGCTGCGAGAGTGAGGTGAGAAAGAGAGTGCAGGCAGGGTGAAGCAGTTGGAGAGAGATTTTGGGAGTCATTTGTGAGAGGAAAGTCCCAGCAAAAGTGAAAGGTAAGATGTATAAGACAGTAGTGAGACCAGCTGTGATGTATGGATTAGAGACCGTACCCTTAACGAAGAGACAGGAGGCAAAGTTGGAGGTGGCAAAGTTGAGGATGTTAAGGTTTGTGATGGGAGTGACAAGGTTGGACAAGATAAGGAACGAACACATCAGGGGGACAGCACACGTGGAGAGCTTGGGAATTAAGCTAAGAGAGAGGAGACCGAGATGGTATGGGCACATCCTGAGAAGAGATGCAGAACATGTTGGAAGGAGAATGTTGAGGATGGAGCTGCCAGGCACACGAAAACAAGGAAGGCCAAAGAAGAGATATAGGGTCATTCCATGCCAAATCAACAAGAGGTTATGCTTGACCATCTCAGATTTCAATGAAATTTGGAGGGCTCAGAGATACTATTAAATTAAGTTAATCCCCCAAACTTGAGCTTCCTATCACCAATAGTTTCAGAGATGCAGGCATTTGAACTTTTTGATTTTTTTGTTTTTTGCTCAAAACATACATATTTCAAAGTGCAATATAATCTTTATTATGCAAGATAGAAACCTAAAATTTTGCACAGAGAGACTCAATGTCTTGTACTACAAGCTTCAACTTAGAATTTCAATAGTCATTGTATATTAGATGGTGATTTTAACAAGGAAATTAAAAAGACAAATTTGCATTTTTTTTGCATTTTTAACTCATTCTGGAAGCTTGTCTGTGGCAGTAATGCTTAAACTAAGAATGTTATTCAAATCTACACAGAAATATCTACCAATTTCAGTTTTACCAAGTCTCCACTATTCCTAGTTTGTCTGTAATAGGGTTTTGAAATTTGCCGATTTCTAAAACATGCCATTTTCAGTAGCAAGAAATCCAGTGTGGGATAGCAGTTAGGAACTTGTAAATTTTTTTCAGTAATCCCCAAGACCCATATTTTATATTTCCAAATTTTTGTTCTGTGTCTCTCAAGTATTTTTAAACTACAGGGGTTTAAAAAATCCATTTTCACCAAATTCGAATTTTTGATATATTTTCATATAACTGATATTTGAGGGTTGATAAATGCTTCAATAAGGCTCAAGTAGGTTAGGAGACATGTTTCTTCCTCAATTTTAAATAAAATTTCAATTAATGCTCAGTATTAATTATTTGTAAATTGATTTTAATCTAAGACTGTGTAACATTAGCAATCAATGACCAGCTATTGTGTACCAGTCAACAGCCAGCCTTATCAATATCAACACAGCACAATAGGTGACCTTTGATACCAGAACAGGTGGCTCATATCTTATAGTTTTAGAGTCTGTAAACTGCATACTTGTTCAGATAACATTATATTGCTTGGATTATATTAAATACATTGTAATACAGAGCACTGAGAAAATTTACCAATGTTATTAACTGAATGTGTTTCTTTGCAAGGATTGGATATTTTCAATAGTTGACTAGGGAATTTAATTGTAGTTGCTTTCAATTTGAGATCAGTATAAATGAGTTTGTTCTTAGACATCTAGAAATGGCTGAACTTCCTCCCTGTTCTATAGGAATTGGACTAAAGAAAGATTCTGACTGCCATAAACTAACATACAACAGAAATTGTAAGTTAAATACACTCTCTCAGTATAGTTTGGAGCAAATTTCATTAATTAAACAGAGAACTGAACTTGAGAACATTTCAAGCACAGACACAGTATGTCTGCATCATGAGAAACTGTTTCTGATGAAATATGAAGAGCTACAGAAAAGTTGTTGTGATCCATATGAAAGGCACAAGAAAAAAGTTAAAACAGAATTACGTTCAATTCTTCCTGAAACAGCAGATTCACTTTCAAAACTGATAAATAAAAATATTAAACCTGGACAAAAATTGTGTTCTAAATGTTCAGAGAGTGAAAGAACATTTAAGCCAAGCAGATTCAGCAGGTTCTACAGAATCAGAACAAGAGAGCATGTGTATAGATGTGGATCCAACATACACTGGTGAGGTAGCTGAATCACTTGACAAAAGCCTTGTCAATTGGTTGCTCTCCACTGAAATTGCCAAGTATAGCCACAAACAGAAAGCTGCATATGGCAAAGCAAAGCTGCAACGAGTAGAAGAAACTTTACGTTCTAAAATGAAATTTTATTAATTAATGAAATTTGCTCCAAACTATACTGAGAGAGTGTATTTAACTTACAATTTCTGTTGTATGTTAGTTTATGGCAGTCAGAATCTTTCTTTAGTCCAATTCCTATAGAACAGGGAGGAAGTTCAGCCATTTCTAGATGTCTAAGAACAAACTCATTTATACTGATCTCAAATTGAAAGCAACTACAATTAAATTCCCTAGTCAACTATTGAAAATATCCAATCCTTGCAAAGAAACACATTCAGTTAATAACATTGGTAAATTTTCTCAGTGCTCTGTATTACAATGTATTTAATATAATCCAAGCAATATAATGTTATCTGAACAAGTATGCAGTTTACAGACTCTAAAACTATAAGATATGGGCCACCTGTTCTGGTATCAAAGGTCACCTATAGAGATCTTGCATGTGACGTCACAGCCGAGCCAGGTTGTGACAGACGCCATCGTGTCGGTCAAACGCCATATTCCGCCTTCTACTTCTACTTCTGGTTCTACTTCTGCTTTTACTTCTACCTTTTCTTCTGGAAAACCCTACTATATACAATTCTACTACAACGGCTGTGGCTACAAGCTCTCCCTACCTGTGCACGTTTTTTATGTTTTTTGTGTGTATTTTTGCGTGTTGTTCGTCTGTACCAGACTTCAATATCCACTACAACCGTATGGACTTACTGGACATTGGTTTCCAGCAGAAAATGACGGTTTGTAGCGATTTCCATCACATGCACAACATTCCGGACGAGAAAAAAAAAAAACATTCCGGACGAGATAGCGGGGTCTCCGTGGATTGTTATTGGAAGCAAAGCGAAGGAGGCGGCGCCGGGAGCAAAAGCGAGGCTGCAGGCAGAGCCGGCCTGTTGACTAAACTCAGAAAACAGCCACTCAAATCTCCACTGCTAAGCCTCTACCTCTCCAACGCCAGATCCATGTAAACAAGACGGACGATTTGGAATTACCTTATTCTATTCTATAATCGGCTGGTCAGTGCTATACTCAATACTTAAGTAACTTACCCATCCAATGAGGATTCTTGTTACAAGATGCCACATCTGAGTCGCTGACAAATCCTGAATTTCTGTAAAGATAACTGTCCAGAGATTTATAAGCATGCAGTGCTTCACCACTGAACAGCGAGGGAAAGTTGATGAGGTAATCATACACGTCCGGGTATTCCGCTGGTAGTTCAAAATCCGGTCGTGAAAACTCCGTCCGGTAAGCCATAAGGGTCACAAATCTGTAGATCGTTTATTTTAGACATATATCTAGTTATCTGTTCAGTAGAAAAATGAGCCGTGTAGTCCGTCGGTTGAAATTGATCCATTCTGTACACGAGTGCAGCAGTATTCAGCTGTGTTTTTGACCGACACGATGGCGGTTGTGTCCTTTCCGGTCACGTGACTGCAAGATCTCTATTGTGCTGTGTTGATATTGATAAGGCTGGCTGTTGACTGGTACACAATAGCTGGTCATTGATTGCTAATGTTACACAGTCTTAGATTAAAATCAATTTACAAATAATTAATACTGAGCATTAATTGAAATTTTGTTTAAAATTGAGGAAGAAACATGTCTCCTAACCTACTTGAAGCATTTATTAACCCTCAAATATCAGTTATATGAAAATATATCAAAAATTCGAATTTGGTGAAAATGGATTTTTTAAACCCCTGTAGTTTAAAAATACTTGAGAGACACAGAACAAAAATTTGGAAATATTAAATATGGGTCTTGGGGATTACTGAAAAAAATTTACAAGTTCCTAACTGCTATCCCACATTGGATTTCTTGCTACTGAAAATGGCATGTTTTAGAAATCAGCGAATTTCAAAACCCTATTACAGACAAATTAGGAATAGTGGAGACTTGGTAAAACTGAAATTGGTAGATATTAGGGTTGGGCGGTATTACGGTAAGAAGGTATCCCGAGGTATCCAAAAGTACCAACGGTATCGGTCTCATTACCGTCATTTTAAAAAAATATATAATATCTAAATAAATATGGAGTACATGAGGTCATAATATAAAATAATAAATTGAAGATCATCCCGAATAACTGTGTGATCGTATTTTCACTAATTCTATCAATTTCCTAAAGAAGTTCTCATCGCGTGCAGGGTTGTTTATGTCGTTACCATGGCAACCCTGCGTGACATTTGGAGTCTGACAGAAAGCTTCGCAAGAGACTGAGACCGGGGGTGTCATGGCTCAGATGGCTAAGGCACCGTACCATAAATCCAGGGACCCTGGTTCGATTCCGACCCGAGGTTATTTCCCGATCCCGTCTCTCTCTCCCCCGCTCATTTCCTGTCTCTCTATACTGTCCTATCTAAAAAAAAAAAAAAAAGAGACTGAGACCGCGGTTGAAAGATGGCAAGTCAAGATAATGAGTTAGTGGCAAAAAAAAAATACAACATCGGCAGTGTGGCAGTATTTTGGTTTCAAACCAAACGAAAAATCTAATATGTCCCCTAAGGCACACCATAGCCTGGGGTACTCCACTTCCACGAGATCTCTCCAATGAGTTGTGTTTTGAGTAGGTTACATGAGTAACAACAAGGTAAAATAATATAACGTATGACATTTGGGATGTGGGTAATAAACGTTTGAAATGTCATCTACTGAAGAAACGGAAGAAAACATCGTAGCGTAAACTGTTAGGTTTCTGGTGGGAATTAGCAATGCGCTTGCTATCTTTGTTGGGTGTGTTAAACCGTATGGATTTAAGTGGAATAACTGTAAGGAGTTATGTGATCAAGACAAAGTTTTAAGCAAGGTAAGGCCATTTGATTATTAATTTCCCCGCCATGGCATGACGTGGGCCCATATGATTTTGCCTTGTGCAGCTATCACGCATTTGAATTAGGTTCGCCTCATTTGCGCTGAAGAATATGGTTTATCGCGCAGTCTAAACGGACTTGGGTGTTGGTTGATTCTTTTTCTTTTTTTTATTTCCCATGCTTGAAAGGGTATGATCCTGCTCATCGTGTCCTTTTTTTTGATGGAGTAGGTGAAATAGTGCTGCAAATGGCGTTTCAACGCAGACGTGTAAACGACAGTTGAATGCTATTTTCAAGATGAAGGAAGAGTTGCGTGATGCTTTGAAATATCTCTTAATCCATTCATCAATGCACAAAATTCGCTTTGCTGCTTAATCCATACCACAATGCACACAATTCGCTATGCTGCTTTTAAATAGTACATTTGAGGCATAGGCGCACGTTACACAGTAGGCCGAAACAAAATATTTTTTTCTCGGTAATACCGTATACCCCGGGAAAACACAGAGACAGTTTAAAGGTATCAAAATTTGGATACCGCCCAACCCTAGTAGATATTTCTGTGTAGATTTGAATAACATTCTTAGTTTAAGCATTACTGCCACAGGCGAGCTTCCAGAATGAGTTAAAAATGCAAATTTGTCTTTTTCATTTCCTTGTTAAAATCACCATCTAATATACAATGACCATTGAAATTCTAAGTTGAAGCTGGTAGTACAAGACATTGAGTCTCTCTGTGCAAAATTTTAGGTTTCTATCTTGCAAAATAAAGATTATATTACACTTTGAAATACGTATGTTTTGAGCAAAATGCAAAAAAATCGAAAAAATTCAAATGCCTGTATCTCTGAAACCGTTGGAGACAGGAAGCTCAAATTTTGGGGATTAACTTCTTTTAATAGTATCTCTGAGCACTCCAAATTTTATTGAAATCTGAGATGGTCGAGCATAAATTTGTCAGATATTTGTTGATTTGGCATGGAATGACCCTATAGTGCTCATTGTAAATGAGTACAACGCCTTTGAAAAGCAACATTTTAAACAATATCTCAATGAACACAAACAATTTCCAAAATTTTGACAAGACAAAGTTTAATATCACATCTGTTTAACTTATAATGTGAAAGTAAGGTTAATAGTATAACTTCGATTACACATTTTTTAGTTTTACTCAAATTAGGGTGGTGCAAAAATGAGTACATCCCACAACAAAAACTACTACATCTAGTACTTTGTATGTCCTCCATGATTTGTAATGACAGCACCAAGTATTCTAGGCATGGAATGAACAAGTTGGCGACATTTTGCAACATCAATCTTTTTCCATTCTTCAACAATGACCTCTTTTAGTGACTGGATGCTGGATGGAGAGTGATGCTCAACTTGTCTCTTCAGAATTCCCCAAAGAAAATAATTTCTTTCCACCACAAAGGTGAAGGCTACAAGAAGATCAGCAAAGCTTTACTTATCAGTCAGAATACTGTAGCAAAAGTGGTACAAAAATTTAAGAAAGATGGATCTGCAGCCGGGCGGCACGGTGGTGTAGTGGTTAGCGCTGTCGCCTCACAGCAAGAAGGTCCTGGGTTCGAGCCCCGGGGCCGGCGAGGGCCTTTCTGTGTGGAGTTTGCATGTTCTCCCCGTGTCCGCGTGGGTTTCCTCCGGGTGCTCCGGTTTCCCCCACAGTCCAAAGACATGCAGGTTAGGTTAACTGGTGACTCTAAATTGACCGTAGGTGTGAATGTGAGTGTGAATGTGAATGGTTGTCTGTGTCTATGTGTCAGCCCTGTGATGACCTGGCGACTTGTCCAGGGTGTACCCCGCCTTTCGCCCGTAGTCAGCTGGGATAGGCTCCAGCTTGCCTGCGGCCCTGTAGAAGGATAAAGCGGCTAGAGATAATGAGATGAGATGAGGGATCTGCAGCCATCTCACAGAGACATCCAGGTTGTCCACGGAAGTTAACACCTCGACAGGAACGTCTTCTGATGAGAAGGGTTGAAGAAAATCGGCATGCAAGTTCACTGCAGTTATCTAAAGAAGTAGAAAGCCAAACTGGGGTGACTATGTCCCGTGAGACAATACAGCGTACACTGCAGAGGAATGGCATGCATGGATACCGTCCACGAAAGAAGCCTCTCCTAAAGCCCAGGCACAAAAAAGCCCGCCTAGAGTTTGCCAGGGCCCATGCTGACAAAGATGAAGACTACTGGGACTCTATACTCTGGAGTGATGAGGCCAAGATAAATGTTTTTGGAACTGGTGACTTCAAAACTGTATGGCGTCGCAAAGGTGAGGAATACAAAGAAAAATGCATGGTGCCTACAGTGAAACATGGTGGTGGCAGTGTCCTTATGTGGGGCTGCATGAGTGCTGCTGGTGTCGGGGAGCTGCATTTCATTGATGGCATCATGAATTCACAGACGTATTGCTCTCGACTGAAAGAGAAGATGCTACCATCACTCCGTGCCCTTGGTCGTTGTGCACTTTTCCAACATGACAATAATCCTAAACCAAGGGCGGGTGGTGCATAAGGGCGATTGGGTGACGCACTGCCAAAACGAAAAAAAAAGTTTTTTTCTTTTTTTTTTTTTTTAAAACTTTCACCAGTGCTGCTCTAGGCCGTTTTAATCTGTCTCTGGCTATCATTGTCCAATCCGGGTGGTCTTGCTTCTAGAGTATCGCCCCTTTTGGGGCAATTTCAGTCACGTTGAAAATCGCCCAAGAGTTCACTGATAGAGTCCCATGTTAATATATTTTTTTTCTCCTAACTGACACTTCAGTGCAATCTCTATGGGTTCCGGGGGGGCTTGCACTAACGTGCTTATGTCACTGCGAAGCGCGGCAAAGTTGCGTTCGATCCGCTCAGTTTCTGAGGTGAGATGGATGCGGAAAGCAATTCAGTGCGGTCCTTAAAGGAAGTTCCATTTAGTCAGCAATCAAATCGAGCTAAATTGGCAACAAAACAAGCTGGACCCCCTCGACCAAATCTAAACATAAAACAAATTTTGACAAAGGGGGGGAAATCATATACTCGAGGTTTTACTTCAACATGGTACCAGCGCAAATCCTGGCAAGCTGGCTGCAAGGACGCCTCAGTGGTTTTCTGCTCCCCCTGCTTACTTTCCCACCCTGGAGGTGGCTCCACGGACAACACTGCTTGGACGGTCACTGGAGTTTCGGACATGCATCATTTGTTGGAGAAAAAAAAACCATGAGTCATCAAAGTTTCACATGGGCAGCTGCCTGAAATTTTCGGCTTTTGGGAGAGTGAACATCGCTACAGAACTGGATGAGGGCTACAGGCTAGCAGTTTGCCGCCACAACGATGAGGTGAGCAAGAGCAGGCACATATTAAACCGGATCATCCAACGCGTGAAATTTTGTTTAGTGTTCGAGTTAGCTCTACGAGGCAAAGACAAAACTGAGGGCTCCAGTCACCGTGGTGGTTTTCTGGGTTTGGTTGACTTCGTGACACACACACAGCGCGCGCACACAGAGTCACAGAATCCATTCACTTTTGATGTTTTCAATGTGCATTTTTATATTTGCCACACTTTGCTCTGAGAGTTAGCACTTTGGTAATATCCTTGGTAAATACCAGTAATTGCAAGATCTAAAGATCCACTCATCTATTTATTCAACTGCTATTGTTATGTTAGCCAACAATTTACACTGTTTTGTTACAGTAAGTGCACTTTCCTGTTGTCCTTAAGTTGCACAATCTGTAAAATTCTTGCTGGTCATGGAGTTTGAAGTACAAAATCTATTTACAGAACATTCTGTAGAACAGTACTTTCAAGATTGGCAAATAAATATGTATTATTTTTTAAAAATATGGTTTCCTTTCTTATTTAGTTGTTGGACATATCTTTATAAAAAGATATCATTCTTGGCTATTTCACATCATACAATATTGAAATAATGTGAATAGTAAATAGGACATAATTGGAATTGGTCATTATGGAGCCAAACTATTCTTCGATTGTGAATGTTATTTGCAACTTTACACCACAGCCTATAGCTGAGGTAGCAACAGGGAAAAGATTTCTGTACTGTGCTCCCATCTAGTGGACAGAAGTGGCATGGAACTGTGATATGCAGAGAGAAAACAAAAAAAATTCAATAATGTCTGGCTACTGATAATGTACCTGTTGAATGAGTCACCTTATGACATTATTGGATAATTTGCCCCTCCTGAGAAAATTTTTAGGACCCGCCACTGTCCTAAACACACATTTAAGGCCACTGTTGGATTTCTGAAGAACAGGGTGAAAGTGATTCAGTGGCCAAGTATGTCTCCGGACCTGAACCCAATCGAACACCTATGGGGAATTCTGAAGAGACAAGTTGAGCATCACTCTCCATCCAGCATCCAGTCACTAAAAGAGGTCATTGTTGAAGAATGGAAAAAGATTGATGTTGCAAAATGTCGCAAACTTGTTCATTCCATGCCTAGAAGACTTGGTGCTGTCATTAAAAATCATGGAGGCCATACAAAGTACTAGATGATGTTGTAGTTTTTGTTGTGGGGTGTACTCATTTTTGCACCACTCTAATTTGAGTAAAACTGGAAAATGTGTAATCTAAGTTATATTATTAACCTTACTTTTTCCCGTCATAAGTTAAACAGATGTTATATTAAACTTTGTCTTGTCAACATTTTGGAAATTGTGTTCATTGAGATATTGTTTAAAATGTTACTTTTCAAAGGGGATGTACTAATTTATGCTGAGCACTGTACATGGATGTGGTGAGAGAGGACATGAAAGTGGCAGGTGTGGTAGAGAAGGATGCGGAAGACAGGGAGCAATGGAGACGAAAGATCCGCTCCTAATCGGGAGCAGCCAAAAGAAGAAGGTGCAATAATAACAACTGTATTTAATCAAACTAATGAAATTGGCCAAATGAATCTTATCCCAGTCAGCAGATACCACTCCGGAAGTCCAGAAAGACCATGAGTTATTTATTTATTCTTTGCTCAATTCTGTCATCTTGATATAATGACTTTCTTGATTTTGAAATAACAAAAGGTATTTTCTTCAGAATTTTTTTTCTCATGATATCAAAATGTACAGTTAAGCCTCACTCACAACCCGCCGTAAGTGTTTTGGACACACACGGGTCGCAGGGTTTGGTAGCTCTCAGCCGTGCCGCAGGGTCGCGGTGAACCCGGGGCATGGTTTGAGGAAAGGGTACAGGCAAAGTACTTGTCAAGTACAGGTTGCACACCTGACTTCCTTGAGGCGTGGGAAAAATTGTGCCGTTAGCCCGTGGAAAGCGTATATCTGACCCATGTGATCAGTGCGTGCTCAGTGAGGGTGGAGTGTGTGAGACTTGCATTTTACCAGTTTCCTGCGCTCCAAGTTCGGGCCGCATTTGTGAAGCGTGTGTGATGCATGTGATTAGCACGTTACAATCACTCATAGCTTGTGTGTGACTCAAGCCAGGAGTGAGTATAAAACCAGCATGTCTGCAGCATTCTGCATCTGTCTTTCGACTGAAGAACATTGGATATTTTGTGGGAAAAATTTAATTTTCAGTTTAAAGTTTAGAAAATGGGACCCAAGAAGAAGCGAGCAAAAGTGAAGTAACCCAGCCTGAAACAGCAGAGGGGGAGGAAGAGTTTGATGATGATGGTAGCAGCACCGGTGAGCCCTGCACGGACAGGGAGAAGTTTGCCTTCAAGCCGGCAGAAGGCACAGAACCCCGCCAGTGGGATTTTCACAGGTAAATACACATGCTTTAAACAGTCATTTCAGTATCTATATGCTTATGTAATTAATATTATATGCTGATTTTCATGTATGTTTCAGCTAACGATGCCCAGAAGTGAGGACATTGCAATCCCATCATCGCTGTCAGGCCATTGTGCCATGCTCAGTGATGAGGACAAGGACATTCCGACACCCCGTCCCACCACTCAGTAGGAGCAGGACAGCAGCCCGGAGTCAAAGTGTGTTTCAATGCCCAAACTGTTGGGCTATTTAGTTGGGATTTCTTACAATGTAATAAAATGCGTTATTCCCTTATGTTTTGTTATTTGACCACTGCATGGTAAATTAATACATACTCAAATAAAAACAGCAAATGAGGTGGTCTTCTTCCCTTCTACAATGCTACTTGCTACATGATTGGTTCCTTGGTTCCTCCCCAATATACTGTATATACCCAGAGCCTTGCCCCTCATGTCGCATGCTCTGCATGCACACCACACATAGGGTTAGAAAGTGAGATGTACTTCTGTCTTGCGGGCCGCACAAATAGCAAGTGTGGAATACTTATGTAGTACTTCTGAGGCACGTCACTCATACAATGACCGTGCGTCACTCATGCGTCTGACTTGTATCCACTAAAAGAGAAGCTGAAGACATAAACACACATATCTCTCTCTCTCTCTCTGAAGATTTCAGCTCTGACAGCGCTCACTGGCTCACCGTTGGAAGTGGTTCTCTTCTACACGTCCTCTGTCTTTGTCAGAAAACTTAAAGCTACAGTTTTACCTCTGACTGTTACAGTGAGCTGACACTGGAGACTCCTTCCTTAACTTAAATAAACAAACATTTTCCAACAGAAAACTTCACCATACCAATTATACACTTTTTGTTTTGTTAAATTACATTTTTAATCTCTCTATCATCGAGCTTAGATTATGTGACTCATCCACCGTACAAGTCCCTCTTAAAGAGCTGTTACTATAGAAACAGTACCATATTAGAATGAGTGCACTGTCAGAGCTGCTGTTATAGAAAATTAATCAACACATTTTGACCAATCAGAATCCAGAATTCAACAGTTACATGGAATAATGTTATAGTGAGTATTTCTGCACTTCTCTGTTTCCATACAGGTATAAACACCTTTATAAGAGATTAGGAATGTGTTCATCCTTCTCATCATCACTGAATGGATGATTATAATAATATTTCGTGAAATAAAAGTTGTATCACCTGCATCCACCAGTCTGTATCTCACATATGAGAGTGAATCTCTCCCTGATAAACACACACTCAACTGTTTTACTGACTTTACTGAGCCTTGTTCGACCTCACTGACCACAAATAACACCTACCTTTTAAAACTTATTTCAAGATTATTTAAAACATTACAGAATAACATGGAATTGCTATAATTATGCAGTATTTTTATTCACACCCCTCCTAACTTCAAACCTGTTGAAAAAAGTGCAAATTTTATACTGTACCTCTTGCTGTAATCCTGACTTCATTACTGTAGTCTGTATCGTAGTTTGTGTTTGCCCATGCGTTACGCCTGCGTGCGATACACTGATACACGGTTTCAGTATCAACTGTCACATTGAGTGTGTTGGTGTTTGTCGCTCCAGTGTTCAGATACTGATAATTTTTGACCCAGAGAAACCTCCATCCAGCCCCCTGCTGCAGCTCACAGCTCAGAGTGATGGTGTCTCCAGTGTAGACGGAGCTCTGAGGATTCACTCTCACAGTCGCTTTGGGTTTTTCTGTTGGTATGAAATGATGAAGGTGTCAGAGCTGCTTTTCATTTCACAGCAGAAGCAATAGATTCACTGTGCTCATTAAATGCTTTCAGAAATATTTCTAAAATAAACATTTATATCTTTTTCGCGGTCCAAATCCTGCGCTCTGATTGGCTGGCGAGCGGGTCTGTATCCTAAATGTTTGCCAGCATTTCTCAGGAGAATAGCATTAATTTTACAGCATGGATAGCGATAACGACAGTGTTCACAGCGAGAGCGAGTTTCACTACCCTGAGGAAGAAGAAATAAAATAAAACATTTCAGGAGAAAGCTAAAAACCTCTAACTTGCTCACAGTTTGATCTCATTAGTTAATGAGGCCCATTTTGGACCATGTTATCCTCATACATAATATTACGTTCGGTAAAAACTTTAAACCAGTACAATCTCTTCTTCAAAGTTTCACCAAATGGCTTTATTTATGCAATATAAAGGTCATAATACTGGATAACTTTGGTCGAGCAAAAACATGGCTGAATCCTGAATGACTCCTATTTGTATAAATAGGTATACCGAGGAGGAAGCCATTTGCATTACAGCCGTGAATGAGGATTCAAAATGGCAGCTCGGCTCGGTTTCCCCTTTCGGGCGCTCTCGTTTTCTGTTAGAATTTGGGAAAGAAAAATAAATAAATATATTAAAAAAGAAATTGGTGCCGACGAGACAAACTAAACAAACAGGGACTCAGTTACTGACAGCTCAAAATCTGAACCCTAAAAAATAATGGAAACATATTAAATTAAAACAAAACCCCCACAGACTGACCTGATACAGTCAGTGTAACAGCATCACTGATCTCTGAATCCTGTCCTCTGCAGGTGTAGGAACCACCGACAGAGTCACCAACAGACCAGATATTGAACTCCTTTGTTCCTCCGGCTGTGTAGAGTCTATTATTGTTCTTATACCAGCTGTATGGCCGCTGAGTGTCTCCTCCTCCCTGTGTGTCACATCTGAGAGTAACATCCTCTCTAATGAACACATGTGTATCAGGCTGAATGGACACCACAGCTTTAACTCCCCCTGCAATAATAATAATAAAAACAGAGTATATTACATTATTTTGTTTGTATTTTGTTTTGTAAAGCAGTCTCACATAACATTTTGTTAAGGGCCTTGAGGACATTGGTTCCGGGGGAAAAGTAACCATGGGGGAGGAGAAAAGAGGAACACGGGGAGAGAGGAGAAAAAGACGTGAGAGGAGTGAAGAAGTTGTATGCAAGTGTTCGGTCTGCAATAAACTGAATTTCTGTAAACCGCCTGTAGCCCGTTTATTCCACGCCCCGGTAAGGAGGACGGGGGTTTCCACGCACTTGCGCCAACTTTTAGGGTTACAGGCTGGTGTCAGCGGTGTTTTCGTTGTTATTGGAAGATTCGTGGGGTTTTTTTCGACCGAGCAGTGGGCTAAGTTACTGGGGCTAGCTGAGTTTGACAGTGAGTGGATTTTGGATGAACACTGCTAATCACTGAGTGCTTATGCAAGTCACAATGTTTATCAGCTGCTAGTCTTCCGATCTCAGGCGACGAAACATGAGCTCCGATGAGGAAGTTGTGCTGTTTGCCCCACAAAATGCATCTACAACTGAACCAAATAGGAACGAGGACGCTGCTAATGTTAGGCTGGGTGAGTCTACTGCTGGGGACCAATGTCTCATCTCATCTCATTATCTCTAGCCGCTTTATCCTTCTACAGGGTCGCAGGCAAGCTGGAGCCTATCCCAGCTGACTACGGGCAAAAGGCGGGGTACACTCTGGACAAGTCGCCAGGTCATCACAGGGCTGACACATAGACACAGACAACCATTCACACTCACATTCACACCTACGGTCAATTTAGAGTCACCAGTTAACCTAACCTGCATGTCTTTGGATTGTGGGGGAAACTGGAGCACCCGGAGGAAACCCACGCGGACACGGGGAGAACATGCAAACTCCACACAGAAAGGCCCTCGCCGGCCCCGGGGCTCGAACCCAGGACCTTCTTGCTGTGAGGCGACAGCACTAACCACTATACCACCGTGCCGCCCGGGGACCAATGTAATTCAATAAAAAAAAACTTTTTTATTTGTCACATGCACAGTGAAATTCATCCTCTGCATTTAACCCATCTGAAGCAGTGAACACATGCACACACACCCAGAGCAGTGGGCAGCCACACACAGCACCCGGGGTGCAGTCAGGGGTTCGGTACCTTGCTCAAGGGCACTTCAGCCCAAGGCCGCCCCACGTTAACCTAACTGCATGTCTTTGGACTGTGGGGGAAACCGGAGCACCCGGAGGAAACCCACGCAGACACGGGGAGAACATGCAAACTCCACACAGAAAGGCCCTCACTGGCCACTGGGTTTGAACCCGGAACCTTCTTGCTATGAGGCGACTGTGCTAACCACTACACCACTGTGCTGCCCACGGTGACAGTAAGGACAAAAAGTTTTTCTCTGTGTAAAGCCAGATGAGAGCTCGCTGTACGAGCGTGTCCTGCATCTCAGCAACAGAATTTAGCTACCATTTTGCCAACTAGGCTAAGCGGCGATGCCTTAGCATACTGGTTATCACTGCCACCCGCCACACAGAAGGACTATGATGCGTGTGTTTCCCGACTGACTGATTTTTTTGGCAGCAAGCAGTTTTTGCAACATTTTCAGACTTTTGTGAATGCCCGTCAGCGCATGCTGAAGGACCCACTTGAAGTTTTTGCTGCAGAGATAACTAGGCTAGTTTTTGAAACGTTTCCAAATTATAGAAAAATGGCTATAACTATGGAGCGGTTCTGATGATTTGTTGCTGGACTAGACCCAGTTTTGCAAGTGAAGTGCCACAAACATGGGGCTACCACGTTGGAGGAGGCCCTAGCAGTGGCATGTAAGTGGGAGTGAGCACAGGAAGCACTTCGGCTTGCACAACCACAGAATGCAGGCACCACTATTTCAAGTTCTAACACCGGCTCACAACCAGTTGCAAACCTCACAGCAATGGTGTCCACCAAAGCAGCAGCATCCTCAGACCAAACCCCTGACGTATTATCAGCCATCAAACAACTGTCAGCGGAAGTCCAGACCTTGAGGTTGGCGGTGACCGACTTAAAACGACACAAGTCTTCACCATCCAGGCATGAGGACTTCAGGCAGCACCAGCGCTCACCAGAATGGTCCCCTCATCAGCGGGGAAGAGCAGCTTCATGCTTCTTTCCGCATGCATCACCGCAGAGATATCAACATTATGCTGGGTCACCAAGGCGTGGCTTCTCGCCAGAGCAGGGGTAGTCTCACCGCCATCAATCCCCAGACCAAAGGGGACGACGCTACCCCAGCTCACCCCCATCTTTGCCACGTCAAGGACCCCAGCGTTTCTCCAGTAGCCAGGACGGCTACAACAGCCATCAGAGCCCGGAACCAATTTCCTCAAGGCCCTTAACAAAATGTTATGTGAGACTGCTGTATAAAACAAAATACAAACAAAATAAAGACAATGTAATATACACTGTTACAGTAATAATAATAATAATAATGATTTGTTAAAATATACTAAAGTAATTCCCAAGTGTGCAGAGGTGGAAATAGTTATTTTAAACAACACTATGAATTATTTAATTAGACATAAACTAGAGATGCATCAATGCCATTTTTACAGACTGAGTATGAGTAAATAGTTTTGGCACCTCTTGATACACACAATAAAATTTGTTACCTTGTTAGTATTGAAACAAATGTTGACAATTTTTTTTTTTTTTTTTGGGGGGGGGGGGGGGGGGGGGGGGGAATGGACATTATGACTTTTCTGCACCTGCAAGCTTTAACCACCCAATACTTTAAAAAAATATCCAGGTTTAGAATTTAGACTGACTGTAACATTGAAACATTTTATTACATCAGTAACATGTTCATGTGTAACATATCTGAGTAAAAACCACAGAAATATTCCCTGTCCTGACTTACCAGGCAAGTGAGAAGTGCTGTTATAGAAAAAATAAAAATAAAAAACTCTGGTGTGGTGTGATTTGGCCTGATGTGAAGCAGAGGGCTCTGATTTATACTTTGTACCTTCAGAAGCAGCAGCACACTCACTGTGTATCTTATGTACATCCAGAACATTTAAAAACAACATACACGAGATACAATTGTCAAAAAATCTCTGTCAAGTTTCCAAGTGAAACTGTAAAATGTTTAATGTCACTGTGCATAAAAATCACTAAACACACTGATGCACTCTGTCTCTAAGGGAACTTTCCTCTGCTGTCGTGATTATTGTCATGAGCTGCGTCTCAAATCTAAAATTCAGACCTTATATTCAAAAGTATTTACTAATCTAGAAAATCCTGATGGCTGGTACACAAATCAGACCTTTTGACCTTCCCAAGCTACTTTGAGTGCTTGCTAAGATCATACAGTCAATTAAAAAAAATTGCTTTGAGATTTTGCTCATGTTATCTGCCTTGGTTTATCCCATCACTTCATTCACTCATGTTTGCTAGTTATAATATCAGTACAATAAGCTCGCTTAGACATCAGAATGAGCAACATACTGAAAAACTGCAGAGAATTTCCTGCTGAGGGTCTGTTAGAAGAGTTTACAGCAGAACAGGACATGACTTTGCTGCAGAACTGTAAAGAGATTCAGGTGTGTGTTGGAAAGTGAATGTGTGTTCATGAGGCTCGACTGTCATGTCCAAAACTGTCAATCAGCTCATCAACCACACCCTGTTTTATCACCAAATAACACCAATAAAATTCATTGATCATGAGAAGATTTTGAGGTAAATCTCAGGGTCCATTTATAAAAATGACAGCACTGTTGCTGAAAATAATTGGGGTGAGATGTAACTTAAAATGGAAGTTTGACACTTTTCCCATTGAGTAACATAGAAATGGGCGGGGTTACAACCAGTGTTGGGCACGTTACTTTCAAAAAGTAATTAGTTATAGTTACTAGTTACTTTTCCCTAAAAGTAACTGAGTTAGTAACGGAGTTACTTTGTCATAAAAGTAACTAATTACCAGGGAAAGTAATTATTCCATTACATTTTGTTCCCCCTGAAAAAAAATCAAATTCAATTAGCGTAATCATAATAAAAGTGAATGTTAAATGTGTTTAATGACTGAAATGGACACTTAACAGAACCAATTAGTAACGTTATGTACACTATATTAATATTTTTGTGGGACAATGTGAGATAAGACATCTATCAAATGTAATATATTTTTGTAGTTATTAAAATTATGTTACTAATTACTGGCCACTGACGAGGACAAACGCTTTGTTCCTCGACATAATGTGCATTGCATGTAAACACTTTTGCCTTTTATTTCAAGTAATAAAAAGTCCTGGCTGTATTTCCAATGTGAAAGCGCAGTGCTGGGCTGACCGCTCGCCATCGCTGTGTCTTCCGATTGAAAGAGCGCGCAGTAGTGCAGTAGGCGTGGCCTACCTACGTATGTTGTCCAAATCTACTCTGATTGGCTTACTGTGCCGTTGTCTCGTGTCTCCCCGCCCCACACGAAAGCAGAGTAAAGAAAGGCTGAACGAGCAGCGTGCCAGATGAGAACAGCTTTAATAAAGTAACGCATAGTATTTTATTGTAAGTAACGGGAACGGCGTTATAACGATGTAAAAAGTAATTAGTTAGATTACTCGTTACTAAAAAAAGTAACGCCGTTAGTAACGCCGTTTATTTGTAACGCCGTTATTCCCATCACTGGTTACAACTGTACTGCAGCCAGCCACGAGAAGGCCTCAGAGACAATTTTGGCTTTACTTTTGAATCCCTGTTACTATGACAACCCATATATACAGTCACTGGTTTTGCTGGGATCATAGTTTGTGAAGTATGTCCACATCATTGTTGTTTTGTGTCGTCTGTTCATTAGTGCAATAACATACACTAAGCTCATGTCACATGGGATCACCTGGCTTTGTCTGTTCATACTGGAGCATTTTTAGTACCAGTACTGATGCATCTCTAAAGTAAAGGGATTTTTATGTCGAATTAAAGAACCACAGTGAAACTCATGTAAAACTATGTATTCACGTCAGAATTCTTGCTGGTCATTGTTTTCTTATGCTATTACCATTATTTATCTGAAATGAACATAATTCTTGTGAATGATTATTAATCAGCTAGTAACAAATTCTACACAACCTTTATAGCCCCATTAGAAAGAAGAAATTTACACACTATAAAGGATGAAGTGTATACAGTATAAATCACCTTGAACATGGGCCACTGGTATCAGTGAAACCAGCACTAAAAAGGGAACAGAAACAGAAAGCATGACGTAAATCTGAAAATTATTCAGTCTGTTCATGGAAACAGCACATTGTAGACACAAAAGATTCAATCTTATTCAGAAAATCTAAACTACCAGCTGTAAGAAATACAAAAGTCACTATTCTGCTCATTAATGCCTTTATTTAATGAAAATTGCTTTATTTAAAGCAAATATTATGATTAAAAGTGTGATAATCTCAGCACTGGGGCATAAACCCATGTCCTAATGACACAAACTCATCACTCAGGACATTCAGACTGCAGATGGAGAACTTTATACCCCACCACTCACTCTAATGAAGACACAAAGAGAACATTTACTCACAGAGCATCACCGGGAGTGGACTGAGCTCCATCCTGTAACTGTAATGACTGATTGAGTGAGGTGTGGTGAGTGTTCAAGTCTCAACACTTCCTGTGGTTTCTCGCTTTCAATCACACTACAAGGAAAGAAAGAGAGGATGAGTGTATCCCAGATCTTTAACTTCTCTTTTAGTGTGTACAGGCACTGTATCTGCTCTTCCTTCCTCTTTCCAGAAAAATCTTCAATACTTTTTGTTTTTCTCAAACTCTCACATACAAAAAAGAGCACACAGTAGAGAGTCCACTGCATTAAATCAAGAGAAGCTTAAAGCTTGACAAGCTACAATTTCTAGGTTGCTCATCTTTCATCCAACTTCAAACTCCATTGAGTTTAGTGTTTAATTTTCAAAGTATTGCTGGGATATTTATGAATGTTAGTTTCAAAATTATGTGGCCATCTAAGTCAATCCATCCATCCATTATCTGTAGTTGCTTATACAGTGCAGGGTCGCGGGCAAGCTGGAGCCTATCCCAGCTGACTATGGGTGAGAGGTGGGGTACACATTCAAACATAATAAAATTCATAAATTATTCAAAACCTAGATGTTTTTGGACTGTAGGGGAAACCGGAGCACCCGAAGGAAACCCACCCAGATACAGGGAGAACATGCAAACTCCACACAGAAAGGCCCCCATCAGCCATTGGGCTCGAACCCAGAACCTTCTTGCTGTGAGGTGATAGTGCTAACCACTATCTATATATCTATCCAAGTGTGAAAGATATTTATTTCTGTACGTAGTTTCTCAGAAGCCCAATTCATGTGTGTATTATTATTGTTCTTCTGTGTTGGTTTATAAATAGAGTAGTAAATATCAAAACAGTTCAGCTGAAAGAAAAAGTGGAAATAAAGTAAGAGTGTCTGTTTAAGCATAAACGTTTAAGACAGATCACTTGTGAGAGGGAAGTAATACATAAACTCACAGAACACTTTACAGACATCCCAACCTGCCAAAATTCATTTCAGGGACACCCCCCGCCCAGAAAATTTTGGATTTGGTTGATGTGATTTCCTGCATTCTGGTGGATTTTGGGGTGGCCTTTTGGAGATGAACAATACCCGAATTCACTCAATTCACTCAGATTCATAGCTGACACGCTGACTTGGGGACTTAGCTGCCCCCAACCCATAAACTATGATAATTACAATGTGCCATATATTACGCTCCTTACTGATGCCCCTTTTCCACCAAATCATTTCTAGTGCTGGTTCGGGGCCAGTGTTGGTGCTGGTTCACAACTCGTTCAACTTGCGAGCCAGCTGAGAACCAGTTTTCTCTTCCATAGCTTGGGGTGCTAAGGGGAGCCACGTCATTACGTCACTGTATACGTCAGTTACATTGCTGCATTTGCATAAACCTTGGTGCGAACATCGAAGCAACAACACCATGGAGAAGAAGAAGCAGCAACAACAACAACAGATGACTTCGCGTTTGTACAGCTGCTGCTTCTGGCTTTACGGTGCTTCATTGGGATCAGAAAACGGCAGATCCAATATGTTTGTGTTGATCGACAGGTTTTGATTGGACGGTGATTACGTTCTAGGAGATAGGTAATAACCTAATAACATTTTGACTCTTATACTTACACTGAATGTGAGATGGTTATGCTAGCCTTTGTTATGAGCTAACATTAGCCGGTGTTATGTCCCTGCTGGAATCGTCACAAATTCACAAACATATTACTAGCGATTTTTAAGTCGCCGCTCATATCTACCACAGCAGTAGATATGAGGATGCTTAGCTCTGTAATGAACTTAACTTACTGAAGTGAATGTAAACAAACTGCATGGAAATACAAGTGAATGATTTATGTTTAACCTTGTTTCTTTAACCCTTATGCCTCACTAAAGACATTTTTGGCTTGTCAGTTGTTCATTTTCTTTATTATTTTGACTGTGTTCATGCATATAGAAATATAATAAGGTCAATAGAATATAAAGTATGGCAAATGTGCTGTACATTAACTCCACAAGTAAATGTAACACTTATGTTTCCAACACTCACACATGCACATTTATTTCTCAATACACATCCCACTCTAATCTAAGGGGAAAAAGAGGCACAAGGGTTAAGTACCATGATGAATATTTGTTTGAGTATTGATGACTCTCCACACATGTTTATTTACCTATACATTTTTCTCTTTACAGGTAATCTTACGACTGATGGCAAGGCAGAGATCACATGTTGTCTGGGCACACCCAAGATCTCGCTACTGGTGGGACACAATTGTTCCTGATTTCACCTCTCACCAGTTCATGCAGAGTCTCCGTGTGTCCCGAGAGTCGTTTGAGTATATCTGCAGTCGGGTGAGGCATGTCTTGGAGAGAAGGAACACAAATTACCATTTGTGTGTCCCAAACCAGAAGCGGATAGCTATTGCCATCTGGAAGCTGGCCACTGGCGGTGAATACAGGACCATTAGCCATCTTTTTGGAGTAGGCATGAGCACCGTCTTTAATTGCGTTCAGAATTTCTGTAACACAGTCATCAAGGTGCTGCTCCCTGCCCACATTACATGCCCTGATGCTGAGAGGTTAGTGGAAATGGCTGCTCTCTTTCAGAGTCGTTGGAGAGTGCCACAGTGTGTTGGTGCAATAGATGGAAGCCACATTCCCATTATAGCACCAGAACAGTATTCCTGAGACTACTACAACCGGAAGGGATGGCATTCAGTTGTTCTGCAAGCAGTTGTAGATGGCAGAGGTTTTTTCTGGGATGTGTGTGTTGGCTTTCCAGGGAGTGTGCATGATGCAAGAGTCCTAAAACAGTCACATTTGTGGGAAGTCCTAAGTGATGGGGAATTTCTAGGTCAAAGCAAAGTGACCATCTCTGGCTGTGAGGTTGGACATTACCTGATAGGTGATCCAGCCTACCCCATGCAGAACTGGCTGATGAAACCCTTTTCTGACACTGGCAGATTGACCCCTGAACAACACACCTACAATTACAGACTCAGCAGTGCACGATCAGTTGTGGAAATGGCGTTTGGGAGACTGAAAGGATGGTGGAGGTGCCTACTAAAAAGAAATGACTGCAAGCTGGAACTGTGCAATAAAATGGCGCTGATCTGCTGTGTCCTTCATAACATCTGTGAGGAACATGGTGACAATTTCACTGAGGAGCACCAAGACAGACATGCCAACATCCAGCCTCCTCTTCAGGCATTACCTGAATATGGCAGTCAAGAAGGAGCTGACATTAGAGCCGCTTTAATGGCCTACTTTAACAGAGGAAATGAGTAATTTGTTTGGTTATTTTGCTATTTACTTCATGTCAATGTTGTTTAATTGTTCAGTTTGATAAGTTCATAGAAATGAGTCATTTATTTGTAAATAAAATGACTGAAAAAGGTAGCTTGTTGAGTTCTTTCATTACTTGTTTTCACAAGCTCTAACCAGCTTTACTTGTACTTATTACACAGTTAAAATAATTTTACATCACTAGTGAAAACATATACAAGCAGACATGTCTCTTTAGAAAAAAAACCATTTATTTACATAGTGCATAGAAACACAACATAAAGTGACGTGAACAGTGCAAAGGTGCAAAGCAAGAAAAGTGGTGTGATTATTTTCTGGCTTGCGCCTCCATTACAGACACCATGCGCCCCATTATACTGAGGAACGCACTGTTGTCTGCCTCCAGCTTGTGCAGCAGGCATCGTTCATTTCCTTGTTGTGCTGCAGGAACCTCTCATCCGCCCGCTCAAGGTATTCCAGGAGCTCAATGTTGCTGTCTCGCTTCCTCTTAGCTGTGTACAAGAACAGAATAATGAGTTTAAAAGTTTTTATTAAGTCATAAGTAGATTAACACAAGTTCAGCAATACAATATAAGAAACATGTCAGCTCAGCAATAAGAGCATTAGTTAACTGTTTACGGTTGGTAGGGGATTTTATATGAATGACTGGTCACTTATTACAGCATGTATTTATATTATAAAGTCACACTATTAGGTATGTATCCATGTTTGCATAGTATCCGGTGAGACAGACTACTGGATACTCAGCACAACAACTGACCAGGTCTGGTCTGCTCCGATTGTCCTGAGCTGCTGGATGATGCAGGAGAGCTGCAGTGGAGTGGAGACCTCAGGTCCTCGTCCCCGATGGTGGACAACTCTATAAACCACATAAAAACAGCCAGTGTTGGGAAAGTTCACTTTCTACATGAACTCTTTCAAAGTTCAGTTCACAAATTTTAAAATGAGCTAGTTCAGTTCATAGTTCATAATGAAAAAATTTGAACTAAGTTCACAGTTACAAAAATGAACTAGTGAATGAAACTATGCATCAGATTTCATTATATTATACAAACAAACATTAACTGAAGTAACTAAAATTTTATGCAAGGCGAAAATGTTTGAAAAGAAACTTACCAGGCTCTGATTGTGGCACCATCGCCTCCAGCATCGCCATCGCTGAATTTAAGGCTCTGGTGGCATTATTTGCCAGTCTATCGCTGAGGACCGAGTCCAGAATATCAAAGGGGTTTTTCCTCGGCCACCTGTTGCCACTTCGACCGAGGTCTTTTTTTTTGGTCCATGTAGTCTTTCTTCAGCTTCTTTAATTTGTTGCTGATCTGCTCAAGAGTACGTTAGTACCCCGCCACAGCCATCTCTTTTTGTATTTGGTGTAATACGGGCTTGGTCCGCGTAGCACCCTCCAATTTCACCTGGACTTCATCTGTGGACCATATCGCTAGGAGACAGGTTGTCTCCTCCACAGACCACTGCTGCTTTACTGCATCCATATCTCGTTGCTTAAAAATGGCGAACTTTCATGGTCTTGTTATTGTTGTTGGTCTTAACAACTCCACCCCCCCGCTGATGTAAGCGGTTCTTTCCTCTGGCCCAGCACAGAGTTGGTGCTCACCTGGAACTGGTTTTTCTGTCCCCAGAGCCAGTTCTTTGTCAGTGGAAACAGAAAACCCGGTTCCAAACTAAGCACTGGCCCCGAACCAGCCCTGGAACTGATTTGGTGGAAAAGGGTGAATCTGGACACCCCGCCCTCCATAAATAAGGACGGATGACCAGGACAGATAGATATTTCACCACAGAACATGTTAGGGTTTTGCTGGGATTCAAATCTGGTTCACTGGTGTGATAATCCAGCAAACCCCCACTAGGCCACCAGGGGAATGACTCAAGTGCAGAGGCGTGAGGCAGAAGTAGAAAAGTATCAACAAGTTTATTTACAATATTTACAGTCCCAAAAAATATATAATCCAAAAAACGCTCAGAAGATGAAGGGAAAAATAAAATATCCAAAAGTTCAAAGTCAAATACAAAAGCCAAAAAACTAGAAAAGAAAAGGCAAAAATACCAACGCTCAGAAGATCCAAAAAACAGTAAATACAAAGTCCAAAAAGTCCAAAAAGAAAAGCAAAGTGCAAAACCAAAAAGACAAAGGCAAGGAACACAGAACAGAGGTAACTGGAGCTAAACATAACAGCACAAAGACTCCGTGACAAGAGGACTGAACTCAGGGGTATAAATACACAAACTAATTAAGGACAGGGCGGGGCAGGAAACAGGCAATAAGACAAAAACAAAACACAGAACACAGTGGTGAGCTCTAGAGGCCCAAAACAAACATGACCAGAAAAGGAAATAACAGTGGCCTCTAGAGGCCAAAACAGTCCCAGTCCTAACAGAACATTCCTTTACTGAGATACCAAAACATAGATGAATATAACAGAACAATGAATGTATTGCATGAATGACAATGAATATAATTGTACATGTACAGTAGGCCTAGGCCTAAAGGGCGCTTTCCTTTCCTCTGTTCTATGCCTGTTCCTTTTGCAAGCTTTCATTGTATTTAGAGGCTGCTTGCTTTGTAGATTTGAGCAATTTTCCAGACACCTCCACCTCGTAGCACTCTGTGTCAATAAACTTGTGAATCTGATGTCTTGCAAGATTAACAAGTGTTTGGTGAGACATCTGACCCCTAAATTCTGTCTTGATGTGACGCACCATGCTGAATGCCCTTTCCCCGTCACAGTTAAAATTTGGCAGCACCAATAGAGATCCTGCAGTCACGTGACCGGAAAGTTAACAGCCCCCATCTTGTCGGTAAAAAACACAGCTGAATACTGCTGCACTCGTGTACAGAAGGGATCAATTTCAACCGACAGACTACACGGCTCATTTTTCTAATGAACAGATAATTAGATATATGTCTAAAATAAATGATCTACAGATTAGTGACCCTTATGGCTTACCGGACATAGTTTTCATGACCGTGTCAGTGGATTTTGAACTGCCAGAGGTGGAATACCCAGACGTGTATAATTACCTCATCAACTTTCCCTCGCTGTTCAGTGGTGAAGCACTGTGTGCTTATAAATCTCTGGACAGTTATCTTTACAGAAATTCAGGATTTGTCAGCGACTCAGATGTGGCATCTTGTAAACAAGAAAATAACAATCCTCATTGGACAGGTAAGTCACTTAAGTATTACTAGTACTGACACTAGATATATCAGTAGTATCTAGTATAGCACTGACCAGCTGATTATAGAATAGAATAGAATAAGGTAACTCCAGCTGTAATTCCAAATCGTCTGTCTTGTTTACCATGGATCTGGCGTTGGAGAGATAGAGGATTGGCAGTGGAGATTTGAGTGGCTTTCTGAGCTTAGTCAACAGGCCGGCTCTGCCTGCAGCCTCGCTTTTGCTTCCACTCCCGACGCCGCCTCCTTCGCTTGCCCGATAACAATCCACGGAGACCCCGCTGGTCTCGCTATCTCGTCCGGAATGTTGTGCATGCGATGGAAATCGCTACAAACCGTCATTTTCTGCTGGAAACCAATGTCCAGTAAGTCCACACGGTTGTAGTGGACATTGAAGTCTGATACAGACGAACAACACGCAAAAATACACACAAAAAACATAAAAAACGTGCACAGGTAGGGAGAGCTTGTAGCCGCAGCCATTGTAGTAGACTTGTATATAGTAGGGTTTTCCAGAAGAAAAGGTTGAAGTAGAAGAAGAAGTAGAAGGCGGAAATATGGCGTTTGACCGACAAGATGGCGTTTGTTACAATCTGGATCGGCTGTGACGTCACATGCAAGATCTCTATAGCAGCTTCATCAGCTGATAGAGCTCCCTGAATCTCAACTGCCCTGAGCTCACAGATGTGACTTTGGACAGCTTCCCCTAGCACTCATCAACTGGTAAATTCTTATAATTTGGTACCAGTGCATCCAGGTTAGATGACACATAATCCAGGACTTCTATGGAGCTGTTCTCTGGCATCTGCCTTCATTACATTTGGAAATCTTTCTGCCAAAGTCAAAATCTGCTCTGGTTTCACATTATCATGGTTCTCAGGATTGACCACTGACAGATTCATCAAGATTTGATCTCTCACTGGGAATTTTTCCTTTATTTTTTTAAAGATTCTGACAAAGAATTCTCTCGCATCCCTGTAGACTTGCTTTGTCTTGTGACTGGAGAGTGCTGATTTTCACATCGGAAAATCACATTTGATGGAAGATGGATATGATGTGTTAATAGTACCTGAACATACAGTATTAATTGAACAGCAGACATTTTGCTCATGCTGTGAGAGAATCTCTTTCAGAGCCTATAAACACAGAAAAACCTGATGAGTTAGTTGAGAGAGATAACAAGATGGCGTGTCCATTCATGTGGACTGTAGATGGCTCTGGCAAAACCAGAGGCGGAGGTTTGTGCATTTATAGAAATAGAGCTTGGTGTACAAACTCTGTTGTCGCTGAGAGACACTGCTCACCTAACGCAGAGTTTCTCATGGTTAAATGTAGACCTTTTTATCTCCCAAGAGAACTCACATCAGTTATAGTTACTGCTGTATATACACACCACCAGAATCTAATGATAAGCTTGCAATGGGAGAATTGCATGCAGCCATTAGCAAACAGCAGGAAATGCATGCAGAGGCTACCTTTATTTTTGCGGGTGACTTTAATCACTCCAACTTGAAGACAGTACTTCCCAGACTGCATCAACATGTTACCTGCCACACAAGAGGAAATAAGACACTGGACCATGTTTTTTCAGTGGACAAAAAAGCAACGACAAGATTCAGAAATATACAGGGAAGGTGATCACAGAGTGATAAATAATAAATTAATCTTGTAATGGCTTTTTCCTTTGCGCTAATTCCGTGATTATTGTAAGGACTTTACCTTAAAATTTCAAACAGGTTCAATTCACCTGAAAATCAGCCCTCTGAAAAGGGACACCGCAAGAAGATCATAGGCTTTGGAATTTTAAAAAAAATATATTTTATGGTTGCAGAGATATGATTTTAGTAAAAAATAAATAAATAAAAAAAAATAGTAATTTCGCACTGACCCCCAACACACACACACACACACACCTCTACTTAACGTCGTAGCACAAAATAGAAAGGGTGTACAACCCCGATTACAAAAAAGTTGGGACAAAGTACAAATTGTAAATAAAAACCGAATGCAATAATTTACAAATCTGAAAAACCGATATTGTATTCACAATAGAACATAGACAACATATCAAATGTCGAAAGTGAGACATTTTGAAATTTCATGCCAAATATTGGCTCATTTGGAATTTCATGACAGCAACACATCTCAAAAAAGTTGGGACGGGGTAATAAGAGGCTGGAAAAGTTAAAGGTATAAAAAAGGAACAGCTGGAGGACAAAACTGCAACTCATTAGGTCAATTGGCAATAGGTCATTAACATGACTGGGTATAAAAAGAGCATCTTGGAGTGGCAGCGGCTCTCAGAAGTAAAGATGGGAAGAGGATCACCAATCCCCCTAATTCTGCGCCGACAAATAGTGGAGCAATATCAGAAAGGAGTTCGACAGTGTAAAATTGCAAAGAGTTTGAACATATCATCTACAGTGCATAATATAATCAAAAGATTCAGAGAATCTGGAAGAATCTCTGTGCGTAAGGGTCAAGGCCAGAAAACCATACTGGGTGCCCGTGATCTTCGGGCCCTTAGACGGCACTGCATCACATACAGGCACAACGGCAGCGCTTCCGTGCTTTGCGCTCGGAGGAAGTCAGCCGGCCGTTCGCGTTTGGCCAGCAACTCCGGGATGCCTGCGGGCAGTGGTTGAGGGCCGACAACCGCGACACCAAGGGGATCATTGACCAGGTGGTGCTGGAGCAGTTCATCGTGCGTCTACCAGCCGCAGCTGCAGAGTGGGTCCAGTGCCAATGCCCGGCGTCACTGAATCAGGCAATTGAGCTGGCGGAGGACCATTTGGCAGCTGTCCTGACGGCAGGACAGCAGACAACCTCTTCTCCCCTCCCCTCTCTCTCTCTCTCTCCCTCTCCTCCTGTGTCTCATCCTCGCCCCGTTCCCCCACCGCAGAGGTGGGGGCCAGCCCCACTCCAGCTGGCCTGCCGCACCCGCGGTGCCCTCCCGTTTCTCCCTTCTGTGTCTGTCTCTTCCCCCCCTCAGGTGAGTGAGCCCCTGAGCACCAGTGCAGAGAGGAAGCCCGGGCTGGTTTGCTGGCACTGCGGGGAGCTGGGCCACCTCCAACAGCAGTGCTCGGTAATGGAGGTGGGCGCAGTGGTTCGGATCCCTGATGCGCCAGGAGCCGCCCTCGATCGGGCTGGAGCGTATTGCATACCGGTGAGTATCCAAGGGGATACACATCAGGTGTTGGTGGATTCTGGTTGTAATCAGACCTCAATCCACCAAAACCTGGTGCAAGACGAGGCATTGGGGGGAGCACAATTGGTGAAGGTGTTGTGTGTGCACGGGGATGTTCACAACTACCCTTTAGTGTCGGTCCACATTTTTTTCGAGGTGAAAAATTTATAGTGAAGGCGGTGGTTAATCCTCGCCTTACCCACTCAATTTTGGGGATGTATTGGCCGGGATTTGGGGAATTAATGAGTCATCTAGTGAAGAGTGGGTCCTGCCGTAGTTTAATAAGGGGAGGTCCTGGTGTTACATTGGCAGGAGCAGCTGTCACAGAGCCATCTACGTCAGCTCTGCATCAGAGTGAGGAGCCGCTGGCTCCTCCTCTCTCTATTGGGGAATCCCTCGCGGATTTTCCATTAGAGCAGTCGCGAGACGAGACTCTGCGGCATGCATTTGACCGAGTGAGAGTAATCGATGGTCAAATGCTCCAGCCAAACACCACCCCGTCCTTCCCCTACTTCGCAATTATGAAGGATAGATTATACCGAGTGACGCAGGACACTCAAACCAAAGAGTAAGTTACGCAGCTGTTGATTCCGAAGAGCCACTGGGAATTGGTATTCCAGGCGGCTCACTTTAATCCCATGGCTGGACACTTAGGGCAGGATAAAACACTAGCCCAAATAATTCTTGAATGGTTCTATTGGCTAGGGATTCGCAGCGATGTCCGTAGGTGGTGTACGGCGTGCCGCGAATGCCAGTTAGTAAATCCAGCGGCCATTCCAAAAGCGCCTTTGCACCCTCTCCCATTAATTGAGACCCCGTTCGAAAGAATTGGGATGGATCTCATCGGGCCATTAGATCGGTCAACACGAGGGTACCGCTTTACATTAGTTCTGGTGGACTATGCAACGCGATACCCGGAAGCGGTGCCTCTTCACAATATCTCAGCACGCAGTATTGCAGAAGCGCTCTTCCGCGTTATCTCCCGAGTTGGAATCCCAAAGAGATTCTGACTGACCAAGGCACCTCGTTTATGTCACATACACTAAATTAACTGTATAGGTTGTTGGGTATTAAGCCAATCCACACCAGCGTGTATCACCCCCAAACGGACGGTTTAGTTGAACGGTTCAATTGCACCCTCAAGAATATAATTAAAAAATCCGTAAGTGAGGACGCCACTTTAGTCGCCAAGTGGCAAGGACCCTTTGAAGTCACACGGCGAGTCAGGGACGTTGACTATGAGGTGAGGCGAACGGACAGGGGAGGGGCGCTACAGGTTTACCACCTCAATCTGCTCAAACTCTGGAACGAGGAGGTCCCCGTGGCGTTGGTGTCGGTGGTTCCGGAGAAGGCGGAGCTGGGGCCGGAGGTTCAAAAGGGAACATTGCCATCACGTACCTCTCCGGTCCCCTGTGGAGACCACCTCTCCCTGACCCAACTCGCGGAGGTTGCCCAGTTGCGGACCGAGTTTTTGGACGTATTCTTGCCCCTGCCCAGCCGCACCAACCTCATAGAGCACCACATTGAGATGCCCCCGGGGGTGGTAGTGTGTAGCCACCCTTACAGGCTGCCCGAACACAAGAAAAAAGTGGTTCAGGAAGAACTTGAGGCCATGCTCGAAATGGGCATCATGGAGGAGTCCCACAGTGACTGGAGCAGCCCGGTGGTCTTGGTTCTCAAGGCCGACGGGTCGGTCCGGTTCTGTGTAGATTATAGGAAAGTCAACACGGTGTCTAAATTCGACGCGTACCCAATGCCTCGTATTGATGAGTTGCTCGATCGACTAGGCACGGCTCGCTTTTACTCGACACTGGATTTAACAAAGGGTTATTGGCAGATCCACTTGACTCCATTATCCCGAGAAAAAATGGCCTTTTCCACACTGTTCGGCTTACACCAGTTTGTCACACTTCCTTTTGGGCTGTTTGGGGCACCCACTACGTTTCAGCGGCTGATGGATAGGGTCCTCCGCCCCCACGCCACCTATGTGGCTGCCTATCTTGACAATATCATTATCTATAGTAATGACTGGCCGAGGCACCTCCAACATCTGAGGGCCGTCCTTAGGTCGCTGAGGCGAGCGGGTCTCACAGCCAACCCGAAGAAGTGTGCGATTGGGCGGGTGGAAGTATGGTATCTGGGCTTCCACTTGGGCAATGGGCAGGTGCGTCCCCAAGTTAACAAGACAGCGGCAATTGCAGCCTGCCCGAGGCCCAAGACCAAAAAGGGGGTGAGACAGTTCCTGGGGCTGGCTGACTATTATCGTAGGTTTATACCTAACTATTCGGACGTCACCAGCCCGCTGACTGATCTGACTAAAAAGGGGGCACCAGATCCGGTCCAGTGGACGGAGCAATGCCAGCGGGCTTTTTCTGAGGTAAAGGCTGCACTGTGTGGGGGGCCACTTTTACACTCCCCTGACTTTTCTCTCCCCTTTATGTTACAGATGGATGCGTCGGACAGAGGGCTGGGGGCTGTTTTGTCCCAGGAGGTGGAGGGGGAGGACTGGTGTTGTATATCAGTAGGAAGCTGTCAGTGCGTGAGGGGCACTACAGCACCATTGAAAAGGAGTGCCTAGCGATCAAGTGGGCAGTCCTCGCCCTCCGTTACTACCTACTGGGATGCCCTTTCACCCTCTGTTCGGACCACACGCCCCTCCAGTGGCTCCACCGCATGAAGGATGCCAACGTGCGGATCACCCATTGGTATCTGGCACTCCAACCCTTCAACTTCAAGGTGATCCACAGGCCGGGGGCGCAGATGGCCGTGGCGGACTTCCTCTCCCATCAAAGGGGGGGGGGGGGGGGGGAGTCGGCTGCAGGCCGGACGGCTGCCCGGCCTGAGTCGGGCGGTGGGGGTATGTGGCAGCGGGGGTATGGCCAAGCGTTGGTCTGTGACCGGAGGGCAGAGTCGGGGAAGGTAAGTGGCAGAATCACTGCACCTGAGGTTGATTAATGTGTTTGTGTGTCTTCCCCAGTGACTGCGCCCTATTTAAGGAAGAGAACGAGAGCAGAGGGGGGTCTCTCCCCAACCTGACCACAACAGATGTGTGTGAGTGAGTGAAAGTATGAGTGAAAGAAAGCTGAAAAGCAAGCTGAAAAGCTATAATAAACTGGTTTTGTGAACTCAGTTCTGGCCTGCCGTCCTTCTGTGCTCCACCCACCCATCTGAACTGCTACAAGTACCTACTATTATTTGCATGATCATGCCCAGTACATAAGACGAGCCAGCTAACCTCATTGACTTGCTATTTAAAGCTAGGGTAGGTCATTTTTGAGAAACTAGATTTTGAAAGTACCCAACTGAAAAATCCCACCCCTTCCCTTTAGCCCTTCCTCCAAAAACACATGAAAGTGCACTGTATTTAGATCAGAGTCCAGCTCAGAATGAAACATGGACTGTGGAACACATTTTGAATTGGTCAGGCCCATCAGTTCCCCAAGCAATAAAATTAAATATTTTTAGTGAATTTGATTGGCTTATAGAGCAGTCACATGAATTCCAATGTTTTTTTTTGTTTGTTTATTTCTAATCACATTTTCCTTTGCAACTTATTCGAAGACGTATTGGCGAAATGGTGGATTTCTCAGTTATGTTTATAACTTATAATTTCTCCTTTTCTACCTTTATCATTCGCTTAATGTGTGAAGATTCTTGAAAATAAATACAGATATATCCGCCATTTCGCACGTGGATTTCTTTCGGCGGCGACCAACTTGAGTTGAAAAAACTCTCTTTTATGGCCAATGATTCACTTTAACTTACGACAGAAGTTAAAACCACCAACTTTTTCCAAGTACACACAAAAATGCGGGTCAAAAAAGACAGTAGAAAAGGTAAAAACAGCTATTATAGAAATGGATTGCTTCACATCACCAGTCAAACTCTTATGGTTGTCAAGGAATGTCAAGTTAGCTTGCCCACCACAAAACTGACAATTCCTGCAAATGGCCTATTGGATCAGACCAGGGGCGCAGATAGGATTTTTGAACTGGGGGGGACTGAGCTGTCAGCAAATGATTCCATTTTGTATATATATATATATATATATATATATATATATATATACACACACACACACCACCGTTCAAAAGTTTGTGGTCACTTTGAAATGTCCTTATTTTTGAAAGAAAAGCACTGTTCTTTTCAATGAAGATCACTTTAAACTAATCAGAAATACACTCTATACATTGCTAATGTGGTAAATGACTATTCTAGCTGCAAATGTCTGGTTTTTGGTGCAATATCTCCATAGGTGTATAGACCCTTTTCAGTCACGTGACCTTCGTAAACGCGACCACCATTTTGGACATGTAGCGGACTTCGGCTCGAATTGGTTTGAATGCGAGGACGGCGACAAACGGAGAACATGCAAGAAAAAGGAGCGAGATGCAGAAAACACCTTCGCTATCCAGCGACGTAGGGCATTTACAGGGCAAGCAGAGGGAGAAATAACAGTAACGACACATTAGCAACGCCGTACAGAAATAACGGTTTATGGCACAGACCCTTTCGGTTCTCGCTCATCTAGCTGCTACAATGACTGCTTAGACTGCAACAATACACTGAAAAAATGGGAAATGGCAGGTCTTTGAATTTACCCGTGAAAAGTAAATAGATGCAAAACAATTCAATAACATTCCTTGAGTAAACGTGATTTCATCACATCAGGATAATTTGTTCATGGAGAACACTGAATTTACATGTTTCTCACGCCTTGAATGAATGTGATTAAGTCGTGTCTGAGGGTGGCCTCTAGTGCGCCACTAAAAAGACGAGAAGAAGCCATAGAGACTTTTGCCTGAAGCCATTCTCCTCAACTCTGTCGTCGCATGGATTTCACGAGAAGACTGACACGAAATTAAGTAATTCAAGTATGTTATTCTTGGTGGCGTGCGCGCACTGTACGTATGACTTAATTGTGTGGAAATTTGTGTGAAATATGAAGTTAGGCCCGTTCTCACTACATTTAACAACGCATTGCATTTTACCCTTGCATTGACGTTAACGCTAACAATCAGGACCCTTACAACGTGGTAGGGGTATCAGGTGAATTTCGAAAAATTGCACATGTAAGCCTACTAACGGACGGCTGGCTAGCTTGTTTTAGTAGAGATACTGTTTATATACCATACCAGCCGTTCTTTATGTCTGTTAGAGCAACAACTAACTTTTTTGTGCGAAGGCGGGAAGGTCTTTCCTCGCTATGGGGAAGGGGTGGGGGGCATGCCCAGACAGTGCACGCCTTGCATGGGTTCCATCCGTTGACAATGGTTCCATCGCAGTGGGATGGTGTCGTTTTCCGTAGTTCTATGTGTGCTGATGAAGCCAAATGCTCACTTCTGACTCACCTCAAGTATTTAATGCACACATCCACGTTTCGTTTGCTTTATTTTATTTTTATTTTATTTTTTTATACCGGAGCTTAGTCAAAAGTGTTTATCGCAGTGCATTGTAGCTATTAGGTGGCAGCAAACATGGGTTACCTCCTTGCCAACCCAACAACAAAAAGACCCTCTCAGGAAAAAAAATAAATCCGAAGTAGTCATGCCTTGGCAAAGTCGGGCACAGAGACTAGTGTTAATTTCGTCTGAAGAGGAGAGATTAAAAAAACGTTTTTTTTTTTTTTTGGGGGGGGGGGTTACCATGACGAAGCCACGTGTATGTGCAGCCATGAAGCAGTGGTGCTGTCAGGTCTGTCTCCCACAGTAACCAACAGCTTTCTCTGCTGTGTTTTACATGTCATGGAGCTGCATCGTCTCCTCCACTCCCTTTGGGCTGAAAAGCCCAAATATATAACAATATAGATTGTTATAACAATCTGTCCATTCAGATGTGACTATTGCTTCAAGATTAGAGTAACATAATCTCATTTTCTTGCAGAGGGTGTTCATTTAGTGAAGTACAGTGTGTGTTAACGACGTCCAAATATCCAGCTGATTTTAACACTACCCAATTATATGAATACATGTGTTCAGCATTTTCAAAAGATGGGAATGTGTGTTTGTATATGGCTAAAACAATCTACTTAAATGTTCACCAAGTCTACACTTTTTTTTTCTTATGTAGAACTATCACCCTACTTGTAGAACATTGAAAGACATTACAGAGGTAAGTGCGGTTTCATTTACCTTACCTTATTGAATGTAGACCTGCTATTTTAGATGAACTAAACAGAATACATTTCTTAATGGATGGTTGTTTTAAAGTCTATGTAGTAGTGCCTCTAAAGATGATTCAATATTTACTCGTGTCGATTACAGTATGGAATTTTCATACTGTAATTAATGATAAACTTTGTGTTTGTTACAGGTTTTTTGCGGGGAATGTGGACCTGTAAAGGGTGCCAGAAATCGTTAGGAAGTAGGTCTGACCTTTTAAATCACTATAAATTAAAACATCCTCATTTTGGACGTACTTCAAAATTTCCGTGCACATATGATCACTGCCCATGCACGTTTAAGATATGGAACGCACTTATTGTTCACCAGAGTAAAGTACACTCCACAGGGATCACTCAAACAGAATGCGATATTCACTTGCCACCTTTGTGAATGTAATTCTTTAACATCAGAAAGGGATTATTTTTCGCATATTAATTCCCATCTCAAAAGAAATGAGACTGTCACGTGTATGTTTTTAGGCTGCAATTTTAAGACCAACATTTATTGTACATTTAAATCGCATAAAAATCGAAAACATTGCAGTCACACTTTGATTGATTTTAAACCTGGAGTCGTTTTAACTACCAAGACATCTTTTCAGAGTGAATGTGAAGCTAGTTCAGAGTTTGAAGAGCAGTTAGACACTCATATTCCTGTCAATTGTAACTCCCATACTGAGGACTTGCAGAAATCCATAGAGCAGAGATTTGCAGCTGCTCTGCTCAAACTGGAGCATTTGGTTCATGTACCAAGCACAGCTGTAGATGTGTTTTTAGGTGAACTCCATCACTTGATTTCTGATGCACCTGTCCCTTTGTCCTCTGATGTTGTTAGTGACATTTTTCAAAAGAGAAACCTCCCTGTTCATGAATCTGTAATTAGGGAAACGGTTGCTGCAATTTGCTCTGGTAATCCGGTGCAAAGATCCATACAAAAAGGGGGCCCTCTTAGCACTGTGCATCTGCGTAAGCAATATTATAAAGATAATTTCAGTGTTGTAGAACCAGTTGAATACATTCTTAATGCAAAAAAACGCCACAGTTTCCAGTATGTCCCAATACTGAAGTCCTTGCAACAATTGTTGAATAGAAAAGATGTCCTTGATCAAGTGTTAGAGAGCCACCAAGCACACAAGGGCACATACCAATCCTTAAGAGATGGCTCTCTTTTTAAAGACAATGCTTTCCTTGTTGGCGAAAAGCCCAGGATCATTTTAAACTTTTATGTTGATGATTTTGAAACATGTAACCCCCTTGGGACGTCAAGAAAGATACATAAACTTTGTGCAGTTTATTGGGTGTTGGCTAACTTGGCACCGGGGCTTACTTCCTCATTGTCATCCATCTATCTATCAGTTTTATGCAAAACGAATGATGTTAAAACCTATGGGTTTGATGAAATCTTTAAACCTCTTGTACAGGATTTGAAAACTTTGGAAGACCAGGGTGTCTATGTCCCATTGTTGGGTGAGTCAGTGAAGGGTACAGTGTTTAGTGTAGTGGCTGATAACCTGGGGGCACGTAGTGTTGCAGGATTTTTGGAGAGTTTTTCAGGGGAAAACTATTGCAGGTTTTGCACAGGAAACAAAGGGAATATACAGCTATATTCGGTTGCATCTGGTGCTTTCAGTTTGAGAAACAAGGAGCTTCACAAGGCCCATGTCAAACAAGCCCAAGATACAGGTTCAGCTTGTTGCGGAGTGAAAAAGGAATGCATCTTCACAAAAAATCTGTCACATTTTCATGTCATTTTTGGCTATCCACCTGATCTTGCCCATGATGTTTTAGAGGGTATAATCCCAGTAGAACTAGCTCTTTGCCTGTCAGTTCTCATTTCAAGAAAGTTCTTCACATTGGTGGATCTGAACAATTCCATTCTGAAGTTCCCTTACAAATGGGCTGATAAGACCAAAAAACCACACGTAGTGGTGCAAAATTTCGCTTCCAGGAGAACAGTGGGGGGAAACGCTCACGAGAATTGGAGCTTGCTCCGTTTCTTACCTTTTTTGATTGGATCTCTTGTACCTGAAAATGAGCCTGCTTGGCTCGTTCTTATGGACCTTAAGGACATCACAGAGCTTGTAGTTTCCCCTGTGCATAGTGAAGAGTCACTGGCTTTTTTAGAAAGTAAAATCGTCGAACACAGACAGAGATTAAAAGAGTTGTTCCCTGATATTCAGCTGCGACCAAAACATCATTATTTGGAGCATTATCCCCAGATGATTAGGCGTTTTGGTCCACTTGTCGGGCAGTGGACCATGCGTTTTGAAGCTAAGCATAGCTTTTTTAAGAAAGTTGTCAGACATACCAGTTGCTTCAAGAATTTGCCTCTCTCATTAGCCTCAAAGCATCAGATGATGATTGCTTACCATGTGAGCTCTCCACATCTGAGCAAGTCTGATCTTGAGGTTTCAACTATATCGACTCTACCAGTAGACTTACTTAAAGAGGAGATATCGCAAGTTATCAGGCAAAGGTTCGCAGACATTTCAGAGGTTCACCTTGCAGAGTGTGTCACAACCACGGGTATAACCTATAAGAAGGGCATGATACTGGCCCACAGGACATCTGGTGGATTACCTGATTTCAGTGAAATTTACCAAATCTGCATTGCACGTGACAGTGTATTCTACATTGTCAAAGAGCTCTGTGGATGGTACAGAGAACATTATAGAGCATTTGAACTCAGCCCAGCACCCACAAGAACACACACACTTGTAGCACCCAGTGAACTCCTTGATACTTACCCACTTGCTGCGTACGAGATTGGATCAGCCCGCATGGTTACTTTGAAAAGATACATTGTAAAAGAAGGTACGTTAAAACGCCAAACTATTGCTTTACACTCTAAAGCCCTATTTGGACGGGACTAGTTTCATGTATAGATGTAGGATAGTGTGATTTTCATCTCAGAACGTTGGTAATAGAAATGACCGATTCAGACGGAATTAAAACATCTCTGTGAAAGAACAAAAATGGAAGGATATGCACTGTTGTCACAGTCTTGTCGTCATTTGCATGCCATCTCCTCAATATTATTGATTTTTGAGCATTTATTATGAATCTATTGAGGCATTTGGTCCCGTTGAGCATTTCCAATAATTACCTGCTGGTTTACTATCCCGTGGTTGAAAATGTGATTGTAGTGTACTCAACTTAGTCCGAAAAGCAAGTTCCCTACCTAGGGTCCATAGTAGAGCTGGGGTCAGCATCCATAGTGGCACAGAGAGAGGTATAGGCAGCATCCATAGTAAAACACACACATACACCGAGACATACACCTATGCACGCACGTGCGCACACACACACAGACACACACACACACACTAGTAGTGGAGGTAGTTGTTATCTTGTATTCTTGTATATCTTGTACTCCGTGAAGAGATTCTGGGAGATTGTTCTAATTTGAAGGAGTCCTTCAGCTGCAGGTAGATCAGTGTGTATCTGAGAGGGGTGGGGGGTGGTAGGTTCATGCAACTGAGAGGGGTAAGGGGTTGTAGGTTCATGCAGTCCAGTCCAGAAGGGTGTGGGGTGGGGCAGTCACCAATGATGATCTCTTTTTGTGTATCTTTCTGTACCTTTCTTTGTGGTGTTGAAGAGCTGGATTGCCCTGGGGACAAATGACTTTTGTAGTCTGTCTGTCCGGCATGGGATGGCACAGAGTCTGTAGCTGAATAGGCTCCTCTGGTTGTCAAAAAAACGGGTGCAGGTGGTGACTGTCGTTGTCCAGTATGGAGTCCAGTCTGCTCAGGGTCCTCTTATCAGATATTGTGGTGAGCTGTGGTGGGCATGGAAGTGGAGACGCTCACTACAATATCTGAGAAGAGAGAAGTGTTGGTCTGTCTCATATGGGAAAGATGTACTAAACTAATGTACTTAAACAAGCATGTTTTAATAATCTTTTCAAACTTATATTCAGTAATATTAAGTTATTAACTGGTATTAAGATCAGATCAGACTCTTGTTAAGATCACACTGTTTTACAAGTGTTTTAAAGCTCAATTTCAAAAATTAAATTCACACTTGTTTTCTGTGTATTTTTTTCCTGTGTAGAGTAAACCGTTCAGAAGATGGGGACTCCTATGATTCTCAAAATCGTCATGCCTGATGGCAGCTCTCAGAGGTTAACCCTCTCCTACGGACTCCCTGCATCAATCGATGATCTCAGGGTTGAAGTAAAGAAACAGTGTGGACTTCGGAGTGACTTTAAACTTGAATTCATGGATTCCTTGTTCGGAAACGAATTCCTTAACCTTACTTCAATGTCAGAGGTGAAAGACAAAGGAACATTAAGAGTCACTGAGCTGCTCAGGCCCACCACTTCACAGTATGAAGGGAGTTCTGCTGTTGGACTGGACCCCCAAGTACTCAGTCCCTTCTCAGTCCACAGCGACTCATCGTCCCTGTCAGGTTCTACTGTGGATACAGATATACTGTCATCCAGCCCCGAGTCTACAAGCTCAAAGTCCTTGTGGTCTGCCATGTTTCATGTACCAAAGTTCTCCTACGACGCAGAAATAAAACTTCAGCGGGCCAACTTAGCTTACCAAACGGATGGCACTGTGCTGTTTCCAGATCCCAAATTGAAATCCACCATCCTTGAAGGATTACTGCAGGAAATCGTACAGTACAAAGTGTACGTCACTGATAAAGAAGTGGAACAGGTCGCCCGGTCTCTCATCCACAAGCATCCATGCCTAACAGAGAAGGCATCCCCCAATGGATGTGCTGGCTGGAAGAATAGTTTGAAGTACAAATTGTCCAACTACCGTACACACCTCAGGAAACTGGGATGTCCTGAAGTTACCGTGAATTCACTACACAACAAACCCGCAGACAGGCGCAACGCAGCTTTTGGGGTCAAGAAAGCCAAGAGAGCCGAGGTGAACTTTTGCCCAGTTTATCCACCCACAGAAAGTGAGGACAGCATGGAAGCTATGCGGACAGCACTCCTCCCGGACGTAAAGAAGAGGAACAAGGAGAACGTTAAAGTGAAAATGGACAGAACATTCGCACATAGACGACTCGAAGTGGTACGAGACGCCCCCTCCGTAGAGACTCTAATGGCACGGTGGCCTGCCCTGTTTGAAGCCAGTGAGGTAAGGCATTCAATGAATAGTTTTTATCTACTTCATGGACTCTTCTGGTTGACTTTGTGTGATGGATTTGCCTCTGATGTTTATTTGATTTTCAATCCTTTTGTGCTTTTTATTTGTTTTCAGATCAATGCTGAATTCAAACGAACAACAACAGTACCGCTACAATCAAAATTCTTCTCCCAGCTGGATTTCTACTCGGGCAACCTTGCGAAGCTGTTCCAAAAAAGAGGAGGACAGCTCGGGGAGAGGCTGAAGGCTATCATAGCTGAATTAGCTGATGTAAGTATCTGTCTTGATGGTTCCTGAGCTAAAAGCGAGAGATGTGCCATTAGAATAAAATATAAAGCATTTATTGTCATTGTATACAGTATTGTGAGATTTAAAGAAACAATGCATACTTAAAGGTGGACTGTGTAATATATTATTAGTAGTTTATGTCCAGAATTCATACTGGCCATTCAGAAATGTGACTTTTTCGTGAGTACTTACCACAACCATCAAATTCTAAATTCAAAGTATTCATTATGACTGGGAAAATTGCATTTTTCATACATGAAACGATGGATCTTGTCCATGTATGCCATTTTGACTTTCCAGAAATGGACATCATCCATGCATGAACATCCATGAAAAGATCAAATTTGGCAATAGGCAGCGCAGTTTCAATGAGCAGCATAGTAACAATACCTACTCTGGCCTACACAGTGCACCTCTTAAAGGAACAGTGTTTCCATAATAAAGTATGTTCTTCACTGATCTGAGATGCGTTGTCTTCTGGCTGTGCGCAGGTCAGTCAGGCACGCCGTAACGTTAGCAGTAGCAGGGCTCAGCTTTGGCTACGGGTTCATTTTGTTTTTAAGTTAAAAGTGACCAAGCGTTTCCACGTGTTCCCTAATTAAACACGCTTGCACGACTAGCTAAACGATCCACGTGCAGTTGCACAAAGTAAAGTAGTAGTTAACTCAAGGGGAGGTGTAAAATGAGCTTATTTCCAGACATGGTGGGGTATTGCTTTAAAGTAAAGTACAATGACTCAATAAAAGCAATAATCAAGAAAATGTCTTTCAGTGTGATGATGTCGATGCTGGACGGGAGTGCATCATCAAGGGACTCTGTATCTACATGGGTGAAGATCCAGAAAACCTCATACATGAATATATGGTATGTTCTTGATTCAGTGTTCATTTTTTTCATCTTCAACTGTTCTATTGTTCTCTTATTTGATAACCTGGGCAGAGATGATTCATTGATTAATATAAAAGTACAGTAGTTTGTGCAAATTAGGGGTGGGTGATATACATGGTCTGCGATATCATTGCGAAAGCTGTTTTGACGATGTGTCATTCTTCAATATTTTTTTTTATAAACTCGCCAAAGCCAATAAAGCACGTAGTGCGGTGACAGCGCTTCTGATTCTTGAGCTCCTCATCATGGCAACAGCCAACAGAAAGTAGGACCAACACAATGGTACGAAAAACATCCACATATCATGATGCTTGCACCACCATTGTGTACGCAAAATTGGTCTTTTTGGCTCTAAGGGTCACAGACAGTTTGTCAGTCATCCTGCAAACACAGAATTCAAGCCATAGTACACAGTTGAGACAGTTAAGCATGGTGGTGTAAGCATTGAGATATGGGGATGTTTTTCGTAATATTTTTTTGTGCTGGTCCTGTTAACTGCATACCAGGGATTCACTGTAAAAAATGTCCGTAATAATAACGGTGAAATGTTGTAAAATAGCAACATTTAAAAACCGTAAAAGGTGTAACACCGAAACATTGTAAACTTAACAGTATAATTTAGTGAAATGTAATACCAAATTTAACTGTAATTTTGACTGAAACATTGTTTTTTGAACACATTTTTGTTGTTGAAAATACATATTATTGACACAAATAGGCATAGGCTACTGCAAATACAAAGTGATAGGCCTACATATAAATTGCAATACAATTAGGCCTATAATGTTAGAATTAGGCTTACAATTAGGCTAAATATAGCCTACACTTTGTCTAAAAAGCTAATAGGCGAATAAATAACATAATAATCAATAAATAATTAAACGAAATGGTATAATGGGGGTATAAGCCTTGTCTGGAATTGCATTGCCTTGGCGGAGGTCTGCGCTCTCTGAGCGCTTTTCAAGTTATTTATTATTATTCATCTCAAAGTTAACCATGGAGCAGATTTCACAAAGTGTTCGCAAAGTTGTAGGGGGCAGTTGAAGCAGATCACCTTGGGAACACTGAAGAAAGTTGGAGGAGCCAATAAGTGTCTGGTAAGTAGACTATCCTACATAGTTAACAAAATTTGTTTTTCTCTGCTTCTGCTTCGGATATCCTAGTGTAGCGTCGTTCATGAATTGTTCCTTGAGAACGTGTTTTTTGAGTCAGTCAAGTCAGCCAGCCTGTTCGTTTTATGCTGCTAGCTAGTTCCAGAGCTTTAGCTTTTACATTCTTTCCCATGTGCTAATACCATATCAGGACGTTGAACACCACTGTGGCGAATTTAAAGGGGGAGGGGAATACCCATTGCAATTGCATAATAATAGGCTACTTAAAAAATAATCCAATACTAAATGCAGTCTTCTGCTACTGGCGTTATTTATGCAGAACTGGCATTATAGTTGGATTCGCTGGTTGCCATAGACTCGTTGTCAAGACGAGTAAAAATCCCGGATGTCTTCGAATGTGCTCTGGTTAGATCTCTGCGTGAGCTCATTCTCTCTGTCAGCGCGCCCTCCGCAGACACATTGTGGTGTAGTCTAGTGAAGAACGTTTTGTGAAAAACTTCGATTTTAATTGTTATTACGACTTGCACATGCATTTATGCATGTAGCCTACATACTTCCAGCTATCACTGTAAGTCTGTCTATGTTTGGTTATGTTCGCTATGTGATGTTGTTTGATGTCCTTTCTGTGGCAGTTTAGCACAAGCTAAAATGGTTGTCTGTCGGTTTTGCAACCGAACTTTTGCTAGCTTTAAAGGTTATGTACTACACTGTCGAATTCACAGAAATGAACCCCGTTGTGTTTTTAAATGTGAATACGACACGTGCAAGCAGACATTTTGTACTTATTCGGCGTTTAGGGGTCATTTCTATCGCCACCACAATTTACCCGCTCTTGCCATTTGTCGGCCGTCACCCATTGTTTCAAAATTTGCTTGCGCTGTTGCACTGTGCGCGCGCCAATTTCAGACCGTTAGGGAACTTTTGTCCCACTTGAAAGAACATTTTGTGGAAGGGAGACCTGTGGCATGTCCAGTAAGAGGCTGCAAAAGTACGTTCACATTAAAGTCATCCTTTACTGCGCACATGTCCAGGAAACATAGGGAGTGTTCAGCTAGTGACATAAATGAAATCTATAAGGAGGTTTCACCGCAGTCCCCCTCTGAGACTGTGTTTAACAACACCCCCCAGAATCCAGCCACTGATGATGTAACAAATGGTTTGACTGAGAATTTCAGTGAGACTTTTCTTAGAAATATGTGCATGTTCTATCTTAAATTGCAAGGCCAGCTCCTCCTTCCGTCTTCAACCATACAAATAATTGTTGAAGAAATGCAGAATTTGCATGAAATGGGACAGGAATACACTATAAGTAAACTGCATACACTTTTGAGAGAGGAACTGAGTTTGACAGAAGATGCCATTGATAAAGTTGCAGCCTGTGTTAGGGATTCTGACCTCTTCTCCAGCTCTCACCAGGGCCCACTAAGGTCAATATATTCAAGGGCACAGACATTCAAAAGCATGTTCCGGCACATAGAACCTACAAAGATTACATTAGGAAGCGATGAAAATTTGACACAGATGTTTGCTTATTACATTCCAGTGAAGCAGACATTGGCCAACTTATTAGAATCTGAATTCTGGAAAACTGCAATTTCACAACAGTCTTGTCACTCCGGTACAGATGTGCTTTGTGATATAGAAGATGGTAAAATATGCAAGTCAAACAAGTTCTTCAAAGAAAATCCAGGGTCTTTGAAGCTTATTCTGTACCAGGATGCATTTGAAATCGTAAATCCTCTTGGCTCTGCAAAGAAAAAACACAAACTTGTAGCAGTCTACTGTTCTGTTGCTAACTTGCCTGTTCATGTGAGGTCCAACACTGATCACATGTCCCTGGTCTTACTATGTGGTGAGAATGATTTTAAACAATTTGGACCTGGTAAGATCTTTTCAGAGCTGTTGGATGATTTAAAAGATCTGGAAGAAAATGGGATTACTGTTGGTGGTGAAACAGTCAAAGGGGCTTTGTATTGTGTTGCTGGTGACAATTTGGGATCACACAGCATTGGAGGGTTTACAGAAAATTTCAGCCAATCCCAGTGCTTCTGCAGATACTGTGAAATAACTCGGCATGATTTTCATGATGACCCCCTTGTTTGTGGTCCACAGCGGAACCCAGATAACTACAAGGCAGCTCTTGCACGCCTACAAGAAGAAGGCATTCGAGACGTGAAGGGAATTAAGGTAAATTCCGTTTTCAATGACTTGGAATCTTTTCATGTATGTCAACCGGGTCTTCCACCTTGCTTGGGCCATGACTTGTTTGAGGGCATTGTATCCTATGACGTTGCACTGTTCTTGAAGTATTTCATTAAAACAAAGAGATGGTTTACATACTCAGTTTTGAATCGGCGAATCAAACAATTCAAATACAAAGGATCTGATGCCCTCACAAAGCCATGCAGTGTCAACCCTGATGCAGGTAAACTCTCTGGTCAGGCGGTGCAAAATTGGAATTTTTTGAGGTTGTTGCCTGTGCTGATTGGTGATAAAGTGCAAGATCCAGATGATGCTGTGTGGCAGTTAACACTACATCTTAAAGATGTTGTGGATTTGGTTTGTGCTCAAAACATTTCCATGCCACAGGTAGCTTACCTTGAGATAACAATCCAAGATTATTTGGATTCAAGAAAGGACTTGTTTCCTGAGAGTAAACTGAAGCCTAAACATCATTACTTACGACACTATCCTGCACTTATTCTAAAATTTGGCCCACTTATCAGATTATGGACAATGTGATTTGAAAGCAAGCATGCCTATTTCAAAAGGTGCGCAAGGCATTTGAAAAACTTTAAAAACATATGTCTCACTTTGTCTGAAAGACACCAAATGTTTCAGGCATATCTATCAGCTGGATTAGGATGCAGTCAGTTGTTACAGGTGAAAAACTGTTGTTCTTTTGTCCCCAGCCTTTACAGTGATGCCATTAAGGGTGCTGTTGCTGGTTTTGGATTTTCAGAAAATGACACGTGTCTCCACAGACATCCAGTATAAGGGCACATCATACAAAAAGGGAGATTTCCTCATTACAAAAAAATGATGAGTCCATTGAGTTTGGAGAGATTGCTATCATTTTAATCCAACATAATGCAAATGTTCATTTTGTGTTGGACATGCATTCATCTGCATATCACAATGAATATCACCTGCACTCTGTGACAAAATTGACTGCACAGTTGCTTTGCCTTCACATTGCTAATTTGGTAGATTTCTATCCCTTAAAGTCATACATCATCAACGGGCACCGTGTCATTCCATTAAAGCACAGTGTATTGTCACAGTGAAGTTTTTCACACACTATACTATCTGCAGCATGCCACCAGACACAATGTGCCAACCAGTAAGGCTTGACTTGTTATAGCTATCCCAATTTATAGTTTATAGGTGAACTTGTATATAGTTAATATGCTTGGTAGAAATCTCACACACTATACTGTAAATAGAATATCCATCTACAGCATGCTAATCACACAATGTGCCAACCAGTAAGGCCTGACTTGTTATAGGTATCCCACTTTGTAGTTTATAAGTGAAGATGTATATAGTTAATATGCTTGATATAAATTTGAACGTATGAGCGGTCCAGACATTCAGAAATCTCTAACCCTGACTTAAAATGCAAATCTGTGACATTTTAATGCCTGCTTGTCCAAATGGGGTTTGTGTACTTATATAATTGTTGGATACATGCAATCATCAAACATTAATTGTAATCGAAAAGTTGTCCACTGCATTGGCTTGTGGAACCCCTCTGATTTCACTTGTTCTTCTTTGATTACAGAAAGTATGGATTTGACAAAAACGTTTCTAAGAACGTCAATCGATGAAGTCTTGTCTGACCTCCCTGAGATGTCAAAGCAAATGCTTGAAGAGACCTTACAGTCCCTTGGTGTGGAGACATCTGAAGACTTTCGGTTCATACAGGAGGCGGATTTGCTCCCAGCACTGAGGCCAATTCAAGCCCGGAAAGCCGTTGCAGCTTGGAAGCTGACATGTAAGTCAGTAAATGCAGTTATAGGATTCAACCTGTTCTTCTAGTTGAAACATACCATACTTGGAAGTATTGAAATTAGATGTGACCTAAAGAAACATTTGTTGTGTTTGTGTCTGTCTGTGTTTGCAAGCAGTCCAGATTTCTGAAACCAGCAGCTCATCTGTTAATGCGTCACCGCAACCATCCACCTCATCTGCTTCACCCATGCAATCACCAAATAGTTCATCCTCCAACAGCCCAGGCAATGATTGGCTGGATAAGTTCGTCATCCCGTGTGAAAAGTTCCCTGAGAAACTAATGCAGTGTCTCTCTAGAGGGAAGCGTCCAAGTCCTCAGCTGAGGAGAGAAATGGTCCGGATCTTGGTCCGTGAGTTGAATCCAGAAAAGACACACATCAGTAAAAGGCACTGCGTGGAGGTTGCCAAAAAAATGGTGGGAAAATTCCCGCAATCCCTACAAGACGTTATAGAAGGAGACATCATTGGGCCTGGTTATCACTCCCTGGCGAAGCAACTACAGAACCGGATTGAAAATGTGAAGCGAAACATGACCCCAAAAATCATAAAAAGACGTCATCTCACAGCAGACTCAGACACTGATGAAATACCCCCAGAAAAAAGGGCAGCTGTCCAAGACACCTATGGGTGCATAAATTGGCATGTGAAATTTCTTCCCCTAGAAGAGACCCCTGAGACGCAGCAGGAGAAAAAAGAAAAGCTGAAGGTGATGTCTCAACAACCTGATGCAAATCCACAGGAAGTAAAAGATCTTATGAAAGCTACTTACTACACACAGAGGAAACAAGTGAACCTGGGGGAACATGTGAAGCAACTTCTTGATGAGTGGCCATTTTGGTTTGAAGAACTTGGCATGGCAGTTCATTTCAAACATTTGACCGGAATTGATCTGATAGACACTTTTTCTCGGAATGTGGATCTGAAAGGGAAACGCCTTCTGAACTACCTAAACACAGTTTGTCCGACAAAGAACAAAAGGTTCCTACAGGCCCTAACAAAGCTGAAAATGGTGAGGGGAGAGGCAATTGGTTGCTCCGAAGATCTCAAAGAGATGATCCTCCTTCTACTTTCCCACTTTGATGACCAAGAAAACTCAATGTTCTGCTATGTGGAGGACACCTGCCTAGGGCGGGAAGTAGACGTGGACCAACTCGAGATTACCCCCACAATTGTTGTGTGTGGTAAGTTTTTCTTGGTATTCTTTCATTGGGGAGGCCTGGGAAAAGTTGGCAAGCGGGGTTGCAGAGGATGACTTCAGAGTAGTATGGGCGGCAACCGGCAGGTAATGATGGATATATATACACACATGCACACACCAACACACCTGGGCATTTAGACTTGAGTGTCTAAATGCCCCGGTAGACATAGATGTCACTATCATAACCTACCAGCTTGTCAATTATTGGCCATGGAGGCATCCTCTGCACTTCCCACTTGCCACTTTTTTACATATTTGTGTACAATGCATGTATGTGCACCAATTTGTATGTGTTTGTCCAGAGAAGGAAAATACTGGGGGTGCTTAACCCTTTGGTGACTGACCCCTTGAAAATGGTTCCTCCAGGAACCATGACGTTTCAGTTGTCAAGACAACGGAAAAACTAAAATACAAATACAAGAGCATTTTGTTTTGTGCACAAGAGCATTGTGACGTATCTTTCTGTTTTTGTATTTTAGTTTTTCCGTTGTCTTGACAACTGAAACGTCATCGTTCCTGGAGGAACCATTTTCAAGGGGTCAGTCACCAAAGGGTTAAGCATAGCAAAGGAGTTATACCACACAAGCATTTCAATTTTTCACAAAATGACCTGTCTAGATGTTTTAATGGTAATAAACATCACTAGCCTTAAATGTGGGCCAAAAGCATATCTTGTCATTGCATTCTGCAATGTTTCAGGAACAATCAAGTAGACTTAAGTCATAGGCAATTGGACTACTTTTCGTAGCTTGAAGACACTTCGTTTGCATCTCTAACATACTACTTCTGCTCCAATTCTGAATGGGGGTGAGAAGGTACTGCTTACTTTACCTCTGGACAGTGGACTTGTTAGGCCAACCCACATGATACTCAAAATTTGAAATGGACAAAATATCTTCAAGCTTCAAAAAGATATCGATTTGCCCACAACTTGCCTCTTTTGACTAAGATTTTCTGGATAAACAAGAATGTTAACATGTTTTTTTTTTTTATTTAGGCTAAACTGTCATGATGTTCTCGTTTTAGGGCGGTCCTGCTTTTCCTCGAAGAGGTACATGTTGAGTGTGGACAAACAAATAGTGAATGACAATATCCCCTCCTTCATGACTGCAGTCTGCCTGATGTTCGGGAGCTATTATTGCTTCAACATTCACTATCCAGAAGAGCTTGCGTCAATCCTGGAGTTTCTGCAGAGGTATGTTCATTTGGCTTGCAAGCAACACATTAACCCTTTTTTGCCTAGTGCCTGGTGTAATTTTTGCATGAAGAAGGTGAAATCTCCCACTACTCGGGGTACGTGCAACGCTTTAAAAAAAAAAATGAAATTACTGCAAAATTATCAGTTCCTCTGATTTTACTACTTCAGTGTAGTAAGACACTTTTATTTAATTTTATAAATGACTGACATTTAAAAAAAATGAGAGATGGTCATGACTCTCCAACAGATTTCTGCATGTCTGTTGTGCCCTCCCCCTTTAAGGTGCTTCTTCTCCATTAACCCCGAGAAGGGAACAAAGGTGGTGAAGACCTCTTCCCGGCTACAGGTCAACCCTCGTGTCCTCACGCTAATTCAAGACCTGGCAGATCACGAATGGTGCAATGCCTGAACATGGTAGGTTAGACAACCGAGTTTGAAAAGTGTTCTACATAAGTACAACACAATGTTTTCAGGGTAGACTGGCTGAACACATGTATGCAATCTGCACAGGCAATTTGAACTACCCCATGGGTAAACACCACGTGGAACATCATAAGAATGACCCATATATCTTGATTTGCTTGTTTGTATGATTGAATGGCTAATGCAGTCATTATTTGATTGCCAACTGGTTGAGCAGCAAGGCATATGCAATATGTGACATAATTGCTGCATTAAAATGCATTAATACCTAAAATTAGATAAATTAAATTTGATTCTGTTAATTTTTGTTCTCATGTAGCCTAAAACCATTTGAGAGTAGAGGGACTACTCACACTTTTTTTTTTATTTTAGGTCTGTATGGTTTCAGGTTTGTATACCATTGTAAATATTTTGTTTTGATGTCCACCATTCAGGAAGATGAACCTCTCCTTGGCCCCTCTGGAAAGACTTGAAGCAAGAGCTAAGACACACGGCACATCACTTGCGTCTCTCTCTCTCTCTCTGCATTTACATATCTCTCTCTCTCTTCTCATGCGTGCACGCGCTACCAACCTTTTGAAGTGTTTTTATGTTTTGTGTACTCTCTACACACATTTGGCAATTCTTCAAAACATGTTTGATTATAAGAACCAATGTGAACTGCTCGATTAACCAATGTTCCTGTTACGTTTACCAATTCTGTGGCAGTCTTGTGATTACCAAAACTTGGTTATGTATCTCCATTGTTTTTTTACAAAGCCACCCACACATGCATGTGGCCTGTTTGATTTTGTTGCTGTGAACATGACTGATCCACAAAACATGTTTGACTCTGATGTTGTGAGAACCAATGACCTTAAAGAACCATTGAGCCCTTATTTATGTAGTGTAAAATACCATGTTCTACTAACCTATGGTGGTTTGTGTAATTTGGAACACTTCTAAAGATATTGGGTTGGGTGATATTGATTGATATCCATGACAAAATATTTTTTTATTAGTTGTGATATGGGCGGCACGGTGGTGTAGTGGTTAGCGCTGTCGCCTCACAGCAAGAAGGTCCTGGGTTCGAGCCCCGGGGCCGGCGAGGGCCTTTCTGTGTGGAGTTTGCATGTTCTCCCCGTGTCTGCGTGGGTTTCCTCCAGGTGCTCCAGTTTCCCCCACAGTCCAAAGACATGCAGGTTAGGTTAACTGGTGACTCTAAATTGACCGTAGGTGTGAATGTGAGTGTGAATGGTTGTCTGTGTCTATGTGTCAGCCCTGTGATGACCTGGCGACTTGTCCAGGGTGTACCCCGCCTTTCGCCCGTAGTCAGCTGGGATAGGCTCCAGCTTGCCTGCGACCCTGTAGAAGGATAAAGCGGCTAGAGATAATGAGATGAGATGAGTTGTGATATGATTGCATTAATAATGTGTAGTAAATGGTTTTGGTTTGAAACATTGGGGTTATGTGGAAAATTTGAGTGTCCTGAAGGCCGATTGTGATGACATCAATTCAAGATGGTGCAGCCATTCAATCATTTGTCTCCATCTTAGACTACCAAAATTGTTTTCCCCACATTCACTACACACTATTAGTACCCTCGTATCATAATTAATATGTAAAAATAATGTATTTAGTGCATGCATTTACAGTACTTATCTGTACGAATGGCATGTCATTTGTATCACCAAACCCAATACCTTTGTAAGTGCTCCAAATTACACACAACGACCATGGCTGAGTAAAGCCCAGTATTTTACACCATGAATATGGACCCAATAGCAAAAAACAACAGTCTTTTTCCTTATATATATATATATATATATATATATATATATATATATATATATATATATATATTTTTTTTTTTTTTTCCTTTAATATGGTTATGACTTTTCATTATTACAATAAAATCTGTGATTAATTGAATGCCTGTGACATGCCTTGATTTCTATTCTAGTATAGTGGTCCTGTTTAACAATTTGAGACTTTGGATTGAAGTAATGTTTATTCTTTTTAGTGAAATTAGATGGATTTTCATATGCAATAAAAATGTTATTTTAACGGAAAAAAACTGGCAGCTGGGGTCACCAGAACAATTCTGTAAAATAAACTGCAAAAAAAAGTAATTGCTTTAACTATGCAACATGTACATTAGACTGTTGAAACCTGCATATAACACACAGAAGTTCTGTCATATATGCTGGTTTTAACTGTAAAATGTACATGTTGTGGTAAAATCAATTGCAGTTTTACTGTATGTTTTACAGAAAAAGGTAGCTAAAGTAACCAGAAAAAAATGTAAAATATACAGCAAAATGGTAATTGCTTTTACAGCACAGCATGTACATTTTACAATTTAAAAGTATCTAATATTACAGAAGTCCAGTGTTTTATATGCTGAATTTAGCTGTAATACGTACAAGCTGTACCGTAAAAGCAATTACCATTGTGCTGTATATTTTACGGTTTTTTTCTGGTGACTCCAGCTGCCAGTTTTTTTCCGTAAAAACAACAGTATTTTTTTTACAGTGTATGGATCAGTTTGAGTACACCAGGATACTGGAAGAGGGTCATGTTGTCATGTGTTACTACATTTTGTTACTATGCTAAACAGTGTTACGAGTATGGGCTGAGGTAGGGGTGTGCGATATGACGATATAAAACCATGAAGAATAAGAACAAGTACAACCCCGATTCCAAAAAAGTTGGGACAAAGTACAAATTGTAAATAAAAACGGAATGCAATAATTTACAAATCTCAAAAACTGATATTGTATTCACAATAGAACATAGACAACATATCAAATGTCGAAAGTGAGACAATTTGAAATTTCATGCCAAATATTGGCTCATTTGAAATTTCATGACAGCAACACATCTCAAAAAAGTTGGGACAGGGACAATAAGAGGCTGGAAAAGTTAAAGGTACAAAAAAGGAACAGCTGGAGGACCAAATTGCAACTCATTAGGTCAATTGGCAATAGGTCATTAACATGACTGGGTATAAAAAGAGCATCTTGGAGTGGCAGCGGCTCTCAGAAGTAAAGATGGGAAGAGGATCACCAATCCCCCTAATTCTGCGCCGACAAATAGTGGAGCAATATCAGAAAGGAGTTCGACAGTGTAAAATTGCAAAGAGTTTGAACATATCATCATCTACAGTGCATAATATCATCAAAAGATTCAGAGAATCTGGAAGAATCTCTGTGCGTAAGGGTCAAGGCCAGAAAACCATACTTGGTGCCTGTGATCTTCGGGCACTTAGGCTACGTTTACATTAGACCGTATCTGTCTCGTTTTCTTCGCGGATGCACTGTCCGTTTACATTAAACCACCTGGAAAAGCTGGGAAACGGGAATCCGCCAGCGTCCACGTATTCAATCTAGATCGTATCTGGTCCGGTGCTGTGTAAACATTGAGATACGCGAATACGCTGTGCTGAGCTCTAGCTGGCGTCCTCATTGGACAACGTCACTGTGACATCCACCTTCCTGATTCGCTGGCGTTGGTCATGTGACGCGACTGCTGAAAAACGGCGCGGACTTCCGCCTTGTATCACCTTTCATTAAAGAGTATAAAAGTATGAAAATACTGCAAATACTGATGCAAATACTGCCCTTTGTGTAGTTATGATTGTCTTTAGGCTTGCCATCCTTCCACTTGCAAGTAGTAAGTGATATGCACTGGGATCACACACACAGCGGCTCAGTCCCGAATCGTGGCTTGTGCACTTCACTCGCGCGCTGTGTGAGCTGCGCAGGGCCGGAGTGCGCACCCTCCAGAGGGCACTCGCTGTTCAGGGCGGAGTGATTTGGAGCGCAGGATGCCTGCGGAGCCGAGCGTATCCGTGTATTGGTGTTGCTGTGTGCACGGCTAACGGTTTTAGTGTAAACGTGAATCGTTTTAAGAACGTTAATCTGATGATCCGCTGATTCGACGTAATGTAAACGTAGCCTTAGACGGCACTGCATCACATACAGGCATGCTTCTGTATTGGAAATCACAAAATGTGCTCAGGAATATTTCCAGAGAACATTATCTGTGAACACAATTCACCGTGCTATCCGCTGTTGCCAGCTAAAACTCTATAGTTCAAAGAAGAAGCCGTATCTAAACATGATCCAGAAGTGCAGACGTCTTCTCTGGGCCAAGGCTCATTTAAAATGGACTGTGGCAAAGTGGAAAACTGTTCTGTGGTCAGACGAATCAAAATTTGAAGTTCTTTATGGAAATCAGGGACGCCGTGTCATTTGGACTAAAGAGGAGAAGGATGACCCAAGTTGTCATCAGCGCTCAGTTCAGAAGCCTGCGTCTCTGATGGTATGGGGTTGCATTAGTGCGTGTGGCATGGGCAGCTTACACATCTGGAAAGACACCGTCAATGCTGAAAGGTATATCCAGGTTCTAGAGCAACATATGCTCCCATCCAGACGACGTCTCTTTCAGGGAAGACCTTGCATTTTCCAACATGACAATACCAAACCACATACTGCATCAATTACAGCATCATGGCTGCGTAGAAGAAGGGTCCGGGTACTGAACTGGCCAGCCTGCAGTCCAGATCTTTCACCCATAGAAAACATTTGGCGCATCATAAAACGGAAGATACGACAAAAAAGACCTAAGACAGTTGAGCAACTAGAATCCTGCATTAGACAAGAATGGGTTAACATTCCTATCCCTAAACTTGAGCAACTTGTCTCCTCAGTCCCCAGACGTTTGCAGACTGTTGTAAAGAGAAAAGGGGATGTCTCACAGTGGTAAACATGGCCTTGTCCCAACTTTTTTGAGATGTGTTGTTGTCATGAAATTTAAAAAATCACCTAATTTTTCTCTTTAAATGATACATTTTCTCAGTTTAAACATTTGATATGTCATCTATGTTCTATTCTGAATAAAATATGGAATTTTGAAACTTCCACATCATTGCATTCCATTTTTATTTACAATTCGTACTTTGTCCCAACTTTTTTGGAATCGGGGTTGTAGAAGATTGACGACAATCTGCCTAAGTGGAGAAATCGTATAGATCATGTAGATCCTTAGTTTATCAGAGTGATGTTTACTTACCTACTTACCTACTGTTGTTGTCCTCACTTTTATTTTTTTATTCCAATAGAGCACTTTATCAGTGTGTTGACATTTACAGCCCTAAAATGCATGTTATTTCCCCATTGGATGGATCGTGATTAAAAATCGAAATCAAGATTTCATGTTAAAAAATCGTGATATGACATTTTTGCCATATTGCCCACCCCTAGGCTGAGGCCAATGTAACTCCCACTCATACAACAGAATATGTTCAGGCACATTTAAGCTGTCATGAATGTTGGACATTTGCTTTTTGGGTATTAAGTGTGTGCATGTACAGTAGCCTTTTTTAATTTAAAAAAAAAAAAAAAGAACATTCAGTTCAGCCCGCAGGATTTTAACAAGATCACAGGGCTGGTGTGAATTGCTTGAGGTGTTCACACATTCCAGAGTGTGAGGTGTGTGCGTATTTGCTCTGAACATGTTTTGTTTATTTACTTGTGTTTGTTTCGAATAGGGCATGGATGAACTGGAAGTGGAAGAAGCCATTGAGGGCATCACAATTGGCATTTGTGTGCGAAAAGAAGACCGGGCATCCCAATCTGACGTTGCAGTTGTGATTGAAGGAAACAAGGCAGTGGAAGGGCTGGAAAGTGTGGCTTTGGCTGTAGCCCTGCTGTTTGGCCTAATGTATGCCATCAATTTGAGCTACCCAGCTATACACCTTCGAGGTTATCCAGAAGATTTTCATGGAATTGGACCCTGGAAGACTGTCTAAGAAAGCCCAGGCTCTGAAGAGCAGGCTCCAGCACCATTAACAATAGAACCTTGGAAGTGTTGGCATCAGTACCAGCTGGATTAGAGAACTCTCAGGTTTTCAGTGCCTCAGATTGTATTACTGTGACTTTTTGGGTCTCTCCCCGTTGGGTGTCCCAGTCCCATGTTGTGTTCCACAGTCTATGTTTTATGTTGCTCACAAAGCACTGGGTATGATGGTGGCTTGAGTAAGTTTGCAACTATGCTGCCTCTTGCCAAATTCAATCTTTTTTGGTTAATGTTTAGTAACTAATAAACTAATATAGAATTGGATAATTGGTAAGTATTTGAGAAAAAAGATTATATTATATATATAAAGAGAGAAAATATGCCTTTTTTTAAAATTGTGTTACTGAATACAGTTTTACATTTTGTGAAATACAATACATTTTCTTACAGAACTCTGGCTGCCATTTTGTTATCTTTTGTGTTTGCACATGCTTCAACATCTAATTGGAATCTACAACACATTTGTTTAGAACGAGTATGAGAACATTTGAATGTCACTGAAATGTATGTAATTCAAGTCATTCCATAACCTTCAATTTACTCCATTTTAATGTGTACATCGGTCCCACACAATCCAATTCAGTAAAGTTAAAGTGGTTTCATCACCTTTGATTAAGGTGAATGTAGCTTTCCCTAGGTGTGGGTGGAGCACAGAGGACGGCAGGACAGAGATCAGGTTCAACAAACAGTTTTATTGTTTCACTTTTCAGGGAACACAATAGGTTTAACGCAGACACACACACATCAGGTGTCTGGTTCGGGAGAGATCTCCTCTGCTCTCGCTCTCCCTCCCTAAATAGGGCGCGGTCCCTGGGAAGACACACAAACACAGGTTAATTGCTCTCAGGTGAAGTGAATCTGCCACTTACCTTCCCCGACTCCGCCCTCCTGTCACAGACCGGTGCTTGACCACGCCCCCGCTGCCACAGTGAAATAAACACTTTCAGACTATTTATAAAAATCACATAGTTCCAACACGTTTTATTGTTACTGGAACATCAATGCATTGTGTAAGGTTGAAGTGATTTTATCACCTAGGATTAAGGTGAAGTAAACATTTTCGGACTACTTATAAAAAACACGTTGTTCCAACACATTTTAAATGTACTGGAACTCAAATGCATTGTGTAAGGTTGAAGTGATTTCTTCACGTCTGATTTAGGTGATAAAATCACTTCAAACTTGCACAATAAAATCATGGGGATGAAATCACTTTAAGCTTATACAATTTGATTGTGTGGGACCGATGTACGCATTAAAATAGAGTAAATCCAATGACTTTTTTTTTTTCAGTGTAATACCTAACACACATTTAAGTATCCGTCGTAAAGACGTGAAACTCATCGAGTGACGAGTGTGTTCATTGATAAGCTAACACAATCTAAAAGTAGACATACCATCACACTGCCCTGGCGCTGTGTACAGTTTCCCTTCTATGGTTTGTGCACTCGCTATTTGCCATTACTTTCTCCAACCGCTGTTTGAGATTACAGGGAACGGCCTGGATTTAAGAGACAAATACATGTTCCTCTTATTTTGAACACTTAGCCCATGTTTACATTAGACCGTATCAGCGGATCATCAGATTAACGTTTTTAAAAGCGATTCGTCTGCACACAGCAACACCAATACACGGAAACGCTCGGCTCCGCAGGCATCCTGCGCTCCAAATCACTCCGCCCTGAACAGCGAGTGCCCTCTGGAGGGTGCGCACTCCGGCCCTGCGCAGCTCACACAGCGCGCGAGTGAAGTGCACGAGCCACGATTCGGGACTGAGCCGCTGTGTGTGTGATCCCAGCGCAGATCACTTACCACTCGCAAGTGGAAGGATGGCAAGCCTGAAGACAATCGTTTTGTTTTTTTGTTTTTTTTGTTACATAGTCAAGAGAGGTGTCGGATCACTGGATCCAGTGTAAATAGCTGCCGGAGCCAACGCCCGAGGTTCCGGAGCGCGCTCCGGCTTGCTCCCCCTCAAATTAAGCGCTGTTTGTAGGACACTGCCTCTGATCTGTCCTACAGTCTACCAACAGCAAAGGAACACAACGCTAGCTAATGTCGTTAGCTAATAGCTACTACAGAAGAACAAAGAGGTTACAATGGGTTATTTTAGCCTATTTGGTTACACACTCGCCGCCACAGAATGTTAACAGCAATGTAATGCCTTTTCTGGCTAATTTTATTCGTCTTACCTCCAACAAAGTGGTCACTACACAAGCACTGGTACGCCGAGGGCTGCCAATCTTTCCTGTTTATGGCCGCTATCCATCTTCTCCGTCGGGATCCGATAAAATGATAACCCTTGCCTTGTTTGTTGATGGTTACTACATCCAGGTGCACAACAATATAGTGGCATGATGGAAGTCTTGCTGAAAATAAACACTTTCTTTGCTGCCGTTCCTCAATGCTGGCTGTGGTAAACTACTGGTAGTACACGTCCAAAATGGCGGCCGCGTTTGTCGTGACGTCACGTGAAAAGGGTCCATAGAGGCCCATTTCCAACAACTCTCACTCCAGTGTTCTAATGGTACAATGTGTTTGCTCATTGCCTCAGAAGGCTAATGGATGATTAGAAAACCCTTGTACAATCATGTTAGCACAGCTGAAAACAGTTTAGCTCTTTAGAGAAGCTATAAAACTGACCTTCCTTTGAGCAGATTGAGTTTCTGGAGCATCACATTTGTGGGGTCGATTAAATGCTCAAAATGGCCAGAAAAATGTCTTGACCATATTTTCTATTCATTTTACAACTTATGGTGGGAAATAAAAGTGTGACTTTTCATGGAAAACACAAAATTGTCTGGGTGACCCCAAACTTTTGAACGGTGGTGTGTATACATGTTATTTCACCTCCCTCACTGCCATCACCAGGAACTACCTGCAGGCCAGGACAATGATAACATTTTAACATAGCCTATGGAAATCCAAAATTTACACATTATCATCACGCACAGAAATTGCAAAACTGCAAAACTAGTTTTAAAACCGCTAAGTTCCAACTGTTAAACATAGCGAGAGGCTGGGCTACGTGTGTGTGTGTGTGTGAAGTGTAAACTAGTGCATCCTGACTTTCTAACTATGCCTGTGTGTTGCGTGAGCGGCAGTCAGTCAACAACTCTTCGCAAAGTTTCCTTATGAAACAATATGCTCGCTGAAATTATGGCAGGGACCGCCAGATTAAACATTAAAACTGCCTTCTGAGCACTGTATCTACAGGCTACCACCGAAAGAAGGAGGCTACCAGAAAGGCTTCTCTACTCCGTACGATTTTACTTTCACTACGACATTACTTTGAACAGACTATCAAAAAATTGCAAGGTGATATGATAAAGTAAGGCACAGTTTACTTACAGTCGGGATTTTTTTTTTTTGAAAAAATGATGCAATCGTTTTCTGCCTTTTGGCACCCTTCTTCATGCCGTGTTGGGGTCCTGAACTAGGAGGCGCTGTCCCCGATATGCCTGTCAAACTTGTGGGTAACCATAGCAACCAAGCTCGAGCTCACAACCTGTGCAGTCTGCGCAGTTGCAGCTACGTCTGTACTGCTGTGCACCTCAATAAACCGAATGGTAATTAGTCTTTTGATTTTTACATGAGGTTTGCCTTATGCAAAGAAAGACAGCATAGATGTTTTTTCCTCCCTATAAGTGGGGGGGACCAAACGAGGTGAATTTAAATCTGGGTGGGACGAATCCCCCCCGTCCCCCCCTCTATCTGCGCCCGTGGATCAGACTCCAGCTCAGAATGATACATGGACTGTGGAACACATTTTGAATTGCTCAGGCCCAACAGTTCCCCAACCAATAAAATTAATTATTTTTTTCATGGTCTGGTTTCCATCAAATCATGCACTCTGATTGGCTCGCGAGCGGTCCAGAATCCTCTGATATGGACCGTGGTTATAGACCTTTGGAGACTCGCTCGTTCACAACAACAAACATAGCAGCAATTTTTGGCAACATTTATTTTTGCATTTCTCAGTATAATCACATTAATTTTACAGCATGGATTGCGATAACAACAGTGTTCACAGCGAAAGCGAGTTTTACTACCCTGATGAAGACGAAATAAAAGAAAACATTTCAGGAGAAAGCTGAAAACCTGTAATTATTGCTAACGCCGAGCAAAAACATGGCTGTCTCCTGAATGACTCAATTTTGCATAAATAGAGGACTACATAGGCGGCAAAAAGTTTTTGTTTTTTTTTTCCTGCCATGGAAGTGCACTTGTATACCCAGGAGGAAGCCATTTGCATTACAGCCATGAATGAGGATTCAAAATGCTAGCTCGCCTTGGCTTTGTTTTCTCTTTCAGGCACTCTCATTTTCTGTGAGAATTTGGGAAAGAAAAAAATAAATATATTATTTACCGGGCGGCACGGTGGTGTAGTGGTTAGCGCTGTCGCCTCACAGCAAGAAGGTCCAGGTTCGAGCCCCGTGGCCGGCGAGGGCCTTTCTGTGTGGAGTTTGCATGTTCTCCCCGTGTCCGCGTGGGTTTCCTCCGGGTGCTCCGGTTTCCCCCACAGTCCAAAGACATGCAGGTTAGGTTAACTGGTGACTCTAAATTGGCCGTAGGTGTGAATGTGAGTGTGAATGGTTGTCTGTGTCTATGTGTCAGCCCTGTGATGACCTGGCGACTTGTCCAGGGTGTACCCCGCCTTTCGCCCGTAGTCAGCTGGGATAGGCTCCAGCTTGCCTGCGACCCTGTAGAACAGGATAAAGCGGCTACAGATAATGAGATGAGATGAGATATTATTTACCAGCTTAAGGTCGGTCTGTATGGTGAAATACCGTGACCTCGGCCTTGAAAATACTGACCTCGGCCCAGAGGGATTCGGTCAGTATTTTCAAGACCTCGGTCACGGTATTTCACGATATGGACCTACCAGCTGGTAAATTATATATATATATATATATATATATATATATATATATATATATGGGTCCGTCTCAAAAACTGGTCTCTCATTTGGGACCTTATAATCAAAAAATAAATTTTCTAATTTTACTATTTTTTTTTTGCATTTACCTAACACTCAATGTTTCTTTTGTCATGTTGAATAAGAACAAAGATATCATATGCTTTATCTGGCCTCCACTGTGGAAATTTTTTTTTATTACAATTCAAATGCTTTTGTAAAATTGATTTCCATACAAAATAACTACATCATGAAGAATTAAAGCCCCTCCTTCACACATGAGTGAAAATATTGAATACATTTTCTCTTTTTGATTGCTTGGGTTAAAAATGCCAAGTTATGATGACAGAATTGATTATTCACTTAAATATGAATAATATGATACATTTTGGGTATTTGAGATGGCGAAATAGGACAATAGGACACAATGGAAAAATCAAGAACACACCGGAAAGATGAGAATAATGGCGGTGGTAAAAGAACAGTGACTGTACTGGCTGAAGGTCGCGCGGGTCTCTGGTGCGGCGTGCGAGCAACGGGACATCACTACCACACTGGATGGAGTGCGAGGCAGGGGTGGGGCAAAATGACTGGCCGAAGATTCTAGCAAAAGTTCGATCTAAATTGACCGTGGTTGCAAAATATTGGCCAAAAATACGCAAACAATACGAAATATGAAAGGAAGAAGAAAAAGAAACATTCTATTGCCTTATACTGAAAGACTAAAGCAAAATAAAACTGTCAAAACTCACCTTTTCAGTGATAACGTCCGAACAGATCACTCACGTAACAGAAAGACCGCAAATGGAAGCACGATCAATTTCTAACTGTTGGAGTGGAAAATTCCATTCTACACATGCAAATTGTTAATGTGTGTCCTTCCCCGCACACAAATAACACGCTAAGGTAAAAAATAGACCACAACTCATTTCATAGCTCAGAAATTCGTACAAGACCAGCTACCATTGTAACATATTCTCGAAGAAACATATTCTATACCTAACATTCAGCTTTCATTTTAAAAAACAAAATCGCAGATTTATAACTAAATTTTTATATGGCGTAGTGAAATTAAGTTACTACTTTCGGTGAGGTAGTGACCTTGACCCTGAGGCTTTCCTATCACAAATTGTATTTTAAGTTGTAACTTTATACAACTAAAGATTGGTGTGCTCACAGAATAACCATAACCATAATAAAACATCATGCAAAATGTTTGATCACCGTTGTAACTCCATTTTCTGCATATGCAATACGATCGTGTGTTTTGATCTAAACGGTAGACTTTTCAGTGGACTACAACCTTTTTAAGGGAATGCGATGTAGTCAACCATTTATCATGTCCAAGATCAAGCCGCCATTTTTCCATGAATTTGCAGAATTTTTGCCAAATTCTGAATAGAGTATTCACATCAAAGATTTAGTTTTATCTGTATTATTTCTTTCATCATTTTATTTCAAATTAAAACCAACATCACCATTCAAAACTGTACAGTTTATTGATTGAGTATATTTAATGGGGGTACCCCCACAGTACCCAGTTTCTGAGACAGACCCATATATAGATACAGTATAAGTGAACTTTGATTGGCTTATAGAGCAGTCACATGAATTCAAATGTATGTTTGTTTCTTGATTTCTTTGTTTCAAATCACATTTTCCTTCGCAACTGATTCAAAGACACATTGCCCATTAGAGGAAAGGACAGTGAGAAGGGAGAGCAGTCGCTATAAAAAATATTCATTCCCCTAAGTCGAGCCCTACTGTTTCCATGGTCCATGATATGAAAAGTCATCTACCACACTATCTATTCAGTAAAAGAACTAACACACACTTATTTCACTGCTTAGATGTTTGTTTGAGAACCAAAACTGTTGTGAAAAGTCCTAAATAAGCAGTAAACTGTTTCTGAGAACATTTAGCTGTGAGAGCACAGGCGCACACAAATATCAGAACAAACACCAAACCGATACGACTGCCTGGGCACTTCACAAAGATATTTTCAGCAATGTTCAAATAAAATAACGCGAACCAGTCACTTTAGCCAGAGATGTTCCTCTCAGAAAATCTCTGCCTTAACATCAGAAACAAGTTAAAAGTAGCCCAACTTTAGCAGGTTTGGAAATTGTAATTTGTTTCATCAAAGCTGATGGTCTTGCTTAAATTCTGTTTCAATCAGTGTGATTTACTGAATCATGCACACAACAATTCAGTGATAACAAGGAGCCTGTGAACTACTGGAATGCTGTGGGTCCTTATAATTGTCACCACCATTCACTTCACCAGCAGCAGCCCAGGATACAGGTCAAGATCTTCAGTTAATGTTCACATCAAACATCATAATGAGAAAAACTGTGATCTCAGTCACTTTGACTGTGATATGGTTGCAGGCAGTGTCTAGACTTTACACAGAAATGGGGGGAGGGAGGACCCACACACCCCAATAGGTGGAAATGTCTTGTTGATGAGAGAGGTTAGAGAAGAATGGCCTGACAGTAAAGTTACAGGAATTCTACATTCGACTGACCTCAGAAAAGTTAAATTAGAGATCGGAATGACATCATTTTAACCTCCACTGATTCAAAGTACAAAGGGGGAAAACATGGGTGGCTCCATCTTCATCTTTTGTTAGCCTTCCTTCTCAATACAACAAACTGTATGATCAGTGTTATAGACTTCACTAAAGCAAATCCTTTTTATATACAGCATAACTCACTGAAAAGTAAAGGTGATGATACATGGGGCAACTTTTCAGGCAATGTCGCTGGGCAACTGTACTTCAACACTTTCCCACTGAGATTGGGCAACATAATTTCTATCTGAACAATTTTGATCATTTCGGGCAACTTTTTAAGATCATCCAATCAGAGTGCTAGCAGCGAATCACACGACCACCTGAGAGCTTCTGAAATTTTCAACAAAGATGGCAGCGTCTCAACGGCAGTGGAGCAAAGAAAAAGAGAGACAAGAGCTAAGTGTAAACTGCGGTTACCTAACAACCGCTCCATAGAAACTGAATGGGATTTAGCTAACTAGCGGTGGTTTTTGCGAGCATACTTAGCTGAAAGTTATCGCTAGCTATGTAGGAATAATGTTAGCTCTCTTGCATCAAGGTAAAAGTGTTGGGCAGCTCATTTTTAAAAAAAAAATTTGCGATAGAGATTGTCTAACTTATTGTTTGATCTAATTCACATACAGAGCACGAATGCTTCTAGAATCTGAGGGTGAAACTTTGGGATCTAAAAAAGAAAGAAAGCCATTCAGGAGCTCTGTCACCCCTTTTTCTCCTCAGCAGCATCTCCTGGTCCCGGTCCTTTTTTTTTTTTTGCCGACATGAGAATTAAATGATATTGTTTTTGCCGTTATGTTTTTGTGATGTATGTGTCAGTTATTCGTTATAGTATGTGATTGAGACTAGTAGCATTTTTAAAGAGATTTAAGAAATGTTTGCTTTTAACAGAATATTTTGACTTATAAATGTAAAAATAATGACAAATTATCTTTTGACCAGAGTGTCTATTCACTTTTATTCCAGAAGTCATACGGACTTGAGCGCTGAAGCCGAGACAAAAGCGACAGCTGCAAATGTTTCAGTGTCCATCTTTGCGTGTCTGTCTCACTGGCAACATATTTGCTCTTATCTGATTGGTTGTTACCAATTGTCTGTTGCCCTAATTAGTTGCCCAGTGTCTCACCTGGTTGCCCGTTGCTGGGAACACTGCCCAGTAACATTGCCCAAAAAGTTGCCCCATGTATCATCACCTGAAGAGATGCTCCTTTGTGTAAGTCTGATTGCCATGTTGAACTTGGAGGAACTCGTAGTTGAGAGTTCACAAGTAGGAATTTCGAGTTGAAGGGGCGTTTTATGACCTGTAGTCAAATGCAGCAGGTCTGAAATAGCCACTGTGAACAGAAATATATCTCACAACACACACACACACAAAAAAAAAACACTGTGAAATCTTTTGGCAGATGGGCCACAACAGCAGAAGATCAGTCCTGTTAGCCAAGAAAAGGAATCTGACCCGAGAGTGGGCACAGGCCCACCCGAACTGGGTGTTTGGAAATTGGACACCTGGTCTAATACACCTTGATTTTTACTGCATGATGCAGGTGGTAGGTTCAGAATTTGGCCTCAACAACATGAATCCATGCAACATGCAAATATTTTCAGTTTGGACAACCTTTGGCTTTAAAACAAAACAATAAGTGTCAGTGGGGTTACAATTAAAAAGTTATAAGTCAGTTATTGCTTTAGCACAACTGTCTTCACACCTCCCCCCCCCCCCTTCTTCACTGCTGAACTGACATCACTGAATTAAAAAAAAGAAGAAGAAGCGAAACCACAACTGCCAACTTGTGTCTGTTCTCTGAAATGGTCACTGCTTTGTGTGTGTGTGTGTGTGTGTGTGTGTGTGTGTGTGTGTGTGTGTGTGTGTGTGTGTGTGAACAAGGCTAATAAGACGTTTATTTCTGCATAACTGCTTTTGTTGTTGTTGTTTTACACAAATAAGTAAAGAATGATTATTATTCAAACACACACACACACACACACACACACACACACACACACACACACACAAGAACTTGTTGTAGTAAGGTATTTCCCTGCTCAGGAACACAAATGGAAATTTGGTATTGAGTTATAAGGCATTTTCTCAGTAAGTCCAGTTAATGCAAACATGGTTTTGTTAAAGCTTCTCTGTTCACAGTAAAGTCCACGAGTTACAAAGTTAAAAGTTAGTTCTTGCTTTCACATGTCCACTTTCACAACTTCCTCCTTCTTCACAACTGAATTTGCACCATGATATTAAAATAGAAAATAAACCACATCCTTGAACTGGCCTCTGCTCTCAGGCCTCTCACACGGTCACTGCCCTGTGTGTGTACAGGACTAATGAGAAATGTTTGTTTCTGCTCTTATTTTCTATTATTTTAAACAGAAAGGTAAATAATGATTCGTGATTATTGGGAAAAAAAAGTTCTGTGCATTAGTGTGGTATTAGTGTGTATTATAGTGAACTTCCTGTGGTAAGATGTTTCCCTGCACAGACCATTATAGTAAAAAAGAAAAAAAAAAGGAAACTAGGCATTTAGTTCTACAGCATTTTCTCAGGAAGTCTAGTTAATGCTAACATGGTTTTGTTAAAACCTTTCTGTGCACAAGAAAGACCACCAGAGTCTCACCATAGCAGCTAAAGACATTTCAGTTCATCACAACCATGACTTCCACTGATGAAAGTACAAACACCATCCAGTCATTTTCTTTTAGGAGATCAAATGATCATGAGAGGTTGTCACTGAGCAGCAGATGACAGCAGGACACAGAAGATCAGGAACAGATTCCAACAATACAGACTCGTTTACACTCATTAGATTATTTAAACCCTGTGTTTTAAACTTGCTCTACTTGTAGTCTTACCTGTTGATCTATCATCGTTGATCTGAGAGTCGTTACACATCAAACCAAACCCTTCTCATAAGAGATATGGATACACTGATCCACCTGAGCAGTCATGCTGAAGTACACACAATGTCCTAATGACACAATAAACTCATCACTCAGGACATTCACACTGCAGAATAACAACTTTATACCCCACCACTCACTCTAATGAAGACACAAAGAGAACATTTACTCACAGAGCATCACAGGGAGTGGACTGAGCTCCATCCTGTAACTCTAATGACTGACTGACTGACAGAGCAGCGGTGTGTGTTAAAGTCTTACCACTTCTTGTGACAGAGAGAGGGAGGGTCTATGTATGTCAGTTTTATATTTCAGTTGACACAGACATGGTCGCTCCTGTCTCTTTATTTTTGACATTAAGCCTGTTTTATGACTCACACTGTAAAATCTATAATGTTTCACTTTACTGGAATTAAAATAATTTGTGCTCAAGAATAACACACTGAATAGCAGTGCTGTAAATAGGCAAAATATTAAGTGGTCATCATATTCACACTGTCCACTTTATTAGGAACACCTATGCACCTGCTCATTCATGCAGTTATCCAATCAGCCAATCATGTGGCAGCAACACAATGCATTAACTCATGCAATAACTTGTACTTCAGAATGTCCTTCGATTTTCACACACAACAGTGTGTATAGATTACACAAAGAAAAAGACAAAAAGAAACACCTTGTTGTGAGAGAGGTCAGAGGAGAATGACCAGACTGGATCACACTGACAGGAAGGCTACAGTAACTCAGTATGTGGTGGCCAGCGATTGAAAAGTGAAAATAAATTGCCTTTGACTCCCTCTAGTAGTAACTGTAGTATAATTTTAAACCTGACCTCCTTCAGACTGGAATGGGTTTAACCAGAGGCCAGTAAATGGGATTTCTGCCTGTTTTGGGGTGCCTGGGTTCAGTATTGAATATATTTGTCATGTCACACTCCACAGTAGTGGTTCTGAGTGGACACTCCGAGCTTTAAGAATCTACAGTGTATCAGAAGATTTTTTAAAAATTTTATTTATTTTTTTAGTAAATGGTGATTGTCAAATTTCAGCTTTTTGGGATGCCCAACGTACTTGTCCATCTGAATCTCAAATTTGATGGAGTTATCTTCAACTCCTAAAATTGAATGAATGAATGAATGAATGAATGAATGAATTTATTTTTATTTCGAACATGTATAAAAAAATGTATGTAACTATTTATACATACAAAAGAAAGACAATGAGAAAGTGACAAAAAATAACGAAATAAAATAACATAAAGAGCTAAGACATTACAATACACCGCACATTGTTCGAAAAAGGAGTGGGAAGATTCTGTGTAAGTTTCTCCAAACACAGGCAAAAACATCTCCAAATGGCACCAAATCTCTTCACCTGAAGGCAGGACCATGAAGGAGAAAGGTGAGTTTCCTCAGAAATTTCCTGAAAAGGAAATCCCTGTAAATATTTTATAAAAGCTGAACCTATCAGGCAATATGCTGTACAAAAGATCTAAATAGAGCAATACAGTTTTAACTTATAGCATCATTTGCTTGCTTGCTTATTTATTGTTGATTGATTGATTGTAATGAATGCCATGTTGGGTAATGTCATTATCTTCCTTCCTAGCCTGGCAAGCCAGACTAAATGTGAATATTTAGTCTGGCCTCGATCTGTAGACATTTCCGACAGGTGTGGGAGGAACAACCTGCTGTCTTTCAAACTGTCTCTGTGCGTATTGAGCTAGCGTACTGCGCTAGCTCAGTAAACTAGTAAATCCAGTAAAGGAAAAACTTGAGACTGAAAGGTTTTAACAGTCATCCAAATGACTGAACGTAAACATTGCTACAGTAACATACCAGCTACTGTTGTTGACGTTAGCTAGCTTGCCGTCCAAAATGGTGGACACCGGGGCGCCACGTGACCCTGTGACGTCAGGTGAAATACCTCAATAGGCCAACTCTCTGACCAATCAGCGCAACAGTGACTGTGACGTAGTCAGAGCGACAGAAAGCAGTGGGGGAAACCTTGAAATAAATAATTTTTCAAAATGCGTATTAATTAATAAACAGGTTCTAGATATTAAGAAGTTTGGAGATAATGACCACAAGTTTGGAGTCTGTACCACATAACTCTTATTTTTTTTCAAGTGTTTTTCAAGGGTTTGCTTAAACTGTTTTTGAGAGTTTTTATTTTTATTTAGTGGTGTTTGGTGAAAGAATTTCCATTAAATTTAAAATAACGGGAAAATAAGAAACAATCAAAAAGTAATGTTTCAAAGCTGTTTATTAATTCTTCGTACTGCGCAAACTAGCCCATCCTTTTGGCTACGAGCGGAGCCAGCTGGTAGATCAGACTTTTGCCTTAGACGGTTGGCAAAACAGCAAAAACCTCCTTCTTGAAAAGGAATGAGCGGAGAGCCTCTTTCTGCTCATGTTTCAACGAAAACTCCAAGTCTAATTCTTCTAAAACTGATTCCAAAGCGGAGTCAAATGCACGCTGTTCACTAGCGGTAGCCATCTTTCCTGTTGTGCTTTCTCCAGCGTCGCGCAGCTTTGTCGTCACTCCTGCAAAAGTCCGCCCAAAGAATCCAAACAAAAACCTTGCGTTGTGATTGGCGGGCACGATTTGATGCCCGGTGTGTTTTGTTTATATGGTACGAGGCTAGACCCACTCGCTAGGCAAAAATATTTTTGGCCGCTAGGCGGGTGGGTCTAGTTTACTAGGCTACTTCCTTCCAGCACTGGGTTGTAAAATGTAGGGGAGCTGCTTTAACAACAATGCATTGTGGGTAATGTAGTCCTGGAGAAATAAGGGGAAAAGGTGCTGCAAAGCAGACATTTGTTTTCAGCTGCATTTGTTTATTGGCAATAAAGCCACTCAAAACAAAGTATTAGCTTTGGCTACCTGCACACAGATGCTCCGATGTATCTCTTGACCACAGTCGGGGGAAGAACATGGGAAAGGTATCAACTGTGGTGTTAATGGTTCAATATTAGCTTGTGTTAGTGACTTTAGCAGTGTTGCTAATGCAGTGAGCCATGAGGATATAATAGTCACTGATTATCCCATTCAAGTTTAAGTTTTTTTTAAAAAAAATGACGTCTAACTTCATAACAAAAGGCCTTTCCCATGATAGAGTCAAAAATGCAGTGTGCTATGTTGATGATATTTAAGAGTTTTGTTAAACATCATTTAACACAACTAAAATGACCTTGTGTGATGAGAGATGAAAAATAATATATTCTTTCTATTAAATGCTAATGCTCATTTTATTTCCATTATTATTTCCAGGTTGGTACAATAATTTTTCACACGTGTCGTCATCTCCAGTAATAAACAGTAGTTTTCCTGATGTCACATTTGTAACCCTGTTGAAATTTGTTCATGAGAATATAAATGAATAAGTTCATAGTTGAATAAATAGAATTTAAGGTTAAAATGTTAAGATTCATTGACCAGCAATGAAGTAAGGATGTTGCGCAATGAGAGAAATGCATACTGTATTGGGTAATGTTAATGTTTCACTGAATACAGCATTTAATATGTTAAATATTTGTTGTGCAATAATATATGTGAAAATGCTTTAAATATGCCTGTCAGAATTGGAAGAAGGAGTTAAACAAATGTTTTGTGGGTTTTTTTTTTTACGAAGCGGGTTTTTTCAGTTATTTATTTGAGGTGAACTTTATTTTTTCTCCAAAAAACTCCTTATTTTATAGTGAAAGCGTTTTGTTTGAGTTTTATATTGTGGTTTGTTTTCGTCAGAATTGTGAATTAACGTGTGTTGGAAGCGGCGCGTGCGTGTGTGCTGGGTGTATTTCTCTCCTGAGGAATTTTCGGTTGTCATGACAACAGTTTGCCTGAAGTAGCTGTGAGCTCATGAGCCAATCACATTCGAGGTCAGAGGAGCCGGAAGTGAGTGGAGAAAAGTGAGAGAAACGGATGTGGAAGAGCAAGACGGGGAGCGGAAAGAGAGTGACGACCGAACAAGCCGTGAGAAGCGTGTTGTCTGATATGGAGTGAAACATGAAGTTTTAAGCGATTTCTACACCATTTATGGTGGAAGTGTTCAGCCAGGACTCTGAGAGAAACTTTAATGGTGGTAGTTCTGTCAGTTTGAGTGAAATGCTCATCACAAGAAGACAGAAAGAAGTTTAAGTTAGCTGCTGACTTAGTGGCGAGTATTTTTGCCCGGACTTTGCTAACAAGCAGCGAGCAGCGACCTCGACTGGTAAAGCCGGTGTGGAGCGAGTCTGGATCTGCCGTTTTCTGATCCCAATGAAGCACCACAAAACCAGAAGCAGCAGCTGTACAAACGCGAAGTCATTCGTTGTTGTTGCTGCTTCTTCTTCTCCGTGGTGTTGTTGCTTCGATGTTCGCACCAAGGTTGATGCAAACGCAGCGACGTAACTGATGTATACAGTGACATAATGACGTGGCTCCCCTTAGCACCCCGAGCTATGGAAAAGCAAACTGGTTCTCAGCTGGCTCGCAAGTTGAACGAGTTGTGAACCAGCACCAGCACTGGCCCGAACCAGCCCTGGAACTGATTTGGTGGAAAAGGGGCATCAGTAAGGAGCTTAATATATGGCACATTGTAATTATCATAGTTTATGGGTTGGGGGCGCAACTGCGGACACAAAGACCCCGACGGAGCCGGCTAGCACTGCCAAATGGTGGACTTTGCCAAGATGGTCAACTGCGTGAGTCTTCTCTTCAGCACTGTGAATATTCTCTTCATCCACGCGTTTCTTCTCGCCATCTCTCCTCCTGCTCCTGCTGCCTTGGAACCTGCGTGTATAAGGCTACATTCCAGTTGAGTAAAGGTACCATGTGTGTGTTTTTGCCTGCACGGTGAAGCAGCCATTTTGTTTAAGGTTACACCGCACACGAGCTGCATTCAGGCTGCACCTTTTGAACTGGGGATTCGAAATTAGGCTGCTTTATTGCCGGTGTGTAGTGGTTAGCACTGTCGCCTCACAGCAAGAAGGTCCGGGTTCAAGCCCCGTGGCCGGTGAGGGCCTTTCTGTGCGGAGTTTGCATGTTCTCCCCGTGTCCGCGTGGGTTTCCTCCGGGTGCTCCTGTTTCCCCCACAGTCCAAAGACATGCAGGTTAGGTTAACTGGTGACTCTAAATTGACCGTAGGTGTGAATGTGAGTGTGAATGGTTGTCTGTGTCTATGTGTCAGCCCTGTGATGACCTGGTGACTTGTCCAGGGTGTACTCCGCCTTTTGCCCGTAGTCAGCTGGGATAGGCTCCAGCTTGCCTGCGACCCTGTAGAACAGGATAAAGCAGCTAGAGATAATGAGATGAGGTTAGCCACCTCTCACATTAGTCAGTACATGCTAGAGAGGCACTACATTTCCTTTTCTTCATCTGTCAAAACTTTCTCTTCCTGGTTTTGACTTCATCTTTCTCTCCTTGGTTCACTTGTTCTGACATCTTTTTGAAGTTTGTATTAAAGTGTATTATATACTAATCCATCAGTATCTAAATCAATACTCTAACACTAGCATACATTTGTACACTAAAGTACTGATTTAAACAAAACTAATAGCATAGCTACTGTGACAGTAGCATTAAGCTTTACCTCACTCAAATATTACAAAAAATTGGCAGTATACATGTCAGATTACATGTTCCATAGGGTATGGCTCTGCTGATATTTGCAGTACTCACTGGTAAAGGTATCTTTAGTATTAACAACTAGGGATGCACACCGGTGTCGACCAAACATTCATATCGGTCAAATTATTATTTTAAAGGTCTCATTGCATCGTTTTTTCATTAACTGTGTGGTGGTCTCTAGTATGAATGAATGCCCTGTGAGCTGGTTTTGGTGAAAAATATGCTGTGGTTCCCCTGTTTCAGGCTGTTCTAGTTTGGTGGAGGAGTGGGTGGTGGGAGAATGACAGGATTTCAGCTCTTACTCATTAATATTCATGACATGTAAACGTGTTACCTCTGATTGGCTAACAGCAATCAGTAAATGTGTTACCTCTGATTGGCTAACAGCACTGTGACGCTACCTCCAGTGGGTCAGAACAAGCGGATGTGGGTGTCTTTGTAAAAACTGTTTTGATTGGCTATTATGGTCTCGACATCAATGTTTTGACCAATAACAATGTAGATAACACAAATTTTACATCACATTCAACGAGATTTAAATGAGACTAAAGATGGCAACTTACAAATAATGTGTAAACATCGTTGGACTTAATAAAGTTTGAACAGCATGAAGGAACATACCCCAACCCCCCGAAATTAATAAAAAATAAATTCTCGACGGATTTGGCATAATATAAAAAGGTCGTTTTTTTTACTCAGAAAAAGCGGAAATCTGCTGAAAAGCAGAAAACTCTCATCCCTGCCTAGCTTGTGACCGTGTCATGCATGCTAACATGGAGCATATGAACATGCTATTTTGTAACAAAAACCTTCGAACAGAAAGTTCATGTATTACTTACAGCTTGTGAGCTGGTGGTCGATCGTCTTGACGGTACAGATCCAGGTATTAAAAACAACCTCGAAGCAAAACCACTACTGAAGGCACCGAAGTTTGAAAAGTCACTGTGGTTGAAATGATCAGAACACAGTACATTGCATTGTACTTTGCTGGTGGTGTTCCAAAGATAAATTCCAACCATTTCTTCTTCAGCTCTTCTATCTTGGGCAAGAAATGCAACGTTGATGTGTTACTGCCACAAATAACACAGGCACGAACTTGTTCAGCCATGTTTTCAACTTGCTGTTAGGTCCTTTTCATTAGCTACTGACGAGATGGGCTCTGCTATCTCTCCTCGCGCTTAAATCCGAACTTTCTTCCCATGGGCGGTCGCAAGCCAAGGTGGGCGAGGCCATGAATACTAATTTTCGAAGTGACGTAAGTTTGTAAGGTTTTTACAGATTCTCTTGTTTTTCTGGCTATTTTCTTTCATAACCTAATACAGGGAATGGGAGTAGAATTACATTTTCACATGCAGCATGCATATGCAAATCGGAGTGAACTATGGTATTTCAAAAAGAGCCAGTATTAAACATTTTTGGTGGAAGAACACCTTTAAATACCGGTATTGATCAAGCATTTCACAATTGATGTATCCCTAATAACACATTTTCCACAGTAAAATGTTAACACTGAGATTTGACATTTTTCAAACATTTACATTCTCAAGATTATAACAATAATAGACAACATAGCAATTTAATATCTCCATCACATTTTGTACTATTAACTGTAACTATATCAGTAATGTAGGTATCATGCCGCCATCTTGTGTCTAAGAACTACAACTCCCAGCCAACTTCCGCGTTGACTACGTCACGCCTGGGCGGGATCACGTACATCACATTCCTCAGGAATTCAACAAAGGGCTTGGAAACCCAGCCATCTTTGCTCTTTCGCGTCGGACTCCAAGCGAGACTGACCAGAAGAAGAGTACTCACCATCAGACATCTAAACTGCACGTTTTCTTCTCTATCTAACCCTGATCAAGTTAGATTTCGGAAACACGCGATCATCAACTCAAGCGAGTTATTAAACTGGTTTGCAAGTATTATTTTTCTTTTAAAGCATACGCAACTGCAAGCAAAAGCAGTTTCTTTCTTTTAAATCCGTGCACGGTACTGAACAAAGACTGTTCGTCTCATCAACTACGAAGATCTCCAGAGAAAACTTCTCTCTTCCTCACCGAAGCGCAAACTTCCTCTCCTAAGAACCACTTCTCCAGTAAGACTGTGCTTCCTACAAAAGGCGAGACTTTTTGCAGTAAGAAAGGCATTGGGCAAACAGAAGTTTAAGTCTTAGGAATTAGTTATTCACTTAATGTGAAGTTATATGAAGTTAAATGAAGTGTACACTGAATTTTGGTTCTCTATCATTTGTTTGTTGATTTAAAATTGGTTAATCCATAAGTTTGTGCATGTCTCTCTCTCTCTCTTATTCCTTACTAAAATCCTCAATTTCATTCTTAACATACATTTTGACCTTATTAAGATTTCAGTGAGTTTGATAATGTTATGAGTGTGGAATTCCTTTGTTACTTAGAAAACACGTGCTCACTAAATCATGAGGATTCACACACATACCAAGATTGCAGATAACAAACACACTTTAGCTAGGCCATAGGGCCTTCCCCCACGCACACACACATACCAAGATTGCAGATAACAAACACACTTTAGCTAGGCCATAGGGCCTCCCCCCCCCACACACACACACCCACACACACATATACACACACCTCACTGTATGTATTCCAACTGATTATCCATTTTTGATCTTTGTATAATAAATTAATTTATTATCAAAGCTGTGTGTATTCATCTGCTGTTTCGATACTTTGAAGTGGCCCAATCGCAAAGAATTCAAGGAAACGTGTAGATAATTTGTAATATGGTAAGTGATCAATAATAATTTGGAAGATACCATTTTAGCTGTCTGGTAATTTACCAGGATTAATGGTATGATTCACTAAATGATTCACTGATTCACTAAATGATTCACTGATTCACTAAATGATTCACTGATTCGATTCACTGACTCGATTCATTGAATGATTCACTTCAAACGATTCAAATGAGACTGATTCTATGGTATGATTCAATTCAAATGAGTCAAATTAAACGATTCAATAGGATTGATTCATTTTAATTATTAACCTTCAAATTTAATGAGACTGATTTCATGTAATTATTAAAGATTGATCACTTATCCAATCCTAAATACACAAAATCATTAATTACACCTACAGTAGCATTAATATTACTGCTTCAAACCACCTCAGAAATCAGTAACTTTGGCTCTGGGCCCTGCTTCCACTGAACTCAGTTACATGCAGGTCGTACAGACACAATTAGCAAAATATTACTAGTTTACTGAAATAGATGGAGAGGGAAAAACAGGACTTTCCAAACTCCAGGTCACCTCGACACACGCCAGTGATCTGCTGTTTTGACTAGTCAGCTTGGAAATACTTTTTTGTTTTTTAACCTTTTTATTTTACTTTTAACTTTCTCATCACTGTTGGGTCAGATGAGAAAACAGTAAAACTATATTGCTGATCATCTCTCTCATTGTTCGACACAGAAAACAGGAACATTATATTAATACATCAATAACATTTTTAACCCTTTATTGTCACTGGGTTACATGAGCTCCATATTTCACTGTAGGAATAATAAACAGAAAAAAACAGACACAATGTTGTTTTGAAACAAATTTCCTTGTATTTTACTTCAGCATATATTATTCAATGATAAACTAAGTGAATTCTCACTAAAAGTATTCCTGAAGTGCTTTAACGCATCTGTATTCAGCACTATGAGCAGCCTGAAATGAAACTGTAGCTCATTATAATGGCCAATCACTATAGAGCCTCACACTTCAGTGTTTCCCACACATTGACGAGACTATGGCACCCCGCCATAGTCTAATTTGGGCCACCATAGTCTCAGTCTGCGCCTGCACGCATTCACACGCACGCACGGTGACACTGATGCACCCGGCCTGACATTGCACGCGTTGCCTATCTGAGACAGCGCGAGGAGACAACTCTAAGCTACATCCTGTCTGCATCTACATGTTAAGGTAAGTTTATACAACTTTATGTAGCCTTTGACACGATTGAGAAGGTGACATTTAGGCTACGCTATTGTGCTTTATAGGCGTATGGAGAGCGCATTGATGGATGACGTTAAGTGTATTGTTTCAGTAAAATTACTTTGTCCATTTCATACTGGCAAACCTACCTTTTCTGTAAGGCAACAGGCGGCTATTTTGAGGCAATATTAGTTAGCCCTACGTTGTTATCTAATTCATCAAATTAACTATCATCCTACCAGGATCAGGTCGTTTCCAAATTCACCAGCGAAGTGCTTCCCGCTTGACATTGTTTGTGCGCAGTCTATCCAAGTGATGGAGACATGAAGTAACAGCAGTGATGAACTAATCTAGGTCTGCATGTACATGTTAAAAGGGAAAAGTAGTCTATTCTAACAGAGAGCGAACTTCGATGCTACTTTTGAGAATTAGTGCTAGTAGCCTTAACGCGATTTGTTACTGGTGAGACGGAAGACGTTAAATTATTTTTAGCCTTTCCTCATAGGCTACCTTCTAAAGGTGAAGCTATTAGGCCACATAATTAAGGGAATGTAATGTTAGTTACCTATTTAATTAAATTAACTTCTTGACTCGAATTTGATCATTTTTGATTGTGATGTGAATCTCAATTGATTGTTTTTGATTCACCAGTGATGTGAATTTCAATTTACATTTATCCATTGTTTTAATGCTCAAATCCCACCTAAGTTCAATCTCGCTTTCACTTAATTAAATATTTAAGAGTGAGCTCTACAATCACATGACTCATTGTAGTAACAAGTTGTTTGCCATTTTAGGTCAAAACAGACCTTCAGAACAGACTGCAAGGAGAGCACCTGGCCGCCTGCTTGAGGATTTCCATTAACGGGCCACAACCAGAAGATATAAATTATGAAAGGGCACTCGAACTCTTTTTCTCAAAGCCAAGAAAAATCAAATGCACAAGTGCAGGGTGTGGTCTTTGTAAATAGGGCAGGCATTTGTCAGGGTCACTTTTGACATACACATGGATTAAAGCAAAAAAAAAAAAAATCATCTGACTGAAAAAAAAAGCTCCATGTTGTTGGCCCCTACCACGGCAGCGATGCGTCAAATTTTAAATGCCGTGTTGTCCATTATCCCCTTGGCCCCTACTTATAGTACATTTATGTAATTTTAACAATGACTAAAGCTAAGGGAAGACTTTACCATTGTCATTACTGGCTATAAATGATGAAACATCAAGTTTTTAGTGCAAAGTGCAAATTTATTTCAACAATACTTTAGTAATGCACAACAATGGTTAAGAGAAAAGTGCAAGTGCAGTCAAACTTGAACCATGCTTTCAAAAGAGTGGAACAGAAAGAAAAATAAGAAAATCTGTTGACATAAAACCAGGAAACAAGAAAAGTAAAGTGAAAGTTCACTTTTTCTGCTTCTTCGCAGTGAAGCCAAAGGCATCTAGTTTTTTGCCATTGCTTCCATAGACTTTTTTTTATGGCAAACTACACAAAAGCACACACCTGCCATTTTCATCTTTTTGCACCATGAACTAAATGGCTTGCCATTATCGCCCATTTCATTTAGCCAAGCCCATCTCCACTTATTCTTTACTGTTTTGTTGATGTCTGACACATCTGTGTCTTCATTTAAAAGAAGCGCGTCCATGCTGGCAAGACCGAAAGTAATTTGACGCACTCTAGAGATTAAAAAAGACGCATATTTATTTATTCAGTTGCACCTCTCATTCACACCTATATGGAGGTTTCAGTCACTGAAAACAGCTACTTTTGCAAACTCGGGGCAGAGTGGAGATTTCTGAAAACTCCATCTTCAGACACTCGTGTAAATCGGGAAAACGAAGCAACAGTGGGCGAGAGGGCGCGCGCGAATATAATGAGTCATAGGTGTGAATCTTCCACCGAATGCCAATTGTCCCGGTTCTTCATGAAATCACACGTGGATGCACAAATTCATTAGGTTAACTTTCAAATAACTGTTCTTGTGCACTTACAACACCGGAGCCACTTTCCTGAATTTTGAGCTTCAGAGTATTGGCTTCTTTATCTATTTAATCAATGAACTTATTTGTCACATACATTAAATTACTAATGTAAACCATTAGTAGCCTATTTAAGCAATAGCTGTTTTCTCCACTGTTTTCCGACCTTTTGTGCTTAGTGAATGAGACACTTCATTACACTCCACTGACCGACTTCCAATTCCGGACTTTTTTGAAAATGTAAAATATAGGCCTACGAGATGTTTTTTTGGGACTTAATTCGCGTTGGTCCTTCACTATTAATTTTTGAGACTGGCGAGGCAGTAAATACTGTGGAATTATTTTCTCCTTACTATGAAGTTTGGCATCTTAAACAAGTGTCGGGAAATCTTGCAGCCCGACTCTGCAGCCTCCAATGTTTAAGCGAACTGCTGAAACCATAAATGTTTAAAGATTAAATCGTAGGCTGATCAAACCAAAGAAAAACACAGCCTTTCCAGAACGTTGTCTGCCGAAGCCTGTTTAACCTACAAAAGGCTTAATAGCAAAGGTCTTGCTGCAGCTTCAACTTTTTCATCTGATCACCTTTCAATAGGCAAAGATCGTTATTACTACTACTACAAAAGGCCTAGTATTAGTAGTAGACAAGTAACCTAGTTGCCTAGTAGTAGGACAGCCAAATAGTTTCATCAGTGGCCTACGCCGAGCCTCCCCGGGACTAGACAGTAGCGGAGGCTGTATTTATTTATTTATGCCTATGTAGCGCAACAACTTATTCCTTTACATATACTCAAACATAGCACAAGAAAGGGTTCAACACCAGGCAATCACAGCAGCTTGGTGAAGTTCTAAATCACATTGGTGTCAGACCTATGGGCCTACCCCCCCTTTTTTTTCTTACTCGGATCTGCATCAATCTCATTATTGACCTTTAGCGCTCCCAGTTGACGGAAATCCATCATAGCGATGGAAAACTTTAATCCATGCATACAGCAGAGCTAGAAGTCCTTGTTTTGTAGACTTTTTGTAGGACTTCAGGGTGTGAAGTATTGTAGGATTTTTGGTTTGGTTGCTATCTGTAGGATGTTCTTCTTGTAGGACTGCCCTCTGTAGCAACATGCTAAAATAAAATACAAGGTGCATAACCAATACCAACAAATTTGTTCTTTGTTAGTCTAAGTTTAGTAGGCTAAACAACCCCCCGCGCACCCCTGCAATTCAACCGGACACGCCCCCCCCAGGCTGCCCCCATAGTCTCCAAAATTTCTGTGGGAAACACTGCACTTTATAAATTTATATTCACGCAATAATGTAAAAATTTTTCAGATTTTTGCAGAAAAGAATGAGTCATTGGAAATGTGATGCTACGAAGCAGACTAACCAATCACAGTTGTTGCGGCCTACGCGCCATGTTGCTAGATTTCCGGAGAGGTGCCCATCAAGCTAGGATTTGATGCAGAATTATAAATTGGTCTTTTTTCTTTCCTGGCCAAGCATTAATTATTTCTAGTTCCTTCTTTCCTCTGCTTTCTTCCTGCCTTTCCTTTCAGTTCTTTTTCAAATGTGTTTTTTATTTCCATTTTCCCATTATAACCTTTCCTTAGACAAAGACCTGATATACCATACCAGTCACCTCTCTACAAACGCATGACAGATGGCTGTGTGAAAGGCTGGCTTTAAGTATCCTGCCTGGCAGGTGCAGGCAATCAAGAATAATCAACCTGGAGAATTCTGGGTAACAGAGTTCTCCTGAATGGTCTCTCTCACTGTGTGCTGCTGTTGCCCTCTCCTGGCTGCCGGTGGTGTAGCATGACCTCTGAGAGTAACAAAAGGGAATAAATGTTTATTCAGACAGCAAAATATGCATGAAACTATTTTCTTGTTACAATTTTCCGTTGGAGGAAGTGTGTGATGGTCTTCCCTGCAGACACCTTTCAAAAAATTGCCCCAGTTGTGTAGACTGTGTTCGTGCTCATATACAGCATTGATTTTGATACAAGCTTGATTCACAAACCTCTCATCCTGACTATTTAATTCCTCTGCCAGGACTGGGAAGTTATCGAGCAGGGTTTAACAGTGAAACCGTATAATTCACTTCATGAGGAGCTTTGATTGTCTGAATCACTGCTGCTGCTGTAATGTTAATTTCCTGTGTTGTGGACATTTTCAGTGTGATGTTAGTCCTGTACATCAGTGTAGCAGTGTGTAGACATGCAGTAAGAGTAATAACACTTCTCTTTGATTCCTCATTTAGTCCTGAACTTTACTGCACTGAGATCCTCTACTTACACTGAATAATACTGCAGGATCCAGTTCCTGTATCTGGTTTTAAGAGAACACTTTATTAATCCCATGTGGGAAATTCCAGTGTGGGTGCAATCAGTTAATTATTGCTATTAAGTGATCAATCTCGTTAAATCAGTCTCATTAAATTTGAAGGTTAATAATTAAAATGAATCAATCCCCTTGAATCATTTACTTTGACTCACTTGAAGTGAATCATACCATAGAATCAGTCTCATTCAGTGAATCATTTAGTGAATCGTTCAATGAATCGTTTAGTGAATCATACCATTAATCCTGGTGCTTAATAATAAATTACCAAACAGCTAAATTATGGTATATTTCCAAATTATTACGATCACTTACCACATTACATAACTTATATGCACCCTTTTTGAATTCTTTGAGAAGATTGGGGACTTCAGATATTGTTGTTCACACAAATAAACACAGTTTGTTTAATAAATGAATTTATTATACAAAGATAAAAAGATAAAATAATAAATCAATATATACAAGCAGTGAGGTGTGTGTGTAGGACTTGACCATGTGTTTAGCCTCGTGTAGCTAACTACACGTGGTGGAGGCCTAGCTTGTTGGTAGCTAAACAAAAGAATGTTATCTAAACAGAACAAAGGATTAGCTCTGTGTTTAGCCTTGTGTTGCTAGTGTGAGTTTGCTAAAGGCCCTATGGCCTAGCTAAAGTGTGTTTGTTAGGCCTGGTGAGGCCTACTGAGCACGTGTTGCTAAAGACAAGGGTATTAGCCATAGCTAACTAAAAGCTAGCTTGTGGATTTCTAGCTGAGGTGTGGTTTATCAGGCCTGATGGCCTGCTGAGCACATGGTAGGCCTTGATTAGCTTTGTGTTGCTAAGCAGACAAAAGGGAAACTGTAGCTAACCCACTAGCTCATAACCATACTGAATCCACTGAAATCTTGAGATCAAGATGTATAATAAGAGAACTATATGTCAGTAGTAAAGAAAAGCATGCACAGCCTATCTATTAAAAAAAACAATTGAGAGAACATAGAACAAAATAAATCAACACGCTGCATGTCTAACAGTGTAACAGATAAACCTGGGTTTAAATTCACACTATTTCAATAAAAGCAAATTCCTAAGACTATCCTAATTATGCCCAAATGCCAAAATCTTACTTAATCCTGCCTTTAGCAAGATATGAAGAACTATTCGCCGGTGTAGCTTCAGGCCTCGCCGTGGGAGCACGTGAGCCACTCGTGATGGAGGCGCAGAAAACTTTCAGGTCCAGCAGAGCACTTGGGTGGTTCCCGTGGAAAGCAGAGGGTTCTTGGTCCGAACCTCAGCGTTCGTGAGGAAAAGTCTCTGATCAGAACAAGATGCACAGCGCTTTTGAGTTAAAAAGGATTCAATCGCTTCTTAACTTTTAACTGCCTGGGCTGCAGTCGTGACATCACTTCTAATGCAAGTAAACCGGTTGTAACTCAGGTTGAGTTTAAAGATCGCGCTATTCTAGAGTTTACCTTTGCCAAGGGTAAGTAAGAAAATCGCGCTGAGTGATGGATCTTGCAAGAAAGAAGACGTCTTTTTAATGGAGAGCGCATCTCTTTATACGTCCGGATTCATCGGAAGCCAGACGCGAGAGACAAAATGGAAGAGCTTCCGCTTGGATTTATGCGGGCATGTTGGACTGACGTAGATGATCCCGCCCACGCGTGACGTGGGTCACACGGAAGTTGCCTGGGAATTGTAGTTCTGACACAAGATGGCGGCATGATACCTACAGTCCCCCTTTTGGTCTCAGGGGTATGACGGAGTCGTAGCACTGAGAGCACCGTATCATATCATCGCCGTGTCCATAGTCCTTGAGGTAGCCTTGCTCTGCACAGTCCATGGCGTCCTGCGAAAACTGTGTAAACTTGAGTTCCAGTAAGACAGTTGGAGACAGAGGCATTTTGGGCATATAATCACTATGGGCATTTTGGGCATATAATCACTAATTAACTAGATCAAAACCACATAAAAAAAAATTAAACATTGAACATGAAACATGTAGTGTTCAATTTCTTATGCATAAAAAAAACAAGAAAAGAGAAGAAATGAAGGAAGGAAAGAAGTATTAGTGTTTGGGTTGGCAAACCTAATCTTCTGGGAAGGTGATAGCAGTGGGTGGTCTGGCTAGAAAGCGTGCACTACTGAGGCTAGCTGTCGGGGACACAGACCATCTTATCTAGCTAGGCGTGTAGTGTTATGTATGGGTTGCCTGGGCAGACCCAGTGGATGTCTTTAGTGAAGGTGCACATCTCTAAGTTTTGTGGATTCACAAAAGTGAGGATAGCACTGCCAAGACTATATGCCAGGTGTATTTGCGATGAATACACACTAGTAATAATAGCGGATTTTAGTATTTTATCTACCATGTTATACTGAAGGGTTACTTCATTGGGTTGGTGAAGTCTGACCGGGAATGTTAGTGTACGCTTATGGTTGAGTGATGCGTACAAGCTAGGTGGACAGGATGGGCCTAGCTGTCGTCCACCCCCTTTTGGAGTGAGGACTGTTCAAAAGGTTTGATTCGATTATCGTGGAAATCGATATGAAAGCGTTTGATTAGGCCTAGATGTCCTAATGTGATATGCGACGGGGAACAGTTTTCCCACGATTGAAAGGTCTCGACCAGGGTGGTAGGAACTTCTCTGAGATTCGGGCGTAGTAGGTTTTGTGTCGCCCTACTCTCGAATCGAGATTCTTTTGGGCACCTGTAAAGGTTGACTGTAGGTGGCGTCGTAGGTCGGCGACATGTTGATGTGCGGTGTATGCAATCGCGACACTCATGGCCTCTGGTTAGTATAGGAGATGCGGGGGAAGAACCGACTCTCGCCCAGTCATCATCCCAAAGGGTGTGACTTCAGTGGCGCAATGAGGGGTGGACCAAATGGCCCTTAGCACCAAGGGAAGTTTCACGTCCCAAATTTTACCATGGTTTGTGATATACTTTCGCAGCATGTTCACAATGGCTTGAATGGCTCGTTCAGCCTGACCAGAGAATTGAGGGTGGTACGCGATATGGAATTTCACCTCAACGCCTAACGTTCCACAGCACAGCCATTACACCAGCAGTGAAATGGGTGTCTGTGTCTGAGTCGATGGATAGAGGGAGATTTTTGCCACTAGGGGGAGTCGCGATGTCGGGTGTTTCGACACCAAACTCGGTGTGCAAAGACATGAACTGAGGTTCATACGAAATTTGATCTCGTGTGGCGCTCGGTTGATCGGTGTTCGCACTAATCTCGTCGCAACGGTTTTGTGTATATTTTGTGGGATCCAACGACTGTGGGGTTTTGTTTTGTGTGAAGTTGACTAAGTTTATGTCGCAGGGCTTGGTTGGGATTGAATCGCCTTGTGAGAGCCGTGTGTCTGAGAGATGGTGGTGAAGACTTTAGCGCACATGAGAGGTGCATTTTGTGTTTGCCTTCGCTACCGGGGGGGGGGGGGGGGCCTACATCCTGACCCTCGCCTGCTGTTTCAGAGGGACCTCCTCCCCCTTTCACGAGATATACCCGTGGTTCCTGGCCTAGTCATGCCAGCGAATGGTCTTTTGTCATTTTTCTTGGGCTCTTTTGCTTTATCTGTTGAGGGGTCTGACGTCTCCTGTAACAGTTCTTTAATCTCAGCCAACTGGGCTTTTAAAGAGTCCAGCTCTGAGTGGAACTCACCAGGTTGGTCTGAGTCACTGTGTTGGTCGTCTCTACCCTTGCGTTTAGAGCTACGGTCGGAACGCTTCTGCCGTTTCTGGTCAGAGCGGGGATGACGGTTTTGCTGCCAACCGTTTTGTTCCCTACGACCCTTTTCATGCAATGGGCGATTGCCATAGTCACTGTGGACTCGCCCTCGGTCCCTCCTGGCCTTACCTTGTCGATTTTTCCACTCACCCTTGTGATGGTTCGGCAAGGATCGGGCTGGACCGGAATTTTTCCAGGTGGGTCCCCCTTTCGGTGCTTCACCTCCTTCTAAGGTTAGCGGGGGCTTGTCCTCACCCTGGAGGCTAAGGACTCTGGGTTCATCATCATTTCCGTTTGCGGTTTTGACAATGGTCTCCCAGGTCATTTGGGCTAGTCGCCTAATTTCCCTCATCGAATAGCGACCTTGTCGACACGTCAGTGTGACATGGGTCCGCACGCTTGGGTGGAGGTTATGTAAGAAGAGAGATATGAAACCTCTATCTTCTTCCAACCCTGGTGCGCTACTACCTTGGAAATAGGCAGTACGTAGCCGTCTGTAATATTCACGAGGCGCCTCAGACCGTTTTTGTTTGATTTGTAATGCACACAATATCGCGGAGGTTTCGTCCGTGTATGGCGCATATTCTTCCCTCATATAATTGCGAAGTTTCGAATAACTATCGCGAATGTTTGGGGGTAGTGTCTCTAAAAAGGCACGAACGCTACTACTGGAGGTCTTCCAAATTAGTCTAAGTTTTTCACGTGTTGTGGCGTTCGGCAGGTCCATCAGGCATCGGTCAATTCCTCGTAAATAATCATTTACGTTAGTTCTTTGATTGTCGGGATCGAATTGTTCGATATCTTTGGCAAGTAGGTCAATTTGCCGTAGGCGGAGGGCTTGGTGCGCGTCCTTACGCAACTCCTTTTGCTCTCCTGAGTACTCACTGTCTGAGCTACTCTGGAATCGCTCCCGCTTCGCACGAGATCAAATCAAGTTTCAAATCAAGTTTATTTGTACAGCGCTTTTAACAATAAACATTGTCGCAAAGCAGCTTTACAGAATTTGAACGACTTAAAACATGAGCTAATTTTATCCCTAATCTATCCCCAATGAGCAAGCCTGTGGCGACGGTGGCAAGGAAAAACTCCCTCAGACGACATGAGGAAGAAATCTCGAGAGGAACCAGACTCAAAAGGGAACCCATCCTCATTTGGGCAACAACAGACAGCCTGACTATAATATTAACAGTTTTAACAGGTATAACCCTCAACTGTCCTCATGGGGCCGTCCTTCACAGGAGTGGGGCGATAAAACTCCGACCAGACACAGGGCACCAGGATGGATCAAGCAGGTCCGAGGGGCAGAAGAGGCCAGCATCTCAATCCCAGGATCAACATGTAACTCAGAGGGACAGATGGGGGGGGGGAGAGAGAGAGAGAAAGAAAACACGTTGTTAGGTATGCCCTAAAAATGACAAGTATTAAATCTGTGTGGTAGGCTCGCAGAGACGAGAGTCTTTACATCAGGCATGACGCACAATGGCATGTTAATATGGTAAAAAATATATCATGACCTGCTCTGGCTGGATGCTTGATTGGGTGATGGGAGCACACTCCTCAGCAATGATGAGATGCAGATGGGACCCTTAGGCCTGGCCAAGACAATTCAGTTACATTTCACCGGGTCTGGGACATGCGACAGAATGTCTGACGGCCGATTCTCTGCAGGCTACGATAGCCAGTCGAGGTCCCCACCGTCTCCACCAAAAGATTTCCTGTTGACTCCATGTAACTCAGAGGGACAGATTTGGGGTGGGGGGGGGAGAGAAAGAAAACACAGGTGGTTAGGTATGCCCAATGTCACCTGAATAAGTAGGAACAGTATACATATTGCACCGAGTACAAGCAGGGACTCCGGCAACTAACTATGACAGCATAACTAAAAGGAGAGAGCCAGAAGGTAACACAGGCATGAGGGAGCCCCGGGACATAAAGCAGCCAGCCACTGCACCGTCAACAAACTCGAGTGAGCAAGCGAGTGGGGACTGACAGCATCCATACATCCCAGTTTACCAAAACACTCTATGTCTGAGGACCCTCCAGATCTACTCCTTTACCTCATAAACACCATTAACAAAAGGCTTGACTAAACAGATATGTTTTCAGCCTAGACTTAAATGCTGAGACTGTGTCTGATTCCCGAACATTACTTGGAAGGCTGTTCCATAACAGTGGGGCTTTGTAAGAAAAGGCTCTGCCCCCTGATGTAGCCTTCACTATACGAGGTACCAGCAGATAGCCTGCACCTTTTGATCTAAGTAGGCGTGGCGGGTCATAGAGGAGCAGAAGTTCACTCAGGTACTGTGGTGCGAGACCATTTAGTGCTTTAAAGGTCAATAGTAGTATTTTATAATCAATACGAAATTTGATTGGGAGCCAATGCAGTGTGGATAAGACAGGCGTGATGTGGTCATATTTTCTAGTTCTAGTAAGGACTCTTGCTGCGGCATTTTGAACTAACTGGAGCTTGTTTATGCACTTATTGGAACATCCAGACAGTAAGGCATTACAATAATCCAACCTGGAGGTAACGAAAGCATGGACTAGTTTTTCTGCATCATGCAATGACATTAAATTTCTTATCTTTGCAATATTTCTGAGATGAAAGAAAGCTATCCGGGTGATGTTATCAATGTGAGTTTCGAATGAAAGACTGGGGTCAATAATCACTCCAAGGTCTTTTACTGCTGCACGTGAAGAAACAGAAAGGCCATCCAGAGTTACTGTGTAATCAGAAAACTTACTTCTAGCTGTATGTGGTCCTAGCACAAGTACTTCAGTCTTGTCAGAGTTAAGCAGAAGGGAATTTATAAGCATCCAGTGTCTAATGTCCTTAACACATTCCTCAATTTTATTAAGCTGGTGTCTCTCATCAGGTTTTGCAGAGACATACAACTGTGTGTCATCAGCATAACAGTGGAAACTAATACAATGTTTACGAATAATATCGCCCAGAGGTAACATATATAGAGAAAAAAGCAGTGGACCCAAGACAGAACCTTGTGGAACACCAAACTTTACCTCGGTACATCTAGAAATATCACCATTTATATCGACATACTGATAACGATCAGTTAGATAAGACCTGAGCCAGGAGAGGGCCATTCCCTTAACTCCCACAACATTTTCTAGTCTATCCAGAAGAATGGAATGATCAATGGTATCAAATGCTGCACTAAGGTCAAGCAACACAAGTAGCGAGACACAGCCCTGATCAGACGCCAACAGTGGGTCGTTTACTACTTTAACCAGTGCTGTCTCTGTGCTATGATGAGGTCTAAATCCTGACTGATACATTTCATGGATGTTATTCCTATGTAAATATGAGCATAACTGCTGTGCCACAGCTTTTTCAAGGATCTTGGAGATAAAGGGGAGGTTTGATATTGGCCGATAATTGGACAGCTGACAGGGATCAAGGTCAGGTTTTTTAATCAGGGGTTTGATAACTGCTAGTTTAAAGGATTTGGGTACATAGCCAATCATAAGAGAAGAATTTATTATTTTTAGAAGCGGTTCAATTACTCCAGGCATTATCTGTTTGAATAGATGTGTCGGTAAGGGATCTAGTACGCAAGTTGAGGCTTTTGATGTAGAGATTAATGAGAGTAATTCAGTTTCTTTTAGGGGAGTAAAACATTCTAACTGATGATCTGATACAGTTATATTGTTAACTACAAGGTCACTTTCATTGTCTAACCTTAAATTAGTAGTTTGAATTTTTTGTCGGATATTCTCAATTTTGTCATTAAAAAAATTCATGAAGTCGTTGCTACTACATACTGCAGGTGTGCATGTGTTGATAGTGGACTTATTCCTGGTTAATTTTGCTACAGTATTAAATAGGAATCTAGGATTATTTTTGTTATCTTCTATTAGGGAGGAGAGATATGTTGATCTCGCAGCACTAAGAGCTTTTTTATACTTCAGGAAGCTCTCCTTCCACGCCAATTTGAACACTACCAATTTTGTTTGACGCCATTTACGTTCCAATTTTCGAGTGGTCTGTTTTAATGTGCGAGTGTCATCATTATACCAGGGTGCTAATTTTTTGTCTCTGACCATTTTCCTTTTTAGAGGAGCTACATTATCTAAAGTATGGCGGAATGTTGACTCTAAGCATTCAGTTGCCTGATCGAGTTCTGCAGGGGCTGACAGTGACCCAATCAAAGTTGATAACTCTGGGAGATCATTTATAAAGCTCTGTGCAGTAGTTGACGTGAAAGTACGTTTAATACAGTAGCGTGGTGAGGTGCATATATTATTACTCAGACATATTTTGAATGAGATGAGACAATGATCTGAGATAACTTCAGACTGTGGAAGTATGACTATATTGTCTACGTTTAATCTGAATGTTAGTATTAGATCAAGGGTGTGACCACCATTATGGGTCGGTCCTATGACATTCTGCTTAATCCCGACTGAATCTAAGATGGACACAAACGCTGTTTTTAAAGGGTCTTCTGGGTTATCGAAGTGAATATTAAAATCTCCGACAACTAAAGCTTTGTCTAAGGAAATAACCAAATCTGAGATAAAATCTGCAAATTCAGAAAGAAACTCAGAATATGGCCCCGGGGGCCTGTAAATAATAAGCAATGGAATTAACTGGGTAGACTTATTTTTCGAGGCTACATACATTATATGAGTATGAAGAACTTCAAATGTATTAAATTTATAACCAGGTTTGTGTGTTACACCTAGATAATCGTTATAAATAACCGCGACGCCTCCTCCTCTGCCAGTTAGACGAGGCTGGTGTATATAACTGTATCCAGGAGGACTCGCTTCATTTAATGCTATATATTCATTTGGCTTAATCCATGTTTCTGTTAAACACAGTACATTAAACTCCTGATCAGTAATGAGTTCATTAACCATTAGCGCTTTAGATGTAAGAGATCTAATATTTAATAGCCCCACCTTTAGATCAAAGGTGCTGGCAGCAGCTGTACAGTCAGTCTGATCTAATTTTATATTGATTAGGTTACTGGAACAAACTCTCTGAAAATTTCTACCTTTTTGTTGAGCTCGGGGAACAGACACAGTCTCGATGTAGTGGGCCCTGAGTGACGACTCTGTGCAGCTAGCAGACAGTCGGTTTAGCCTGTTCGTCTGCTCCCTGGCCTTGGCTCTGGATTGTCAGAAATTAACTAGGCCTGTTCTGAGACTATGACCTATGCTGCAGGAAATGAGAGCAGCACCTTCCCGAGGGGGATGGATACCGTCCCGCCCTAACAGGCCAGCAGTGCCCTCAAAATTAGCCCAATTATCTATAAAGCCCACACTGTTTTCAGAGCACCACCTGGACAGCCAGCAGTTCAGCGACCATAACCTGCTGTAAGCTACATCGCCACGCCGCATTGGGATGGGGCCAGAGCATACTACAGCATCGGACATCGCCTTCGCTAATTTAAACACCTCTACAAAGTTACTCTTAGTAACCTCAGACTGACGAAGGCGTATATCATTAGCTCCTGCATGGATAACTATCTTTGAGAACCTGTGCTTGCCTAGGACCCTAAGATTACCTGCTATGTCCGGCGCCCTGGCTCCCGGTATACACCTGACTAAAGCTGCTGGTGCCCCTAAAGGCTGAGCTAATTTCACGTGCCGTATGATAGAGTCCCCTATAACCAGAGCTCTTAAATCAGACCACGAGATGCGTGGTCTGATTCATCTGGAGATGGATCAGGGAAACTGAAGTGCACTGACCTAGGTGTGCTACGGGCCTGGGCTCGGGATGAGCGCAGGGCAGCTCCATCTTGGCTAGACGACGACGACGTGTAGCAAGTTGGAGTTTGGCAGGATGTCTGGTCCTCGACCAGATCATTTACGGTGTCCGGTTCGGATGCCTCTTCCCACTCTGAGCTTTGGCGCATTGTTGGGGGTCTTTCATGCCCCTCGCGCTGCTCTTGGGGGGTCTGCTCCTGGGCAGCCCTCTTAGCAACCATTTCGGCTTTCTCTAGCCGTTCGGTGCAATCATCAAGGGAGGTCTTCAAGAACTCACACTCCCTATGTAAATCATTATTATCGGCTGTCAGCTTGGCGTTGCTGGTGGTCAGCCTTTCAACCTCTCCGCGGAGGCATCTGATTTCTGAATCAGCATCTTGGAAGTATGATAGGAATAGCTTACCTAGTGCCGCTTGGACATTAAAAGTTGTTCTTTTTGGATCTCTCATATGTTTGTTTGAGTTATCCAAGTTGTTTTGGCATTCACTCTCACTTGTGTACCTAATGTTTGCCTTTTCGGAGGCAGAGCAGTGAATGAGGTCTGCGATGACCTCAAGGAGAGACACGTCTTGAGCGTTGTCTTCCATTTTTGAGACACGAGGGGATGCCAATTTACTTAGGCTGGATACTAGATAATTAATCAATGAGTTAATTATTAATTTAATCATTATTAATTAACTATGTAATTAATTAATAAGGTTTATTTGGAAATGCTCTCTTATCCTAAGTTAAATAGGTTATGAGTATTTGTGATATGGTTATCATACTACTGTTAACCGTTTTAACACACCTGGGGATATACCTTAGCAGTTGCTGAATTAAACTGATAGTTTATTTGTTGTTGCAACAATATTTCAAGAAGTCAACAAACCAATCTTCCTCACACGGGGCACCAATTTAACTGTGGGTGCAATCAGTTAATTATTGCTATTAAGTGATCAATCTCGTTAAATCAGTCTCATTAAATTTGAAGGTTAATAATTAAAATGAATCAATCCCATTGAATCATTTACTTTGACTCACTTGAAGTGAATCATACCATAGAATCAGTCTCATTCAGTGAATCATTTAGTGAATCGTTCAATGAATCGTTTAGTGAATCATACCATTAATCCTGGTGCTTAATAATAAATTACCAAACAGCTAAATTATGGTATATTTCCAAATTATTACGATCACTTACCACATTACATAACTTATATGCACCCTTTTTGAATTCTTTGAGAAGATTGGGGACTTCAGATATTGTTGTTCACACAAATAAACACAGTTTGTTTAATAAATGAATTTATTATACAAAGATAAAAAGATAAAATAATAAATCAATATATACAAGCAGTGAGGTGTGTGTGTGTGTAGGACTTGACCATGTGTTTAGCCTCGTGTAGCTAACTACACGTGGTGGAGGCCTAGCTTGTTGGTAGCTAAACAAAAGAATGTTATCTAAACAGAACAAAGGATTAGCTCTGTGTTTAGCCTTGTGTTGCTAGTGTGAGTTTGCTAAAGGCCCTATGGCCTAGCTAAAGTGTGTTTGTTAGGCCTGGTGAGGCCTACTGAGCACGTGTTGCTAAAGACAAGGGTATTAGCCGTAGCTAACTAAAAGCTAGCTTGTGGATTTCTAGCTGAGGTGTGGTTTATCAGGCCTGATGGCCTGCTGAGCACATGGTAGGCCTTGATTAGCTTTGTGTTGCTAAGCAGACAAAAGGGAAGCTGTAGCTAACCCACTAGCTCATAACCATACTGATTCCACTGAAATCTTGAGATCAAGATGTATAATAAGAGAACTATATGTCAGTAGTAAAGAAAAGCATGCACAGCCTATCTATTAAAAAAAACAATTGAGAGAACATAGAACAAAATAAATCAACACGCTGCATGTCTAACAGTGTAACAGATAAACCTGGGTTTAAATTCACACTATTTCAATAAAAGCAAATTCCTAAGACTATCCTAATTATGCCCAAATGCCAAAATCTTACTTAATCCTGCCTTTAGCAAGATATGAAGAACTATTCGCCGGTGTAGCTTCAGGCCTCGCCGTGGGAGCACGTGAGCCGCTCGTGATGGAGGCGCAGAAAACTTTCAGGTCCAGCAGAGCACTTGGGTGGTTCCCGTGGAAAGCAGAGGGTTCTTGGTCCGAACCTCAGCGTTCGTGAGGAAAAGTCTCTGATCAGAACAAAATGCACAGCGCTTTTGAGTTAAAAAGGATTCAATCGCTTCTTAACTTTTAACTGCCTGGGCTGCAGTCGTGACGTCACTTCTAATGCAAGTAAACCGGTTGTAACTCAGGTTGAGTTTAAAGATCGCGCTATTCTAGAGTTTACCTTTGCCAAGGGTAAGTAAGAAAATCGCGCTGAGTGATGGATCTTGCAAGAAAGAAGACGTCTTTTTAATGGAGAGCGCATCTCTTTATACGTCCGGATTCATCGGAAGCCAGACGCGAGAGACAAAATGGAAGAGCTTCCGCTTGGATTTATGCGTGCATGTTGGACTGACGTAGATGATCCCGCCCACGCGTGACGTGGGTCACACGGAAGTTGCCTGGGAATTGTAGTTCTGACACAAGATGGCAGCATGATACCTACACCAGTGTGACAGCAGGAGTCAACAGACAATATAAGACAATGAAAAGACAACGATACAGCAGCAGAAGGGGGTTTAAAACATGAAATAAAAGAAATTGAAATCAAGTAAACATTGTCTTGGTGAAAATTTATTATTTTGGCTCAGTAAATGTTTTAATGCCAGTACATCACTGTATAAAAATACAAAATAGTAAAAATGCTGATGTTGGCAAAGGCACAAGAGTTTTCTCAGTGTATTGCTTCATATGATACATGATTGCGAGCAGGTTAATAATTCAGTGCATTAATGATGCATTTATTTAATTGATCAAATAACTTCATCCACAAATCCCCTCACACAACTACAATTAAACTTCACACAGCTGAAAAGTCAAACAAAATATAACAGTATCTGAGACTGAGGGAGTTTTTCCTTGCCACCGTCACCACAGGCTTGCTCATTGGGGATAGATTAGGGATAAAATTACCTCATGTTTTAAGTCGTTCAAATTCTGTAAAGCTGCTTTGCGACAATGTTTGTTAAAAGCGCTATACAAATAAACTTGACTGTAAGTCTACTCCTTGTAATTCATCTAGAGCTAATCTCACACAGAAATAGAACACAGCAGGACAAATACAGTAGTGGGAGAACTAATACTGAGAACATAAAACACAATGTTAGTTCCCCACCATGTTTCAGATAAGTCAATTAACTAGTTTTTATTTTGCAGACACACAAAGCTTCACTTATTTTAACTCCAGTATCACTGGGCTTTTCACCAACCGCTCTAATTAACATAAAAACAACAAATCAGGATTCTTTTAAAATCCTCAGAAAATCCTAAAGAAGACATGATGAAATTTTACAGTAAATGCATCCTCTTTTTACTGATGAACTTTGCTCACTCCTCTATGACTGCATTCTCAATTCTCTCTTCAACAGTGTGAGCTGTGAAAGACATTAAAACATTCATTTAATAGTTTATTTCAGGTGTTTATGGCAGAAAATTAACCAAACTGTATTTGATCTCATCTTAAACACAGTTTAAAGGGTGTTTGTTTGTTTTAATGTTTATTAATGACAGTGAAGTGAAAAGTGACGTCTGCGTATGAAACACTCTTCTGCACTATTTTTATTTGTTCTTAATGTTCTTTATTAATGAAGTGAAAATGTAACTCCACTTGAAGCATCTATCACGTGTAAATTCACTCTCAAAAAGATGTGCTGTGTTTTATATCAAACTTACATTTAAATCTTGCTGTAAGTGCATCTTAGAACAAGTGCTTTAACACAAATGTGGATTTTTGCTTTTAAAATGAAAACAGTGAGTCAAATAATTTCTTTTCTGAAAGTGAAAATGTTGTTCCCGACTACTCAGTTAGTCTGATCATGTGAAACATACTGAGAGTTCTTACCTCGAGCTCTGTAACATTTGACCAGCAGAATGATGGTCGCCAGCAGATACGGAGAGGCCGTCACTGCACTACAGATCAGCATGAGCACTGAGAATGGAGCTTCTACACGTGATGGATCTGACGATGAATAAAATAATGTTTTATTCTTGAAGTGTTTGTTTTAGTTCAATCTGGAGTAAAAATAAATTAATTTACACCTGTGTGAACAAGTGTAACAGCATATTGTACACAGACTTGGATAAACTAAGCCCTCTAGATTACATCATAGAAAGATATTGTGTCCAACACATAAAATCACAGTTGTATTAAAGTGAATATTTAAAAGGTCTCTCACGTCTGACGGAGACCCAGCTTTTCAGTGACTCTCCTCTCTCTGGGTGTTTACAGTGGTAGAAACCTTCATGTGACTTTGAGACATTATGGATGATCATCTCTCCTGTAGTCTGTGTCTGGAGGACTGATCCATCTTTATAGAAATCAGCTCGGAGGTTTGAGGGCTTTGGGTTTCGATATAAACAGTGTAGAGTCAGAGGATGTCCCTCAGTCACAGGATGGACAGGACTCTCCAGGATCACAGCACCATCTACAACACAGAAAACCACATTTACAAAATAAATAATTGTTTTCTCTCATTGATCGATATTGAATGTGTAAATCTGTATACAAACAGAAGGTGCCATTAGTTATGGCAGCACAAAGTTATCTGTGAGAGTGAACAGTGAAGAGAGTGTGTAGAGAAACTGTCACACATGACAGCACTGAGCCATGTACACTTCCTTTCCCCTCGCTCCACACTGTCTACACTTTACTTGTGAGTGAAGGTGAAATTCACAGCGCATTTCTAATCACCAAACTCACTGATATGACTCAGGTTGCCACCTTGCACTCTCTATTACACTGTTTTAATACCAGAACATATTAATCAGAAACCAAGCACAATGAGTTCACTGCACACAGCAGCAATCAACATAAACAGGGAGAAATAAAATGCTTTGTGACATCCCTGATTGATTAATACTCAATAAAATACTCATTTCATTATCAGTGTGGGTATCTGTAAGCATGGACTCGTACTCAGTCTGGAAAGTAACAGCATAAACATTCTCCATACTCAGAATTACAGAAATTACAGGGAATGTACTGAGAGAGAAAATTCCAGATGTTTTTGTCTTCTTGAACAGTTTTTCCCAGTTGGAAACTCAGAGTTCTGAATATTCTGTCATGAAACATTTACCTTTTCCTTTAATAATAAACACACTACATGAAGACTCACCCTGCACTGTGATGTTAACAGGATTCCTGTTTTCTCCAGATTCAGAGTGACACCAGTAAACTCCAGTGTAGGATGTGGAGAGGGAGCTGATTTTACATGGAGAACAATCTAACACTCCCTCACTGTGTGTGTATCGTCTCACTGTCCATCCAGTAGAACGACTCTGGTCAGTAGAGTTACAGCTCAGTGAGAGAGAGTCAGAAGTAAAGTGTTGAGTTCTGTTGGGATTGATGATCAGAGAGACTGGAGGAGATTCACCTTTAACAGAGAAGAGAGTCATGCAAATAAGAATCAGTGCAATATGCAATAAGGATATACAGCAAGTGCATGTGTGTTCAGAATTCTGTTTATTAATCCAGTAATTAAAGCCACAGTCCATAGCATGGGTCATAACACAGAAAAGTTTAACCCCAGATAATCCATAATCATAAACACTGCAAAAAGGTAAAGGTCAAAATCAAGAGACAAAATCAAAACTGGGATGAGAAGCACAGGAAAGTCTTACAATTGCTGCAAAGGAACAAAAAAATGATCAAAGACACAGGACAGCAGGGCAATGCCTCCTCACCACCAGAAGGCACCATCATCTCAGTATGAGCTGAGCTCGAACACACCGCCTCCAGATCACTTCCTCATTGTAGATTACATTCGACCAGCACATACATTTACACAGTGCAAAGTTTAGAGCCATGTTTAGTTTGTGATTGCCATTGCTGTGTTTAGACCCTTTGCTTTTGATGACTCTTTTGGATTTTCCCTCTGGTCTTATATTGTACTTTACTGTGTCGGACTCTTACCTGTTTTACAGCTCTGCTATTTGTATTGTGTTTAATAACAGTCTAACATCATGGCATCATCTGTAACTGTGTGGTCCTCTGAATATCCATATCTGTGTTTGTATTAGTGTTTAAACCTGAAGGATTTATGGGCCTGTCTTTCTGAAAAGTTTTCTGAAAGCAAACAAACAAAACAACCCCATAATCTTGTGCCTCCTGTTAACATCTTTGTATCTGTTAAGAACACATGATCAGGGGTGGGTTTTCCAGTAATGTTGCCCTTTAGAGCTAAAGAGTGAGTTGAGAGACTCTTAAGCAACGAACATTGTCTCTGTACATGGTTTTCCTGAACTCACTCGTAAGAAGGAATCTGAAGAGCATCTTTGTAAAGCGCGTCCCTGATACAGGCATTAGTAGTTGCTTAAGGCAATTGTACTGTCATTGCTGAAGGCATTAGTAGTTGCTAAATCCAGTCTATAGACCCTTTTCACTCACGTGACCTTTGTAAGCGCGACCGCCATTTTGGACATGAAGAAATAATGGTTTATGGCACAGACCCTTTTGGTTCTCGCTCATCTAGCTGCTAGACTGCAACAATAATACCTAACACACATTTAAGTATCCGTCGTAAAGACGTGAAACTCGTCGAGTGATGAGTGTGTTCATTGATAAGCTAACACAATCTAAAAGTAGACATACCATCACACTGCCCTGGCGCTGTGTACAGTTTACCTTCTATGGTTTGTGCACTCACTATTTGCCATTACTTTTTCCAACCCAGTGTTCGAACTATGCCGATATTTTCGGGGGGTCCCTTTTTTTCCCTTGGGGGTGTGTGTGCTTGCACTTGTCTCAGAGCGCGGATCTCCAAACACATGAGAAGCCTATCTTACGCACATATCACGCGGACTCCACACCTCCACACACGCATCACGTCTGAAGTCATAACTCATCAGGGGAAATCGTGTCCGCATTGGCATGTTCAAAAAACATCCTCGCGTCAACAATGATACCACACGCAAGAAAAAAAAAAAACAGTCAGGCTACTCAACACATCTGATCCACAGCAGCACCAAAGCATCACTGGAAATCATGTCAACAACCAATCTTCCATTTCAACACGCGTCAACAAACAAATGGCACCACAAACATGAACGAATCGGTCAGGCTACCGATTCCAAACCCACAGCAGACGAATAATTAAATGCATCTTACCTTAAAGCAGAATCGACCATAAAGGAAGTGTGTTGGCACTGCTGGCACACTTCCTTTCTACTAGTTTGTGTCCCCAACCTGGCAGCAGCAGTCGTTGTCATATCGGTTTATTTTATCTTTGATGTAAACACAACACTTCGGATATGCAAATGCTTCCCGTTACACATGATTGCTATGTCAATAAACATCATTTTGCCAATATTTTAGAGACCATCCATCTTCTCCGTCGGTCAGCATCTGTCGGGATCCGATAAAATGATAAATCTTGCCTTGTGTGTTGATGGTTACTACATCCAGGTGCACAACAATATAATGGCATGATGGAAGTCTTGCTGAAAGTAAAAACTTTCTTTGATGGCTATATTCCTTTCGATGCTTCGCCGTCATTCCTCATTGTTGGCTGTGGTAGACTACTGGTAGTTCATGTCCAAAATGGCGGCTGCGTTTGTCGTGACGTCATGTGAAAAGGGTCCATAAGGTCACATGGCATTCGTTTTTAACCAAAATATAATGAAATATCAAGTGTTTAAAATAGGAGAATATATAGTATCATCTGAAAGCATTACAAATATAATGTGGTAATTAATTAATGAAATAATTGTATGTTTTTGGGCAGTATTTTTATTCCAAGCGTGTTTTTAATTAAATGAACAAACGTTCACATGAAAGAATGAGCAAATAATAAGCTAAATAATTAAGTAAATGTGTTCTCTGTGCTCGCTCATTTCACTATTACACCCCGATCATGCAGTCAGGATTATTTCAACTGTTATCCACAGTGCAGAGTGGGCAATGATCTCCCTGAGACGTGCACACACAGAGAGAGAGCGGTTTTGACCTGTGTGTAGTGTGTACCTAAGGAAGTTGTATTGACCTCTGTGACGCCTGCGAGTGTTTCAGGGGCGGTGCCTCTGTTGACAGCGCGGAGCTGGAAGTTGATTGTGCTGAATGTCGCCAGCTGCGAAGCCTTCACCTGGGCCTATTAATAGGACTTTGTTTGTGGGTGATGTGCGCCGTGAGCGTTAGGCTTCACGTTGGCCATGGGTTTGGGCTTGGTAATTTGTATTTGTTAAAATTGTATGAATTCCAGTAAAGAGCATGATTTTCTGTTTTGAGTGCCTTATTTTGGGTTTGGGGTTATTTGTTTGAGTCAGAATGTAACATAATGGGGGCTCGTCTAATTGCGATTTTGATTAGTTTCTGTTTAGTTTATTTAGCCTAATTAAATAGATTGGGTGAGTATAGGGTTAGTGGGTCCTTATTGGAGTAAGTCTCAAAAGGTAAATAAACTGTGTGCAAATGAATGTGATTTCCCCCTGGTAGGTATAGCGGCGTGTTTCATTTTGAGACACGTCGGATTTGTTTGTTTGGTTTATTTATATATTTTTTTTTTATAGTGTTGTGGTGAAGGCGAGTAGAAGCAACGCTCGGGAGCACGCCGCGGTTTCGCCTGTCGTTGCTGATTGCCAGTCGCGGCAGGCTTTCTGCTGGTAACAGTGCATAAGTACCCCTCGCTTGTAACTGCATGAAGACTAGGCATACCGTAAGTAGGGTTTTTTTGGGTTGCAGTTAGTCGGGGGGGGGGGGGGTCACGTTTTATTTGTACTGGTTTATGCGTGTTCTCCAGCATGGATGCAAAGTCATTTTTTGAGACTCCACGCGAGTCATATTTGGACAGTTGCACGAAGGAAACATTACTGGAAATTGCCTCCCATTATAAGGTTTCTATTCCAGACAAGGAGCACAAATTGAAAGAGAGGGTTAAACTGTTCCTGACAGAAGCTTTGCATGAGCAGGGAATTTTGCTTGAGGAGCCTGGCCCTAAGCCCGTTTTAGTTGAGGAAAATAAAACTGAGGGATTGACGTTTGAACAGAGAATGGAATTGTTACAGCTGCAGATAGAGCAAGAAAAACTGAGGAGGGATTCAGAGAACAGCCGTATTGCGTTAGAGAAGGCAAAACTGGACCTAGAGTTCCTTAGGCTTGATTTAATTAAGGATGGGAAATTGGTTATGGAGGGTTCGAAGGAGGTGTCCTCTAGCCTACGTTTAGTTCCGCAGTTTAATGACCATGATCCGGATGTGTTTTTTACCTTATTTGAACGTGTAGCAGACACCAGAAACTGGGCGGATGAGCACAGGTGTTTATTGCTGCAGTGTGTTTTGCAGGGGAAAGCGCAAGAGGCATACTCATCGTTGCCCTCGGGTGATTCAAAAGTCTACTCTAAAGTAAAAGCTGCCGTTTTGCGAGCATACGAGCTCGTACCAGAGGCGTATCGCTTGAGATTCCGGCAGGCAAAAAAGGAAGTAGGGCAGACTCATCTGGAGTTGGCAAGGGAATTGCACAAACATTTCACACGATGGTGCTCTGCTAGCAAAGTCAAAACCTTTGATGACTTGTTTGATTTAATGTTACTTGAGCAGTTTAAATCTGCTATTTCTGAACGTGTAGCTATTTACATCTCTGAGCTTAAGGCTAAAATATCTGAAAAAGCAGCGGAATTGGCAGATGAGTTTACATTAATACATAAGAGCAGTTTGCAATCTGTTGGTAAATCTGGGGTTAATATAGCACAGGGGTGGAATCGACTATTTCCGGTGTCTTCTACGTCATTGCAAAATTCGGCATCGGACGTGTGCAATTATTGTCACGAAATTGGGCATTGGAAGGTAGATTGCCCCGCCTTAAAGAAAAGACCAACGCGCTCGAGTGATAAATATGTTAAACCGAATGTATTAGCGGGGCCTTTCCATTCCATCGAGTCAACTAAGCATAGTTTGGGGGAGGGCCGAGGTGTCGCTAATGCCAAGGATTGTTTGCTTTCATATTTGCCCTTCATTACTGACGGTTGTTTCTTTCCAAGGTCAACCCACTGTGCCTGTAAAAATCCTGCGAGACACGGGCGCGATGGATTCGTTCATCTTGCAGTCTGTGCTGCCATTTAATAAGCAGTCTTATACTGGTGAAAGTGTTCTGATCCGTGGCATTGGTTTGAATACTCTCTCTGTTCCCCTTCACAGGCTTTACATCCAATCTGATTTCGTGCAGGGGGAAATTATCATTGGTGTCCGTCCTGCTCTTCCAGTAGATGGGGTTCATGTTATACTGGGAAATGCAATTGCGGGGTGTCGTGTTTGGGGGGATGTGCCTGCACCTGTTGTATGTGATTCACCAATTGCAGCAGATTGGGCCCCAAGTAATGAGGAGTTGAGCTTCTCCTGTGCAGTTACTAGGTCAATGAGTGCCGCTGAACCAGTGGTGCCATTTGATGAGCGGGGGGAGAGTTTTAGCTCTGTGCTTGGGGTTCCTGACTTGTCTGACCTACCTTTTCCTTTGTCAGGGGAGGAGTTAAGTAGGGAGCAGGCTGCTGACCCAGGGTTGGATGGTTTGTTTAAAAACGTTTTGTCCCCCACAGACACACTGGGAGCAGCGAGGGGATACTTCATGGAAAATGGGGTGCTCTTCCGTAAATGGATGCCACAAGGGGAAGATTTTGTGGGGGACGCTTATGTCCAGGTGGTGATCCCTGCTAAATTTCGAGATTCTGTATTACAGGTTGCGCATGACCGGTGTGGGCATGGGGGTGTGAGGAAGACCTATGACCGTGTCCTCCGAACCTTCTTTTGGCCGCACATTAAAAGGGATGTCTGCATATATAAAGTCATGTCATACCTGTCAGGTCACCGGTAAGCCTAATCAAACTCTCAAACCTGTTCCCTTGCGTCCGATTGTAGCCGTGGGCGAACCTTTTGAGCATATGACGCGGTACGCGGTGGTCCGGACTACCGTTGTGGTCCGGACCACGCCGTTTTCAGGTGTGGTCCGGACCACCAAGTTCAGAAGACAAATAAATTTTAAATTTTCAGCTACTTCTTCCCCTAATTTAGAATAAATTCTTTCCTTTGCCCTTTCTTCTGTTGCTTTGTAGTCTCTAGCACATTTTTTCTTATTCCTTAGAAGCTGTTCATAACCACCCTGAGACATAATGACGAAAGTTGGTAAAATTATTTTTCACTTCCCTCGTGGCAGCTCCCGCTTTTTTACATGCGTTAGAACTGGTATCTTTTATTGCGCGTGTGTTTTACGCATGCATTTCTCTTCCGGTTTGAGAAAAAATAACAAATGATGTACGACTTTGTAAAAAAAACTCGTATTAAATGACAAACACAGTATGATTTTGGTAAGTTTTTATTTATATCGTAATATAATACAGCATACGGTGAACCGGACCACAATCCAGGAAAAATAATTAATTAATGCCCTCGTTTTGTATGGAAAATACGGTGATCCGGACCACCGCGTACCGCGTCATATTGTTATCGATTGCGTAGGCCCACTGCCAAGGTCAAAGAATGGCAGTAATTATATTTTTACGTTAATGTGCCTGAACACTCGCTACCCCTTTGCTTTTCCGCTGCGCACCATCTCTGCGAAGGCGGTTCTGCGGGCTTTGGTTCAGTTTATGTCCGTTTTCGGTATCCCAAGATTTGTGCAAAGTGACCGTGGGTCTAATTTTACTTCCCGCGTTTTTGAGGGCGTTTTAAAACAACTGCGCATACAACATCTCACATCCACACCGTACCATGCTCAATCGCAGGGTTCAATCGAAAGATTTCACCAATCTATGAAGTCTCTCTTGCGTGCCTATTGCGTGCAGCTGGATGCGGACTGGGAAGAGTCTTTACCGTGGCTCATGCTGGCTGCATGCGAAGTGGTGCAAGAGAGCACTGGGTTTAGCCCAAATGACTTGGTTTTTGGACACAAAGTGCGGGGACTTTTGTCAGTTTTGGGGGACGTGGGTAGATCGGTTGTTCCGCCCTCCAACGTTGAAGGTTATGTACTCGGTTTCAAAGACAGGCTGGCAAGGGCGCGGGATGTAGCAAGAACAAATTTGGAGGGTTCTCAAAAGAAAATGAAACGCCTGTATGATCGATCCATAGAGCGTAGATCCTTTGAAGTCGGTGACCAAGTGCTTGTGCTTTGTCAGTTAGGTGGGTCACCATTAGAGTCCAAATTTGAGGGTCCCTATTCCATTATCCGCCGGATCTCCAATGAAAATTATTTAGTGGCAACTCCATCCCGTCGAAAAAAATCTACACTGTATCACGCCAATTCAATGAAGCCCTATTATGAATCTTCGTATCCCCACCCAGTTTTAGCCTCTGCTCCGGATTTGACTGGGGAAAGTGGGCATGAAATTCTTGATCCAAATGATGGCGTTCTTCGGGGGCGTTTGAAAAATTCAGAGTGTTTGTCAAAATTGGATGGGATACTGGCGTATTTGACAGAGCCTAAACGAGAGGATTTAATTCGCCTCGTACGTGCATTTCCTGCTTTGTTTGGGGATACTCCATCTCGAACCACTTGGATCGAGCACAATATTGATGTTAGTGATTCGGCCCCGGTGCGGCAACGCTTTTATCGCGTGTCACCAGAAAAATGTCGAGTGCTGGAGTCGGAAGTGCGATATTTGCTGGATAATAATCTGGCAGTCCCGTCGTTTTCAGAATGGGCGTCCCCGTGCATTTTGGTAGAGAAGCCAGACAAAACGGTTAGGTTTTGCACAGATTTTCGAAAGGTGAACAGTGTCACTAAAGGGGACAGTTTCCCGTTACCTCGAATCGAGGATTGTATCGACTCTGTGGGGTCTGCCAAATATGTAATGAAACTTGATCTCTTAAAGGGATATTGGCAGGTGCCGTTAACTTCAAGGGCTATGGAAGTCTCCTCCTTTATTACCCCATTCGGTCTGTACTCTTATACCGTCATGAGTTTCGGCTTGAGAAATGCGCCGGCAACTTTTCAGCGGCTTATGAATCGGGTAATTGCGGGTTTAGAGGGCTGTGCCGTTTATTTGGGTGATTTGATTCTGGTCAGCGACACTTGGGAATCGCATCTGCAGAGGCTCAAATCGGTGTTTGAAAGTTTGACTGAGGCGCAGCTGACTGTGAACCTCGCAAAATGCAAATTTGCTAGGGGGACGGTGACTTATCTTGGTAGAGTTGTCGGTAATGGGGAAGTGCGTCCGATTGATGCGAAAATTTCGGCTGTCCAGCAATATCCACTTCCCGCTACAAAAAAAGATCTGCGTCGATTTTTGGGCTTAGTGGGTTTTTACAGATGTTTTTGTAGGAATTTTGCCACCGTGGTAACCCCATTGACAAATCTTTTGAGGGATGGGGAGAAATGTGTGGGGTGCTGACTGCCAAACGGCGTTCGAAAATGTTAAGTCACTACTTTGTTTTGCGCCTGTTCTGTCTGCTCCATGCTTTGATAAGCCCTTTGTATTACAGGTTGATGCCAGCAACGTCGGAGCGGGTGCTGTTCTGATGCAGGCTGATACGCACAATATTTACCATCCTGTGTGTTTCTTTTCAAAAAAATTTTGTTCGTACCAATGACACTATTCTGTGGTGGAGAAAGAGACATTGGCCTTAATATGGGCTTTGCAGTACTTTTTGGTCTACATCAGTTCTGCCGTGTCCTTGACTGTTTTTTTCTGACCACAACCCTTTAGTTTTCTTAAATTCGCTGAAGTGTCCAAACCAGCGCTTAGTGCGTTGGTCTTTATATTTGCAGTCATACTGTTTGGATATTAGGCACATAAAAGGGTCAGAAAACATTGTGGCAGATGCATTATCCCGTGTCTGATCATTTGCTGGTTTTGTATTTTTTGTTCCCCTGTCTCTCTTTTGCTCTCTCTATAGGAATCTGTGGAGGACTGCGATTTTAGGCTCTGCGTTTTCCAAAAAAAAAAAAAAGGGGGGGCGTGTGACGCCTGCGAGTGTTTCGGGGGCGGTGCCTCTGTTGACAGCGCGGAGCTGGAAGTTGATTGTGCTGAATGTCGCCAGCTGCGAAGCCTTCACCTGGGCCTATTAATAGGACTTTGTTTGTGGGTGATGTGCGCCGTGAGCGTTAGGCTTCACGTTGGCCATGGGTTTGGGCTTGGTAATTTGTATTTGTTAAAATTGTATGAATTCCAGTAAAGAGCATGATTTTCTGTTTTGAGTGCCTTATTTTGGGTTTGGGGTTATTTGTTTGAGTCAGAATGTAACACCTCCTTATCTATCTATCTATGGAGGTCAATTCAACCTCCTTTGGTACACACTACACACAGGTCAAAACCCCTCTCTCTCTCCTACACACACACACACACACACACACACACAGACAATGTTAGAGGTGCAGAAATGTGTCTCATTTATGACACTAAATTAGTGAATCACTCGCCTAATGGACATAAATTTGATTAAAATGTGGTGATATCAATGTGACATTAAGATGTCCATATGTAACTCCATAACATTTTGAAATATATTCATAAAGTTTTGCTTATTTATTTAATAATTAACTGGATGTACTTGGACCAGAAAGTGAAGAAAAATAATAACAAGAAAAATAATTTAACACGGGCAGCAGATTCAACACCAGTTTCCCCCGTTGACTGTGAGCGTCCCTCTACAGCGCATGCGCAGTCTGTGTATTTGGCTGTGAGAGAGTCGCTCTTTGTTTTGAACGAGTGGTCTGGGTCTCTCGTAAATTTCAAGCAACTCAAGGACTACTTTAGGCAACGAAGTTGTTTGGGAAAGCTATATTAGCTTGACGATGGCTCTTTCGAGGTAATTTAAGACTCTCTTGGCCTTAAGAGGCTTTTGGGAAACCCACCCCTGTTCATTCTTAATAATATATTTATATTCAGTTACATCTCCAGTGTTGACCTGCTCTGGCTTTCTGGATTTTATAATAAAACCCTCCAGCCCATAGATCCTCAATCATCTCCTTCATCCTCTTTATTTCAGGGAAAATAAACCAATGACAAAATGAGGAGCAGAGACGGAACAAAAAGACAGCACATGGCTCTTGTCACCAAACTCGACCAGCATTCAGAAGAAGAAGAAGCCTTCATTTACCACATGCACACTTAAGTACAGTGAAATTCATCCTCTGCATTTAACCCATCTGAAGCAGTGAACACACGCACACACACCCAGAGCAGTGGGCAGCCATATTACAGCACCCGGGGAGCAGCTAGGGGTTGGGTTAGGTACCTTGCTCAAGGGCACTTCAGCCCAAGGCTGCCCCATGTTAACCTGACTTCATGTCTTTGAACTGTGGGGCAACCGGAGCACCCAGAGGAAACCAATGCAGACACGGGGAGAACATGCAAACTCCACACAGAAAGGCCCCCCATCGGCCACGGGGCTCGAACCCAGAACCTTCTTGCTGTGAGGCTACAGTGCTAAACACTACACCACCGCAGTGTTTCCCATAGACCAGGTAGCAATTTGTGGTGATCCACTGTGCCGATGAGGGAATCGTGCGCGGTGGTGTCGTGGCGGTCGGTGGAGTCGGTCATTGGAGTGTATGCAAAGTGTTTACGGTGGGCGGTGTTCAAGCACACAGTATTTTTCTTCAGAGTCACCTGCTGGGACTATTTTAAAGCTACAAGAAGCATTTGAGATTATTCGGTTCAATCTAAATTCTTTCAATTTCTTTTAGAGAAGACAGCTAAAACAATTTTTACCAGAACCCTGTCTGGTTTCATTCCTCGACCCAACTTTACATTACAGGGCAGGCCATTAGTTTGCTGGGCTTGATGTCGGTGGAAAACCTGTCTTTTAAATTTATGAAAATTACTCACCAAAATTGAACTTTTTTTACCTTAGTTTTTTGCCTTTTTGATAGTAATCTTTCAATCATTCTTTAGTTGACATTCAAGGAATAAATTGCAAAAAACAAGCTGGAGGTTTTTATTTTAAATATTGAACTCAGCACTTACCTCAGCCAATACTAAAATGAAAAATAGTATAATGTAACAACAAAATAATAAAATATCATAATTAGATGTGGCGGCACGGTGGTGTAGTGGTTAGCGCTGTCGCCTCACAGCAAGAAGGTCCAGGTTCGAGCCCCGTGGCCGGCGAGGGCCTTTCTGTGTGGAGTTTGCATGTTCTCCCCGTGTCCGCGTGGGTTTCCTCCGGGTGCTCCGGTTTCCCCCACAGTCCAAAGACATGCAGGTTAGGTTAACTGGTGACTCTAAATTGACTGTAGGTGTGAATGTGAGTGTGAATGGTTGTCTGTGTCTATGTGTCAGCCCTGTGATGACCTGGCGACTTGTCCAGGGTGTACCCCGCCTTTCGCCCGTAGTCAGCTGGGATAGGCTCCAGCTTGCCTGCGACCCTGTAGAACAAGATAAAGCGGCTAGAGATAAATGAGATGAGAATGAGATAATTAGATGTAAGAAACCACTTAAGGTAACATCAAGGCAACTAACAATAATGAAAAAGCATTACCCTAATTGGTGCAAAGCCTGCATGCCCTATCAGAACATTTAATTCTGCGTGGCTTCCTGAAAAAAACTCAAGTGCCCTATCGTAAGGGAAGTCACTGGGTTCGAGACCATTTATGGATATTCGTAAGCAGGCTGCCAGGTGTGTTCCCCTTGGAGCCTATTCCTGAGGTCTGTTTTAATCTATGGATAAAAAAGTACATTTTCTTCATCAAAGCACTAAAAATTTTCATTACATCAAAAAAACATACAAACGAATACTGAATTTCTATGTGCTTACCCTATTCATAGCTGAGAAATCCCGCTCGCAATTCAGAAAAAAAACTTTTCAATACTCATCTGGGTTAAAGCAGCAAACATTGAGAGTCAATGAAATTATAATAGTCAAATAAATACTAAGTTATTATTAGCCTATGGGCATCCTCCAGTAGCCTCTCTCAACTACTGCATTGTTTCTTAAAATATTCAGATTTTATGCTTCAGATAGCATCAACTAGGCATCCCCGCGAGTATAACAACATTTTATTTAGGCTAGTGGGAAATCCTTATTTATTGTGAATGTCAAGCCACTATTAATAACTTGCATGAATGCTGAAGCGGGATAAGCGGGATAATGCAATAAGGCCGGTGTCATGGTCTGAATTTACCACCAGTCTAGACTTCCCGGAAGTTGACCGGGAAAAAAAATCTGTCTGCGCATGCGCATGGTCAATTTATACCAGCACACGATCAGACCGTGACACCGGGTACGTGCACAACGGCAGACCTGTGTACATGCCTCTCCGTCGCTCTCTCTCTCTTTGTGTGCGCGCGTGAACGAGAAGAGCACTATGAATGAATGGAACGATACGCAACGGAATTTTTTTTTTCAAAATCGCGAGTCTGATTATGTGGCGATAGGAATCCATTGTGTGGCGCTGCACCACACAATGGTCTGTATGGGAAACCCTGCACCGTGCTGCCCAAAAACTTGCTCATTTAGAGAACATATCAGATATTAAACTGATAAGAACAAATCTTACACTTGAGCTTAGCCAAAAGGCCGAGAAGTGAAGGGCTCTTTAACTGCCTTATACATATTAATAAATGTTGAATGAATCTCAACTGACATTCACACCACCATATCATACTCTATTTAACGGTGCTGACTGCAAAGTGATCTGAAATTTTCAAAAATTTTTTCCATGCATGGCATTTTCCTACATCTCGCAAGAACAATATCAGGCTGACGAGATGTGATCATTTTGATGTCCTGAGGGTCACTTGTCTCTGTTATGGGACCATTTTCCTCCCTCTTAAGGTATACGGTACGGCCCTACAGAAACAGGAAACAGCCGAATGCGGGGAGCTTTAACCAGTTAGCATAACTATGGAACTGCGTCACACCAGGATGGTGACGCGAAGAAAACATTGTGACACTGCATCGACCTCGGAGAGTTTTGAGTCACAGGGATGTAATTTGTGGTTGACCTTCACGAAAAGATCCGTGAAAAAAAAGACAAATATATCTTTTCTATGTTACTGCTTTTGTGTTATTGTTTCTTTCTCTGTAAGATCAAAACATTAGGTGCATAACTCCATACACACTACCGTGGAGTCGAGCTCATGGGTTCTAAGGCTAAGATAGCTAAACGCTAGCTAGAATGATTTAGTTATCTGTCCAGAAAAATGACACGTCATCTAACCTTGCTCTATCTTGCAGTTACACTCACTAGGCAGGCTTTCCTTTTCATTTACGCTGGCTTTTAGCTGGCAGGAGAGCCGAGTCCACCATGTTTGCCCACACCGACTTGTTTTGGTTAAAAGTAGGTCCAACACGCCCCATGGTGGTCATGTGATATTGTTGCTTACTTGCTTCAGCAATCTCCGGAATCGTAAAATGTGGGACGTATTTTATCTCGGTAAAACATTTACACATAGGAGACACAGTGTGTGCAGCAACAAAGCATCTCAAAATTCCAACAGCAATAGAAATAAAACATTTTACCCAGAATTCAACTTTGCAGTCAAAAACTTTAACCCAAACCCATTGTTAATGTTCCTCACCAGTGATCCATAGAGGCTGTGGATTGCTGTACTGTGTGTGAAAGGCTGGTTCTCCTCTCTCTCCTCTGCACATATAAACTCCTGTGTGATTCAGAGCAGCAGGACTGAGAGTGTATTTGCCTCCAGATCCTCTGCTGCTGTCTGAGAGGAGCTCCACAGACATGTTATAGCCACGACTATTTGTTATTTGAGTTAATCCGGATCTGGAGAGAACAGTTGTGTACCAGCTGAATGTCCAGTCTGTAGAGGAGCCTGTAACCTCACAGCTTAGAGTCACTGAGTCTCCTTCAGTCAGCCAGCTCTGTGGAGATACACTCAGTACTGGCAGTGGTCTCTCTGTTGCACAGGAAACACAAAATGGTTAATCTGTAGGTTTATTTAATAATGAGAATCTAAGAATATCTAATTGCACATTTTAATGTCTCACTCAAGCAAACTCACACACCCACACCTTCCAGTGTAACAGCATCACTGAAGTGTGATGAGCGTGAGCCTCCTCTCTCTGCTCCTCTACAGGTGTAGTTACCTGTGTGGGTCACTTTAACACCACTGATTGTGTACACCTGTTCACTACTGACACCACTGTGTGAAGGATCTTTATACCAGCTGTACTGCCAGCTAGAGACACTTTCATCCTCTATGTCACATCTCAGAGTGACGGCGTCTCCACTGAACACCTGTTTATCAGGATTCATGGATGCTATAGGTTTCGAGCTCGCTGTAGAACAATAATACAAGATCTAAACTATCATGATGAATTTGTCATCATTCATATATCATGATGATTTCAGAACAGTGAAACATTTATCATCTAATCTCCAAAACATGTTTTTATCAACAACAAAATAATTTTTTTTTAAATGTATATTTATGAACAGGTATCATCTGTTTCCAAACTGAACTGGATAATGTCGGCTGTAGTCTTTATGAACCATATACATTATGATTCACTCTTACACACTCATGTTTCTGTCACTGGTAAAAGGAAGCAAAACAGGGCTGTGAAAAACAGCTATATCAGCAATAAGTGGTGATCGTGATGTGAGCAGTTCCAGTTTGTGTGAATGTGATGAAAGTGATTTGTCAGTAGTTATGGTTTCTTACAGAAGCACTTTATTTTACAAAGCCCTGGTCACCGAGTCACAGAGTAACTACAAAAGACCAAATACACAGTCAGGAAATGTTATAAATAATTACGAATTACATCAAGATGTTAGATGAGTGGAACTACACATCTGAGTTTCTGTGATATATGCAACATCAGAATAATATTGAAGAATTTACAAACGTTGAAACAAAATGAAATATTCTGATTCAGATGATATCTTGGACCAGGTACAGAGGTACTATTTTTATTTAAACACAATAATTTGGAAGAATCTGCAAAAAGTTGAAATGAAATATTCTGATTCCGATTACATCTTGGGCCAGGTACAGAGGTATGATTTTTATTTAAAACACATTAAACCCATGTTTTCATTACAGTGAATTTGTGTTTAACTCTCATTACCTTTTCTATCATAATTTATGAAAATTGCTTTATTCAACAAAATCAATATGACTTTACAACACTTGATGGAGTTCAGATGTTTGTTTATAAACATATATACTGCATATTATAACGTGACATATCCAACCCCAAATCTGAAAAAAAAGTTGGGAAATGGAAAATGCAAATAAAAAAAAAAAAAAATCAGTGATTTCTAAATTTACTTTGTCTTGTATTTCATTGCAGACAGAATGAACCCAAGATATTTCATGTTTGCTTGGCCAACTTCATTTAATTTGCTAATATACCCGTAAATCCATTCCTGTGTTTCAGGCCTGCAACACATTCCAAAAAAGTTGGGATGAGGCAATTTAGGGCTAGTAATGAGGTAAAATAATTCAATAATTATGTGATTTGAAACAGGTGATGTCAACAGGTGATTGTAATCATGATTTGGGACAAAACCAGTATCCAGGAAAGGCCGAGTATTTGAGGAGCAAAGATGGGCCGAGGATCTCAAGTTTGTAAAGAAATGTGTGAGAAAATGACTGAAATGTTTCAAAACAATGTTTTTCAAAGGAAGACAGGAAGGGATTTTGATATTTCACCCTCTATGGTGCATCATATCATTAAATGAGTCAATGAATCTGGAGGAATTTTGGTGCGTAAAGGGTAAGGGCTCAAGCCTATCCTAAACACCCGTGATCTCCGATCCCTCACACAGCACTGCATCAAGAACTGCCATTCATCTGTCGCTGATAGAACCACATGGGCTCGGGATTACTTTGGCAAACCTTTGTCAAGCTACAATACAGAGTTACATTCACAAATACCAGTTAAAATTTCACTGCCCAAAAAGGAAGCCTTATGTTAACCGTGTCCAGAAGAGCCATCAACTTCTCTGGGCTCAAAGGTGTCTGGGATGGACCATCACACAGTGGAAACGTGTATTGTGGTCAGACGAATCAGTCTTCCAGGTCTTTTTTGAAAGAAATGGAGACGGTGTGCTCTGGACCATCCAGATTGTTACCAGGAACAAGTCCAAAAGCCAGGGTGTGTCATGGTATGGGGTTGTGTCAGTGCCCTTGACAAAGGTAGCTTACACTTCTGTGATTGAGCATTAATGCTGAAAAGTACACTGAGATTTTGGAGCAAAATCTGCTGCCTTCAAGACGACATCTTTTCCAGGGAGATTTCAACAAGACAATACAAAACCACATTCTACTCACATTACAAAGGCGTGGCTATGGAAGAAGAGGGAGTGTCCCCTCTGTCCCCAATAGAGAATGTGTGGAGAATTTAGAAGTGGAAAGTATGACAGTGACGACCCTGTACTGTTGCACACCTTAAGACCTGTTTGCAGGAAGAACAGAACAAAATAACACCTGAAACGCTTCATCACTTGGTGTCTTCCATCCATAAACATCTTGTAAGTGTTGAGAGAATGAATGGCAACATTACAAATGCTTTACTGTCCCAAATTTTTGGACGTGTTCCACAAATCAAAATAAGTGTTTATTTTGAGGAAAAACAAACAATAATAATAAAATGTGCTTTTGTTTCGTTTCAAGTGCAATGCAGGTCAAATTTATTTACAAATTATTGTTTTGTTTTAATTTCAATTTCAACATACCGTCCCAACATTTTCTGACTTGGTGTATTTACAGCTAGAGTATCCATCCATCCATTATCTGCAGCCGCTTATCCTGTCCTACAGGGTTGCAGGCAAGCTGGAGCCTATCCCAGCTGACTATGGGCGAGAGGCGGGGTGCACCCTGGACAAGTCACCAGATCATCGCAGGTCACAGACAACCATTCACACTCACGGTCAATTTAGAGCCACCAATTAGCCTAACCTGCATGTCTTTGGACTTTGGAGCACCCGGAGGAAACCCACGCAGACACAGGGAGAACACGCAAACTCCACACAGAAAGGCCCTCGCCGGCTGCTGGGTTCGAACCCAGAACCTTCTTGCTGTGAGGCGACTGTGCTAACCACTACATCACCGTGCCGCCCGTGTATCACGTAGTGTATTCAACCTATGTAATTCACTTATGTTAACTATATTTCTGCAAACCTGTTAATTTATACAAATTAAATTTTTTTCTCTCTAAATTTTGTAGTTTATTTCCTATATATAATATCCTTTTTTGTATACTTGGTACTTTTGCACTCCTCCTTCACTGCCTTATCTTTTTCTCTTTATATATTTTGCTGCTGTAACAATGTAAATTTCCCCTTGTGGGATAATAAAAGGCTATCTTATCTCATCACTGATCTCTGAATCCTGTCCTCTGCAGGTGTAGGAACCGCGGTCAGAGTTACCAACAGACCAGAGAAACAACTCTGGGTTTGTGTGGACTCTGTAGACTATATGTCCTCCCTCTGTGGAGAGTGGATCTTTGTTTTTATACCAGCTGTATGACCTCTGAGAATCTCCTCCTTCCTGTGTGTTACATCTGAGAGTAACACACTCTCCAATGAACACATGTGTATCAGGCTTTATGGACACCAGAGCTTTAGGTCTCTCTGTAATAAAATGTATACGTGTATGTAGGTAGGTTAAAAAACAAAGGACGTAGTAATTCTCAAGTATACAGAGGTAGAAAGAGACATTTTAAACACCACTATAAATAATTTTATTTGACAAACTATAGATGCATCAATGCCATTTTTTCAGACTGAGTATGAGTAAATAGTTTTGGTACTTCTTGATACAGACATGAAAATTTGGTACTTTGTTAGTATTGAACCAAATGTTCACAAATTTTTTTTAGGGAAATTAATATTATGATTTTTCTGCAGCTGCAAGCTTTAACCACCCAATATTTCAAAAATAGCTAATATAATGTTGGCAAAGCAATTATTTGTCAGTTTAAGTTGAAATTAAACCACAGTAAAACATTCTTGCCAAAGGCATCTTTTTTCTGTCATTCATCCAGATATCCTCCTCTTAATCATCTGAACTTCTGTAAGGATTTAATTACAGTGTATGTTTAATTTGTAGAAATGAAATCACACAGATTTACAGATTCAATAGATTAGCAATACATTCCAAAAAAGTTGGGACAGTGGCAACAAAAGAGAGGGACAGATGTGGAGTGTTCCAAAAAAAAAAAAACCTCCTGCCTGGGACGTTCTACAGGTAAAGAAGTGAACTCATAATTGGAAAGGCTCCGTCATTCACAAGCAAGGATGGGGCGAGGTTCACCACTGTGAAAAACTGCATGGACAAACAGTCCAACAGTTTAAGAACGTTTCTCAACATACAATCGCAAGGAATTTCAGGATTTCACCATAGACAATCCATATTTTTTTTCCAGCTTTATTGGGAACATTAACCATATGAAATACATAATAAAATTACACAAAAAAATTACAATAATTTACAAAAAGGAAAAAAGGTAATGTCACCCAAAGGGGTCAGCACGAACGGGAAAACCCATGCGAGGTACCGCCCACTTTTAACAATAAAAAAGTGAAATCATGAAACGAGGGTTATGTATATAACCGCGGTTCTATGAGTTTCGGATGACCGCCAGAGGCGGTGCTTTCAGCACATGGATATCCATCACACGAACGTGCAGGTCGAGTAATAGTAACAACAAAGTCACGTGTGACCTGGGTGACGTCACCCCGTGACCCCGGCATAAAAGACCGGTAAACCCAGGAAGTGACCTCTTGGCAAATCTTCTCGTGTACACTCCGAGTGACTGCCAAGCTCTGGCGGTCATCCGAAACTCATAGAACCGCGGTTATATACATAACCCTCGTTCTATTTCGTTTCTACTGACCGCCAGAGGCGATGCTTTCAGCACATGGATGACTAATACCAACCAGGTCATGAGGAGTGCCTACCCGTACCCAGTGCTGCTGCGACGGGCCTGGAATGACAGCCGTCGCCACAGGATTATGTGGGACGACATTAAGACGGTAAAACCTGGTGAAGGTGCAGCTGGAAGCCCAGGAGGCTGCGCTGCATATGTCTGAAAGGGGCACGCCCTTCAGTGATGCCCATGAGGCCACCACGCCCCGTGCAGAGTGCGCCCTGACAGCCGGAGGAATCGGGAAGCCACTGTGCCTGTAGGCATGTAATATGGCCTCGACTATCCACTTGGATAGCCTCTGCTTAGAGAGCGCCAGACCCCTCGTCGGTCCTGTGTGGCACAGAAACAGGGCGTCACTCCTACGGAAGCCCTCTGTACGCGACACGTACACCCTGAGGGCGCGAACTGGGCACAAAAGTTCCGACCTCTCACCATGGCCCGCCTCGAACGCCGCAAGGCTAAGGGGCTGGTTGACGAAGGTAGCAGAGAGGGTCTTCGGGAGGAAAGAGGGGTTAGGCCACAGGGTGACCCCACTGTCGCCGGAGTGCCACTGCAGGCACTCCCCACTGACTGACAGCGCGTGTAGTTCCCCGATGCGCCTCGTCGATGTAATGGCCAGAAGAAAAGCAGTCTTCAGGGAGAGCCATGAAATGTCTGCCGTGAGCAGGGGCTCAGAACGGTGCGTCGCAGAGAGCCTGCAGCACCAATGAAGGTCCCATGTGGGTACCCGGCTCCGTTGGGGGGGTCTCAACCGGAGAGCACCCTTCAAGAAACGTGCCACCAAGGCGTGGGACCCCACGGTCCTTCCCCCAACTCTGGCATGCTGAGCAGAGATGGCAGCTGCATAGACCTTGATGGTGGCAGGGGTAAGACCCTTATCAAAGCAGAGACTGGCGGAACAGTCGAATGGTCGGCAGGGGGCAGCATGTAGGCTCCTCCCCCCGAGTTAAGCACCAGTTGGAGAAAAGCCTCCATCTGTTGGCATAGAGGGCATTGGTGGGGGGTGCCCGAGAGCTTGCAATGGTGTTGACCACTGCCGGCTCACAAGGACCTCGCAGGGGGTCCGGCCCTTCAGCGGCCATACCCAGAGCTGCAGACGGGCTGGATCCGGGTGCCAGATCTGCCCTCCCAGCTGTGATAGCAGGTCAGTCCTCACTGGCAGGCACCAGGGGTCGCCGTTCAGAAGTTGCAGCAACTTGGGAACCACACTCGGCCCGGCCACCGGGGGGGCGACAAGCAGCAGCCCGTGGTGGTCCATCGCAACCCTGTGTAGGGTTGGCACGATCAGCAGCAGAGGGGGGGAGGCATACAGCAGTTGCCTCGGCCAAGCATGCGCCAGCGCATCCTGGCCCAGGGGACTGGGGCCGTGGAGGCTGAACCACAGAGGGCAGTGTGTCGACTCCTGGCAGGCAAAGAGGTCCACCTCTGCCCTGCCAAAACGTTCCCAGATGGCGAGAACCACCGCTGGGTTGAGTCTCCATTCCCCGGGATCGGGGTCCTGGCGGGACAGCAGATCTGCTGCCCTGTTGGCAGTGCCTGGCAAGTACATGGCACGCAGGCTCAAGAGATGTCGATGGGCCCACCGCAGAAGTTGGCCAGCCACTTCCAAGCACTGGAGGGACTTTGTGCCTCCCTGGTGGTTGATGTAGTACACTACCGTAGCGTTGTCCGTCCGCACCAGAACGTGTCTGCCGGTCAGGCCTGGGAGGAAGTGCTGTAGGCCGAGGAACACAGCCCGTAGCTCCAGCCTGTTGATGTGCTGCGCCCGTGCAGCACCGGGTGGAGGTGGAGACCGTTGAACCACCTCTGAAGCGGCGTAAGTCCAGAAGTCCCAGCGGGACCAGAGAGGAGGCTGCCGTAAGCATGCCCAGCAGGCGCTGAAAGGTCTTCAGGGCGAGTGACCTACCCCGTCCGAAGCGGCCAAGCAGTAGGCGGATGTTGTGGATCCTGGTCTGGGAGGGAGTTACCATCAACGACCTCGAATCCAGGTGCATGCCCAAGAAAGTCGTCTCCTGGCTGGGCACCAGCGAGCTCTTCTTGTAATTCACCCTGAGCCCCAGCTCTACGACATGCGAGAGCACAGTCGCGATGTTGGTGCGGGCCTGAGCTGCTGACCGTGAACAGACAAGCCAGTCGTCCAGGTAAGGCAGGACACGCAAACCCCTTGCCTGAAGTAGTGCCGATGCCGCTGCCGCACACCCGGTGAACACACGGGGTGCCAGCGATATCCCAAAGGGCAGAACATTGAACTCGAAAGCCTGGCCCTCGAAGGCAAACCGCAGGAACTGCCTGTGGTGTGGCACAATGGGAGCATGGAAGTAGGCGTCTTTCAGGTCGAAGGTGACAAACCAGTCGCCCGCCTGGATGTGGTGTAAGACATCCACTGTACGCAGCATGCGGAATCTCATGGTCCTCAAGTGGGAATTGAGGGACCTCAGGTCGAGGATCGGGCGGATACCGCCGTCCTTCGGAACCAGAAAATACCTGGAGTAGAACCCACCTTGCTGTCTCTGCCTGTCGACGGGAGAGACTGCTCCTTTCTCCAGGAGGGTGGCGATTTCCTGCCGGGGGACGAGGGACTTCCCCGGATGGCTCACGGTGGTGTGTTTGACCCCATGAAACGTGGTGGACGGCGGCAGAACTGGATGCGGTAACCCTCGGTGAGGGTCACCAGCACCCAGGGGTCAACGCTCTCCAGCTTTGGAGCTGTTCGCTGGAAAAGCGGCCGACCGCCGGCGCGCTGATGTCAGCGCCGTCCAGAGCGCCCCCGTCGGTCACCATGGGGGTGACGAGGAGTGGACTGGGTGTAGGGGGCGGCACCGCGGGTCCGGGAGGTGGTGGGGCGGTGAAAGTCATCAACCCGTCTGGTCTCCTGGCGGGTGCGTGGCCGAGACAGAGTCGTTGTGGGCCCCCTGAAGGACTGGGCAGCATTGCCATGGTGGTGGGCCTGGCGGGGGCCAGCGAACTGCTGTTACGCCTAGATGACCTGGGCACTCCGATCCAGGGCTTGCTGAGTGGCTTCGCCAAACAGCTCCCCGGGGACAACAGGGAGAGAGTGCAGCACACGCCGGTCGGGCTCGGCCAGAGGGGACTGTGCCCGCCATATCTGCTGGCGGCCGAGGGTGAGATACGACATCAGCCGGCCCAGTTCCCGCGATGAGTAGGCAAAGGCCTGGAGCCGCGTCACACAGCTCCCGTGATGCCGCGCTCGTCCCCTCCAGCGTCTGGGGGTCCATGACACCTGGCTGGCAGAAGGGAACTTAAATAGGGCGAGAACGCTCCAAGTAAGTAGCCCAAAATAAACTATCAGGCGGAAATAAAAAATAAACGACCGGGCGAACACACCCGTGGTCGGGAATATTAACAAGGATGGCGCCGTGCGCTACAGAACTGATAAACAGCGGCGAGAAACACCGCTTTAATTTAAATGAATGAAAACCGCTTACCTGAGCGACAACAAACCGGCCTCCAGCAGCGAGGACACGCCTCGGAGGGCTAGTCAGCTAACTCCACCGAGCGAGAGCGCTCAGCTTAACGGAGTAACAAACAATACGAATATAACACACAAGACAGCCGGCCCGTGAGCAGGCCGGAGACAAGGCTACACAAAACAAGCGGTTGATAATATTAACAAGGATAGGCACTGTGCGCCACAGAACTGATAAACAGCGGTGAGAAACACCGCTTTAATTTAAATGAATGAAAGCTGCTTCTCAATGTTGGGCATCTGCAGGAGGCCATAGGTAGGGGTGTCCTGCATTGCCGCCAGGGCCCTGCAGTCACTAGGGAGGTGGGAAGGCATCTAGGGTCCGCCCAACACCTCTGTAACTCCTCGATGTATGAGGCCGAGGGCGGAACAGACAACGAGGAAGGCTATGTGGGACCTCTGAAGAAAGCGCTCTGATGCTGGGCCACCGGGGCGTGTCCAACCCCAGACGGGCCAATGCAGCCCTCAGCGTTGGCTGGATGGATGAGCATCCGCCTTCCGACGCTGCCACGGTGCCATGGCTGGTGGCCTGGGAACCGGCCGGAGAGGTGGAGCCGTGACCATCGGACCCACCGCAGTCAAAGCTCTCCGAAGCCCGGATCGACAGTTCATCCAGGCCGCGTGCATCAACGGCCGGTGACAGAAGCGGTGGTGATGGTGAACAGTCGGGCTGCCAGGCAGAAGGGGTGGCTGCGGGAACACTGCCCCCTGTGGCGGAGGCTGAAGATTCGCCAGCAGGGCCTTCATCTCCTCCAGCTCGGTGGACATCACCTCCACCTTCTGAGCCAAATCGCCCGAGCGCTTCTTTTTCGCCTTAGAAGCGAAGACGTGTGGGGGAGCCCACGGTGCTTGCTGGGCCCCGCTGCTGCAGCCGACACCGTGTCCTGTCCCCCCGAGGCCCGGGGGATGTCAGACGGAGAATCCAGCCGAGCCAGCCTGGCAGTCCGCGCAGCCACGCTCAGGCACATGCAGTCTGCGCAGGCCATGTCCGTCAGCCCCTGCCGCAGGTGATCAATACCCAGGCATGAGGGGCACTCGCGGTGGCCGTCCTCCGGTTCGAGGGGGACCGGCAGTTGGCGCAGCGAGAGAAGAGGTCCATGACGCCTGGCTGGCAGAAGGTAACTTAAAAAATAGGGCGAGAACACCCCAAGTAAGCAGCCCAAAATAAACAATCAGGCGGTAATGAAAAACGACCGGGCGAACACACCCGTGGTCGGGAATATTAACAAGGATAGGCGCCGTGCGCCACAGCACTGATAAGCAGCGGCGAGAAACACCGTTTTAATTTAGATGAATGAAAACCGCTTACCTGGGCGACAACAAGCCAGCCTCCAGCGGCGAGGACACCGCCCCGGAGGGCTAGTCAGCTAACTCCACCGAGCGAGAGCGCTCAGCTTAACGGAGTAACAATACGAATACAACCCACAAGACCGCCGGCCTGTGCGCAGGCCGGAGACAAGGCTACACAAAATAAGGCGGTTAATAATATTAACAAAGATAGGCGCAGTGCGCCACAGAACTGATAAACAGCGGCGAGGAACACCGCTTTAAATTAAATAAATGAAAACCGCTTACCTGAATGAGGACAAGCCGGCCTCCAGCGGTGAGGACGCCGCCCCGGAGGACTAATCAGCTAACTCCACCGAGCGAGAGCGCTCAGCTTAACGGAGTAACAAACAATACAACACACAAGACCGCCGGCCTGTGAGCAGGCCGGAGACAAGGCTACACAAAATAAGGCGGTTAATAATATTAACAAAGATAGGCGCAGTGCGCCACAGAACTGATAAACAGCGGCGAGAAACACCGCTTTAAATTAAATGAATGAAAACCGCTTACCTGAATGAAGACAAGCCGGCCTCCAGCGGTGAGGACACCGCCCCGGAGGGCTAATCAGCTAACTCCACCGAGCGAGAGCGCTCAGCTTAACGGAGTAATAAACAATACAACACACAAGACAGCCGGCCTGTGAACAGGCCGGCGGCGAGGCTACACAAAACAAGGTGGTTAATAATATTAACAAGGATAGGCGCCGAGCGCCGCAGAACTGATAAACAGCGGCGAGAGGAACGCCGCTTTAATTTAAATAAATGAAACCCGCTTACCTGAAGCGAAAACAAGCCGGCCTCCAGCGGTGAGGACACCGCCCCGGAGGGCTAATCAGCTAACTCCACCGAGCGAGAGCGCTCAGCTTATGGAGTAATAAATCAATATGAATATAACGACAAGAAGAAAAGAGTTGGTGGACTTAGCGCAGTTTCTTGGAGGGTGCATAAGCACAGCCCCAACCCTACGGGTAACGAAACTACCACAGCGCTTTGTCCAAATTTCAATCCAACTCGCAACCTGCAAACGCGAGAAGATGTAAGAGGTCACTTCCTGGGTTTACCGGTCTTTTATGCCGGGGTCACGGGGTGACGTCACCCAGGTCACACGTGACTTTGTTGTTACTATTACTCGACCTGCACGTTCGTGTGATGGATATCCATGTGCTGAAAGCACCGCCTCTGGCGGTCAGTAGAAACGAAATAGAACTATTATTCACAACACATACATTTATGATAAATATGATTTATAATAAAGTCAGTGCGCTAAGTTTGATGGCACGCGCAAGATCGGACGGCGGACCAGGTGCACGGTCTCTCTATATCGTAGCAGGTTTTGAATAGTTTACACAGAAATCCTACAACATAGTTTCTAAAAGAGTTCGGGCTGCTGAAAATATCATCATCAAAAGGTTCAGAGACTCCAGAGAAATCTCTGTAAGTAAGGGGCAAGGCCGAAAACCAATATAAAACCCTGTGACCTTTGATCCCTCGGGCGGCACAACATTAAAAACCAGCATGATTGAATAAAGGATATGACTACACAGCAAATTCCCCAGTGTTGAATTAACACCTTCAGAGTTCATTTGTGTCTAATTGGACATACATACATATACATGCTGTGGTCTGACAAGAACTGTTTTTAGAAATCATGGATGTTACATCCTGCAGGCTGAAGAGGATTAGGACCATCCAGACTGTTACTAGCACAATGTTCAAAAGCCAACATCTGTGATGATATGGGGATGTTAGTGCTTGACTAAAGTTTGTAGGTGAACGAATGAACAAAGACTACCAGTGGATGGAATAATTAAGGAGGACCTCAGAATTCTTCAGCATAACCTCAGATCATCAGAAGCTTGAACAGAGTTGGGTGTTCCAACAGGACAATGACCCCAAACACACATCAGATCTGGTTGTGGAACGGATAAAGCAAGCTAACATTAAGCTTTAAGCAAGTCCTGACCTCAACCCTCTCAAAAATATATTTAAAAGTTGGGTTTTTGCTGGAAACATACAAAGCAACTTGAACTCAACCAATTCTGCCAGGAAGAGTGGTCAAATATCCAACCAGAATTCTGCCACAAGCTTGTTGATGGCGACCAAAAGTGTCTGATCAAGGTGAAACTTGCTAAGGGACATTTAACCAAATATGAGGGTGTTGTGTATATATATTTTTGACTGCGTGTTGATTTCAAAAATCCCCAAATAAATTAAAAGTAGTGCACTGTGGCAGCGGGGGCGTGGTCAAGCACCGGTCTGTGACAGGAGGGCGGAGTCAGGGAAGGTAAGTGGCAGAATCACTTTACCTGAGAGCAATTAACCTGTGTTTGTGTGTCTTCCCAGGGACCGCGCCCTATTTAGGGAGGGAGAGCGAGAGCAGAGGAGATCTCTCCCGAACCAGACACCTGATGTGTGTGTGTGCGTGTGTCTGTGTTAAACAGATTGTGTTCCCTGAAAAGTGGAAGCAATAAAACTATTTGTTGAACCTGATCTCTGTCCTGCCGTCCTCTGTGCTCCACCCACACCTAGGGAAAGCTACAGTGGTGCCGAAACCCGGGAAATGGAGCACCAACCCAGCAGCCCCATGGAATCCTCCCCGTTCACCGACCTGGTCCACGCCCTCGCCACGGCTCAGCAAAGCCAGCACCAGGCGCTCGTCACACTCCGAAAGGAACAAGAGCGGCGCTTCGATGCCCTGGTGCTGGCCCAGCAAGAAGATCGCAAGGCGTTCCGGCGTCTCCTCGCGTCGGCGGGGCCCACCAGCGCTCCGGCCGCGGGCCCGTCTCCCCTCACCTTAACTAAGATGGGCCCGCAGGATGACCCCGAGGCTTTCTTCACGTTATTCGAGCAGGTCGCTGAAGCCTCGGGGTGGCCGATGGAGCAGCGCGCGGCGCGCCTCCTCCCCCTCCTGACGGGAGAGGTGCAGCTGGCTGCACTACAGCTCCCCGCCGATCGCCGGCTGGCCTACGCCGACCTTCGCCGGGCTGTCCTTCAGCGCGTGGGGCGCACGCCGGAGCAGCAGCGCCAGCGCTTCCGCGCGCTGCGGATGGAGGAAGTCGGCAGCCCGTTCGCATTCGGCCAGCAGCTCCGGGACGCCTGCTGGCGGTGGCTGAGGGCCGAAGATCGCGACGCCGAGGGAATCGTCGATCAGGTGGTACTGGAACAGTTCATCGCCCGCTTACCAGCAGGAGCCGCGGAGTGGGTCCAGTGCCACCGCCCGGCGTCGCTGGATCAGGCAGTCGAGCTGGCGGAGGATCATCTGGCGGCTGTCTCGGCGGCAGGACAGCAGATGTCGACATCTCTTCTCTCCTCTTCTCTTTCTCTCTCTCTCTCCCCCCTCCTTCTGTGTCCCGTCCTCGCCCCATTCCCCCACCGCGGAGGCGGGGGCCGGCACCACCCCTGCCGGCCCGCCGCACCCGCGGTGCCCTCCCGTTTCTCCCTTCTGTGTCTGTCTCTCCCCCACCTCAGGTGAGTGAGCCCCAGAGCACCGGTGCAGAGGGGAAGCCCGGGCCGGTTTGCTGGCGCTGCGGGGAACCGGACCACCTTCAACAGCAGTGCACAGCAATGGAAGTGGGCGCGGTGGTTCGGATCCCCGACGCGCCAGAGGCCGCCCTCGATCGGGCCGGAGCGTATCGCATACCGGTGAGTATCCAAGGGGCTACATATCAGGCATTGGTGGATTCTGGTTGTAATCAGACCTCAATTCGCCAAAGCCTGGTTCAAAACGAGGCATTGGGGGGAGCACAAGGGGTGAAGGTTTTGTGTGTGCACGGGGATGTTCACAGCTACCCTTTGGTGTCGGTCCATATTATTTTCAGAGGGGAAAAATTTATAGTGAAGGCGGCGGTTAATCCTCGCCTTACCCACTCGTTAATTTTGGGGACTGATTGGCCGGGATTTCGGGGTTTAATGACGCGCCTAGTAGAGAGTGGGTCCTGCCAGTTGACAGGGGGAGGTCCCGGTGTCGTTTTGGCGGGAGCAGCTGTCGCAGAGCCGTCTACGTCATCTCCGCGTCAGGGTGAGGAGCCACCGGCTCCTCCTCTCTCTATTGGGGAATCCCTCGCGGATTTCCCATTGGAGCAGTCGCGAGACGAGACTCTGCGGCATGCGTTTGACCAAGTGAGAGTAATCGATGGTCAAACGCTCCCGCCGAACGCCACCCCGTCCTTCCCTTACTTCGCGATTATGAAGGATAGGTTATACCGAGTGACGCAGGACACTCAAACTAAAGAGCGAGTCACGCAGCTTTTGATTCCAAAGAGCCGCCGGGAATTGGTATTCCAGGCGGCTCACTTTAATCCCATGGCTGGACACTTAAGGCAGGATAAAACACTAGCCCGAATAATGGCCCGATTCTATTGGCCGGGGATTCGCGGCGATGTCCGTAGGTGGTGTACGGCATGCCGCGAATGCCAGTTAGTAAATCCAGCAGCCATTCCAAAAGCGCCATTGCGCCCTCTACCGTTAATCGAGACCCCGTTTGAAAGAATTGGGATGGATCTCGTCGGGCCATTAGATCGGTCAGCACGAGGGTACCGCTTTATATTAGTTCTAGTGGACTATGCAACGCGATACCCTGAAGCAGTGCCTCTGCGCAATATCTCAGCATGCAGTATTGCAGAGGCACTCTTCCGCGTCATCTCCCGAGTTGGAATCCCGAAAGAGATTCTGACTGATCAAGGCACTACGTTTATGTCACGAACACTACGCGAACTGTATGGGTTATTGGGGATTAAGCCGATCCGCACCAGTGTGTATCACCCACAAACGGACGGTTTAGCAGAACGGTTCAACCGCACCCTCAAAAATATCATTAAGAAATTCGTAAGTGAGGACGCACGTAATTGGGATAAGTGGCTCGAACCCTTGCTGTTCTCAGTGCGAGAGGTCCCTCAAGCCTCCACGGGGTTCTCCCCGTTCGAATTATTATATGGGCGTAAGCCGCGCGGCATCCTGGACGTGCTGCGGGAAAATTGGGAGGAGGGACCTTCACAAAGTAAGAACGAAATTCAGTACGTTATGGACCTGCGCGCAAAACTCCACACGCTCACCCACCTAACTCAGGAGAATTTGCGGCAGGCCCAGGAACGGCAAGCCCGCCTGTACAACAAGGGTACGCGCCTTAGAGAGTTCACACCGGGAGATAAAGTACTCGTACTCTTGCCCACGTCGAGCTCCAAATTAATCGCCAAGTGGCAAGGACCCTTTGAGGTCACACGGCGAGTCGAGGACGTCGACTATGAGGTGAGGCGAACAGACAGGGGTGGGGCGCTACAGATTTACCACCTCAATCTGCTCAAACTCTGGAACGAGGAGGTCCCCGTGGCGTTGGTGTCGGTAGTTCCGGAGAAGGCGGAGCTGGGGCCGGAGGTTCAAAAAGGGAATTTGGCATCACGTACCTCTCCGGTCCCCTGTGGAGACCACCTCTCCCCGACCCAACTCACGGAGGTCGCCCAGTTGCAGGCCGAGTTTTCGGATGTGTTCTCGCCCCTGCCCGGTCGCACTAACCTCATAGAACACCACATAGAGACACCCCCGGGGGTGGTAGTGCGTAGCCGCCCTTATAGACTACCCGAACACAAAAAAAAAAGGTGGTTCGGGAAGAACTTCAGGCCATGCTCGAAATGGGCATCGTCGAGGAGTCCCACAGCGACTGGAGCAGCCCGGTGGTCTTGGTTCCCAAGGCCGACGGCTCGGTCCGGTTCTGTGTGGACTATAGAAAAGTCAACGCGGTGTCTAAATTCGACGCGTACCCAATGCCTCGTATTGATGAGCTGCTCGATCGACTAGGCACGGCTCGCTTTTACTCGACACTGGATTTAAAGGCGTCACGCAGTGGCAATAAAAGTTGCATTATTCTGCACCAGAATGCTTTCAAGATTCGAAATAAATTGACCGTCGATTTTTCAAAAGCTTCCCACGGTTGTAATCGGTCCTTATTTGATCATGCCCATCACTTGAAATTTTCCGCGTTCGCAGCGCCCCCTGTCGGTCAATGGAACAGCTGCGTGACGTCATACCAGTAACCACTCGGTGCAGTTGCAATGACGGACACACCAGAAAATAGGAGCGATGCTGAGGAAATTAGCTTTGATTTTACCGATACAGAAGAAGAAAATGGCCCACAAGTAGAGATTTTGAGAGCTGAATGTCCTGGTGGTATCCAGCCTTACAGATTTGAACCTGAGTGCTCATCTTCAGAAGAAAATGAGGACAGTTCTGACGACAGAAACGAAGATGAGAATGAAGACCGGCGACTTGAAGACTTGTTTTAGTTGGTTTCTCTGACTAAATCACTACTTGTGTGTATTTTTAAAGACCATTTTCACTTGAATTAGAATGCTGTGTGATTAATCTATGATTATGTGTAATACTGATAGCAGTAGGGGGTGAAAGTATAGCTAGAAAGATTGAATTCTAGCAACTTGACAGCTTGCGATCTTGCGAAATGCAGTGGGCCTTCTGATACAGTAGACCCCTTGATATTCCAGTTTTCATCATTTTCCTTTTATTGCGGTTGATTTTAACTTGATATTCAGTATGTTATAGGCTGGGAGTATTGAGCTTTGTATTGTTTAGTAAACGTACAATCGTCAGTAATAAGTGATAATTATTAGTTAAAGGCAGCTCTGTGGCATAAATCTTTCAATTAATCTTCTGTCATCCATTTGCTAAAATTATGTGCCACGTGTTATCAAGACAACACTTCATGTGACAAAGAAAGATATGACAAATACATAAATGTATGAAAATCATTTTGTACAATTAATGATTGATACATAGAAACACTTAAAACGTGTGTGGCAGCGGGGGCGTGGTCAAGCGCCGGTCTGTGACAGGAGGGCGGAGCCAGGGAAGGCAAGTGGCAGAAATCACTACACCTGACAGTAATTAACCTGTGTTGTGTGTTTTCCCAGTAACCGCGCCCTATTTAAGGAGGCAGAGCTCATCCCGGGACAAGAACACAGTGTGTGTGTTTCGCTATCAGATTAAAACTGGCGGTTATACTGAAAAGTCTGGCAATAAAAAGCCTATTTGTATCTGAAGCGTTGTCCTGCCGTCCTCTGTGCTCCACCCACACTTCAGAGAGCTCTACAGTGGTGCCAAAACCCGGGACAAGGTGGAGCACCAACCTCGCAGCCCCATGGAATCCTCCCCGTTCGCGGACCTGGTCCACGCCCTCGCCACGGCTCAGCAAAGCCAGCACCAGGCGCTCGTCACGCTCCGAAAGGAGCAAGAGCGGCGCTTCGAAGCCCTGGTGCTGGCCCAGCAGGAAGATCGCGAGGCGCTCCGTCATCTCCTCGCGTCGGCGGGGTCCACCAGCGCCCCGGCCGCGGGCCCGTCTCCCCTCACCGTGACCAAGATGGGCCCGCAGGACGACCCCGAGGCGTTTCTCACATTGTTCGAGCAGGTCGCCGAAGCCTCGGGGTGGCCGATGGAGCAGCGCGCGGCGCGCCTCCTCCCCCTCCTGACGGGAGAGGCGCAGCTGGCCGCGCTATAACTCCCCGCCAACCGCCGCGGAGAACGGCCCGGTGAAGGTCCGCGTAGGCCAGCCGGCGGTTGGCGGGGAGTTATAGCGCGGCCAGCTGCGCCTCTCCCGTCAGGAGGGGGAGGAGGCGCGCCGCGCGCTGCTCCATCGGCCACCCCGAGGCTTCGGCGACCTGCTCGAACAATGTGAGAAACGCCTCGGGGTCGTCCTGCGGGCCCATCTTGGTCACGGTGAGGGGAGACGGGCCCGCGGCCGGGGCGCTGGTGGACCCCGCCGACGCGAGGAGATGCCGGAGCGCCTCGCGATCTTCCTGCTGGGCCAGCACCAGGGCTTCGAAGCGCCGCTCTTGCTCCTTTCGGAGCGTGACGAGCGCCTGGTGCTGGCTTTGCTGAGCCGTGGCGAGGGCGTGGACCAGGTCCGCGAACGGGGAGGATTCCATGGGGCTGCGAGGTAGGTGCTCCACCTTGTCCCGGGTTTTGGCACCACTGTAGAGCTCTCTGAAGTGTGGGTGGAGCACAGAGGACGGCAGGACAACGCTTCAGACACAAATAGGCTTTTTATTGCCAGACTTTTCAGTATAACCGCCAGTTTTAATCTGATAGCGAAACACACACACTGTGTTCTTGTCCCGGGATGAGCTCTTCTCTGCTCTGCCTCCTTAAATAGGGCGCGGTTACTGGGAAAACACACAAAACACAGGTTAATTACCGTCAGGTGTAGTGATTTCTGCCACTCGCCTTCCCTGGCTCCGCCCTCCTGTCACAGACCGGCGCTTGACCACGCCCCCGCTGCCACAATGTGTTTTTAAAAAAAATAATTTTTTTCTATCAATACCTAGCCATGACCTTGAAATCAGATCCATTGATAACAAAAGTCACAAATAGTGTTCAGTGTTCGTTGTTACAGCCAAACACAATACACCGATTAGGCATTTTGTATCACAGAATATTAATACATCATTTCATAGTGTTTTGAGTGTTCAAAACTATCCACAAACTGAATAAATCCACAAAATCCGCAATGGAAACAACTCTGGTAAACGCACGCTATAGAGAAAACATGGGGACAGGCCAGCATCACCCAAGGGAGGTTACTGGTATGACGTCACACACAAGTTGACCTAGTTAACGGCTGGCTGCCTAAATTTGGCTGTGCGCGTCAACTTTAAATGCTTGTAGCGGGCGCATCGTGACACTGAGATCGCGGGAAACCGAGGGGCTTGAATAACCCACCAAACCCGACATTTTGACACATGATATAGCCTGATTGCTGAAATTACCGCACGACGCCTTTAACGAAGGGATATTGGCAGATCCCCTTGACTCCATTATCCCGGGAGAAAACGGCCTTTTCCACACCGTTCGGCTTACACCAGTTCGTCACACTTCCGTTTGGGCTGTTTGGGGCGCCCGCTACGTTTCAGCGGCTGATGGACCGGGTCCTCCGGCCCCACGCCACCTATGCGGCCGCCTACCTGGACGACATTATCGTTTATAGTAACGACTGGCAGCGGCACCTGCAACACCTGAGGGCCGTCCTTAGGTCGCTGAGACGGGCGGGACTCACGGCCAACCCAAAGAAGTGTGCGATTGGGCGGGTGGAAGTACGGTATCTGGGCTTCCACTTGGGCAACGGGCAGGTGCGTCCCCAAATTAATAAGACAGCAGCGATTGCGGCCTGCCCGAGGCCCAAGACCAAAAAGGGGGTGAGACAGTTCCTGGGGCTGGCTGGCTACTATCGTAGGTTTATACCTAATTATTCGGACGTCACCAGCCCGCTGACTGACCTCACTAAAAAGGGGGCGCCAGATCCGGTCCAGTGGACGGAGTAGTGCCAGCGGGCTTTCTCGGAGGTAAAGGCTGCACTGTGTGGGGGGCCACTTTTACACTCCCCTGACTTCTCTCTCCCTTTTATGTTACAGACGGATGCGTCGGACAGAGGGCTGGGGGCCGTTTTGTCCCAGCAGGTGGAGGGGGAGGATCGCCCGGTCCTATACATCAGCCGGAAGCTGTCAGTGCGTGAGGGGCGCTACAGCACGATTTAAAAGGAGTGCCTGGCGATCAAATGGGCGGTCCTCGCCCTCCGGTACTACCTGCTGGGGCGCTCTTTCACCCTCTGTTCGGACCACGCGCCCCTCCAGTGGCTCCACCGCATGAAAGATGCCAACGCGCGGATCACCCGTTGGTATCTGGCACTCCAACCCTTTAATTTCAAGGTGGTCCACAGGCCAGGGGCGCAGATGGTCGTGGCGGACTTCCTCTCCCGTCAAGGGGGGGGGGGGGGGGGGGGAGTCGGCTGCGGGCCGGACGGCTACCCGGCCTGAGTCGGGCGGTGGGGGGTATGTGGCAGCGGGGGCGTGGTCAAGCACCGGTCTGTGACAGGAGGGCGGAGTCAGGGAAGGTAAGTGGCAGAATCACTTCACCTGAGAGCAATTAACCTGTGTTTGTGTGTCTTCCCAGGGACCGCGCCCTATTTAGGGAGGGAGAGCGAGAGCAGAGGAGATCTCTCCCGAACCAGACACCTGATGTGTGTGTGTGCGTGTGTCTGTGTTAAACAGATTGTGTTCCCTGAAAAGTGGAAGCAATAAAACTATTTGTTGAACCTGATCTCTGTCCTGCCGTCCTCTGTGCTCCACCCACACCTAGGGAAAGCTACATGCACCAAATAATTTTTTTTTCTATGAAAGTTATACAATCATTCTGCCACAAAAAAAGAAAAGGTCTTTTGTAAAATTCTGACCACAACGTCATTTCTAATAAAGTGGCTGGGAATTGTATAGGTTTTACAGTGCAATTCTATACGTGTGCGCACATGCCAGAGGTATGCCCTCTGCCGAGTGCCTTTCTAGTTTATTTTTAATGACTTGGGTGAAATGATTCATACTCAGGAATTAATCAGCAGGGTTTTTTCTGCACGTTTCCAAAATTAATGCTGAACATTAAGTGGTTTTCACACAGTGCCTATTGTGTTAGTGTATGTATTAGAAATTATTTAATCTTAACATTACTAACATTTGAAAAATTAAGAACACGCACACTCTACTTGTCTTAGCTACGTGTCTGCATGGAGTCTGTGGCGCATGCGCGAGCGGCGACACGGTCTGTTGTGCGTCTCCTCTTACCTGTTTTGTTTGTTTTAAATCGTGTGTCTTTTATACGCAACAAAAACAGCAACCATTTAAGTTCCTGAACCGTCAGCGTGTAAGCTACAAAATGAAACTGAACTCAGTCGTTCTACTGGTGAGCTTGATCACTTTTCTAGTTGTTGTCAGACATGCAGTTGGCTACAACTCAAATACGCATGATGGCCAAGCAAATCGCATCACCTACACAAGGGAATTTCTGCTGAATCTCAGACCATCTCTTGCACTCCCTCGCTTGGATGACACATCGCTGCTATCACTCGATTGTGTCAAAAGTAAGAACTCTAAAGCAAGGAAACGCGGAAGGAAAGGTGGTATCCGGGGTTGGATTAAAAGGCAACCCTACCGACAACCACTTCCATCGATCATGCTGGGCAATGTCCAAAGATTAAGGAACAAGGTGGATGAGCTGTGAGCCAGCAGCCAATACCTTTCGGACTACCGGCAATCCTGCCTCATCTGCTTGACTGAGAGCTGGCTCACGGATGCAGACCCCGACTCATCAGTTGACCTGGAGGGCTTCATGCTGGTGGGAATGGACTGCAATCAAAACTCCGGGAAAAAGAGAGGTGGGGGCGTGTGTGTTTGTGAACAATAAGTACTGTTACCCTGCACACATAACAACAAAGCACAAAGTTTGCACAGACATTGAATTGCTTTCGCTGTGCCTGAGGCCCGATCACTTGCCTCGGGAAATACACCAAATTAGACTTTTTCTATTGCGCCCTCAGCCGACACACAGGCTGCTGCCACTCTGCTTCATGAACTGGTGTCGCAGGCAGAGACAGAGGCTCCTGATGCGGCTAATTTCATAATGGGAGACTTCAACCTTTGCACTCTAAAGGAACTTTTACCCACGTACCAGCAATATGTCACTTGTCCCACTCGCGATAAAACCTGCCTTGACCACTGTTATGGTAACATACTGGATGCCTTTTACTCTAAAGCATTACCCGGTCTAGGGAACTCGGACCATAATATGATTAAATTAAGCCCTGCCTATGTACCCAGGCTCAGGCGTGAGAAAGTTAAAAAACTGGACGTTAAATGCTGGACTGCTACCGCGACTGGCGCACTTCAGGATTGCCTTGCGACCACGGATTGGAATGTAATAACAGATGGAACAGATGACGTCAACGATGCGGCATTTGCCATTGCCATACAATTCTGTGAGGACACAATCATACCCAAAAAGACTATTAAAATGTTCCCCAATAATAAACCCTGGGTGACTCCGGAATTAAAGCAACTTCTCAATCAGAAGAAGAGTCTATTTAAATCGGGTGGAACTACAGAAGACAAAAAAAAAAAAAAAAAAAAGTACAGAAAAAGATCAAAAACCTGATTAAAGACTGTAAATCCGCGTATAAACGCAAACTTGAAGGTTTTTTTCAACAGTGACCCTAGAAGAGCATGGCAGGGGGTACAGACAATTACAGGTTACAAGCCTAAGAACCATCTGATGGCAGTAGACAATGAGCTCGACATGGCCAATGAGTTAAATGATTTTTATTGTAGGTTTGACACATATGTAGGTTTTATTGTAGATTTTTTTTTTCATTTCCGTTTCCGGTTGAGAGTACGTCGTGCGCATTCTGGCTGCCGCTTCTCACCAGAGCTTTTGTATTGTATTTTTATTTTATTTTTTAATTTTTATTTATTTTTTCTGTGTTTGTGTAGTTTGATGTTTGTTTGTGTGTTTTGTCCGCCGGTGGTGGTGTAGCTCCGGACCCAGTTTTGGGCGTCGGTTCCCTCCAGGCCTTGGTTCGCTGTGGGCGATGCCTGCGCTCCCAGCTGTGGACTGCAGTGAGCTCGTTGCTCATTTAGCATTCGTGGTTGTCCAGCGCTCTGCGCTTTAATGCTTGGCGTGATGTTCCGAGCGATGTTGCTCGGTGGCGTCGCGGCGGCTGTGCAGGCGGTTTGGGACATACCAGCGCTCTGCGTGGCGGAGCTTCTCTGCTCACTTTGTGGATCCACGGCGTGGTGTTTGAGCGATGTGGCTGGCGGCGGCACGGCGGCTGTGCTGGAGATGTGGGACTCGTTTTCATGCGCCTTTCGGTGGGACTGTGGCTGCTACACCACGGGAATTACATCCTTACCCCTACTTGGTGGACTTTTTACTTTTTATTATTTATTCATTTATTTATTATTTTTTTCCCTTTATTTTTTATTTATTTGTCTATTATTGTAAAGCGTCCTTGGGTTTCTTGAAAGGCGCTATATAAATTAAACTTATTATTACATGATTTTAAAACAGAGCAGCATTTGATTAGCATGGAAGTGAGGGGTATGGAGGGTGCAAGTATGGACATTTCTGTTGATAAGTTAAAATCCTTTTTTAGACGCATAAATCCACGTAAGGCTACTGGGCCTGATGGTATCAGCAACAGAACTTTTAAAATGTGTGCAAATGAGCTGGCACAGCCCTTCCAAAGGCTTTTCCAATGGCCCCTTGACACTGGTGTGGTCCCCAGTCTTTGGAAACGATCTTTAATAGTGCCAGTGCCTAAAAACAACAGACCCAGGGAACTTAATGACTTGCGCCCTGTTGCACTCACATCCACTGTAATGAAGTGTTTTGAAAAAATCGTTCTAAACCAACTTCTCTCTGAAGTATCACATTCTTTAGACCCCAATCAGTTTGCTTACCGTGCCAAGGGGGGGGGGGGGGGGGGTCGAAGATGCGCTCCTTACCTTGACCAACAACGTGTATGAGCATCTTGAACACCCAAGGAGTCTGGTAAAAATAGTTTTTATTGATTTTAGCAGTGCTTTTAACACAATACAACCACATTTGATGGTGAGAAAGCTTTTACACCTAGGAGTAAATCCCAGACTCATACTGTGGATTAATGCTTTTTTAACTGAACGCAGTCAGCAAGTAAGATTTAACTCCCACATCTCCTCACTGAAAACAATTAATACTGGAGCACCGCAAGGTTGTGTTCTCTCACCAATTTTATACACGCTGTACACCAATGACTGCCAGGCATCCTCCCCAGCTCATACCTTTAAGTACGCCGATGACAGCACTGGTGGGCTTCCTACATTGACACCTTATCCGTTGAAGGTTTTGAAAGGGAGGTTCAGGGTTTTATTAGGTGGTGTACAGACAACTTTTTATTGGTCAATGTTAAAAAGACAAAGGAAATGGTGATAGACTTTAGCAAAAAAGGAATACCTATCTCCCCATCCAAGATTAATGGCGAACAGATAGAGCGGGTCTCATCTTACAAGTATTTGGGAATAGAGATAGACGACAGATTGTGTTTTAACCAGTGTGCACAGACCAAATGTAAGAAGCTACAACAGAGGATGTTCTTTCTTAGGAAACTCAAAGATTTTAGATTAGACTGCAGTATTCTCCAATTGTTTTATAAATCACTTTTACAGAGTATTTTATCATTTGGGCTAATCTGCGTCTATGGAAATATGCACGTACAGGACCACAAAAAATTGCAGCGCATCATTAAATCAGTCAGCCGGGTTATTGGTGTGAACCAGACATCTGCAGTTGAGCTGTACAATGAGCTTATTTTAAGAAAGATGGATCAAATTTTAACTGACCCAACACATCCTCTGTTCCCAATGTTTTTAAGAAGCACCAGGTCTAATAACAGATTTCTGCAGAGGCCAATCAGGGCAGCAAGATACTACAAAATCATTTGTACTCACAGCAATAAGACTATACAATAACATACCAAAAACATCTGCTGCACTTTAGTTTACTTATCTGTACAAATGTCCTTTTATGCATTTTATTTATTTTATCTAGCGCACAGTTTTTATCTCTTATTGTTTTTATCTTACATCACACCTTTTATCACAGATTTATTTTAATGTGGTATGTCTATTGTCTGTCTATATGTCTTTGGTATGTTTTGAGGAGATGTGCAATATGGACCACTTGAGTTTCCCCCTGGGAGATAATAAAGTTTATCTTGACTCTTGACTTGTGTTACAAATTGTTTTATTTGTACTCTTAGAAAACATTTCCAGAAAAAAGATGACATTTAAAAAATTTCCATTATTTGAACCAATAAAATCCAATGCATTCCTGGGATTTTCATACAAAACCAAACTAATGGACTTGGCAGTGTGATGCCACTCGGAGCCTGCTGTGGAAATTAGTGAAACTAAAGTGTTGATGGTGCTTACACTATAGCCAGTGTTCATAAATGTACCAGCTCATGGACCAGGTCACTGCTGCCAGGCTGAAACTGAGATTGGTTTAAATAATGGAAATTTGTCAGACTTTGCAGTGCAAAACTGAACAGAAACAGGCCAGAGAAGAAAGAGAGACAAGGAAGAATAATCTTACTACACTGGATAATGAAAATAACCAGCGAAAACACAGATATGAGCTGAGGTCTGGTGTTCAACTTTCCTCCTGATCCTGATGAATGTTGAAGTCGTTCAGTTAAATGATGATGATGATTTTCTGTACTTTCAAGCAACGCTTTAATTGTATACTGCTTTTGATATGTATAACAGTGTCATGAAAATTCCAATATAGAAATACAAAATCACTATCCTTTTCCTTAACCTAGCTCAATCTGGCAACCCAACCATTGGGGGGGGGGGGGGGGGGGGGTGAGAGAGAAAGAGAAATCTGTGCCCCAGTGCTTGTTGCAGTTCCTATTTTTAACCAGTAGGTGCAATAATAACTGTAATCCAGCCACTGGGGGTGCATAAGCGTACTCTTGGTGCTGGTCCCAAGCTTGGATAAATGGAGATTGTTTAATAAGATCCTAGAGAATGAGAAAATGCTGAATGAATGGAGAAAGAGAGTGTGCTAGTCCCAATATACAAGAATAAGGGAGATGTGCAGAGCTGCAGTAATTACAGAGGGATAAAACTGATGAACCACACCATGAAGCTATGGGAAAGGGTATTGGAGGTGAGATTGAGAAGAAGCAAGCTGTGAACAGCAGTACGGGTTTATGCCAAGGAAGAGCACGTCGGATGCAATTTTTGCTTTAAGAATGTTAATGGAGAAGTACAGGGAAGGCCAGAGAAAGCTACGTTGTGTGTTTGTAGACCTGGAGAAGGCATACGATAGAGTGCCGAGAGAGGAGTTATGGTATTGTATGAGAAAGTGTGGAGTGAATGAGAAGTATATTAGAGTGGTGCAAGACATGAGAACAGTGAAACAGCAGTGAGGTGTGCAGTTGGAATGACTGAATGGTTCAAGGTGAAGATGGGACTTTATCAAGGATCTGCTTTGAGTCCTTTCTTGTTTGCCATAGTGATGGATAGCTTGATGGACAAAGTGAGGCAAGAGTCACCGTGGAACATGATGTTTGTGGATGATATTGTGATGTGGTGAAAGTAGAAAGGAGATTGAGCTGGGTTTGGAGAGATGGAGGTATGCACTGGAACGAAGAGGAATGAAGGTGAGCAGTAGCAAAACAGAATACATGTGTATCAGTGAGAATGGGGATGAGAGTGTAGTGAAGATGCAAGAAGTAGACGTAAAGAAAGTTGGTGAATTCAAGTACCTGGGATCAACTGTGCAGGAAAACGGGGGCTGCGAGAGTGAGGTGAGAAAGAGAGTGCAGGCAGGGTGGAGCAGTTGGAGAAGGATTTTGGGAGTCATTTGTGATAGGAAAGTCCCAGCAAAAGTGAAAGGTAAGATGTATAAGACAGTAGTGAGACCAGCTGTGATGTATGGATTAGAGACCGTACCCTTAACGAAGAGACAGGAGGCAAAGTTGGAGGTGGCGGAGTTGAGGATGTTAAGGTTTGTGATGGGAGTGACAAGGTTGGACAGGATAAGGAACGAACACATCAGGGGGACGGCGCATGTGGAGAGCTTGGGAATTAAGCTAAGAGAGATGAGACGGAGATGGTATGGGCACATCCTGAGAAGAGATGCAGAGCATGTTGGAAGGAGAATGTTGAGGATGGAGCTGCCAGGTACATGAAAACAAGGAAGGCCAAAGAGGAAATACAGTGCTCAGCGTAAATGAGTACACCCCCTTTGAAAAGCAACATTTTAAACAATATATCAATGAACACAAACAATTTCCAAAATGTTGACAAGACAAAGTTTAATATAACATCTGTTTAACTTATAAGGGGAAAAAGTAAGGTTAATAATATAACTTAGATTAGATTACACATTTTTCAGTTTTACTCAAATTAGGGTGGTGCAAAAATGAGTACACCCCACAACAAAAACTACTACATCTAGTACTTTGTATGGCCTCCATGATTTTTAATGACAGCACCAAGTCCTCTAGGCATGGAATGAACAAGTTGGCGACATTTTGCAACATCAATCTTTTTCCATTCTTCAACAATGACCTCTTTTCGTGACTGGATGCTGGATGGAGAGTGATGCTCAACTCGTCTCTTCAGAATTCCCCAAAGAAAATAATTTCTTTCCACCACAAAGGTGAAGGCTACAAGAAGATCAGCAAAGCTTTGCTTATCAGTCAGAATACTGTAGCAAAAGTGGTCCAAAAATTTAAGAAAGATGGAACTGCAACCATCTCACAGAGACATCCAGGTCGTCCACGGAAGTTAACACCTCGACAGGAGTCTTCTGATGAGAAGGGCTGAAGAAAATCGACATGCAAGTTCCCTGCAGTTATCTAAAGAAGTAGAAAGCTTCGAGGAAACCCACGCAGACACATGTCACTTCCTCTGGCAGGAAATTTCGGAAAGGCAGTGAGGTGAGGAAAGGACTCTCCAAACATTTTACCGAATTGGATGGCTTTATTGGTGAATTATGCCACCAAAAAAGAACTTTACAGCCGAGGAAGGCGAGGATATTAAAAAGTCACTCGACTTTCTGGCAGAAGAGGTTTCTGTTATTAAACAGCAACAGAAAACCATCATGGAGCTGGTGACGGAAGTAAAGTCGCTCAGGCTGCAGAACGCCGAGAAGGACCGGCGTCTCGCCCACCTGGAGAGCAGAGTTGCTGATTTAGAACAGTACACCAGGATGAACGACATCATCGTCACTGGGATCCAGATTAAACCCCGGTCATATGCAAAAGCAGTGACAAGGGAGGGGGAATCTGATGAACGGGGCAGCAACTCCGTGGAGCAACAAGTGTTGGCATTCCTACAATCAAAGGGAATCGATATTGATTGTAACAACTTCGAGGCCTGCCACATTCTACCCAGGAGAGACAAGGAGAACACCGCCATCATCATGAGATTCATCAGCCGGAAACATAAAGCTACACTACTGAAACAAGGAAGGAAACTGAAAGGGACAAACGTCTACATCAATGAGCACCTGACAAAATGCAATGCTGACATCGCCAGAAAAGCACGACAACTAAAGAAAGAAAATAAAATTCAATCTACATGGATCACCAACTGCAAAGTTTTCATCAAGCTGAATGGGACACCGGAGGAGGTGAGAGTTCTGGTCATACGGAACATCGAGGACTTTGACAAATACCAGTGATGACTATCAGGACTGTACAGTAATCAATACCGACGTGACACTACACCAAACCCAACCATGACATACACCGAAATAACTCCATCCATTACTCGGAATACTACTCGGCCCACGCAAATGCTTGTTGATTATGAAAACCTGGAACTGAAACCACATGAATTCACTGACCATAAACTACTGGATACAGAAAATGACAGACCCAGACAATAACTTTTTTTCAACCATTAAGGACAATTGCCACTATTACACAGAGGAACAGTACAATCAGTCCACTAAGGCCGTGGGAAAATTATCAATACACTTCAACAGCAGAAGCATGGACGCTAACTTCAAACACATCAAGAAATACTTAAGTCAGTTTACTCATCCATTCAACATAATTGCCATCTCAGAGACCTGGATTGACATGAAGAAAGGAGTGGATTTCGAACTGGCTGGATATGAATTTAATTATATAAACAGGAAAAATAAAGGTGGAGGAGGAGTGGCGGTGTATGTGGACTGTAATTTGAATTATAAGTTAATAGATGATATGACAACTGTGATTGATAACTTATTAGAATGTTTAACAATCGAAATTAATATTGAAAAAAGTAGAAATGTATTAATTAGCTGTACATATCGAGCGCCAGAAACTAGTATAGAGGCGTTTAAGGACTGGGTAGAAAAGACATTTACAGTAGACAATAAAGTTTTCATTTGTGGGGATACAAATATTGATCTGTTGAACCCTAATAAGTACAGTATGACTGAGGAATTTATTAAACCATGTACAGTATGAGTCTCCACCCAAAAATTACCAGACCCACCAGAATTACTGACCATAGTGCTACCTTAATAGATAATATATTTACCAATGATATAGAGAATAACATTATAAGTGGAATATTAATCAATGATATTAGTGATCTAGTGATTACCAGTTTTTACAATTTATGACTGTAATCATAAGAGAAATGTGACAGACCATAAACTTAAGTATAGAAGAGTTAGGACTGAGGAGGCCATGTTTGCATTAAATAATGATTTATTAATACAAGACTGGGAATCAGTTTATATGGAGAATAGCATTGATAGAGCATATGATAACTTTTTAAGTATATTCAAATTATTATATGATAAAAATTGCCCACTGAAGCAATATAGTACAAAACAAAACTATAATGACCAACCTTGGATTACTAAGGGATTACAAAATGCCTGTAAGAAGAAAAACATTCTATATAGAGAATTTATTAAATTAAGAAGCAAAGAGGCAGAAAATAAATATAAAAAATATAAAAACAAGTTAACAAGTATCATAAGGAGATGTAGGAAGGAGTATTATGGTAAATTAATATATAATAAAAATAATATTAAAGGAATATATTAAATAGCATTATTAAAGACGGTTCTTGACACATTACCCTAAATACTTTAATGACAAAGGTATCGAAAATTATAACATGGGTGTAGTTGCTAATAGTTTTAATAATTTTTTTGTTAATGTTGGACCAAGATTAGCTCAAAATATCTCTGATCCAGTAACAAATGATGATTGTATAGATAATTTTATAAAGAGGAATTCTTGTTCTATGTTTTTTTACACCAGTAGATGAGAAGGAAATTATTGATATAGTCAATAAATGTAGTAATAAAATATCCACAGACTGTAATGATATTGATATGAAACTAGTGAAAACTATTATTGGGGGGGGGGGGGGGATTTCTAAACCATTAACATACATCTGTAACTTGTCATTTCAAACCGGTACATTTCCAACCAATATGAAAATGGCAAAAGTAATTCCATTGTATATATCTGGGGACAAACACAACTTCACAAATTACAGACCTGTTTCTTTACTTCCTCAATTCTCCAAAATTCTTGAAAAACTATTCAATAACAGATTAGATAAAGTCATTGAAAAATACAAACTACTCAGTGATAGTCAATATGGATTTAGAGCAAATAGATCAACAGAGATGGCACTAATGGATTGAAGAAATCAGTAACTCTATAGATAAGAAATATGTCGCTGGGATATTTATTGATCTTCAAAAATCTTTTGATACTATTAATCATGATATATTAATTAACAAGATGGAACAATATGGGATAAGGGGAGTTGTATTAAATTGGATAAAAAGTTATTTGAGCAACAGGACACAATTTGTGAAGTTGGGTGACTGTCTCAACTCGTTTGAATATTGATTGTGGTGTCCCTCAGGGGTCAGTATTGGGTCCTAAACTGTTTATTCTTTATATAAACATGTGCAATGTATCAAAGATATTTAAGATGGTATTATTTGCAGATGAGACAAATGTGTTTTGTTCTGGAACAAATTTACATGAGTTAGAAAACAATCTCTTCAGAATTGTGCAGGTTAAAAAGTTGGTTTGTTCGAAATAATTTATCATTAAATCTGTGTAAAACAAAAATCACGTTATTTAATAATTATAAAATAAATAGGGCAATAAATGTACAGGTAGATGGTGTTGATGTTGAAAGAGTTTCTAATAAATTTCTTGGGGTAATAATAGATGATAGAATTAATTGGAAATCACATATAAAATACATACTAATGAAACTATCAAGAAGCATATCTGTGTTGAGTAAAGCTAAGCACGTCCTGGACTATAATTCACTCCGCAGTCTTTACTGTTCCCTGGTTTTACTGTACTTAAATTACTGCTCAGTGGTGTGGGGAAATACGTATAAAATGTTCATGCAATAACTATACTTCAAAAAAGAGCTACAAGAATAATCCATAGTGCTGGTTACCGAGATCATACTAATTCACTATTCTTAAATTCAAAATGTTTAAAATTCAGGGATATTATAGAATTTAAAACTGCCTTAGTAATGTACAAAGTAAGGAATTATAATGTACCAAGGAATATCCAAATAATGTTCTCAGATAGAGAGGGGGGCTATAATTTAAGGGGGAAATTGAAATTTAAAATTTGCAGTGCTAGGACAACGTTAAAAATGTTCAGTATTTCTATTTGTGGAGTAAAGCTTTGGAACAGTTTGAATGTGGAGCTCTTATATACATGTATTGTATGTGTGTATATATGCGTAGCATAAGTATTTGTATATATGATTTGATCAATATTATACCATGTTGGTATGTCGGTATGTTATTTTTTTTTGTTGATTTTGCTTTCTTTTGTATATATAGTTTATTATGGTGGAAAGTGACGTTTGATTAACGGTGGTATAGAGGGTTAGGATTTGATAAGTTATTTACTTCTTCCTAATCCTTTCCGAACATTATTATGCTATTGCCTTGTGGCTACGCTATTCTGTTTATGACGATGTTTTGATGATTGCATTTTTATTTTTTTGTTGGTTTTTATATCTTCTTTACTGTTCAGAATAAAATCAATCAATCAATTAATCAATCAATCAATCAAAAAAAAAAGCCAAACTGGGGTGACTATTTCCCGGGACACAATACGGCGTACACTGCAGAGGAATGGCATGCATGGATTCCGTCCACGAAAGAAGCCTCTCCTAAAGCTCAGGCACAAAAAACCCTGCCTAGAGTTTGCCAGGACCCATGCTGACAAAAGATGAAGACTACTGGGACTGTATACTCTGGAGTAATGAGACCAAGATGTTTTTGGAACTGATGGCTTCAAAACTGTATGGCATCACAAAGGTGAGGAATACAAAGAAAAATGCATGGTGCCTACAGTGAAACATGGTGGTGGCAGTGTCCTTATGTGGGGCTGCATGAGTGCTGCTGGTGTCGGGGAGCTGCATTTCATTGATGGCATCATGAATTCACAGACGTATTGCTCTATACTGAAAGAGAAGATGCTACCATCACTCCGTGCTCTTGGTCGTCGTGCACTTTTCCAACAGGACAATGATCCTAAACACACATCTAAGGCCACTGTTGGATTTCTGAAGAACAGGATGAAAGTGATTCAGTGGCCAAGTATGTCTCCTGATCTGAACCCAATCGAACAACTATGGGGAATTCTGAAGAGACAAGTTGAGCATCACTCTCCATCCAGCATCCAGTCACTAAAAGAGGTCATTGTTGAAGAATGGAAAAAGACTGATGTTGCAAAATGTCACCAATTTGTTCATTCCATGCCTAGAAGACTTGGTGCTGTCATTAAAAATCATGGAGGCCATACAAAGTACTAGATGTAGTTGTTTTTGTTGTGGGGTGTACTCATTTTTGCACCACTCTAATTTGAGTAAAACTGAAAAATGTGTAATCGAAGTTATATTATTAACCTTACTTTTTCCCGTTATAAGTTAAACAGATGTTATATTAAACTTTGTCTTGTCAACATTTTGGAAATTGTTTGTGTTCATTGAGATATTGTTTAAAATGTTACTTTTCAAAGGGGGTGTACTCATTTATGCTGAGCACTGTACATGGATGTGGTGAGAGAGGACATGAAAGTGGCAGGTGTGGTAGAGAAGGATGCGGAAGACAGGGAGCAATGGAGACAAAAGATCCGCTGTGGTGACTCCTAATCGGGAGCAGCCAAAAGAAGAAGGTGCAATAATAACTGTATTTAATCAAACTAATGAAATTGGCCAAATGAATCTTATCCCAGTTAGTAGATACCACTCCGGAAGTCCAGAAAGACCATGAGTTATTTATTTATTCTTTTCTCAATTCTGTTATCTTGATATAATGACTTCCTTGATTTTGAAATAACAAAAAGTATTTTCTTCAGAACTTATTTTTTCTCATGATATCAAAAAGTACAGTTAAGCCTCACTCACAACCCCCCATAAGTGTTTTGGACACGCACGGGTCGCAGGGTTTGGTAGCTTGCAGGCGTGCCGCAGGGTCGTGGTGAACCCGGGGGAAAGTTTGGGGGAGGAGTACGGGCAAAGTACTTGTCAAGTACAGGTTGCACACCTGACTTCCTCGAGGCGTGGGAAAAATTGTGCCGTTACCCCGTGGAAAGTGTATATCTAATGCATGTGATCAGTGTGTGTGGAGTGTGTGAGACTTGCATTTTACCAGTTTCCTGCGCTCCGAGTTCAGGTCGCATTTGTGAAGCGCGTGTGATGCATGTGATTAGCACGTTACAATCACTCATAACTTGCATGTGACTCAAGCCAGGAGTGGGTACAAAACCAGCGTGTCAGCAGCATCTGTCTTTCGACTGACGAACAGTGGATATTTTGTGGGAAAAATTTAATTTTCAGTTTAAAGTTTAGAAAATGGGACCCAAGAAGAAGCGAACAAAAGTGAAGTAACCCAACCTGAAACAGCAGAGGGGGAGGAGGAGGAAAAGTTTGATGATGGTAGCAGCACCGGCGAGCCCTGCACGGACAGAGAGAAGTTTGCCTTCAAGCCGGCAGAAGGCACAGTACCCCGCCAGAGGGATTTTCACAGGTAAATACACATGCTTTAAACATTCATTTCAGTATATATATGCTTATGTAATTAATATTATATACAGTGGTGCTTGAAAGTTTGTGAACCCTTTAGAATTTTCGATATTTCTGCATAAATATGAGCTAAAACATCATCAGATTTTCACACAAGTCCTAAAAGTAGATAAAGAGAACCCAGTTAAACAAATGAGATAAAAATATTACACTTTGTCATTTATTTATTGAGGAAAGTGATCCAATATTACATACTGTATCTGTGAGTGGCAAAAGTATGTGAACCTCTCGGATTAGCAGTTAATTTGAAGGTGAAATTAGAGTCAGGTGTTTTCAATCAATTGGTATGACAATCAGGTGCGAGTGGGAGCCCTGTTTTATTTAAAGAACAGGGATCTATCAAAGTCTGATCTTCACAATACATGTTTGTGGAAGTGTATCATGGCACGAACAAAGGAGGTTTCTGAGGACCTCAGAAAAAGCGTTGTTGATGCTCATCAGGCTGGAAAAGGTTACAAAACCATCTCTAAAGAGTTTGGACTCCACCAATCCACAGTCAGATTGTGTACAAATGGAAGAAATTCAAGACCATTGTTACCCTCCCCAGGAGTGGTCGACCAACAAAGATCACTCCAAGAGCAAGGCGTGTAATAGTTGGCGAGGTGACAAAGGACCCCAGGGTAACTTCTAAGCAACTGAAGGCCTCTCTCACATTGGCTAATGTTAATATTTATGAGTCCACCATCAGGAGAACAATGAACAACAATGGTGTGCATGGCAGGGTTGCAAGGAGAAAGCCACTGCTCTCCAAAAAGAACATTGCTGCTCGTCTGCAGTTTGCTAAAGATCACATGGACAAGCCAGAAGGCTATTGGAAAAATGTTTTGTGAATGGATGAGACCAAAATAGAACTTTTTGGTTTAAATGAGAAGTGTTATGTTTGGAGAAAGGAAAACACTGTATTCCAGAATAAGAACCTTATCCCATCTGTGAAACATGGTGGTGGTAGTATCATGGTTTGAGCCTGTTTGGCTGCATCTGGGCCAGGACAGCTTGCCATCATTGATGGAACAATGGATTCTGAATTATACTAGCGAATTCTAAAGGAAAATGTCAGGACATCTGTCCATGAACTGAGTCTCAAGAGACATTGGGTCATGCAGCAAGACAACGACCCTAAACACACAAGTCGTTCTACCAAAGAATGGCTAAAGAAGAATAAAGTTCATGTTTTGCAATGGCCAAGTCAAAGTCCTGACCTTAATCCAATCGAAATGTTGTGGAAGGACCTGAAGCGAGCAGTTCATGTGAAGAAACCCACCAACATCCCAGAATTGAAGCTGCTCTGTACAGAGGAATGGGCTAAAATTCCTCCAAGCTGGTGTGCAGGACTGATCAACAGTTACCGGAAACGTTTAGTTGCAGTTATTGCTGCACAAGCGGGTCACACCAGATACTGAAAGCAAATGTTCACATACTTTTGCCACTCACAGATATGTAATATTGGATCATTTTCCTCAATAAATAAATGACCAAGTATAATATTTTTGTCTCATTTGTTTAACTGGGTTCTCTTTATCTACTTTTAGGACTTGTGTGAAAATCAGATGATGTTTTAGCTCATATTTATGCAGAAATATCGAAAATTCTAAAGGGTTCACAAACTTTCAAGCACCACTGTATGCTGATTTTCATGCATGTTTCGGCTAACGATGCCCAGAAGTGAGGACACTGCAATCCCATCATCGCTGTCAGGCCATTGTGCCATGCTCAGTGATGAGGACAAGGACATCCCAGCACCCCGTCCCACCACTCAGCAGGACTAGGAGTCGGACAGCAGCTCGGAGTCAAAGTGTGTTTCAATGCCCAACTGTTGGGCTATTTAGTTAGGATTTTTTACAATGTAATAAAATGCGTTATTCCCTTACGTTTTATTATTTGACATTTGCGTGGTAAATTAATTCATACTCAAAAACAGCAAATGAGGTGGTCTTCTTCCCTTCTACAATGCTACTTGCTACATGATTGGTTCCTTGGTTCCGCCCCAATATACTGTATATACCCAGAGTCTTGCCCCTATGGAATTTTTATGTCAGTTATTCATATCAAAAGCAGTATATAATGACAAAGTGTTGCCTGAAAGTACAGAAAATCATCATCGTTTAACTGAACGACTTCAACATTTATCAGGGTCAGAAGGAAAGTTGAACACCAGACCTCAGCTCATATCTGTGTTCTTGCTGGTTATCTTCATTATCCAGTGTAGTAAGATTATTCTTCCTTGTCTCTCTTTCTTCTCTGGCCTGTTTCTGTTCAGTTTTGCACTGCAAAGTCTGACAAATTTCCATTATTTAAACCAAGCTCAGTTTCAGCCTGGCAGCAGTGACCTGGTCCATGAGCTGGTACATTTATGAACACTGGCTATAGTGTAAGCACCATCAACACTTTAGTTTCACTAATTTCCACAGCAGGCTCTGAGTGGCATCACACTGCCAAGTCCATTAGTTTGGTTTTGTATGAAAATCCCAGGAATGCACTGGATTTTATTAGTTCAAATAATGGAAATTTTTGAAATGTCATCTTTTTTCTGTGAACGTTTTCTAAGAGTACAAATAAAACAATTTGTATTGCATAGCTAAGACTAGTAGGGTGTGTGTTTTTTATCTTTCAAATGTTAGTAATGTTAAGATTGAATAATTCCTAATGCATACACTAAGTAACACAATAGGCACTGTGTGAAAACCACTTAAATGTTCAGTATTAATTTTGGAAACAAAATTTTATGGAAATTATTCTGCGATCATCCACCACTGTTGTCTTGTGTGGGCGTCCAGGTCTTTTTGCATTGATGAGTTCACCAGTGCTTTCTTTCTTTCTCAGGATGTACCAAACTGTAGATTTTGCCACTCCTAATATTGTCGCAATTTCTTGGATGGGTTTTTTTCTGTTTTCGCAGCTTAAGGATGGCTTGTTTCACCTGCATGGAGAGCTCCTTTGACCGCATGCTTTCTTCACAGCAAAATCTTCCAAATGCAAGCACCACACCTCAAATCAACTCCAGGCCTTTTATCTGCTTAATTGAGAATGACATAACGAAGGAATTGCCCACACCTGCCCATGAAATAACCTTTGAGTCAATTATCCAATTACTTTTGGTCCCTTTAAAGGTCCCATGGCATGAAATTTTCACTTTCTGAGGTTTTTTAAATGTTAAAATGAGTTCCTCTGACCTTCTTAAGTCACCCTAGTGGCTAGAAATTTCATAATGTGTAAACAAAACTATGACCAATATTTGAGAATGGCGCATCAAAACGGCGCGTTGAGAAGCTCTTCCCTTGCCGACGTCAGCAAGGGAGATGATCCCCATGCCCCCCCTCTGGATTCCCACCCACTGTATGGATTGCTCGCCCAGCTCAAAAGTTGCCACCAAACATGGAAGTTGCACTGTACATGGATGTGACAACACAGAAAGGAGTCTGTTTTTACTGCCGACGGGAGAGCCCCTGAAGACGCAGCGGCTTAATTTTATTTACTTCAATAATACGCCGTCGAGTCTACCTAAGACGGTGTATGTTTGTCGGAAGCATTTTCCTGATGAATGTTTCCACAACTTGGGACAGTACAGGGCAGGTTTTGCACATCAACTGTCACTGAAGCCTGGGTCCGTACCAAGCATCCCTGCCGCATCAGCCACAAACAGCGAACAAGTAAGTGTATAACTGTTAAGTCGTTTTGCCGTGTTTTAAAATCGGTGCCACGTTAGCCTTGCAATGGCTACATTAGCTGTGCAGCTAACCGCTCCCTGCAGTTAGCCAGGTACTCTGCGCTACAAAACCAAAAAAGCATGCAGCATGCTCTGTTATAATAGCCAATCAAAACAGTTTTTACAAAGACACCCACATTCTTTTTTTTAAGTCACTCGTTCATTTTATTTGTTTGTTCAGTAAAAACCCAAACATTTGTTGAATTTATTTTATTTCCTCGCATCGCACCTTAATGACGTCAGCGCGCGGTATTTTTCCCTTCGCGGTTTGTTCCTTCTCTCTCGCCATAGTAAGACACCCACATCCGCTTGTTCTGACCCACTGGAGGTAGCGTCACAGTGCTGTTAGCCAATCAGAGATAACACGTTTACATGTCATGAATATTAATGATAAGACCCGCCCCCACCCTCTACCCTTCCCCGCCTCCTGCTTCTCATTAGCAAAACGATGCACTGGGAAAAGCGCTGAAATGGGGCTTTCTCCCAGGAGGCTATATCTATGTGCCGAGGGTTCATTTCGAGAAAGGCTGCGGATATAACATCCGGAAACCTCCACAAGCCCGTTTAAAGCATCAACAAACCACCATGCCATGGGACCTTTAAAAACAGGGTGGCACATGTTAAGGAGCTGAAACTCCTAAACCCTTCATCCAATTTTAATGTGGATACCCTCAAATGAAAGCTGAAAGTCTGGACTTTGTCCATTATATAACTATAACCTGAATATGTTTCAGTAAACAGGTAAAAAAACAAAATTTGCGTCAGTGTCCAAATATATATGGACCTAACTGTATATACCCAGAGTCTTGCCCCTCATGTCACGTGCGCTGCGTGCACACCACACATAGGGGTAGAAAGTGAGATGTACTTCTGTCTTGCGGGCCGCACAAATAGCAAGTGTGGAATACTTATGTAGTACTTCTGAGGCACGTCACTCAAACAACGACCGTGCGTCACTCATGCGACTGACTTGTATCCGCTAAAAGAGAAGCTGAAGACATAAACACACCTCTCTCTCTCTCTCTGAAGATTTCAGCTCTGACAGCACTCACTGACTCACCGTTGGAAGCGGTTCTCTTCTACACGTCCTCTGTCTTTGTCAGGAAACTTAAAGCTACAGTTTTACCTCTGACTGTTACAGTGAGCTGACACTGGAGACTCCTTCCTTAAGTTAAACAAACATCTTCCGACAGAAAACTTCACCATACCAATTATACCCTTTTTTTGTTGTTTTGTTAAATTACATCTTTTTAATCTCTTTATCATCGGGCTTAGATTATGTGACTCATCCACCGTACAAGTCCCTCTGAAAGAGCTGTTACTATAGAAACAGTACCATATTAGAATGAGTGCACTGTCAGAGCTGCTGTTATAGAAAATTAATCAACACCTTTTGATCAATCAGAATCCAGAATTCAACAGTTACATGGAATAATGTTATAGTGAGTATTTCTGCACTTCTCTGTTTCCATACAGGTATAAACACCTTTATAAGAGATTAGGAATGTGTTCATTCTTCTCATCACTGAATGGATTATAATAATAATATTTTGTGAAATAAGAGTTGTATCACCTATATCCACCAGTCTGTATCTCACATATGAGAGTGAATCTCTCCCTGATAAACACACACTCAACTGTTTTACTGACTTTACTGAGCCTTGTTCGACCTCACTGACCACAAATAACACCTACCTTTTAAAACTTATTTCAAGATTATTTAAAACATTATAGAATAACAAGGAATTGCAATAATTATGCAGTATTTTTATTCACACCCCTCCTAACTTCAAACCTGTTGAAAAAAGTGAAAATTTTATGCTGTACCTCTTACTGTAATGCTGACTTCATCACTGTAGTCTGTGTAGTAGTCTGTGTTTGTCCGTGCGTTCCGCCTGCGCGCTCCACACTGAAACCCGGTTTCTCCTGCAGTATCAACTGTCACATTGAGTGTGTTGGTGTCTGTAGCCACAATGTTCACAAACTGCGAATCCTGATTATATTTGTCCCAGAGAAACTGCCATCCAGCCCCCTGCTGCAGCTCACAGCTCAGAGTGATGGTGTCTCCAGTGTAGACGGAGCTCTGAGGATTCACTCTCACAGTCGCTTTGGGTTTTTCTGTTGGTATGAAATGATGAAGGTGTCAGAGCTGCTTTTCACTTCACAACAGAAGCAATAGATTCACTGTGCTCATTAAATGCTTTCAGAAATATTTCTAAAATAAACATTTATTTTTTTTCGCGGTCCAAATCCTGCGCTCTGATTGGCTGGCGAGCGGGTCTGTATCCTAAATGTTTGGCAGCATTTCTCAGGAGAATAGCATTAATTTTACAGCATGGATAGCGATAACGACAGTGTTCACAGCGAGAGCGAGTTTCACTACCCTGAGGAAGAAGAAATAAAATAAAACATTTCAGCAGAAAGCTAAAAACCTCTAACTTGCTCACAGTTTGATCTCATTAGTTAATGAGGCCCATTTTGGACCATGTTATCCTCATACATAATATTACGTTCGGTAAAAACTTTAAACCAGGACAATCTCTTCTTCAAAGTTTCACCAAATAGCTTTATTTATGCAATATAAAGGTCATAATACTGGATAACTTTGGTCGAGCAAAAACATGGCTGAATCCTGAATGACTCCTATTTGTATAAATAGGGCACTACATAGGCGGCAGAATGTAGTGTTTTTCCTGCCATGGAAGTGCACTTGTATACCGAGGAGGAAGCCATTTGCATTACAGCCGTGAATGAGGATTCAAAATGGCGGCTCGGCTCGGTTTCCCCTTTCGGGCGCTCTCGCTTTCTGTTAGAATTTGGGAAAGAAAAATAAATAAATATATTAAGAAAGAAACTGGTGCCGACGAGACAAACTAAACAAACAGGGACTCAGTTACTGACAGCTCAAAATCTGAACCCTAAAAAATAATGGAAACATATTAAATTAAAACAAAACCCCCACAGACTGACCTGATACAGTCAGTGTACCAGCATCACTGATCTCTGAATCCTGTCCTCTGCAGGTGTAGGAACCACCGTCAGAGTCACCAACATACCAGATATTTAACTCCTTTGAGGTTATAGATCCTCCAGCTGTGTAGAGGCTATTATTATTCTTATACCAGCTGTATGGCCGCTGAGTGTCTCCTCCTCCCTGTGTGTCACATCTGAGAGTAACATGCTCTCCAATGAACACATGTGCATCAGGCTGAATGGACACCACAGCTTTAACTCTCCCTGCAATAATAATAATGATAATAATAAAAACAGAGTATATTACATTATCTTTATTTTGTTTGTATTTTGTTTTGTACAGCAGTCTCACATAACATTTTGTTAAGGGCCTTGAGGAAATTGGTTCCGGGGGGAAGTGACCATGGGGAGGAGAAAAGAGGAACACGGGGAGAGAGGAGAAAAAGACGTGAGAGGAGTGAAGAAGTTGTATGCAAGTGTTCGGTCTGCAATAAACTGAATTTCTGTAAACCGCCTGTAGCCCGTTTATTCCACGCCCCGGTAAGGAGGACGGGAGTTTCCACGCACTTGCGCCAACTTTTAGGGTTACAGGCTGGTGTCAGCGGTGTTTTCGTTGTTACTGGAAGATTCGTGGTTTTTTTTGACCGAGCAGTGGGCTAAGTTACTGGGGCTAGCTGAGTTTGACAGTGAGTGCATTTTGGATGAACACTGCTAATCACTGAGTGCTTATGCAAGTCACAACGTTTATCAGCTGCTAGTCTTCCAATCTCAGGCGACGAAACATGAGCTCCGATGAGGAAGTTGTGCTGTTTGCTCCACAAAATGCATCTACAACTGAAGCAAATAGGAACGAGGACGCTGCTAATGTTAGGCTGGGTGAGTCTACTGCTGGGGACCAATGTAATTCAATTAAAAAAACCTTTTTATTTGTCACATGCACACTTCATGAACAGTGAAATTCATCCTCTGCATTTAACCCATCTGAAGAAGTGAACACATGCACACACACTCAGAGCAGTGGGCAGCCACACACAGCGCCCAGGGTGCAGTCAGGGGTTCGGTACCTTGCTCAAGGGCACTTCAACCCAAGGCCACCCCACGTTAACCTAACTGCATGTCTTTGGACTGTGGGGGAAACCCACGCCAACACGGGGAGAACATGCAAACTCCACACAGAAAGGCCCTCACCGGCCACTGGGTTTGAACCCGGAACCTTCTTGCTATGAGGCGACTGTGCTAACCACTACACCACCATGCTGCCCACGGTCACAGTAAGGACAAAGAAAGTTTTTCTCTGTGGAAAGCCAGGTTAGAGCTCACTGTACAAGCGTGTCCTGCGTCTCAGCAACAGAATTTAGCTACCATTTTGCCAACTAGGCTAAGCGGCGATGCCTTAGCATACTGGTTATCACTGCCACCCGCCACACTGAAGGACTATGATGCGTCTGTTTCCCGACTGACTGATGTTTTTGGCGGCAAGCAGTTTTGCAACATTTTCAGACTTTTGTGAATGCCCGTCAGCGCATGCCGAAGGAGCTGCTTGAAGTTTTTGCTGCAGAGATAACTAGGCTAGTTTTTGAAGCGTTTCCAAATTATGGAAAGCCGGCTATAACTATGGAGCGGTTCTGACGATTTGTTGCTGGACTAGACCCAGTTTTGCAAGTGAAGTGCCACGAACATGGGGCTACCACGTTGGAGGAGGCCCTAGCAGTGGCGTGTAAGTGGGAGCGAGCACAAGAAGCACTTCGGCTTGCACAACCACAGAATGCAGCCACCACTATTTCCAGTTCTAACACTGGCTCACAACCAGTTGCACACCTCACAACAAGGGTGTCCACCAAAGCAGCAGCATCCTCAGACCAAACCCCTGATGTATTATCAGCCATCAAACAACTGTCAGCGGAAGTCCAGACCTTGAGGTTGGCGGTGACTGACTTAAAACGACACAAGTCTTCACCATCCAGGCATGAGGACTTCAGGCAGCACCAGCGCTCACCAGAATGGTCCCCTCATCATCGGGGAAGAGCAGCTTCACGCTTCTTTCCGCATGCATCACCGCAGAGATATCAACATTATGCTGGGTCACCAAGGTGTGGCTTCTCGCCGGAGCAGGGGTATTCTCACCACCATCAATCCCCAGACCAAAGGGGAAGACGCTACCCCAGCTCACCCCCATCTTCGCCACGTCAAGGACCCCAGCGTTTCTCCAGTAGCCGGGACGGCTACAACAGCCATCAGAGCCGGGAACCAATTTCCTCAAGGCCCTTAACAAAATGTTATGTGAGACTGAGTATGAGTAAATAGTTTTGGCACCTCTTGATGCACACAATAAAATTTGTTACCTTGTTAGTATTGAACCAAATGTTGACAAATTTGTTGGGGGGCAAATTGACATTATGAATTTTCTGCACCTGCAAGCTTTAACTTTAAAAAATATCCAGGTTTAGAATTAAGACCGACTGTAACATTTAAACATTTTATTACATCAGTAACATGTTCATGTGTAACATATCTGAGTAAAAACCACAGAAATATTCCCTGTCCTGACTTACCAGGCAAGTGAGAAGTGCTGTTATAGAAAAAATTAAAATAAAAAACTCTGGTATGGTGTGATTTGGCCTGGTGTGAAGCAGAGGGCTCTGATTTATACTTTGTACCTTCAGATGCAGCAGCACACTCACTGTGTATCTTATGTACATCCAGAACATTTAAAAACAACATTCACAAGATACAAGAGCCAAAAAATCTTTGTCAAGTTTCCAAGTCAAACTGTAAAATGTTTAATGTCACTGTGCATAAAAATCCCTAAACACACTGATGCACTCTGTCTCTAAGGGAACTTTCCTCTGCTGTCGTGATTGTCATGACCTGTGTCTCAAATCTAAAATTCAGACCTTATATTCAAAAGTATTTACTAATCTAGAGAATCCTGATGGCTGGTACACAAATCAGACCTTTTGACCTTCCCAAGCTACTTTGAGTGCTTGCTAAGATCATACAGTCAATTAAAAAAAATTGCTTTGAGATTTTGCTCATGTTATCTGCCTTGGTTTATCCCATCGCTTCATTCACTCATGTTTGCTAGTTATAATGTCAGTACAATAAGCTTGCTTAGACATCAGAATGAGCAACATACTGAAAAACTGCAGAGAATTTCCTGCTGAGGGTCTGTTAGAAGAGTTTACAGCAGAACAGGACATGACTTTGCTGCAGAACTGTAAAGAGATTCAGGTGTGTGTTGGAAAGTGAATGTGTGTTCATGAGGCTCGATTGTCATGTCCAAAACTGTCAATCAGCTCATCAACCACACCCTGTTTTATCACCAAATAACACCAATAAAATTCATTGATCATGAGATAAGATTTTGAGGCCGATCTCAGGGTCCATTTATAAAAATGACAGCACTTTTGCTGAAAATAATTGGGGTGAGATGTAACTTAAAATGGAAGTTTGACACTTTTCCCATAGAGTAACATAGAAATGGGCGGGGTTACAACTGTACTGCAGCCAGCCACGAGAAGGTCTCAGAGACAATTTTGGCTTTACTTTTGAATCCCTGTTACTATGACAACCCATATATACAGTCATATATATATATAATAAATATAATAAATATATATATATATATATATATATATATATATATATATATATATATATATATAACTGGTTTTGCTGGGATCATAGTTTGTGAAGTACGTCCACATCATTGTTGCTTTGTGTCGTCTGTTCATTAATGCAATAACATACACTAAGCTCATGTCACATGGGATCACCTGGCTTTGTCTGTTCATACTGGAGCATTTTTAGTACCAGTATTGATGCATCTCTAAAGTAAAGGGATTTTTATGTCAAATTAAAGAACCACAGTGAAACTCATGTAAAAGTATTCCCATCAGAATTTTTGTTGGTCATTGTTTTCTTATTTTATTACCATTATTTATCTGAAATGAACATAATTCTTCTGAATGATTATTAAACAACGAGTAACAAATTCTACACAACCTTTATAGCCCCATTAGAAAGAAGAAATTTACACAATATAAAGGATCAAGTGTATACAGTATAAATCACCTTGAACATGGGCCACTGGTATCAGTGAAACCAGCACTAAAAAGGGAACAGAAACAGAAAACATGACGTAAATCTGAAAATTATTCAGTATGTTCATGGAAACAGCACATTGTAGACACAAAAGATTCAATCTTATTCAGAAAATCTAAACTACCAGCTGTAAGAAATACAACCCCGATTCCAAAAAAGTTGGGACAAAGTACAAATTGTAAATAAAAACGGAATGCAATAATTTACAAATTTCAAAAACTGATATGGTATTCACAATAGAACATAGACAACATACCAAATGTCGAAAGTGAGACATTTTGAAATTTCATGCCAAATATTGGCTCATTTGAAATTTCATGACAGCAACACATCTCAAAAAAGTTGGGACAGGGGCAATAAGAGGCTGGAAAAGTTAAAGGTACAAAAAAGGAACAGCTAGAGGACCAAATTGCAACTCATTAGGTCAATTGGCAATAGGTCATTAACATGACTGGGTATAAAAAGAGCATCTTGGAGTGGCAGCGGCTCTCAGAAGTAAAGATGGGAAGAGGATCACCAATCCCCCTAATTCTGCACCGACAAATAGTGGAGCAATATCAGAAAGGAGTTCGACAGTGTAAAATTGCAAAGAGTTTGAACATATCATCTACAGTGCATAATATCATCAAAAGATTCAGAGAACCTGGAAGAATCTCTGTGCATAAGGGTCAAGGCCGGAAAACCATACTGGGTGCCCGTGATCTTCGGGCCCTTAGACAGCACTGCATCACATACAGGCATGCTTCTGTATTGGAAATCACAAAATGGGCTCAGGAATATTTCCAGAGAACATTATCTGTGAACACAATTCACCGTGCCATCCGCCGTTGCCAGCTAAAACTCTATAGTTCAAAGAAGAAGCCATATCTAAACATGATCCAGAAGCGCAGACGTCTTCTCTGGGCCAAGGCTCATTTAAAATGGACTGTGGCAAAGTAGAAAACTGTTCTGTGGTCAGACGAATCAAAATTTGAAGTTCTTTATGGAAATCAGGGACGCCGTGTCATTCGGACTAAAGAGGAGAAGGACGACCCAAGTTGCTATCAGCGCTCAGTTCAGAAGCCTGCATCTATGATGGTATGGGGTTGCATTAGTGCGTGTGACATGGGCAGCTTACACATCTGGAAAGACACCATCAATGCTGAAAGGTATATCCAGGTTCTAGAGCAACATATGCTCCCATCCAGACGACGTCTCTTTCAGGGAAGACCTTGCATTTTCCAACATGACAATGCCAAACCACATACTGCATCAATTACAGCATCATGGCTGCGTAGAAGAAGGGTCCGGGTACTGAACTGGCCAGCCTGCAGTCCAGATCTTTCACCCATAGAAAACATTTGGCGCATCATAAAACGGAAGATACGACAAAAAAGACCTAAGACAGTTGAGCAACTAGAATCCTACATTAGACAAGAATGGGTTAACATTCCTATCCCTAAACTTGAGCAACTTGTCTCCTCAGTCCCCAGACATTTACAGACTGTTGTAAAGAGAAAAGGGGATGTCTCACAGTGGTAAACATGGCCTTGTCCCAACTTTTTTGAGATGTGTTGTTGTCATGAAATTTAAAAATCACCTAATTTTTCTCTTTAAATGATACATTTTCTCAGTTTAAACATTTGATATGTCATCTATGTTCTATTCTGAATCAAATATGGAATTTTGAAACTTCCACATCATTGCATTCCATTTTTATTTACAATTTGTACTTTGTCCCAGGCGGCACGGTGGTGTAGTGGTTAGCGCTGTCGCCTCACAGCAAGAAGGTCCTGGGTTCGAGCCCCGGGGCCGGCGAGGGCCTTTCTGTGCGGAGTTTGCATGTTCTCCCCGTGTCCACGTGGGTTTCCTCCAGGTGCTCCGGTTTCCCCCACAGTCCAAAGACATGCAGGTTAGGTTAACTGGTGACTCTAAATTGACAGTAGGTGTGAGTGTGAATGGTTGTCTGTGTCTGTGTCAGCCCTGTGATGACCTGGCGACTTGTCCAGGGTGTACCCCGCCTTTCGCCCGTTGTCAGCTGGGATAGGCTCCAGCTTGCCTGCGACCCTGTAGAAGGATAAAGCGGCTTGAGATAATGAGATGAGATGAGACTTTGTCCCAACTTTTTTGGAATCGGGGTTGTACAGAAGTCACTATTCTGCTCATTAATGCCTTTATTTAATGAAAATTGCTTTATTTAAAGTAAATATTATGATTAAAAGTGTGATAATCTCAGCACTGGGACATAAACCCATGTCCTAATGACACAAACTCATCACTCAGGACATTCAGACTGCAGATGGAGAACTTTATACCCCACCACTCACTCTAATGAAGACACAAAGAGAACATTTACTCACAGAGCATCACCGGGAGTGGACTGAGCTCCATCCTGTAACTCTAATGACTGACTGAATGAGGTGTGGTGTGTGTTCAAGTCTCCACACTTCCTGTGGTTTCTCGCTTTCAATCACACTACAAGGAAAGAAAGAGAGGATGAGTGTATCCCAGATCTTTAACTTCTCTTTTAGTGTGTACAGGCACTGTATCTGCTCTTCCTTCCTCTTTCCAGAAAAATCTTCAATACTTTGTTTTTCTCAAACTCTCACATACAAAAAAGAGCGCACAGTAGAGACTCCACTGCATTAAATCAAGAGAAGCTTAAAGCTTGACAAGCTACAATTTCTAGGTTGCTCATCTTTCATCCAACTTCAAGCTCCTTTGAGTTTAGTGTTTAATTTTCAAAGCATTGCTGGGATATTTATGAATGTTAGTTTCAAAATGATGTGGCCATCTAAGTCAATCCATCCTTCCATTATCTGTAGCTGCTTATCCTGTGCAGGGTCGTGGGCAAGCTGGAGCCTATCCCAGCTGACTATGGGTGAGAGGTGGGGTACACATTCAAACATAATAACATTCATAAATTATTCAAAACCTAGATGTTTTTGGACTGTAGGGGAAACCGGAGCACCTGGAGGAAACCCACACAGACAGAACATGCAAACTCCACACAGAAAAGCCCCCATCAGCCATTGGCCTCGAATCCAGAACCTTCTTGCTGTGAGGCGATAGTGCTAACCACTACACCACCATGCCAAGCTATCCAAGTGTGAAAGATATTTATTTCTGTACGTAGTTTCTCAGAAGCCCAATTCATGTGTGTATTATTATTGTTCTTCTGTGGTGGTTTATAAATAGAGTAGTAAATATCAAAACAGTTCAACTGAAAGAAAAAGTGGAAATAAAGTAAGAGTGTCTGTTTAAGCATAAACGTTTAAGACAGATCACTTGTGAGAGGGAGGTAATTCATAAACTCACAGAACACTTTACAGACATCCCAACCTGCCAAAATTCATTTCAGGGACACCCCCCGCCCAGAAAATTTTGGATTTGGTTGATGTGATTTCCTGCATTCTGGTGGATTTTGGGGTGGCCTTTTGGAGATGAACAATACCCGAATTCACTCAATTCACTCAGATTCATAGCTGACACCCTGGCTTGGGGACTTAGCTGCCCCCAACCCATAAACTATGATAATTACAATGTGCCATATATTAAGCTCCTTACTGATGCCCCTTTTCCACCAAATCAGTTCTAGGGCTGGTTTGGGGCCAGTGCTGCTGCGGGTTCACAACTCGTTCAACTTGCAAGCCAGCTGAGAACCAGTTTGCTTTTCCATAGCTCGGGGTGCTAAGGGGAGCCACGTCATTACGTCACTGTATATGTCAGTTACGTCGCTGCGTTTGCATAAACCTTGGCGCAAACATTGAAGCAACAACACCACGGAGAAGAAGAAGCAGCAACAACAATGGATGACTTCACGTTTGTACAGCTGCTGCTTCTGGCTTTACGGTGCTTCACTGGGATCAGAAAATGGCAGATCCAATGTGTTTGTGTTGATTGACAGGTTTTGATTGGATGGTGATTATGTTCTAGGAGACAGGTAATAACCTAATAACGTTTTGACTCTTATACTTACACTGAATGTGAGATGGTTATGTCAGCCTTTGTTATGAGCTGACGTTAGCCGGTGTTATGTCCCTGCTGGAATCGTCACAAATTCACAAACATATTACTGCCGATTTTTAAGTCGCCGCTCATATCTACCACAGCGGTAGATATGAGGATGCTTAGCTCTGTAATGAACTTAACTGACTGAAGTGAATGTAAACAAACTGCATGGAAATACAAGTGAATGGTTTATGTTTAACCTCGTTTCTTTAACCCTTATGCCTCACTAAGGACATTTTGGGCTTGTCAGTTGTTAATTTTCTTTATTATTTTGACTGTGTTCATACATATAGAAATATAATAAGGTCAATAGAATATAAAGTATGGCAAATGTGCTGTACATTAACTCCACAAGTAAATGTAACACTTATGTTTCCAACACTCACACATGCACATTTATTTCTCAATACACATCCCACTCTAATCTAACGGGAAAAAGAGGCACAAGGGTTAAGTACCATGATGAATATTTGTTTGAGTATTGATGACTCTCCACACAACATGTTTATTTACCTATACATTTTTCTCTTTACAGGTAATCTTGCGACTGATGGCAAGGCAGAGATCACATGTCTGGGCACACCCAAGATCTCGCTACTGGTGGGACACAATTGTTCCTGATTTCACCTCTCACCAGTTCGTGCAGAATTTCCGTGTGTCCCGAGAGTCATTTGAGTATATCTGCAGTCGGGTGAGGCATGTCTTGGGGAGAAGGAACACAAATTACCGTTTGTGTCCCCCAAACCAGAAGCGGGTGGCTATTGCCATCTGGAAGCTGGCCACTGGCGGTGAATACAGGACCATCAGCCATCTTTTTGGAGTAGGCATGAGCACCGTCTTTAATTGCGTTCAGAATTTCTGTAACACAGTCATCAAGGTGCTGCTCCCTGCCCACATTACATGCCCTGATGCTGAGAGGTTAGTGGAAATGGCTGCTCTCTTTCAGAGTCATTGGAGAGTGCCACAGTGTGTTGGTGCAATAGATGGAAGCCATATTCCCATTATAGCACCAGAACAGTATCCCTGAAACTTCTACAACCGGAAGGGATGGCATTCAGTTGTTCTGCAAGCAGTTGTAGATGGCAGAGGATTTTTTCTGGGATGTGTGTGTTGGCTTTCCAGGGAGTGTGCATGACGCAAGAGTCCTAAAACAGTCACATTTGTGGGAAGTCCTAAGTGACAGGGAATTTCTAGGTCAAAGCAAAGTGACCATCTCTGGCTGTGAGGTTGGACATTACCTGATAGGTGATCCAGCCTACCCCATGCAGAACTGGCTGATGAAACCCTTTTCTGACACTGGCAGATTGACCCCTGAACAACACACCTACGATTACAGATTCAGCAGTGCATGATCGGTTGTGGAAATGGCATTTGGGAGACTGAAAGGACGGTGGAGGTGCCTACTAAAAAGAAATGACTGCAAGCTGGAACTGTGCAAGAAAATGGCGCTGACCTGCTGTGTCCTTCGTAACATCGGTGAGGAACATGGTGACAATTTCACTGAGGAGCACCAAGACAGACATGCCAACATCCAGCCTCCTCTTCAGGCATTACCTGAACATGGCAGTCAAGAAGGGGCTGACATTAGAGCCGCTTTAATGGCCTACTTTAACAGAGGGAACAAGTAATTTGTTTGGTTATTTTGCTATTTACTTCATGTCAATGTTGTTTAATTGTTCAGTTCGATAAGTTCATAGAAATGAGTCATTTATTTGTAAATAAAGTGACTGAAAAAGGTAGCTTGTTGAGTTCTTTCATTACTTGTTTTCACAAGCTCTATCCAGCTTTACTTGTACTAATTACACAGTTAAAATAATTTTACATCACTAGTGAAAACATATACAAGCAGACATGTCTCTTTAGAAAAAACATTTATTTACATAGTGCATAGAAACACAACATAAAGTGACGTGAACAGTGCAAAGGTGCAAAACAAGAAAAGTGGCGTGATTATTTTCTGGCTTGCGCCTCCATTACAGACACTATGCCACGGGCGCAGATAGAGGGGGGGACGGGGGGGATTCGTCCCACCCAGATTTAAATTCACCTCGTTTGGTCCCCCCCACTTATAGGGAGGAAAAAACATCTATGCTGTCTTTATTTGCATAAGGCAAACCTCATGGAAAAATCAAAAGACTAATTACCATTCGGTTTATTGAGGTGCACAGCAGTACATACATAGTTGCAACTGCGCAGACTGCACAGGTTGCGAGCTAGAGCTTGGTTGCTATAGTTACCCACAACAAGTTTGACAGGCATATCGGGGACAGCTCCTCCTAGTTCAGGACCCCAACACGGCATGATGAAGGGTGCCAAAAGGCAGAAAAAGACTGCATCGTTTTTTAAAAAAAAAAAAAAAAACGACTGTAAGTAAACTGTGCCTTACTTTATCATATCACCTTGCAATTTTTTGATAGTCTGTTCAAAGTAATGTCGTAGTGAAAGTAAAATCGTACGGAGTAGAGAAGCCTTTCTGGTAGCCTCCTTCTTTCGGTGGCAGCCTGTAGATACAGTGCTCAGAAGGCAGTTTTAATGTTTAATCTGGCATTCCCTGCCATAATTTCAGCGAGCATATTGTTTCATAAGGAAACTTTGCGAAGAGTTGTTGACTGACTGCCGCTCACGCAACACACAGGCATAGTTAGAAAGTCAGGATGCACTGGTTTACACTTTACACACACACACGTAGCCCAGCCTCTCGCTATGTTTAACAGTTGGAACTTAGCGGTTTTAAAACTAGTTTTCCTAGGAACTAGTTGTGCGAGGAACTAGTGTTCCTCGCACAACACATGTTGGGGGTGGGGTTGGTTTGCTGGCAGCTTTGTCCCCCCCAGTTCAAAAAACGTATCTGCGCCCCTGCACTATGCGCCCCATTATACTGAGGAACGCACTGTTGTCTGCCTCCAGCTTGTGCAGCAAGGCATCGTTCAATTCCTTGCTGTGCTGCAGGAACTTCTCGTCCGCCCGCTCAAGGTATTCCAGGAGCTCAATGTTGCTGTCTTGCTTCCTCTTAGCTGTGTACAAGAACAGAATAATGAGTTTAAAAGTTTGTATTAAGTCATACAGTAAGTAGATTAACACAGGTTCAGCAATACAATATAAGAAACATGTCAGCTCAGCAATAAGAGCATTAGTTAACTGTTTACAGTTGGTAGGGGATTTTATATGAATGACTGATCACTTATACAGCATGTATTTATATTATAAAGTCACACTATTAGGTATATATCCATGTTTGCATAGTATCCAGTGAGACAGACTACTGGATACTCAGCACAACAACTTACCAGGTCTGGTCTGCTACGATTGTCCTGAGCTGCTGGATGATGCAGGAGAGCTGCAGTGGCGTGGAGACATCAGGTCCTCGTCCCCAATGGTGGACAACTCTATAAACCACATAAAAACAGCCAGTGTTGGGAAAGTTCACTTTCTACATAAACTATTTCAAAGTTCAGTTCACAAATTTTAAAATGAGCTAGTTCAGTTCATACCGTAGTTCATAATGAAAAATTTGGAACCAAGTTCACAGTTACAAAAATTAACTAGTGAATGAAACTATGCGTCAGATTTCATTATAACATTATACAAACAAACATTAACTGAAGTAACTAAAACTTTATGCAAGGCGAAAATGTTTGAAAAGAAACTTACCAGGCTCTGATTGCGGCACCATCGCCTCCAGCATCGCCGTCGCTGAATTTAAGGCTCCGGTGGCGTTATTTGCCGGTCTATCGCTGAGGACCGAGTCCAGAATATCGAAGGTGTTCTTCCTCGGCCGCCCGTTGCCGCTTCGACCGAGGTCCTTTTTTTGGTCCCTGTAGTCTTTCTTCAGCTTCTTTAATTTGTTGCCGATCTGCTCAAGAGTACGTTCGTACCCCGCCGCAGCCATCTCTTTTTGTATTTGGTGTAATACGGGCTTGGTCCACGTAGCACCAGTGTTGGGCACGTTACTTTCAAAAAGTAATTAGTTATAGTTACTAGTTACTTGTCCCAAAAAGTAACTGAGTTAGTAACGGAGTTACTTTGTCATAAAAGTAACTAATTACCAGGGAAAGTAATTATTCCGTTACATTTTGTTCCCCCTCAAAAAAAAAAAATCAAATTCAATTAGTGTAATCATAATAAAAGTGAATGTTAAATGTGTTTAATGACTGAAATGGACACTTAACAGAACCAATTAGTAACGTTATCTACACTATATTAATAGTTTTGTGGGACAATGTGAGATAAGACATCTATCAAATGTAATATATTTTTGTAGTTATTAAAATTGTTACTAATTACTGGCCACTGACGAGGACAAACGCTTTGTTCCTCGACATAATGTGCATTGCACGTAAACACTCTTGCCTTTTATTTCAAGTAATGAAAAGTAATGCTGTATTTCCAATGTGAAAGCGCAGTGCTGGGCTGACCGCTCGCCATCGCTGGGTCTTCTGATTGAAAGAGTGCGCAGTAGTGCAGTAGGCGTGGCCTACCTACGTATGTTGTCCAAATCTACTCTGATTGGCTTACTGTGCCGTTGTCTCGCGTCTCCCCGCCCCACAGCAGAGTAGAGCAGCTTTAATAAAGTAACGCATAGTATTTTATTGTAAGTAACAGGAACGGCGTTATAACGATGTAAAAAGTAATTAGTTAGATTACTCGTTACTAAAAAAAGTAACGCCGTTAGTAACGCCGTTTATTTCTAACGCCGTTATTCCCATCACTGCGTAGCACCCTCCAGTTTCGCCTGGACGTCATCTGTGGACCATATCGCTAGGAGACAGATTGTCTCCTCCACAGAACACTGTTGCTTTACTGCATCCATGATATCTCGTTGCTTAAAAATGGCGACCTTTCACAGTCTTGTTATTGTTGTTGGTCTTAACAACTCCGCCCCGCCGCTGACGTAAGCGGTTCTTTCCTCTGGCCCAGCAAAGAGTTGGTGCTAGCCTGGAACCGGTTTTTCTGGCCCCAGAGCCAGTTCTTTGTCAGTGGAAACAGAAAACCTGGTTCCAAACTAAGCACTGGCCCCGAACCAGCCCTGGAACTGATTTGGTGGAAAAGGGTGAATCTGGACGATCGATCGATCGATCGATAGATAGATAGATATTTTACCACAGAACATTCCTTTACTTAGATACCAAAACACAGATGAATATAACAGAACAATGAATGAATTGCATGAATGACAATGAATGTAATTGTACATGTAGGCCTAGGCCTAAAGGGCTCTTTCCTTTCCTCTGTTCTATGCCTGTTCCTTTTGCAAGCTTTCATTGTATTTAGAGGCTGCTTGCTTTGCAGATTTGAGCAATTTTCCAGACACCTCCACCTCGTAGCACTCTGTGTCAATAAACTTGTGAATCTGATGTCTCATCTCATTATCTCTAGCCGCTTTATCCTGTTCTACAGGGTCGCAGGCAAGCTGGAGCCTATCCCAGCTGACTACGGGCAAAAGGCGGGGTACACCCTGGACAAGTCGCCAGGTCATCACAGGGCTGACACAGACAATTCACACTCACACTCAAATTCACACTCACATTCACACCTACGGTCAATTTAGAGTCACCAGTTAACCTAACCTGCATGTCTTTGGACTGTGGGGGAAACCGGAGCACCCAGAGGAAACCCACGCGGACAACATGCAAACTCCACACAGAAAGGCCCTCGCCGGCCACGGGGCTCGAACCCGGACCTTCTTGCTGTGAGGCGACAGCGCGAACCACTACACCACCGTGCTGCCCTGAATCTGATGTCTTGCAAGATTAACAAGTATTTGGTGAGACATCTGACCCCTAAATTCTGTCTTGATGTGACGCACCATGCTGAATGCCCTTTCCCCGTCACAGTTAGAATTTGGCAGCACCAATCGCAGCTTCATCAGCTGATAGAGCTCCCTGAATCTCAACAGCCCTGAGCTCACAGATGTGACTTTGGACAGCTTCCCCTAGCACTCATCAACTGGTAAATTCTCATAATTTGGCGCCAGTGCTTCCAGGTTAGATGACACATAATCCAGGACTTCTATGGAGCTGTTCTCTGGCATCTGCCTTCATTACATTTGGAAATCTTTCTGCCAAAATCAAAATCTGCTCTGGTTTCACATCATGGTTCTCAAGATTGAGCACTGACAGATTCATCAAGATTTGATCTCTCACTGGGAATTTTTACTTTATTTTTTAAAAGATTCTGACAAAGAATGCTCTCCCCTCTCTGTAGAATTGCTTTGTCTTGTGACTGGAGAGTGCTGATTTTCACATCGGAAAATCACATATTTGATGGAAGATGGGTATGATGTGTTAATAGTACCTGAAGACACAGTATTAATTGAACAGCGGACATTTGGCTCATGTTGTGAGAGAATCATTTTCAGAGCCTATGAGCACAGAAAAACCCGATGAGTTAGTTGAAAGAGATAACAAGATGGTGTGTCCATTCATTTTGACTGTAGATGGCTCTGGCAAAACCAGAGGTGGAGGTTTGTGCATTTATATAACTAGAGCTTGGTGTACAAACTCTGTTGTCGAGAGACACTGCTCACCTAACGCAGAGTTTCTCATGGTTAAATGTAGACCTTTTTATCTCCCAAGAGAACTCACATCAGTTATAGTTACTGCTGTATATACACACCACCAGACGCTAATGCTAAGCTTGCAATGGGAGAATTGCATGCAGCCATTAGCAAACAGCAGGAAATGCACTCAGAGGCTGCCTTTATTTTTGCAGGTGACTTTAAATCACTCCAACTTGAAGACAGTACTTCCCAGACTGCATCAACATGTTACCTGCCACACAAGAGGAAATAAGACACTGGACCATGTTTTTTCAGTGGACAAAAAGGCAATGACAAGATTCAGAAATATACAGGGAAGTTGATCACAGAGTGATAAATTAATCTTGTAATGGCTTATTCCTTCGTGCTAATCCCGTGATTATTGTAGGGACTTGACCTTAAAATTTCAAACAGGTTCAATTCACCTGAAAATCAGCCCTCTGTAAAGGGACACCGCAAGAAGATCATAGGCTTTGGAATTTTGAAAAAAATTTTTTATGGTTGCAGAGATATGATGATTTTAGTAAAAAATAAATAAATAAATAAAAATGGTAATTTCGCACTGACCCCCAACACACACACACACACACACACACACACCTCTACTTAATGTCGTAGCACAAAATAGAAAGGGTGTATATGGTCCTAATTGGCTCTGTTAGAACCAGAAAAGGTTGTAGTTTTATGAGCGACTTAGTTTTGGAGGTGAATCCGAACAAATTCCTGCCTGTTGCGCAACACCTGCTCCTGCCGCTCCAGCACTGTAAAATGAAAGTAATTTATTGCCATTATTTAGCCTTGTGCCTAGCAAGTGAGCTTACAAAGATGACAATTACAAAGAGACACTGCTTTATCACCACTGTGAAAGTTGAACACAAAAAAACCCAACAACAATGATTTGTACCATGTATTAATTTCCTGGGATGGCACGGTGGTGTAGTGGTTAGCGCTGTCGCCTCACAGCAAGAAGGTCCGGGTTCGAGCCCCATGGCTGGTGAGAGCCTTTCTGTGCGGAGTTTGCATGTTCTCCCCGTGTCCACATGGGTTTCCTCCGGGTGCTCCGGTTTCCCCCACAGTCCAAAGACATGCAGGTTAGGTTAACTGGTGACTCTAAATTGACCGTAGGTGTGAATGTGAGTGTGAATGATTGTCTGTGTCTATATGTCAGCCCTGTGATGACCTGGCGACTTGTCCAGGGTGTACTCCGCCTTTCGCCCGTAGTCAGCTGGGATAGGCTCCAGCTTGCCTGCGACCCTGTAGACCAAGATAAAGCAGCTAGAGATAATGAGATGAGATGAGATTAATTTCCTGGGTTCCAGAAAATGGCTGGAGCAGCTGTTACTCTTCTTCATGCTCTATGCACTGACTGACTGGTCGATAGGTTTGGGATGAAGCTTGCTCTAGATTCCGTGAGATTGTATGTAATGTGCGGGCATCAGGGAGCTGCTATCAATATGCGGGAGACTCCTGGAACTTCCGGGAGACTTGGGATGTCTGAGTTTATGAGGAAAACCTGCTCATTCATGCAATTATCCATCATCCAATCAAGTGACAGTAGCACAGTGTATTAAATCATGCAGATACAGGTGGGGCCACAGCTAGGAATTCTGGGCTCCTCTGGAAGAATAGTGCAGTCGGACTAATGAACAAATATACAGAGAAGTTCAATAGGGGAAAATGTGTTCTTAGAGATTTTAAAGTAATTTCCTCATTAACACTGTGTGCTCTCAGTTCACAGTTCATACCTGAAACTACTAATAGTACCTACTATTATTTGCATGATCATGCCCAGCACATAAGATGAGCCAGCTAACCTCATTGACTTGCTATTTAAAGCTAGGGTAGGTCATTTTTGAGAAACCAGATTTTGAAAGTATCCAACTGAAAAATCCCACCCCCTCCCTTTAGCCCTCCCTCCAAAAACACATGAAAGTGCACTGTAATTGGATCAGACTCCAGCTCAGAATGAAACATGGACTGTGGAACACATTTTGAATTGGTCAGGCCCATCAGTTCCCCAACCAATAAAATTAAATATTTTTAGTGAATTTGATTGGCTTATAGAGCAGTCACATGAATTCAAATGTTTCTTTCTTTGTTTCTTTATTTCTAATCACATTTTCCTTTGCAACTGATTCGAAGACACATTGGCGAAATGGTGGATTTCTCAGGTATGTTTATAACTTATAATTTCTCCTTTTCTACCTTTATCATTTGCTTAATGTGTGAAGATTCTTGAAAATAAATACAGATATATAAATACAGATATATCCACCATTTCGCACGTGAATTTCTTTCGGCGGCGACCAACTTGAGTTGAAAAAACTCTCTTTTATGGCCAATGATTCACTTTAACTTTTGACAGAAGTTAAAACCACCAACTTTTTCCAAGTACACACAAAAATGCGGGTCAAAAAATACAGTAGAAAAGGTAAAAACAGCTATTATAGAAATGGATTGCTTCGCATCACCAGTCAAACTCTTATGGTTGTCAAGGAAAGTCAAGTTAGCTTGCCCACCACATGCTTGTTGCCATGGAGAAAATTGACAATTCCTGCAAATGGCCTATTGGATCAGACTCCAGCTCAGAATGAAACATGGACTGTGGAACACATTTTGAATTGGTCAGGCCCAACAGTTCCCCAACCAATAAAATTAATTATTTTTTTCGTGGTCTGGTTTCCATCAAATCATGTGCTCTGATTGGCTCGCGAGCGGTCCAGAATCCTCTGATATCGACCCTGGTTATAGACCTTTGGAGACTCGCTCATTCACAACAACAAACATAGTAGCAATTTTTGGCAATGTTTATTTTTGCATTTCTCAGTATAATAGCATTAATTTTACAGCATGGATAGCGATAATGGCAGTGTTCACAGCGAAAGCAAATTTTAGTACCCTGATGAAGACAAAATAAAAAAAACATTTCAGGAGAAAGCTGAACACCTGTAACTGTTGCTAACGCCGAGCAAAAACATGGCTGTCTCCTGAATGACTCAATTTTGCATAAATAGACCCTTCCCACTGACGTCACCGGAAACCGGAAGTAAACAAACCCTGCGCCATATTGGAAGACCAACAAACTCGTGATTAGGGGGAAATAACGGCAGCGCGCGGAATTTAAACCCACGAGGCACTTGATTCATCATAAACCTAGAATGGTAAACTTTTGTGCTGTGTTAGGGTGTTCCAACAAAGTTGATGGGAAAGGTGAAAAGAAGTCTTTCTACAGAATACCAGCTGTGATTGAGACAAGTAAACCAAGGAGCTTTCTGCCAGGAGACAGAGAATAAGTGCATTACTGAGTGTCTGTTAGCAAAGGAGAGCCTGAACGTTGCAACCTCCCTATTGGCTGTTTATTGGTTGTTTGTAAAAATGTATCAATTGTTGCCCTTCCCACGGGAATCATCGCGGGCTCGAGAGACGAGACCTGACGAGTTAGTTCGTTGGTAGCAGAACAAAATGTCTGGACACAAATCGGGTTTTCAGAAAAGGAAAGAAAATAAACACAGGGTCGAAAATACAAAAAAGGAGGCAGAAAAAGCAAAACGAGTTAAGGTAGGACAAATGGTTACTTTTCTGATGCAGCCCGCCGTGGCTGCAGGCTTTCAGTTGTGTCATTGAATGGTTACTTTTCTGAGGCAGCCCGCCGTGGCTGCCTGCAGGCTTATTTATTATAGCCCATTTAGTTAAAAAAGTTGATATAAAATGTTTATAGTTATGTGATGGTTGTCCTCAGTGTTCGAACTATGCCGATATTTTCGGGGGGTCCCTTTTTTTCCCTGGGGGGGTGCTTGCGCTTGTCTCAGAGTGCGGATCTCCAAACACATGAGAAGCCTATCTTACGCACATATCACGAGGACTCCACACACGCATCGCGTCTGAAGTCATAACTCATCAGGGGAAATCGTGTCCGCATTGGCATGTTCAAAAACAACCTCGCGTCAACAATGATACCACACGCAAGAACAAAAAAAAACATTCAGGCTACTCAACAACCAACCTGGCAGCAGCAGTCGTTGTCATATCGGTTTATTTTATCTTTGATGTAAACACAACACTTCGGATATGCAAATGCTTCCCGTTACACACGATTGCTATGTCAATAAACATCATTTTGCCAATATTTTAGAGACCCCCCCAACATTTCCCACATCACGTTTTCAAGGGATCTCGTCTGTTTCAGGGGATCTCGGATCCCCCGAGTACCGCCGTAGTTCGAACACTGGTTGTCCTGATTTAGACTGGTGTTTTTTTTTTTTGGGGGGGGGAGGGTTGTGCGATGTTGCACCCGGGTCCAGATTAGGGCAGAACCGGCCCTGGCTACATTTCAGGTATAGTTTGTTTTATGTATGTATGTACTTGCATAGATGTGTACTTGGTCTTCCAATCAGGGGCGCAGATAGGATTTTTGAACTGGGGGGGACTGAGTTGTCAGCAAATGATTCCATTTTGTGTATATATGTGTATATATATATATATATATATATATATATATATATATATATATATATATATATAACACTACCGTTCAAAAGTTTGGGGTCACTTTGAAATGTCCTTATTTTTTGAAAGAAAAGCACTGTTCTTTTCAATGAAGATCACTTTAAACTAATCAGAAATCCACTCTATACATTGCTAATGTGGCAAATGACTATTCTAGCTGCAAATGTCTGGTTTTTGGTGCAATATCTCCATAGGTGTATAGAGGCCCATTTCCAGCAACTCTCACTCCAGTGTTCTAATGGTACAATGTGTTTGCTCATTGCCTCAGAAGGCTAATGGATGATTAGAAAACCCTTGTACAATCATGTTAGCACAGCTGAAAACAGTTGAGCTCTTTAGAGAAGCTATAAAACTGACCTTCCTTTGAGCAGATTGAGTTTCTGGAGCATCACATTTGTGGGGTCGATTAAATGCTCAAAATGGCCAGAAAAATGTCTTGACTATATTTTCTATTCATTTTACAACTTATGGTGGGAAATAAAAGTGTGACTTTTCATGGAAAACACAAAATTGTCTGGGTGACCCCAAACTTTTGAACCGTAGTGTATATACATGTTATTTCACCTCCCTCACTGCCATCACCAGGAACTACCTGCAGGCCAGGACAATGATAACATTTTAACATAGCCTATGGAAATCCAAAGTTTACACATTATCATCACGCACAGAAATTGCAAAACTAGTTTTAAAACCGCCAAGTTCCAACTGTTAACCATAGCGAGAGGCTGGGCTACGTGTGTGTGTGTAAAGTGTAAACCAGTGCATCCTGACTTTCTAACTATGCCTGTGTGTTGCGTGAGCGGCAGTCAGTCAACAACTCTTCGCAAAGTTTCCTTATGAAACAATATGCTCGCTGAAATTATGGCAGGGAACGCCAGATTAAACATTAAAACTGCCTTCTGAGCACTGTATCTACAGGCTGCCACCGAAAGAAGGAGGCTACCAGAAAGGCTTCTCTACTCCGTACGATTTTACTTTCACTACGACATTACTTTGAACAGACTATCAAATTGCAAGGTGATATGATAAAGTAAGGCACAGTTTACTTACAGTCGTTTTTTTTTTTTTTTTTTGAAAAAATGATGCAATCGTTTTCTGCCTTTTGGCACCCTTCATCATGCCGTGTTGGGGTCCTGAACTAGGAGGCGCTGTCCCCGATATGCCTGTCAAACTTGTAACCATAGCAACCAAGCTTGAGCTCGCAACCTGTGCAGTCTGGGCAGGTGCAGCTATGTCTGTACTGCTGTGCACCTCAATAAACCGAATGGTAATCAGTCTTTTGTTTTTTCCGTGAGGTTTGCCTTATGCAAAGAAATAAGACAGCATAGACGTTTTTTCCTCCCTATAAGTGGGGGGGACCGAACGAGGTGAATTTAAATCTGGGTGGGACGAATCCCCCCCGTCCCCCCCCTCTATCTGCGCCCGTGCTTCCAATATGGCGACTACCTAAATCTCGCGGCGCGGTGATGTCATGCGGCAACCCTCTATAGAAGACTACATGGGCGGCAAAATGTTTTTGGTTTTTTTTTTCCTGCCATGGAAGTGCACTTGTATACCCAGGAGGAAGCCATTTGCATTACAGCCGTGAATGAGGATTCAAAATGCCGGCTCGCCTTGGCTTTGTTTTCCCTTTCGGTCGCTCTCATTTTCTGTGAGAATTTGGGAAAGAAAAAAATAAATATATTATTTACCAGCTTAAGGTCGGTCTGTATGGTGAAATACCATGACCTCGGCCTTGAAAATACTGACCTCGGCCCAGAGGGATTTGGTCAGTATTTTCAAGCCCTCGGTCACGGTATTTCACGATATGGACCTCCCAGCTGGTAAATAATATATATGGGTCCGTCTCAGAAACTGGTCTCTCATTTGGGACATTATAATCAAAAAATTAATTTTCTAATTTTACTTTTTTTTTTTTTTGCATTTACCTAACACTCAATGTTTCTTTTGTCATGTTGAATAAGAACAAAGATATCATATGCTTTATCTGGCCTCCACTGTGGAAATTTTTTTTGATTACAATTCAAATGCTTTTGTAAAATTTATTTCCATATAAAATAACTTCATCATGAAGAATTAAAGCCCCTCCTTCACAGATGAGTGAAAATATTGAATAAATTTTCTCTTTTTGATTGCTTGGGTTAAAAATGTCAAGTTATGATGACGGAATTGATTATTCACTTAAATATGAATAATATGATACATTTTGGGTATTTGATATGGCAAAATAGGACACAATGGAAAAATCAAGAACACACCCGAAAGAGGAGAATAACGGCGGTGGTAAAAGAACAGCGACTGTACCGGCTGAAGGTCGCGCGGGTCTCTGCTGTGGCACGCGAGCAACGGGACATCACTACCGCACCGGATGGAGCGCGAGGCGGGGGCGGGGCAAAATGGCTGGCCGTAGATTCTATCAAAAGTTTGATCCAAATTGATCGTTGCAAAATATTGGCCAAAAATACGCAAACACTACGAAATATGAAAGTAAGAAGAAAAAGAAACATTCTATTGCCTTATACTGTAAGACTAAAACAAAATAAAACTGTCAAAACTCACCTTTTCACTGATAACGTCCGAACAGATCACTCGCGTAACAGAAAGACCGCAAATCGAAGCACAATCAACTTCTAACTGTTGGAGTGGAAAATTCCATTCTACACATGCAAATTATTAATGTGTGTCCTTTCCCGCACACAAATAACATGCTACGGAAAAAAATAGACCACAACTCATTTTATAGCTCAGAAATTCGTACAAGACCAGCTACTATCGTAACATATTCTAGAAGAAACATAGTCTATACCTAACTTTCAGCTTTCATTTTAAAACACAAAATCGCAGATTTAGCCCTGTGATGACCTGGCGACTTGTCCAGGGTGTACCCCGCCTTTCGCCCATAGTCAGCTGGGATAGGCTCCAGCTTGCCTGCTACCCTGTAGAAGGATAAAGCGGCTAGAGATAATGAAATGAGATAAGAAAATCGCAGATTTCTAACTAATTTTTTATATGGCGTAGTGATTTTAAAGTTACTACTTTCAGTGAGGTAGTGACCTTGACCCTGAGGCTTTCCTATCACGAATTGTATTTTAAGTTGTAACTTTATACACCTAAAGATTGGTGCACTCACAGAATAATCATAACCATAATAAAACATCATGCAAAATATTTGATCACCATTGTAACTCCATTTTCCGCATACGCAATACGATCGTGTGTTTTGATCTAAATGGTAGACTTTTCAGTGGACTACAACCTTTTTAAGGGAATGCGATGTAGTCAACCATTTATCGTGTCCCAGATCAAGCCGCCATTTTTCTACAAATTTGCAGAATTTTTGCCAAATTCTGAATATTCACATAAAAGATTTAGTTTTATCTGTATTATTTCTTTCATCATTTTATTTCAAATTAAAACCAACATCACCATTCAAAACTGTACAGTTTATTGACTGAGTATATTTAATGGGGTACCCCCACAGTACCCAGTTTCTGAGACAGACCCATATATAGATATAAGTCAACTTTGATTGGCTTATAGAGCAGTCACATGAATTCAAATGTATGTTTGTTTCTTTATTTCTTTGTTTCAAATCAAATTTTCCTTCGCAACTGATTCGAAGACACATTGCCCATGAGAGGAAAGGACGGTGAGAGGGGAGAGCAGTCGCTATAAAAAAATATTCATTCCCCCAAGTCGAGCCCTACCGTTTCCATGGTTCATGATATGAAAAGTCATCTACCACACTATCTATTCAGTAAAAGAACTAACACACACTTAGTTCACTGCTTAGATGTTTGTTTGAGAACCAAAACTGTTGTGAAAAGTCCTAAATTAGCAGTAAACTGTTTCTGAGAACATTTAGCTGTGAGAGCACAGGCGCACACAAATATCAGGACAAACACCAAACCGATACGACTGCCTGGGCACTTCACAAAGATATTTTTAGCAATGTTCAAATAAAATAACACTAACCAGTCACCTTAGCCAGAGATGTTCCTCTCAGAATATCTCTGCCTTAACATCAGAAACAAGATAAAAGTAGCCCAACTTTAGCAGGTTTGGAAATTGTAATTTGTTTCATCAAAGCTGATGGTCTTGCTTAATATATTCTGTTTCAATCAGTGTGATTTACTGAATCATGCACACAACAATTCAGTGATAACAAGGAGCCTGTGAACTACTGGAATGCTGTGGGTCCTTATAATTGTCACCACCATTCACTTCACCAGCAGCAGCCCAGGATACAGGTCAAGATCTTCAGTTAATGTTCACATCAAACATCATAATGAGAAAAACTGTGATCTCAGTCACTTTGACTGTGATATGGTTGCAGGCAGTGTCTAGACTTTACACAGAAATGGGGGGAGGGGGGGACCCACACAACCCAACAGGTGGAAATGCCTTGTTGATGAGAGAGGTCAGAGAAGAATGGCCTGAAAGTAAAGTTACAGGAATTCTACATTCGACTGACCTCAGAAAAGTTAAATTAGAGATCGGAATGACATCATTTTAACCTCCACTGATTCAAAGTACAAAGGGGGAAAACATGGGTGCCTCCATCTTCATCTTTTGTTAGCCTTCCTTCTCAATACAACAAACTGTATGATCAGTGTTATAGACTTCACTAAAGCAAATCCTTTTTATATACAGCATAACTCACTGAAAAGTAAAGGTGATGATACACGGGGCAACTTTTTGGGCAATGTTGCTGGGCAACTGCACTTCAACACTTTCCCACTGAGATTGGGCAACATAATTTCTATCTGAACAATTTTGATCATTTAGGGCAACTTTTTAAGATCATCCAATCAGAGTGCTAGCAGCGAATCACACGACCACCTGAGAGCTTCTGAAATTTTCAACAAAGATGGCAGCGTCTCAACGGCAGTGGAGCAAAGAAAAAGAGAGACAAGAGCTAAGTGTAAACTGCGGTTACCTAACAACCGCTCCATAGAAACTGAATGGGTTTTGGCTAACTAGCAGTGTTTTTTGCGAATATACTTAGCTGAAAGTTATCGCTAGCTATGTAGGAATAATGTTAGCTCTCTTGCATCAAGGTAAAAATGGTGGGCAGCTCATTTTTAAAAAAAAATTGCGATAGAGATTGTCTAACTTATTGTTTGATGTAATTCACATACAGAGCACGACTGCTTCTGGAACCTGAGGGTGAAACTTTGGGATGTAAAAAAGAAAGAAAGCCTTTCAGGAGCTCTGTCACCCCTTTTCCTCCTCAGCAGCATCTCCTGGTCCAGGTCCTTTTTTTTTGCCAAGATGAGAATTAAATGATATTGTTTTTGCCGTTATGTTTTTGTGATGTATGTGTCAGTTATTCGTTATAGCATATGCGATTGAGACTAGTAGCATTTTTAAAGAGATTTAAGAAATGTTTGCGATTAACAGAATATTTTGACTTATAAATGTAAAAATAATGACAAATTCTCTTTTGACCAGAGTATCTATTCACTTTTGTTCCAGAAGTAATACGGACTTGAGCGAAATAAAGGCTGAAGCCGAGACAAAAGTGACAGCTGCAAATGTTTCAGTGTCCATCTTTGCATGTCTGTCTCACTGACAACAGATTTGCTCTTATCTGATTGGTTGTTACCAATTGTCTGTTGCCCTAATTAGTTGCCCAGTGTCTCACCTGTTTGCCTGTTGCTGGGAACACTGCCCAGCAACATTGCCTAAAAATCATCACCTTTAGAGATGCTCCTTTGTGTAAGTCTGATTGCCATGTTGAACTTGGAGGAACTCATAGTTGAGAGTTCACAAGTAGGAATTTTGAGTTGAGGAGGCATTTTATGACCTGTAAGCAAATGCAGCAGATCTGAAATAGCCACTCTGAACAGAAATATATCTCACAACACACACACACAAAAAAAAAAAAAACCACCATGAAATCTTTTGGCAGATGGGCCACAACAGCAGAAGATCAGTCCTGTTAGCCAAGAAAAGGAATCTGACCCGAGAGTGGGCACAGGCCCACCCAAACTGGGTGTTTGGAAATTGGACACCTGGTCTAATACACCTTGATTTTTGCTGCATGATGCAGGTGGGAGGTTCAGAATTTGGCCTCAACAACATGAATCCATGCAACATGCAAATATTTTCAGTTTGGACAACCTTTGGCTTTAAAACAACAATAAGTGTCAGTGGGGTTACAATTGAAAAGTTATAAGTCAGTTATTGCTTTAGCACAACCGTCTTCACACCTCCCCCCCTTCTTCACTGCTGAACTGACATCACTGAATTAAAAAAAGAAGAAGAAGAAGAAGTGAAACCACAACTGCCAACTTGTGTCTGTTCTCTGAAATGGTCACTGCCTTGTGTGTGTGTGTGTGTGTGTGTGTGTGTGTGAGTGAACAAGGCTAATGAGACGTTTATTTCTGCATGACTGCTTTTGTTGTTGTTGTTTTACAAAATAAGTAAAGAATGATTATTATTCCAACACACACACACGCACAACTTGCTGTAGTAAGGTATTTCCCTGCTCAGGAACACAAATGGAAATTAGGTATTGAGTTACAAGGCATTTTCTCAATAAGTCCAGTTAATGCAAACATGGTTTTGTTAAAGCTTCTCTGTTCACAGTAAAGTCCACCACTTACAAAGTTAAAAGTTAGTTCTTGCTTTCACACGTCCTCTTTCACACCTCCCTCCTTCACAGAAAATAAACCACATCCTTGAACTGGTCTCTGCTCTCAGGCCTCTCACACGGTCACTGCCCTGTGTGTACAGGACTAATGAGAAATGTTTGTTTCTGCTCTTATTTTCTATTATTTTTAACAGAAAGGTAAGTAATGATTCATGATTATTGGAAAAAAAAGTTCTGTGCATTAGTGTGTATTATAGTGAACTTCCTGTGGGAAGATTTTTCCCTGCACAGACCATAATAGTAAAAAAAACTAGAGTCGACAATTCCCCTGCGGGAAATCGTGAGAGGATGCAGTGCGCGAAGCAATTTGGTCACGCATGTTTGCTGGCCGTGAATGTGTGACCTGCTACGATGCTACAATGCTGTGATTATGTGTGTGCTTGAGACAGCAGCCCCTCCCCTCTCTGCCAGGGGCGCTTTATCAACACCCGTGGCCCAGGGGCTACTGGGTTTTTTGAGGCCCCTCATAGGCTACCTGTCAACCCTAGCCTTACCGTTGGCCAGGAAAACATTTATTTTATTTGCAATACATGTCAAGCATTTACAGTGTAAGCGCGTAATTAGCCTAGAAGCCTACGATAGGTTGTTTGGCTCAGCGTAGCTGCGCAAGGCCCACGCTCACATCGCTCAACACATCCGACCACAGAGGGAGAGAAGAACGCGCGCGTTATCATTACAGAGCCAGTTCTGATTATTACCACAGACAGGACAGTGATACTGTGTAACTTTCACGCGGGGGCATGGCCAGAGATAACCACACAAGCACACGTGCGCTATAATGTAGACCTATGTGTTGTAAACATAAAACACACACACCTACAGACAAGTCCTTTTAAAAAATAAAATACATAAAAATAGCTCGGCGGCATGAAAACAAACATTCACTGCAAGTCAAGGTACTTGGCTCGGCGGCCACATGAAACGTAAACACCATGGACAGCGGCCAAACTCATAACTCTACAGACCGAAATACACGAAACCAAGTCCTACTAGGGGCTGGGTGGCCAACCCGCGGCTCACGAGCCGCATGCGGCTCTTTGCCCGGTGTCATGCGGCTCTTACGTTCATATCGAAGTTGGTGTTTGTGTATGTGTTTTGGTTTTTTTTTTATGTGCGTGTGCGCTTTGCTTGAGTTCAGTATGGTATTTTCGTCAAATGCATCTTCGCTTTGCTTGGGTATATTACGGTATTTTCAGGTCATATCAAATGCGCATGTGCGTGAGATAATCATTAAGTTTTTGGCCAAGGTGTATCTTATGTCAAGTAGCCTCTCAAAATGGCAATGAAAAAATGCACAGCAAAACGAAAATATGAAGACGAACATAGGACATTTTTAACAGAGTGGGAGAGTTTATACTTTTTTGTTGAACGTAATGGCAAGCCATTCTGCCTTATGTCAGTCGTCATTAGCTCATTTCAAAGCTTCCCGCCTCCCTGAATAAGCAAGGAGCCAGATATGCAACACTAATTGAAAATCTGCACGAAAGCTTTGTAACCCAGTTCCGTGATATACAACTGAAAAGGCCACAGATTACGTTCCTTGTCGACCCATTCAGTGCGGAGATGGATTGTTTGAAAGCCCCGCTTGTCACAGATGAGGCTGCGGCTGAGTTGGAGATGATCGATCTTCGTGAGGAAGACCAACTGAAACCTGTTTTGAGGGAAGGCACCACTGAGTTTTGGAAAAGTGTGCCATTGGAAAAATACCCGAATGTGAAACGGGCTGCGCTTAAGATACTGTCAATGTTTGGGTCAACATACGTCTGCAAGTCTGTGTTTTCTACCATGAAACACGTGAAGTCAAAGCATCGTTCTGTTCTGACTGAAACCCATGTGAAAGAACTGCTTCGAGTGGCAACGACGGAATACAAGCCAGATTTGAAGAGGATTGTTCAAGGCAAGGAATGTCAGAAGTCCCACTAAGCAACATGCATAGTAAGTGCACACAATATTGATTGCTGTAAATGACTGGCCTGTGGTATTAGTACTGACTGAAGGAGTAAATTTATCTCATGTTGGCGTGTGACATTCACTATTAATCTGGCTGAGCAGAGGTGCATGCGTGAGCGTGTGCATGTGTGTCTGTGAGGGACAGCGAGGGGGGGGGGGGCGATGTTCATGTGCGGTCATGTGTATGGTGTGGCTTTTTTTTTGGTAATACCATGAGTCCCACTAAGCAGCATGCATAGTAAGTGCACACAATGTTCATTGTTAAAAATGACTGGCCTCAGCCTGTGGTCTTAGTACTGTAGGAGAAAATATGTTGGTGTGTGACATTTACTATTAATCTGGCTGAGCAGAGGTGTGTGTGTGTGTGTGTGTGAGAGAGAGAGAGAGAGAGAGAGAGGAAGGGATGGGTGATGTTCGTGTGCCCATGTGTATGATGTGGCTCTTTGCGGTAACACAGTAAAAAATGTGGCTCTTGGTCTCCAACTGGTTGGCCACCCCTGTACTAGGGTCTATTTTACTGATCTGTGTTCAAGCATCATGCAAGTCTTCCTTCTCCTTTGACATGACTGCATCGAAATACCACTTGCAACAATATTTCACGCACTCCATCAAGAAAAAAGTTAAACATGATGAACACGGGCATACTGTTTTGAGCATACGATTTTTAAAAAAGAAACTAGCTACATCAAAGTCCTTCAATAAACACATCCTTTAGCGCAAATGAGCTTAACCTAGTTCAAAGCATGACGCTAGCAGTAGCTGCATAAGGCAAAATCATGTGGGCCTTACGTCAACAACAAGCCACGGCGGGCAAACATTACTAATCAAGTGTCCTTACCTTAAAACGTTGTCTTGACCACAGAACTTCTCAAGTATTTCACTTAAATCCACACGGGTTAACAACACACCCAACACAGCTAGCGAGAAATGTGGATATGCGTTAGCTTTGTATTGCTATTCCCCTCAGTATTGCTTACTCTGTCTGCTGCCCGAACTGTGAAAATTATAGGCTACAATCTTTTCATCAATTTCTTCAGTAGATGCCATTTTAGACATTTTATTATCCCCATCATCCCTCCTCCTCACGGTTTCATTTGAGCAGTTGACACCCTCCTCTTCCTCAGCACAGTTCCAGTTTGTCTCATCTGCCTCGCTGACTTGGTTCTCCTCCACCTTCACAAATGTAAAAAACAGTAGCTATCTTAATGTAATAATATGCTATCCATTACCTCATAGCATATCTAGCCTAGCTACACATAGCCTAGCTGCTGGTACGGCTGATAACTGATAAGTAGCTGATATTCTGAACAGATCGGTGATCCTTACCTTAAAAAAGTCTGTGACTTTAGGCAACGATTCTATCATTACCTGCATCTCTCTCTTTTTTTCCTTTTATGTGCCCCGCTAACATGTGAACACTTCATCTTTCAAAGCCTCTAAATTTGTGTCTCAGTAGTCTGTAGTCTGCAGTCTTTGGCGTGCTTTCGTGCGTGACATTACATTTTGTTACATTTTATTCTGGTACAGTTGTGGGTGTTCGTTTCGCGAACCACATCCACCATGTCTCTTACAGCAGGCTACTGTGTGCTCATTTATTTCTAACCTTATTTCTATCCGTACATTAATGGAGGCCCACGATTCCGACAGTTTATTATTTTATTAATATTACAAGGCCCCTTTACGAGGCCCCTGATTGGCTGTGGCCCAGGGGCTTGAGCCGCCCGAAGCCCCCCCTTAAAGTGCCGGTGCTCTCTGCTCCCTCACTGGCCCCAGTCGGCATGGCGACGGGCCTGAGCAGGAGCGCTGAGTCACACAAGATCTTGTCAGTTTTCTGCTGTTCTTTGCTCAGGAGCAGGCCTCGAACAACGACAAATAACTCGAAACCGAAAGCAGCTATTCACAAAATTATTTCACAGTGAGCGCTACAAGGGTCTCCTGAACACATAGATGTAATTTTTTTGTCACTAGTGTGAAAAATGAGGACACTAGAGCGAGTTAAAAACGAGTGACTTTTTTGCCAGGTTTATAATGGGAGTCAATGAGGCAGACTTGCTGTCCTCTCGTTACTTTGAGGCATCTCATTCAAAAACTGTAAATCCTATCGGTTAGGTAGACACATTGTGTGAATCAGGATAAGTGTGACTACTACTTTTGAGAAAATCATGTCTGTAGAGTGAAATTTGTGGCTGAAAACACAGTTTAAGTGAGAAAGTTTGAGCTATTTTTTCAAGCTCTCTACACTCCTAACTAAACGAGCTCCACTGGTGTGTAATGCAATAGACACCCATTATAAAGCCGTATTTTCTCCCGGAACCCACATGGCGTTTGAGCCGGGACTGATCCAAAAGTGTAGAATCTAGCAGAAAAGTCAAATGCCAGATCCACAGAGGAGAAGTTTTCCTACGTTTTAGAGTTTGAATCATGTCTCTAGGCGAAAGCATGCCAGAGCAGCGGAGGTTTGAAAAAGTGCACTGTTTTTCAATTAATTCCAGAGAAATGAATGGGAAATTTTGGACGATTTTTTCGTGACCACATCGTGAAAAAATCGTAGAATAACGAAGAAAGTAATACCACACCGAGTCCAATCGAGCCGCACGTTTTGATATATTGCTTGTCTGTGTGCGACGTACGGTTATTGAGTTATTATGTATCAAAATTTGTACGGAAGATGGGGGTTTTTTGGACCTGTGACTTTGAGCTGTTGGTGGCGCTAGAGAGTTTAAGGTGGTGACTCGAAACTTGCTGAGAAGAACCTTGAGTTTGTCAAGAAGCAGTGTGCAAAATTGCAGAACTTTTCCAGAATATGACGTCAAGATATGAGCTAAAGGACACTTTTCCCAGCTGTAGCGCCCCCTAGCGGCCAACTTGTTGCACTTTTTTTGTGGGCCTTCGTGGAGGGGTGGGGCATAATGCCACCAAGGTCTGTTAAGATACGCCAAAGCGCGGCCGAGATATGAGCACACTTCCTGTTTCGCGTCTGCGCAGCCAATTTTGATTGTCTGCCACGGCCAAACGCTTATGAAATTCTAAAATCTGGGAAGGTCTTTTGTGCAGCTTAGTCCAAAGTTGGCATGTACCAAGTTTGGGAGAAATTGGTCAAAAATTGAGGGAGGAGAAGCATTTTAATTGATTTTCACAAAATTCAAAATGGCGGGAAAACTTTCCGGGTTGAAAATGACGTCATAGGATGCGCTGGATTCGGCTTGGCCCAAGGATTCCAGGGATACCAAGTTTTTGAAAATCGGACCAACGGTTCAAAAGTTACAAGCAGAAATGTACCTGTGAATTTGAGCTATTGGTGGCGCTAGAGAGTTTAAGGTGGTGACTTGAAACTTGCTGAGAAGAACCCTGAGGTTGTCAAGAATCAGTGTGCAAAATTTCACACCTTTGCGCCAGACCGTTCTAGGGGTAGCTATAAATATGTGTAGCTTTTCAAATAATTCCATAGAAATGAATGGGAAATTTTGGGTGATTTTTTTTCGCGACTATGTCACGAAAAAAATCACATTTTGATGAACAAAGTAATAGCACACCGAGTCCGATCGAGCCGCACGTTTTGATATATTGCTTGTCTGTGTGTGACGTACGGTTATTGAGTTATTACGAATCAAAATTTGTATGGAAGATGAAAGCGGAAGAAGAAACACGTAGAAGAACAATAGGTTGCAGTGCAGCAGCACTGCATCCCTAAAAAGGAAACTAGGCATTTAATTCTACGGCATTTTATCAGGAAACTAGGCATTTAATTCTACGGCATTTTATCAGGAAGTCTAGTTAATGCTAACATGGTTTTGTTAAAACCTTTCTGTGCACAAGAAAGACCACCAGAGTCTCACCACAGCAGCTAAAGACATTTCAGTTCATCACAACCATGACTTCCACTGATGAAAGTACAAACACCATCCAGTTATTTTCTTTGAGCAGATCAAATGATCATGAGAGGTTGTCACTGAGCAGCAGATGACAGCAGGACATAGAAGATCAGGAACAGATTCCAACAATACAGACTCATTTACACTCATGAGATTATTTAAACCCTGTGTATTAAACTTGCTCTACTTGTACTCTTACCTGTTGATCTATCATCGTTGATCTGAGAGTCGTTACACATCAAACTAAACCCTTCTCATAACAGATATGGATACACTGATCCACCTGAGCAGTCATGCTGAAGTACACACAATGTCCTAATGACACAATAAACTCATCACTCAGGACATTTATACTGCAGATGAACAACTTTATACCCCACCACTCACTCTAATGAAGACACAAAGAAAACATTTACTCACAGAGCATCACAGGGAGTGGACTGAGCACCATCCTGTAACTCTAATGACTGACTGACTGACAGAGCAGTGGTGTGTGTTAAAGCCTTACCACTTCCTGTGACAGAGAGAGAGAGGGTGTATGTACGTCAGTTTTATATTTTAGTTGACACAGACATGGTTGCTCCTGTCCCATTATTTGACATTAAGCCTGTTTTAAGGCTCACACTGTAAAATCCATTGTTTCATTTTGCCAGAATTAAAATAATTTGTACTCAAGAATAACACTCTGAATAGCAGTGCTGTAAATAGGCAAAATATTAAGTGTTCATCATATTCACACTGTCCACTTTATTAGGAACACCTCTGCACCTGCTCATTCATGCAGTTATCCAATCAGCCAATCATGTGGCAGCAACACAAAGCATTAACTCATGCAGTAACTTGTACTTCAGAATGTCCTTGGATTTCACACAACAGTGTGTATAGATTACACAAAGAAAAAGTCAAAAAGAAACACCTTGTTGTGAGAGAGGTCAGAGGTGAATGACCAGACTGGATCACACTGACAGGAAGGCTACAGTAACTCAGTATGTGGTGGCCAGTGATTGAAAAGTGAAAATAAATTGCCTTTGACTCCCTCTAGTGGTAACTGTAGTATAATTTTAATCCTGACCTCCTTCAGACTGTGGGTTTAACCAGAGGCCAGTAAATGGGATTTCTGCCTGTTTTGGGGTGCCTGGGTTCAGTATTGAATATATTTGTCATGTCACACTCCACAGTAGTGGTTCTGAGTGGACACTCCGAGCTTTAAGGATCTACAGTGTATCATAAGATTTTTTTTTTTTAAGTAAATGGTGATCGTCACATTTCAGCTCTTTGGGATGCCCAAAGTACTTGTCCATCTGAATCTCAAATTTGATGGAGTTCTGTTCAACTGCTAAATTCTGTGTAATTTTCTCCAAACACAGGCAAAAACATCTCCAAATGGCACCAAATCTCTTCATCTGAAGGCAGGACCATGAAGGAGAAAGGTGAGTTTCCTCAGAAATTTCCTGAAAAGGAAATCCATGTAGATATTTTATAAAATCTGAAATCTGTGAGGCAATATGTTGTATAATCGATCTAAATATTTAGAGCACTGCAGTTTGAACTCTGAGCATAATTTGTTTGTGTATTCATTCATTTCATTTATAACAAATGCCATGTTGGGTAATGTCATTATCTTCCACCTGCACTGTGTTGTAAAATGTAGGGGAGCTGCTTTAACAACAATGCATTGTGGGTAATGTAGTCCTGGAGAAATAAGGGAAAAGGGAAAAAAAGTGCTTCAAAGCAGACATTTGTTTTAAACTGTATTTGTTTAATGGCAATAAAGCCACTCAAAACAAAGTAATATATCGATTTATGCACTGCCTAAAAGCGGAGCTCCCATCTGTTTCTGGGTTGAAGAATTTTCTTATCATAGCCAGCCTCTTTTGTTTTATTTCTTTACCTAACACTGGGCACTAGGTGGTGTGTCTCATCCCATCTCATTATCTCTAGCCGCTTTATCCTTCTACAGGGTCGCAGGCAAGCTGGAGCCTATCCCAGCTGACTACAGACGAAAGGCAGGGTACACCCTGGACAAGTCGCCAGGTCATCACAGGGCTGACACATAGACACAGACAACCATTCACACTCACATTCACACCTACGGTCAATTTAGAGTCACCAGTTAACCTAACCTGCATGTCTTTGGACTGTGGGGGAAACCGGAGCATCCGGAGGAAACCCACGCGGACACGGGGAGAACATGCAAACTCCACACAGAAAGGCCCTCGCCGGCCCTGGGGCTCGAACCCAGGACCTTCTTGCTGTGAGGCGACAGCGCTAACCACTACACCACCGTGCCGCCCTAGGTGGTGTGTATGATTGGCAATTTCTAACACTGGACACTAGGCGGTGCGTCTCATCTCATGATCTCATCTCATCTCATTATCTCTAGCCGCTTTATCCTGTTCTACAGGGTCGCAGGCAAGCTGGAGCCTGTCCCAGCTGACTACGGGCAAAAGGCGGGGTACACCCTGGACAAGTCGCCAGGTCATCACAAGGCTGACACATAGACACAGACAACCATTCACACTCACATTCACACCTACGGTCAATTTAGAGTCACCAGTTAACCTAACCTGCATGTCTTTGGACTGTGGGGGAAACCGGAGCACCCGGAGGAAACCCACGCGGACACGTGGAAAACATGCAAACTCCGCACAGAAAGGCCCTCGCCGGCCACGGGGCTCGAACCCGGACCTTCTTGCTGTGAGGCGACAGCGCTAACCACTACACCACCGTGCCGCCTATGATGATTTTAGTAAAAAATTAAATAAATAAATAAAAATAACAGTAATTGCACATTAACCCCCAACACACACCTCTACTTAACATTGTAGCACAAAATAGAAAGGGTGTATATGGTCCTAATTGGCTCTGTTAGAACTAGAAAAGGTTGTAGTTTTATGAGCGACTTGGTTTTGGAGGTGTATCCGAACAAATTCCTGCCTGTTGCGTGACACCTGCTCCTGCCACTCCAGCACTGTAAAATGAAAGTAATTTATTCCCATTATTTAGTCTTGTGCCTAACAAGTAAGCTTACAAAGATGCCATTTACAAAGAGACACTGCTTTATCATATCTGTGAAAGCTGAACACCCAAAAACAAACAAACGATGATTTGTACCATGTATTAATTTCCTGGGTTCCAGAAAATGGCTGGAGCAGCTGTTACTCTTCTTCATGCTCTATGCACTGACTGACTGGTCGAAAGGTTTGGGATGAAGCTTGCTCGCTTGCTCTAGATTCCGTGAGATTGTATGTAATGTGCGGGCATCAGAGAGCCGCTATCAATATGCGGGAGACTCCTGGAACTTCCGGGAGACTTGGGATGTCTGAGTTATGAAAACCTGCTTATTCATGCAATTATCCATCATCCAATCAAGTGACAGTAGCACAGTGTAATAAATCATGCAGATACAGGTGGGGTCACAGCTAGGAATTCTGGGCTCCTCTGGAACAATAGTGCAGTCGGACTAATGAACAAATATACAGAGAAGTTCAATAGGGGAAAATGTGTTCTTAGAGATTTTAAAGTAATTTCCTCATTAACACTGTGTGCTCTCAGTTCACAGTTCATACTTGAAACTACTAATAGTACCTACTATTATTTGGGTCTTTCCATGTCAATTCACACAAATGCCCAAAACCTCCCCAGTGACACCTCTTCAATTTGCCTTATTTTTAGTTTCTTAGTACCTTATGATGTCAAATGAAAGAATCCAAAATTTTAGCTTCCTAGCTCAAACGTTTTTTGAGTTATGGCCCTTCAAAGTTTGGGTGCCACGCCCTTTTTTGGGGTCCGGGAATTGCGCACTTAATTTGCAAGCATTTTTGGAGGCCCATATTTTTTGTTCTAAGGGGGATATAGACCTGTAAATTGCTACATCTATGTATTCTGGCCCTGTCTATCAGATTCTGCACCTAAAAATAGCACAGGTTTACTAACTTTATAGATGATAACCCGTTAAAAGTGGATTTTTTAATGACACAAATTTTTTTACATTTTGGGGGTCCATATCTTGGAAAGGTTTTATGTAGATGGGGTTTCAACTGATTTATCATCATATTTGGGAACTCTACTGTGTACTTAGAGAGTTTCAGGGAACTCAGAGATTTGGTGGGGGTACAGGAGGGCCCCAAATATGGCTTCGGGACAAAATTACCATTTGGTATGCCCTACTTCAGGCCATTAGTTGGCCATGTGGGCACATGATGACTGGAATGAACCTTTAACCCTATCAACAGACACCTTTTATCAAACTTTTAAGCCAATAAAAACTTTGATTATCCAACTCCTTCAATATAAACTAAGCATTTGTATATGGTACTCATGTGGGGAAAATTAGCATATCAATTAGTAAAAAGAGGAAATTTTATATATATATATATATACTGATGAGTCTAGGTTTAACTTCCAGATCAGATGTCAGAACAAATGTAGTAAAGCAACCAGGATGTTTTTCTTGGGATCATCCCCTTGTTTGCATCTTTCCCTTTCCTGTTTGAAAGATGCATTTAACTATTAAGTGTATAGTGGTCAGAGTTTGGTTGGATACAGGGAAAGGTGTCAAATGTAAAAAAAAACAGCATCGTGAAACAGCCGGGAAAGGGTTTATCCCTTGTAATTGTCAACATAACTAATGGGGTATTGGGTATAAATAATCTTCCCATAGATTAAAATCACTATATGGGTGTGGTTTTACTACCTTAAACATGAATAGGAAGTCAAAACAACAGTTGACCTACTTTCCGGACTTAGGATTTTTCAGAAAATATGCAAAAATAGTACCATATACAAATACTTAGTTTATATTGAAGGAGTTGGATAATCAAAGTTTTTATTGACTTAAAAGTTTGATAAAAGGTGTCTGTTGATAGGGTTAAACGTTCATTCCAGTCATCATGTGCCCACATGGGCAACTAATGGCTTGAAGTACGGCGTACCAAATGGTAATTTTGTCCCGAAGCCATATTTGGGGCCCTCCTGTACTCCCACCAAACCTCTGAGTGCCCTGAAACTCTAAGTACACAGTAGAGTTCCCAAATATGATAAATCAGTTTAAACCCTATCAACACAAAAACTTTCCAAGATATGGACCCCTGAAATGTCAAAAAAAATTTGTCATTAAAAAAATCCACTTTTAAGGGGTTAATATCTCTAAAGTTAGTAAACCTGTGCTATTTTTAGGTGCAGAATCAGATAGACAGGGCCAGAATACATAGATATAGCAATTTACAGGTCTATATTCCCCTTAGAAAGATATGGGCCTCCAAGAATGCTTGCAAATTAAGTGTACAATTCCCAGACCCCAAAAGTGGGCGCGGCACCCAAACTTTGAAGGGCCAAAATTCAAAAACCGTTCCAGCTAGGAAGCTAAAATTTTGGATTCTTTCTTTTGACATCATAAGGCACTAATAAAATAAATATCAGGCAAATTGAAGAGGTGTCACTGGGGAGGGTGTGTGAATTGACATGGAATGACCCATTTGCATGATCATGCCCAGTACATAAGACGAGCCAGCTAACCTCATTGACTTGCTATTTAAAGCTAGGGTAGGTCATTTTTGAGAAACCAGATTTTGAAAGTATCCAACTGAAAAATCCCACCCCCTCCCTTTAGCCCTCCCCCCAAAAACGCATGAAAGTGCACTGTAATTGGATCAGACTCCAGCTCAGAATGAAACATGGACTGTGGAACACATTTTGAATTGGTCAGGCCCATCAATTCCCCAACCAATAAAATTAAATATTTTTAGTGAATTTGATTGGCTTATAGAGCGGTCACATGAATTAAAATGTTTCTTTGTTTGTTTCTTTATTTCTAATCACATTTTCCTTTGCAACTGATTCGAAGACGCATTGGCGAAATGGTGGATTTCTCAGGTATGTTTATAACTTATAATTTCTCCTTTTATACCTTTATCATTTGCTTAATGTGTGAAGATTCTTGAAAATAAATACAGATATATAAATGCAGATACATCCGCCATGTCGCACGTGAATTTCTTTCGGCGGCGAGCAACTTGAGTTGAAAAAACTCTTTTATGGCCAATGATTCACTTTAACTTACGACAGAAGTTAAAACCACCAACTTTTTTCAAGTACACATGAAAATGCGGGTCAAAAAATACAGAAGAAAAGGTAAAAACAGCTATTATAGAAATGGATTGCTTCGCATCGCCAGTCAAACTCTTATGGTTGTCAAGGAATGTCAAGTTAGCTTGCCCACCACAGGCTTGTTGCCATGGAGAAAACTGACACGTAACCAATTCCTGCAAATGGCCTATTGGATCAGACTCCAGCTCAGAATGAAACATGGACTGTGGAACACATTTTGAATTGGTCAGGCCCAACAGTTCCCCAACCAATAAAATTAATTATTTTTTTCGTGGTCTGGTTTCCATCAAATCATGTGCTCTGATTGGCTCGCGAGCGGTCCAGAATCCTCTGATATGGACCCTGGTTATGGACCTTTGGAGACTCGCTCGTTCACAACAAACATAATAGCAATTTTTGGCAATGTTTATTTTCGCATTTCTCAGTATAATAGCATTAATTTTACAGCATGGATAGCGATAATGACAGTGTTCACAGCGAAAGCAAGTTTTACTACCCTGATGAAGACAAAATAAAAAACATTTCAGGAGAAAGCTGAAAACTTGTAACTGTTGCTAACACCGAGCAAAAACATGGCTGAATCCTGAATGACTCAATTTTGTATAAATAGGGGACTACATAGGCGGCAAAATGTTTTGGTTTTTTTTCCTGCCATGGAAGTGCACTTGTATACCCAGGAGGAAGCCATTTGCATTACAGCCGTGAATGAGGATTCAAAATGCCGGCTCGCCTTGGCTTTGTTTTCCCTTTCAGGCGCTCTCATTTTCTGTGAGAATTTGGGAAAGAAAAAAATAAATATATTATTTACCAGCTTAAGGTCGGTCTGTATGGTGAAATACCATTACCTCGGCCTTGAAAATACTGACCTCGGCCCAGAGGGACTCGGTCAGTATTTTCAAGACCTCGGTCACCTCCCAGCTGGTAAATTATATATTTGGGTCTGTCTCAGAAACTGCTCTCTCATTTGGGACATTCTGGTCAAAAAATAAATTTTCAAATTTTTTTTTTTTGCATGTTTCTTTTGTCATGTTTAATAAGAATAAAGATAGCATCTTGCTTCATCTGGCCTACACTGTGGAAATTTTTTTTTTATTACAATCCAAATGCTTTTGTAAAATTGATTTACATACAAAATAACTACATCATGAAGAATTAAAGCCCCTCCTTCACAGATGAGTGAAAATATTGAATAAATTTTCTCTTTTTGATTGCTTGGGTTAAAAATGCCAAGTTATGATGACGGAATTGATTATTCACTTAAATATGAATAATATGATACATTTTGGGTATTTGATATGGCGAAATAGGACAATAGGACACAATGGAAAAATCAAGAACACACTGGAAAGATGAGAATAACGGCGGTGGTAAAAGAACAGTGACTGTACCGGCTGAAGGTCGCGCGGGTCTCTGGTGCGGCGCGCGAGCAACGGGACATCACTACCACACTGGATGGAGTGCGAGGTGGGGGCGGGGCAAAATGACTGGCCGTAGATTCTATCAAAAGTTCGATCTAAATTGACCATGGTTGCAAAATATTGGCCCAAAATACGCAAACACTACGAAATATGAAAGTAAGATGACAAAGAAACATTCTATTGCCTTATACTGCAAGACTAAAACAAAATAAAACTGTCAAAACTCACATTTTCAGTGATAATGTCCAAACAGATCACCCGCGTCACAGAAAGACCGCAAATGGAAGCACGATCAATTTCTAACTGCTGGAGTGGAAAATTCTATTCTACACATGCAAATTATTAATGTGTGTCCTTCCCCGCACACAAATAACACACCACGGTAAAAAATAGACCACAACTCATTTTATAGCTCAGAAATTCGTACAAGACCAGCTACCATTGTAACATACGAAGAGCTCTTTTCCAAAACGCGATAAACGCCAAATTAAAAAAAAAACGAGTTCGTCGTGCTATTCTGCTGTGTACTGAGCCTATTCACTGCTCCATTAATGTTTCATGCCGAATCGCTATATTTCCTTGTTTATATGTGCTGCAAATTGTAGTTTCTCTCCAAAACGCGATAGGCGCTACACCTGTTTTTTTGGCTGAGTGCGACATTTCCTTGAGACCAATCAGAGTTCGGTCAGCGTTCTACACTATCCCACATGGCAGTGCCCTGAAGCGAGGAGTTTTGTTTGCTTGTGCAGCTTCTTGAGCACAAATAACTTTTGCAAATGGTGGTTGTGAATACTTTTTGATGGTTCTGAAGAACATCTGAGACCTACACCAGGTGGTAGAAGACGCCGTTTAAACAAAGATCACCATGAACGAGAGCAAATGAAGAAAATTCGCTATGCTGGTGGCGGGCTGATTATTGTTATTTAATTAGTGGTTTTGTCATGCTATTTAAGGTGACACTTTGAATGGATTGCATTTAAAAAATTGAACTAACTGGCCATTTGTTATTTAGTTAGTTGTTTTCTGTGGTGGACAGTCTTAAAATGTAAGGTTAAACATAAATGAATGTTATTTAATTGTTTATATAATTTATTTGATTTTATTATAAATTGTATGATGAAAGTTCTTGATATTATATATCTACAGCATGTTCTCTTGTTTTAAAAACAAAGACAGAAAAAAATGAGTGGATTTATAGTGTTTTGAAAAAAAATATAATAAACTTTGGAGTTATAATCAATAATTGTTGTTAGATTTGTCAATTATTATTGAAAATGTTCAGACTGAACCAACTATCTATTATAACAGGATAAACTAAATATTTGCAAAATTTATGGGTCTGGGTAAATGTCATTTTTCTGAAAACAATCAAAATGGATTTATAGCATTTTGGAAAAAGCTCTACATATTCTGTCAGAAACATTCTATACCTAACTTTCAGCTTTCGTTTTAAAAAACAAAATTGCAGATTTATAACTAGATTTTTATATGGCGTAGTGATTTTTAGTTACTACTTTTGGTGAGGTAGTGAGCTTGACCTTGAGGCTTTCCATTTAGATCAAAACACACGATCGTATTGGGTATGCGGAAAATGGAGTTACAACGGTGATCAAATATTTTGCATGATGTTTTATTATGGTTATGATTATTCTGTGAGTGCACCAATCTTTAGGTGTATAAAGTTACAACTTAAAATATAATCAGTGATAACTGTAGACTTTTCAGTGGACTACAACCTTTTTAAGGGAATGCGATACAGTCAACCTTTTATCATGTCCCAGATCAAGTTGCCATTTTTCCACAAATTTGCAGAATTTTTGGCAAATTCTGAATATTCACATCAAAGATTTAGTTTTATCTATATTATTTATTATGTAGTGAAAGTTCATTATGTCTAATTATTATAACTATTCTTTAAGTTCGTTTCTTAAGACACGTATTTTTTAGGATGTTACCTCGTTTGTTGACAGTTTCGGCAAACACTTCCGCCTTCTTCAAAACAGTCACCAGATGTCGAGTGGTGATGTGCCTTATCAGCTGATGTACTCTATGGAGGTGTGAATGTCCCGCCCAATTTGACAGGTAGTCCACGCCTCCTGCTGTCAGGTCCACGGGCGCAGATAGAGGGGGGGACGGGGGGGGTTCGTCCCACCCAGATTTAAATTCACCTCGTTCGGTCCCCCCCACTTATAGGGAGGAAAAAACGTCTATGCTGTCTTTCTTTGCATAAGGCAAACCTCACGGAAAAATCAAAAGACTAATTACCATTCGGTTTATTGAGGTGCACAGCAGCACATACATAGTTGCAACTGTGCAGACTGCACAGGTTACGAGCTCGAGCTTGGTTGCTATGGTTACCCATAACAAGTTTGACAGGCATATCAGGGACAGCTCCTAGTTCAGGACCCCAACACGGCATGATGAAGGGTGCCAAAAGGCAGAAAACGATTGCATCGTTTTTAAAAAAAAAAATGACTGTAAGTAAACTGTGCCTTACTTTATCATATCACCTTGCAATTTTTTGATAGTCTGTTCAAAGTAATGTCGTAGTGAAAGTAAAATCGTACGGAGTAGAGATGCCTTTCTGGTAGCCTCCTTCTTTCGGTGGCAGCCTGTAGATACAGTGCTCAGAAGGCAGTTTTAATGTTTAATCTGGCGTTCCCTGCCATAATTTCAGCAAGCATATTGTTTCATAAGGAAACTTTGCGAAGAGTTGTTGACTGACTGCCGCTCACGCAACACACAGGCATAGTTAGAAAGTCAGGATGCACTGGTTTACACTTTACACACACACATGTAGCCCAGCCTCTCGCTATGTTTAACAGTTGGAACTTAGCGGTTTTAAAACTAGTTTTGCAGTTTCTGTGCGTGATGATAATGTGTAAACTTTGGATTTCCATAGGCTATGTTAAAATGTTATCATTGTCCTGGCCTGCAGGTAGTTCCTGGTGATGGCAGTGAGGGAGGTGAAATAACATGTATACACACTACCGTTCAAAAGTCTGGGGTCACCCAGACAATTTTGTGTTTTCCATGAAAAGTCACACTTTTATTTACCACCATAAGTTGTAAAATGAATAGAAAATATGGTCAAGACATTTTTCTGGCCATTTTGAGCATTTAATCGACCCCACAAATGTGATGCTCCAGAAACTCAATCTGCTCAAAGGAAGGTCAGTTTTATAGCTTCTCTAAAGAGCTAAACTGTTTTCAGCTGTGCTAACATGATTGTACAAGGGTTTTCTAATCCTCCATTAGCCTTCTGAGGCAATGAGCAAACACATTGTACCATTAGAACACTGGAGTGATAGTTGCTGAAAATGGGCCTCTATACACCTATGGAGACATTGCACCAAAAACCAGACATTTGCAGCTAGAATAGTCATTTACCACATTAGCAATGTATAGAGTGGATTTCTGATTAGTTTAAAGTGAACTTCATTGAAAAGAACAGTGCTTTTCTTTCAAAAATAAGGACATTTCAAAGTGACCCCAAACTTTTGAACGGTAGTGTGTGTGTATATATATATATATATACACACACACATATATACAAAATGGAATCATTTGCTGACAGCTCAGTCCCCCCAGTTCAAAAATCCTATCTGCGCCCCTGGTCAGGTCGCTGCCCCAGGACTGCGCTCCAGGTATGTGACAGCACGTACGCTCCCTTATCCCGGTTCATAGTCCTCTGTGCCCGCTTACGTATCTCCACTGCCTCCAAAATCCAACGCTGGTATCTATTCTCTTCAGCGCGAATGACTCTGGCCTCTTCCCAATTCATAATATGATTTTGCCGTTTGCAGTGGTCTGAAATGGCTGATTTTAAGTTTTCTTGGTTTGCTTTTTCTTTTTCGGATCTTGTGAGTCTTTTTGTTGTTTCTTTTTCACGTTCTAATTGGTGTTCTTTCCTGCGAGTGTGGAAGCATCTGCCCGTTTCACCAACATAGACTTTATTGCATGAACGGCAAGGGATTTCATATATGACGTTACATTTATTGTCCAGTTGTATTTTGTCTTTGGGGTGAACTAGCAGCTGTCGGAGGTTCTTGTATGGTTTGACCGGGGTGTTGATGTGGTATTTCCTCATGGATCGTTGGATGCGTTCTGTAACTCCTTTTATGTATGGTAGTGACAGCAGGAGGCGTGGACTACCTGTCAAATTGGGCGGGACGTTCACGCCTCCATAGAGTACATCAGCTGATAAGGCACGTCACCACTCGACATCTGGTGACTGTTTTGAAGAAGGCGGAAGTGTTCGCCGAAACTGTCAACAAGCGAGGTAACATCCTAAAAAATACGTGTCTTAAGAAACGAACTTAAAGAATAGTTATAATAATTAGACATAATGAACTTTCACTACATATTAAAAATAAGTTATGGAGAAGATTGTGCCAAAGAGGTACACTACCTGGAAAAACTAAAGAAAAAACTGGCGCGACAAAGAAACCATCTCCGCTTTAATCTCCGCTGCCGGGACGAAGGCATCATTCCAGCAAGCCTCTACATAAAAAAATCCAATTCCAACAAGAAACGCGGAAAGGACCATCGAAAGAGCGTGAATGACTCTGGTAAGAGAAAGAATTAGATGCACGACAAACAAAATCAACAACTTAAATACAGAAATAACACAAAGAACACAAGATTTCAAACGCCGGTTCAAACTCAGCAGTGACATGGAAAAAAGTATGGAAGAACATCTAAATGCAATACAAGAACAAGAATTCTCAAAAACAAAAACACGCCATATTAAAAAACTAAATAGGCTTATCAAAAAGAAACAAAATAAATGCAAGGACAAGCAAATAAATGAAAAATGGATTTGCAACCTGTCTAAACACACACTAACAACAGCAGAACGCACTATACTCTCACGGGGACTAAATTATGCCATCACACCAAATAAAATCCCGAATGAAGAATTCATACTGGCTACAGAACTAGCATGCAACATGTTACAGGACCAAGGACAGAAGGCTGCATTAAGGAACGAAATAGCAGGCATCCTCACCTCAGCTAAACCGCCACCCAGAAACACAACTAAACAGGAAATGGAAGCCATCAGAACACTCACAAAGAACAAGAAAATAACAATACTACCGGCTGATAAAGGGAGGACCACGGTTATCATGGATACTAATCAATATGAAAAACAAATGAATGAAATGCTCAAGGACCCAAACACATACGAAATACTCAAAAAAGACCTGACCGAGGAAAAGAAAAAAAGACTAAAACTATTACTCAAACCGTTAATGGACGACAACAAAATCGATAAACAAACATACAACCACTTCATCCCCACAGCAGACATCACCCCCCGGATATACGGCACACCGAAAATTCATAAACCCAGAGCACCACTAAGACCCATAGTAGACAGTATAGGATCAGTTACTTACAACCTTTCCAAGACACTGGCAGACATAATTAAACCACTCCTCGGACTCACGGAATACCACTGCAAAAACTCAAAACAACTGTCGAAAGAACTAAAGGAAATCAAGATAAAAAAGGATGAGATCTTTGTATCACATGATGTCATATCCCTCTTTACAAAAACACCGGTCACAAACACTCTCAACATAGTAGAAAACCGGTTAAAAGCAGACAGAACCTTGAAAAAACGTACAAAACTCACAGCACAGGACATAACAAAACTATTACATTTCATTTCCACGTCCACATATTTCCAATTCAGAGGTACAATCTACAGACAAAAAGAGGGATTTGCAATGGGGGACCCGCTATCTGCCACTCTATGCAACTTTTTTATGGAGGATCTGGAAACCCGAGCCATAGAAACAGCACCGGACGAATGCAAACCTATCTTCTGGAAAAGATACGTTGATGACATTCTTGAAATAACCAAAACAGGCCACACACAACAACTCACGGATCATTTAAACTCCATAGACAAGACAGGCAACATCAAATTCACACACGAAGAGGAAACGGACAAGACAATAGCATTTCTGGACCTAAAAATACACCACACAAAAGAAGGTAATATCAGAATTACAACATACAGAAAACCTACACATACCGACCAATATCTTCTCTGGACATCTGAACATCCCATAGCACATAAAATGTCAGTAATCAGAACACTATACGACCGAACACAGAACATCACGGAGGAGAAAGACAGACAGGAGGAGGAACAACACATCCAACAGGCATTAAAAAACTGCCAATATCCACCGTGGGCAATTTGAAAAGGAAAATTACAGACACAAAAAAAGGAAAAAAACAAACAAACAAGAAAAAACACAGAAAAAACAAACCGGGGGTTTGTCACAATACCATACATAAAAGGAGTTACAGAACACATCCAACGATCCATGAGGAAATACCACATCAACACCCCGGTCAAACCATACAAGAACCTCCGACAGCTGCTAGTTCACCCCAAAGACAAAATACAACTGGACAATAAATGCAACGTCATATATGAAATCCCTTGCCGTTCATGCAATAAAGTCTATATTGGTGAAACAGGCAGATGCTTCCACACTCGCAGGAAAGAACACCAATTAGAATGTGAAAAAGAAACAACAAAAAGACTCACAAGATCCAAAAAAGAAAAAGCAAACCAAGAAAACTTAAAATCAGCCATTTCAGACCACTGCAAACGGCAAAATCATATTATGAATTGGGAAGAGGCCAGAGTCATTCGCACTGAAGAGAATAGATACCAGCATTGGATTTTGGAGGCAGTGGAGATACGTAAGCGGGCGCAGAGGACTATGAACCGGGATAAGGGAGCGTACGCGCTGTCACACACCTGGGTCAGCGACCTGACAGCAGGAGGCGTGGACTACCTGTCAAATTGGGCGGGACGTTCACGCCTCCATAGAGTACATCAGCTGATAAGGCACGTCACCACTCGACATCTGGTGACTGTTTTGAAGAAGGCGGAAGTGTTTGCCGAAACTGTCAACAAACGAGGTAACATCCTAAAAAATATGTGTCTTAAGAAACGAACTTAAAGAATAGTTATATTATTTATTTCATCATTTTATTTCAAATTAAAACCAACATCACCATTCAAAACTGTATAGTTTATTGACTGTGAGTATATTTAGTGGGGTACCCCCACAGTACCCAGTTTCTGAGACAGACCCATCTCATTATCTCTAGCCGCTTTATCCTGTTCTACAGGGTCGCAGGCAAGCTGGAGCCTATCCCAGCTGACTACAGGCAAAAGGCGGGGTACACCCTGGACAAGTCGCTAGGTCATCACAGGGCTGACACATAGACACAGACAACCATTCACACTCAATTTAGAGTCACCAGTTAACCTAACCTGCATGTCTTTGGGGGAAACCGGAGCACCCGGAGGAAACCCACGTGGACAACATGCAAACTCTGCACAGAAAGGCCTTCGCCGGCCACGGGGCTCAAACCGGGACCTTCTTGCTGTGAGGCAACAGCCCTAACCACTACACCACCATGCCGCCCATGAGACAGACTCATATATATATATATATATATATATATATATATATATATATAAAATAAGTGAACTTTGATTGGCTTATAGAGCAGTCACATGAATTCAAATGTATGTTTATTTCTTTGTTTCAAATCACATTTTCCTTCGCAACTGATTCGACGACACATTGCCCATGAGAGGAAAGGACAGTGAGAAGGGAGAGCAGTCACTATAAAAAATATTCATTCCCGTAAGTCAAGCCCTACCGTTTTCATGGTCCATGATATGAAAAGTCATCTACCACACTATCTATTCAGTAAAAGAACTAACACACACTTATGTCACTGCTTAGATGTTTGTTTGAGAACCGAAACTGTTGCGAAAAGTCCTAAATAAGCAGTAAACTGTTTCTGAGAACATTTAGTTGTGAGAGCACAGGTGCACACAAATATCAGGACAAACACCAAACCGATACGACTGCCTGGGCACTTCACAAAGATATTTTCAGCAAAGTTCAAATAAAATAACGCTAACCAGTCACCTTAGCCAGAGATGTTCCTCTCAGAAAATCTCTGCCTTAACATCAGAAACAAGATAAAAGTAGCCCGACTTTAGCAGGTTTGGAAATTGTAATTTGTTTCAACAAAGCTGATGGTCTTGCTTAAATTCTGTTTCAGTCAGTGTGATTTACTGAATCATGCACACAACAATTCAGTGATAAGAAGGAGCCTGTGAACTACTGGAATGCAGTGGGTCCTTATCATTGTCACCACCATTCACTTCGCCAGCAGCAGCCCAGGATGCAGGTCAAGATCTTCAGTTAATGTTCACATCAAACATCATAATGAGAAAAACTGTGATCTCAGTCACTTTGACTGTGATATGGTTGCAGGCAGTGTCTAGACTTTACACAGAAATGGGGGGAGGGGGGACCCATACAACCCAACAGGTAGAAATGCCTTGTTGATGAGAGAGGTCAGAGAAGAATGGCCTGACAGTAAAGTTACAGGAATTCTACATTCAACTGACCTCAGAAAAGTTAAATTAGAGATCGGAATGACATCATTTTAACCTCCATTGATTCAAAGTACAGAGGGGGAAAACATGGGTGCCTCCATCTTCATCTTTTGTTAGCCTTCCTTCTCAATCCAACAAACTGTATGATCAGTGTTATAGACTTTGCTAAAGCAAATCCTTTTTATATACAGCATAACTCACTGAAAAGTAAAGGTGATGATACACGGGGCAACATTTTGGGCAATGTTGCTTGGCAACTGTACTTCAACACTTTCCCACTGAGATTGGGCAACATAATTTCTATCTGAACAATTTTGATCATTTCGGGCAACTTTTTAAGATCATCCAATCAGAGTGCTAGTAGCGAATCACACGACCACCTGAGAGCTTCTGAAATTTTCAACAAAGATGGCAGTGTCTCAACGGCAGTGGAGCAAAGAAAAAGAGAGACAAGAGCTAAGTGTAAACTGCAGTTACCTAAACACCGCTCCATAGAAACTGAATGGGTTTTGGCTAACTAGCAGTGTTTTTTGCAAATATACTTAGCTGAAAGTTATTGCTAGCTATGTAGGAATACTGTTAGCTCTCTTGCATCAAGGTAAAAGTGGTGAGCAGTTCATTTTTTAAAAAAAATTGCGATAGAGATTGTCTAACTTATCGTTTGATCTAATTCACATACAGAGCACGACTGCTTCTGGAACCTGAGGGTGAAACTTTGGGATCTAAAAAAGAAATTAAGCCTTTCAGGGGCTCTGTCACTCCTTTTCCTCCTCAGCAGCATCTCCTGGTCTAGGTCCTTTTTTTTTTGTTGCTGACATGAGAATGAAATGATTTTGTTTTTGCCGTTATGTTTTTGTGATGTATGTGTCAGTTATTCGTTATAGCATATGTGATTGAGGCTAGTAGCATTTTTAAAGAGATTTAAGAAATGTTTGCTTTTAACAGAATATTTTGACTTATAAAAATAATGACAAATTATCTTTTGACCAGAGTATCTATTCACTTTTGTTCCAGAAATGATACTGACTTGAGCGAAATAAAGGCTGAAGCAGAGACAAAAGTGACAGCTGCAAATGTTTCAGTGTCCATCTTTGCGTGTCTGTCTCCCTGGCAACAGATTTGCTCTTATCTGATTGGTTGTTACCAATTGTCTGTTGCCCTAATTAGTTGCCCGGTGTCTCACCTGGTTGCCTGTTGCTGGGAACACTGCCCAGCAACATTGCCCAAAAAGTTGCACCTGAAGAGATGCTCCTTTGTGTAAGTCTGACTGCCATGTTGAACTTGGAGGAACTCGTAGTTGAGAGTTCACAAGTCGGAATTTCGAGTTGAGGGGGTGTATTATGACCTTGTAGGTTGAATTGGGATTAATTAAATTATAAATTAAGTAATAATTGATAATTAAATTAATCAATTTATAAATAAAGATCAGTCTCATAAAATCTTAAATTATTAATCTTAATACTCACCGTGAATGGTTACATTCAAGATTAATGGTAGCTCTGTATTAGATGGGAAACCCAGTTGTATACAAAAGCTAAATTCTGAAGGAAAAAGGAGTTCTCAATAGTTGACCTTGTGAATAAACAACAGGAACAAGTAAAATGCAATTCAATTTTATTAGCTTTTATTTGTCTACTACTCACTAATAATAATAATAATCTCAAAATACATTCAATGTCGGCAAAGGTAATAACAAGACAAAACAATGGAACAATTACACCTGGACTATAAAGTTGAGGGAAAGAGAGAGAGAAAGAGATAGAAGAAAAAAGAAAAGAATCCCTTGTGTGTGCGTGTGTGTGTGAGGCTAGGGCAAGCCGATGCGTGTGTGTGTGTGTGTATCTGTGGGCAGATGCTAACGACTAGCCACTCTGGCAATGCTTAAACAAAATGGCGGTCAGTGCCTAGGTGTCGTATCACAGGTAACTCAATGAGGAAGGTATCAAAATGGCGTTGGAAAAATGGCGCCTGCAGGCCTAGTCGAGAACACAAGCCTACGAGCTAGCGTATCACCCTGAGGTAGCTAGCAATAAGTTGCTAAGGAGAATCTGACCATGTTACAGCTGGATCCAAACACTGTACTTAACAACAATTTCCAACAGACTATCTAGGCAAAGAACTCAACACGAGAGAGAGAGAGAGAGAGAGAGAGAGTGTATATGTGTGTGTAATAGGTGTTGGATGGAGAGGACTAGGCCTTGTAGCGGTCTAGCCTCGGAGCTTAAAATAACAAACTTGTCGCTGCGCTGCTAATCAGATAGGGAAGCTAGCAATGGAGTTAAGGAAAGATATCATGCAAGATACCCTGTCTAACAAGTTCAAAGAAAAAAACAGAACCAAAACAAACAATAAAAACAAACAAACACCTTCCGTGTCTGAGCGGGTATGCTAAATAGCTCAAAGCTTAAACATGACCCTAACAACCATCTGAATAAGCTACAAATTAAAAATTTGCCCAAGTGCCTACTCAATGCGATGGAAGTTCTTTCTCCGATGTCCGCGCTGAGGGTCGCGGTCCGAGGAGAGGAGGTTAGCGGCGCGTTGCGTCCAACCGCGGCTAACGAAGCAGGGAGATGGAGGCCTAGCTGGCCCACGGTGCTTCAGGAGAAACCTCCGGTGATGCGTCGACGAGAAAAAGCTGAGAGGAGCGAAGCTGTCCACAAATGCCTCTTAGCGTGGAAAACTACTTAACTGTAGTTAAACTTTGCAAAGGTTAGAATCAAAACCACTATAATCGCTGAAACTTAGCGGGTCGTTCAAAAGTTCGGCCGAAACTAATTTGAACAGGCTGTTCTCAGACAATAGCGGTTAGTCTCAACACTGTAGGCGAGCGTGCCAACAGTCCGTCCGACCACTCCAGTAGCCAGAACACGAGAGGACGAATCGAGGCGCTCTCGATACAGTTAAAGCAGTTCCACTTTACGTCACATCCGGGTGGAGCGCGCAAGGAATTGTGGGATCGTTACAGGGGGCGCTGGCGAGTTACCAACAACCTGTAGGCAAATGCAGCAGGTCTGAAATAGCCACTCTGAACAGAAACACATCTCACAACACACACACACGCAAACAAACAAAAAAACATGAAATCTTTTGGCAGATGGGCCACAACAGCAGAAGATCAGCCCTGTCAGCTAAGAAAAGGAATCTGACCCTCGAGTGGGCACAGGCCCACCCAAACTGGGTGTTTGGAAATTGGACACCTGGTCTAATGCACCTTGATTTTTGCTGCATGACGCAGGTGGTAGATTCAGAATTTGGCCTCAACAACATGAATCCATGCAACATGCAAATATTTTCAGTTTGGACAACTTTTGGCTTTAAAACAAAACAATAAGTGTCAGTGGGGTTCCAGCTGAAAAATTACAAGTCAGTTATTGCTTTAACACAACCATCTTCACACCTCCCCCTTCTTCACTGCTGAACTGACATCGCTGAATTAAAAAAAGAAGAAGAAGAAGCTAAACCACAACTGCCAACTAGTGTCTCTCTCTGAAATGGTCACTGCCTTGTGTGTGTGTGTGTGGGGGGGGTGAACAAGGCTAATGAGACATGTTTATTTCTGCATAACTGCTTTTGTTGTTGTTTTACACAAATAAGAATGATTATTATTCAAACACACACACACACACACACACACACAAGACATTAGTGTGTATTATAGTGAACTTGCTGTAGTAAGGTATTTCCCTGCTCAGGAACACAAATGGAAATTAGGTATTGAGTTATAAGGCATTTTCTCAGTAAGTCCAGTTAATGCAAACATGGTTTTGTTAAAGCTTCTCTGTTCACAGTAAAGTCCACCAGTTACAAAGTTAAAAGTTAGTTCTTGCTTTCACACGTCCACGTTCACACTTCCCCCCTTCTTCACAGCTGAATTTGCACCATGATATTAAAATAGAAAATAAACCACATCCTTGAACTGGCCTCTGCTCTCAGGCCTCTCACACGGTCACTGCCCTGTGTGTGTACAGGACTCATGAGAAACATTTGTTTCTGCTCTTATTTTCTATTATTTTAAACAGAAAGGTAAATAATGACTGATGATAATTGGAACAAAAAGTTCTGTGCATTAGTGTGTATTATAGTGAACTTCCTGTGGTAAGATGTTTCCCTGCACAGACCATTATAGTAAAAAAGAAAAAAAAAAGGAAACTAGGCATTTAGTTATACGGCAATTTCTCAGGAAGTCTAGTTAATGCTAACATGGTTTTGTTAAAACCTTTCTGTGCACAAGAAAGACCACCAGAGTCTCACCACAGCAGCCAAAGACATTTCAGTTCATCACAACCATGACTTCCACTGATGAAAGTACAAACACCATCCAGTCATTTTCAGATCAAATGATCATGAGAGGTTGTCACTGAGCAGCAGATGACAGCAGGACACAGAAGATCAGGAACAGATTCCAACAATACAGACTCATTTACACTCATGAGATTATTTAAACCCTGTGTATTAAACTTGCTCTACTTGTACTCTTACCTGTTGATCTATCATTGTTGATCTGAGAGTTGTTACACATCAAACTAAACCCTTCTCATAACAGATATGGATACACTGATCCATCTGAGCAGTCATGCTGAAGTACACACAATGTCCTAATGACACAATAAACTCATCACTCAGGACATTCACACTGCAGAATAACAACTTTATACCCCACCACTCACTCTAATGAAGACACAAAGAGAACATTTACTCACAGAGCATCACAGGGAGTGGACTGAGCTCCTTCCTGTAAGTCTAATGACTTACTGACTGACTGACAGAGTAGCGGTGTGTGTTAAAGCCTTGCCACTTCCTGTGACAGAGAGAGGGAGGGTCTATGTATGTCAGTTTTATATTTTAGTTGACACAGACATGGTCGCTCCTGTCTCTTTATTTTTGACATTAAGCCTGTTTTAAGACTCACACTGTAAAATCTATAATGTTTCACTTTACTGGAATTAAAATAATTTGTGCTCAAGAATAACACTGAATAGCAATGCTGTAAATAGGCAAAATATTAAGTGTTCATCATATTCACACTGTCCACTTTATTAGGAACACCTATGCACCTGCTGATTCATGCAGTTATCCAATCAGCCAATCATGTGGCAGCAACACAATGCATTAACTCATGCAGTAACTTGTACTTCAGAATGTCCTTGGATTTTCACACACAACAGTGTGTATAGATTTCACAAAGAAAAAGACAAAAAGAAACACCTTGTTGATGAGAGAGGTCAGAGGAGAATGACCAGACTGGATCACACTGACAGGAAGGCTACAGTAACTCAGTATGTGGTGGCCAGTGATTGAAAAGTGAAAATAAATTGTCTTTGACTCCCTCTAGTGGTAACTGTAGTATAATTTTAATCCTGACCTCCTTCAGACTGGAATGGGTTTAACCAGAGGCCAGTAAATGGGATTTCTGCCTGTTTTGGGGGTGCCTGGGTTCAGTATTGAATATATTTGTCATGTCACACTCCACAGTAGTGGTTCTGAGTGGACACGCTGAGCTTTAAGGATCTACAGTGTATCATAAGATTTAAAAAAAAAAAATTATTTATTGTTTTAGTAAATGGTGGTCGTCAAATTTCAGCTCTTTGGGATGCCCAAAGTACTTGTCCATCTGAATCTCAAATTTGATGGAGTTATCTTCAACTCCTAAAATTCTGTGTAAGTTTCTCCAAACACAGGCAAAAACATCTCCAAATGGCACCAAATCTCTTCACCTGAAGGCAGGACCATGAAGGAGGAAGGTGAGTTTCCTCAGAAATTTCCTGAAAAGGAAATCCCTGTAAATATTTTATAAAAGCTGAACCTATCAGGCACTATGCTGTACAAAAGATCTAAATATTTAGAGCACTGCAGTTTTAACTTATAGCATCATTTGCTTGCTTGTTTATTTATTGATTGATTGATTGATTGATTGATTGTAATGAATGCCATGTTGGGTAATGTCATTATCTTCCACCAGCACTGTGTTGTAAAATGTCAGGGAGCTGCTTTAACAACAATGCATTGTGGGTAATGTAGTCCTGGAGAAATAAGGGAAAAGGGGACAAATGTGCTGCAAAGCAGACATTTGTTTACAGCTGCATTTGTTTAATGTCAATAAAGCCACTCAAAACAAAGTATTAGCTTTGGCTACCTGCACACAGATGCTCCCATGTATCTCTTGACCACAGTTGGGGGAAGAACATGGGAAAGGTATCAACTGTGGTGTTAATGGTTCAATATTAGCTTGTGTTAGTGACTTTAGCAGTGTTGCTAATGCAGTGAGTCATGAGGATATAATAGTCACTGATTATCCCATTCAAGTTTTTTTTTTTTTTTAAATGACGTCTAACTTCAGGGGTGGCACGGTGGTGTAGTGGTTAGCGCTGTCGCCTCACAGCAAGAGCGTCTGGGTTCGAGCCCCGTGGCTGGCGACGGCCTTTCTGTGTAGAGTTTGCATGTTCTCCCCGTTTCCTCCGGGTGCTCCGGTTTTCCCCAAAGACATGCAGGTTAGGATAACTGGCGACTCTAAATTGAGTGTGAATGGTTGTCCGTGTGTCAGCCCTGTGATGACCTGGTGACTTGTCCAGGGTGTACCCTGCCTTTTGCCTGTAGTCAACTGGGATAGGCTCCTGCGACCCTGTAGAACAGGATAAAGCAGCTAGATATGATGAGATTTTATTTACTTTATTATTTCCAGGTTGGTACAATAACTTTTCACACATGTCGTCATCTCCAGTAATAAACAGTAGTTTCCCTGATGTCACGTTTGTAACCCTGTTGAAATTTGTTCATGAGAATATAAATGAATAAGTTCATAGTTGAATAAATAGAATTTAAGTTTAAAATGTTCAGATTCATTGACCAGCTATGAAGTAATGATGTTGCGCAATGAGAGAAATGCATACTGTATTGGGTAATGTTAATGTTTCACTGAATACAGCATTTAATATGTTAAATATTTGTTGTGCAATAATATATGTGAAAATGCTTTAAATATGCCTGTCAGAATAGGAAGAAGGAGTTAAACAAATGTTTGTGTTTTTTTTTTACGAAGCGGGTTTTTTCAGTTATTTATTTTGAGGTGAACTTTTTTATTTTTTTTTCCAAAAAACCCCTTATTTTATAGTGAAAGCGTTTTGTTTGAGTTTTATATTGTGGTTTGTTTTCGTCAGAATTGTGAATTAACGTGTGCTGGAAGCGGCGCGTGCGTGTGTGCTGGGTGTATTTCTCTCCTGAGGGATTTTCGGTTGTCATGACAACAGTTTGCCTGAAGTAGCTGTGAGCTCATGGTTTTGCTGACTGACTTCACAATCCGTTTATTTCCGGAACTTTGGTGAATGAGCCAATCACATTCGAGGTCAGAGGAGCCGGAAGTGAAAGAAGCGGATGTGGAAGAGCGAGACGGGGAGCGGAAAGAGAGTGACGACCGAGCAAGCCGTGAGAAGCGTGTTGTCTGATATGGAGTGAAACACGAAGTTTTAAGCGATTTCTACACCATTTATAGTGGAAGTGTTCAGCCAGGACTCTGAGAGAAGCTTTAATGGTGCTAGTTCTGTCAGTGTGAGTGAAATGTTCATCACAAGAAGACAGAAAGAAGTTTAAGTGAGCTGCTGACTTAGTGGCGAGTATTTTTGCCCGGACTTTGCTAACAAGCAGCGAGCAGCGACCTCGACTGGTAAAGCCGGTGTGGAGCGACTGCGGACACAAAGACCCCGACGGAGCCGGCTAGCGCTGCCAAATGGTGGACTTTGCCAAGATGGTCAACTGCGTGAGTCTTCTCTTCAGCACTGTGAATATTCTCTTCATCCACGCGTTTCTTCTCGCCATCTCTCCTCCTGCTGCCTTGGACCCTGCGTGTATAAGGCTACATTCCAGTTGAGTAAAGGTAGCATGTGTTTGTTTTTGTCTGCACGGTGAAGCAGCCATTTTGTTTAAGGTTACACCGCACACGAGCTGCATTCAGGCTGCACCTTTTGAACTGGGGATTCGAAATTAGGCTGCTTTATTGCCGGCTATTTTCTTTTCTTGGGCCCTGTTTTTCCCCCTTTCTTTTTCGATGTGTCTGTGAATGCCAATTGAAGAGAGATTTGAAAAGCCTTTAAATGCTTAAATCTTTCATATGTTGTTCTAAAACAGTTGCACTGACTGACTACTCAGTTGATATTTTAAGTTAAGTAAGACAAGTAGTAATTTTGTTCAAGCTAAAAAGAGTATTTAAAGCGCAAGTGTGAATTAAGAAGGGAAGTAATTACAAATACTTTAATGCCGCTTTTCCACTACAAACGCGGCTGAGCCGTGCCGTGCCGAGTCGAGCTGAGCGGGGCTGTTGGAGTTGCATTTCGACTACAACCGCGCTGAACCGTGCTGGCTGGAAGTGGGTGGACACATTGGGTGGAGTTAGCGAAAGTGGGTGGACGTCAGGTGATGTCGTTAAGCAGCGCAAACAGTGACATCAGTGACAGTGGCGGAACAAGGCCGGGCCGGGGGCGGGGCAAATGACCGGGCCCTTTATTAAAGCTTATCATAACATCATTTTAGGCTACAAAATGTCCGCAACTGCGGTGTTTACCAATTTCAACACTACCGGGTGCAACTATGTTATTTAGTACATCAAGTCCTTCAAACGAACATGTAACTCAGAAACAAAAAACATTAGGATACTGTACATGGCTCATAATAAAACATCAATAGCCTATACTGCGCACATTATTTGAAGGGCATACGAATGAGCGCTCAGAGTGGTGACAGGAAGAGTCAGAAATAAAAGGAGGGCGGTGCAAACCTCACTGAATGCACTGTGTTTACCAATTTCAACACTACGGGGTGCAACTGTTATTTTGTACATTAAGTCCTTCAAACGAACATGTAACTCAGAAACAAAAAAACATTCGGCGACATACTGTACATGGCTCATAATAAAACATCAATAGCCTACTGCGCGCATTATTTGAAGGGCATACGACGAGCCTTGCGCTCCGCGAACTCGTCCACGATGCTCTGTATGTCACTGATTCAGTGAGCTTTTAAGCGGTAGTCTCACGACCCGAATAGTAAACAATAAACATGGAGGACATGGAGTCGTTAGTGTTGCTGGTTTTGGTGCTGTGGCGGACAGATACTGGCAAGAGCGTATAGATGAGGCGAGGCGCATAAGGCTTCAGAAATTCTCGTAATTCGTAATTCTTCTCCTTCTTCCGGGTTTGCGGTGTTTACAGATCCCAGCGCGCTCGCGGGGCGTGTGTGGGCATGTGAGGACATGCCTCCTCACCAATCAGTGCACAGGGGAGTGTCTGCTCACGCCCCCAACCTCAGTCGGCACGGTTTGGCTCGCTTCAGCCCCACTCCAAAACGGTGCGAGTTTTAGGGGCTAAGCAGGGCTGAAGCGAGCTAAGTCGTGCTGGTTTTTGGTAGTCGAAACGCGAGCCGTGTCGGGCTGAAGCGAGCTGAAGTGAGCTGAAAAAGGGTAGTGGAAAAGGGCCATTAGTTAATGGTAACGTGTTAGAACTGATGCTTAAATGGTGATTTAAGTGAAAGACATTTAAATGCATGGTTTAGATTAATAATTCCTGTAAACACTGGTTAAAAGTAAGTGTTTTCTTTAAAAAGAGTAGTCATACACGCATTATGTTGACAATAATAAGTTGATATATATTTTTAAAGAACACAGATTAACCACCTGTCGTGGTTAGCGCTGTTGCCTCACAGCAAGAAGGTCTGGGTTCGAGCCCCGGGGCCGGCGAGGTCCTTTCTGTGTGGAGTTTGCATGTTCTCCCCGTGTCTGCGTGGGTTTCCTCCGGGTGCTCCGGTTTCCCCCACAGTCCAAAGGCATGCAGGTTAGGTTAACTGGCGACTCTAAATTGACCGTAGGTGTGAATGTGAGTGGTTGTCTGTGGCAGCCGTGTTGATTTGTCCAGGGTGTACCCTGCCTTTCGCCTGTAGTCAGCTGGGATAGGCTCCAGCTTGCCTGTGACCCTGTAGAACAGGATAAAGTGGCTAGAGATAATGAGATGAGGTTAGCCACCTCTCACATTAGTCAGTACATGTTAGAGAGGCACTACATTTCTTTTTCTTCCTCTGTCAAAACTCTCCCTTCCTGGTTTTCACTTCATCTTTCTCTCCTTGGTTCACTTGTTCTGACATCTTTTTAAAGTGTGTAGTAAAGTGCATTATATACTTCTCCATCAGTATCTAAATCAATACTCTAACACTAGCATACATTTGTACACTATAGTACTGATTAAACGAAACTACCTAATAGCATAGCTACTGTGACAGTAGTATGAAGCTTTACCTTAATCAAATATTACAAAAAATTGGCAGTGTCAGATTACATGTTCCATATGGTATGGCTCTGCTGATAATTGCAGTGCTCACTGGTAAAGGTACCTTTAGTATTAACAACTAGGGATGCACACCGGTGTTGGCCAAACATCAGGGTTCTCCACGGATTGAAAATATAGGGGGGATGGGGGTCAATCGGATGTCCTTGAAACGAATTTGCATAAATTTACATGTCATTTGCATAAAATATTCTCAAGTAGTAATCATTTAGAATAGAGGAATCAATTGGACTGGTACAAAACGCATCATACATCACACACTGATCATATTCAGACACATTGAAATGGAACTGGAAAAAACATTTTATTTAGCAAACTAGGAAAAAAGAACAGAAAAGTACAGAAGTTTTTATATTAACTATATTCACACTGCTCCACAAAAGCTGACATTGTTTGAAATGGAAATGTAATTGCAGGCACCACTGGAAAAATTTTCTTTTTAGAGAGTAAAGTACATTGAAAAGATGTTTTAACTATATTTACACTGCTCCATGGCTATGCACCAACTTTGAACTTTGTTTTTATCCTTTATTTCTCTGCCGACAATAACAGTTATCTTGAACTTGGTGTTGATTCACATGTTATTATAAAGGCATGTGTGGCAGCGGGGGCGTGGTCAAGCATGGGTCTGTGACAGGAGGGCAGAGTCAGGGAAGGTAAGTGGCAGAATCACTGCACCTGTCGTTAATTAGTGTTTGTGTGTCTTCCCAGTGACCGCGCCCTATTTAAGGAGAGAGAGCGAGAGCAGAGGGAGCTCTCTCCCCAACCAGATGGCTGATGTGTGTGCGTGTGTCGGAGCGTGTGTGAGAGTATATATGAACGCTGAAAAGCTGAATAAGAGAGTTTTGTGAACTCAGTTCTGGCCTGCCGTCCTTCTGTGCTCTCCCGGGTTTCAGCACCACTGTGACAGTTCATGTAGGTGGGTGGAGCACAGAAGGACAGCAGGCCAGAACCGAGTTCACAAAACTTTTATTCAGCTTTTCAGCGTTCATATATACTCTCTCACGCACACACATCAGCCGTCTGGTTGGGGAGAGAGCTCCCTCTGCTCTTGCTCCTTAAGTAGGGTGCGGTCCCTGGGAAGACACACGAACATTAATTAATGACAAGTGTAGTGATTCTGCCACTTACCTTCCTTGACTCCGCCCTCCTGTCACAGACCTATGCTTGACCACGCCCCCACTGCCACAGCGTGTTATCTCCTGGTGCAAGAGCAATGTGTCAAATGCTGAAGTGTGAAACGCTTTTCTTAGGCTACATCCACACAACAACGGCAACGAGATGTTTATTTAAAAAAATATCACGTCCACATGGGCAACGATCAGTAAAATATCAGGTCCATATGGCAACGCAACGGTCTCCGCGGATCCTTAAAAAGTCTTATTTTTAATATGTGTTTTTTAAGGTCTTAAAAAGCATTATATTTCGCTATTTTTTGAGCTATGGTATTAAATTTCACATGGGAGGTATTAAATTTCATCCGGGTAGCCTACGGTAAATGGAAAAAAAAAACATATGTCTGGATTTTTTTTCCGCGCTAACGTTATTTATTCAACCAGCGTCGTTTATCAAGATGCTGAACAAGTAGCACAAGAGCCGTTGTGTGTCTAGCACTAGTTCTAATAGCGCAGGAGCCACGCCACAGGGGGCAGTGTGTTCTTTTATCCATGTAGTAGAACCATTGAGAATAGAGCAGACGAGGAAGAAGTGGTTGAACTTGAACATGAACGGAAATGGGGAAGTGTAAGTTTAGTAACAAGTGGCTTGAGGAGCCAAAATACAAAAGTTGGCTAACAGCAACTTCAGAATATGAAGCGAGATGTAAGGTATGTCGGAAAGACATCAAGTTAACAACAATGGGCTGTAAAGCCCTTGACGCTCACTCGAAAGGGGAAAAGCATATGCGCTATGCTGCTAGTCGGGCAACAACAGTCCCCATGCCAATGTTCGCCTCTACGGTCACAAAAAGTGCAACGCCAGCTTTAGCGTCTCCGGGTCCCAGCACAAGTGCTTTCGCGGCATTCGCCCCAACCGCTACGCTGAAGGCAGAAATACTGTGGGTTCTGCAGACGATTACCCGACACCACTCATACACTTCAAATGAAGGTGTGGGTACAGTCTTCCAGGCAATGTTCCCCGATTCCGAGTATGCCAAATCGTTTACTTGTGGGAAAGACAAGACATCGTATCTAGCGCGATTTGGTCTGGCTCCATTTATCAAACGTGAACTTCTGGCTACCGTCAATCAAGGCAGCTTCGTTGTCATGTTTGATGAGTCTATGAATCGAACCACCAAGCGCAAGCAGCTCGACATTCACGTGAGGTATTGGGTGACGGATGAGACTGGTTCTCGAGTGCAGTCCCGGTATCTCGGATCACAGTATATGGGCCACTCAACTGCTGAGGACTTGCTGGAAAACTTCAAGGTAGGCTTCCACCAACCTAACAAATTAAGATAAGGATAAACGTCTTGTTTTCAGTGTTTCATGTAAATGGGAAATTAATACTGTAATTGGTAAGCAACTTTTGCAACTGTTTGACTTGGTTATGAGGACCTCTAGTGAGTGTGTGTGAGTGAGTGTGATTTATAACAAAATCCAACACACTCAGACGTCGAGCCAAAGAAAAAAGGGAGGAGTTGGTTGGCCTGAAGGCTGACATTAAGGAGAAATCCGATGCACTGAGGCAGTTCGGTCAGTAGTCAAACTTCCTTGTTTCCTCACTGTTTATGTTCATGGCAGTACCCTACTATTAAAATATCGAGAAGGCAGTTAATGTTCTGTTTTGTTAACTGAAGATCAATTTGTTTCCTCACTGTTTATGTTTACAGCAGTACCCTACTATTAAAATATCGAGAAGGCAGCTAATGTTCTGTTTTGTAAACTGAAGATGCACTTATTTATTTAAAAAAATGCTTTGAACTTAACCTAGAGTGTGCTTTTTTTTTTTTTTTTTACTGTAGGTATTTGTTCCACGGTAGTGGTCTTTATTTTTTATACTCAGTGGTCTTAAAATGGTCTTAAAAAGTATTATTTTTGCTGGTCAGAAATGTGCAGAGACCCTGAATACACATGCCACACCTCTAGGGGTGCTGTAAGACGGTCCCTTCGGAGACACCAGAACAATAGAAGTAGTAAGGACGCATGCGCATAAACTATTATGCGCGAGACTTCATATTAGCCACAAAGTCAGAAAAATCTGTTCGTAAAATTACATTATAATGACCCAATACAAAAAGTATTTTTCCAGTCTCACCTGTGAAAGGTAATCCCATGTGATCTTGTTTGGACGGCAAACCTGTTGGTACAGTTAAACGCAGCACATGAATGAGGCATCTTTATTCTCCGCTTTGACCCATCCAATATGGCGGCGAGGATGACGTATGATTCTACGTGGAAGGCGGCGTCTTTAATGGTCCGGAATAAATTGAATGCTACACGTTGATGGATTAATTTGTTCTTCTACGCCCTTTTTGAGGAATGTATTGTAGGACTTGAACATCTGAAGAGGTGAGATCGCTTCTTTTTTTCCCTATTTTTGTTGGCGGGATTGACTCTGTCTTAAGGGCTATTCTCTCTCTCTCTGCACCATTACACAATAAATATTCACAGTGAAAATATTTTGTAAGCGTGTTTCATGAACCAAGTTATAGGATTTGTTGACAACTCATATCGAGTTCGTTACACTTCTACCCGGCGTGAAGCACTCACAGTCATGTGGTTGTGACGTCATCGTAAACAAATCTGTTCTACTCATCCAGACGACTTCGCAACGGCAACGTTGCCAGATCTTTCCACTCTGGAACCCATTCTCAAAAGATTGCGTGTTGGGGCACCCAAAACGCCGGTGCCGTGTGGACGCCAGGCTGAAACGATAAACAGTTGTATCGGATTCACCTGAATCCGTTGCCGTGTGGACAGGGCCTTAGACTATAATCGTCAGACTGACTAAACTAATTGCTGGTAAATGAGTTTCACACTCGGGTGTTGCTGCGTTGTCGGTACTCCAACAGAGAGAGGCTATCTGTCACCAAGAAAACAAAGGGATGTCTCTTCCTTTTGTAAAGGGGCGGCAGAAATTAAACGGGGGCGGCCTGCCCCTCTAAAACCCCTCGTGGAGAACCGTGAAACATTCATATTGGGCAAATTATTTTAAATATCAGTATTGATCAAGCATTTCACAATTGATGTATCCCTAATAACATTTTCCACAGTAAAATGTTAATACTGAGATGACATTTTTCAAACATTTACATTCAAGATTATAACAATAATAGACAACATAGCAATTTAATAGCTCCCTCACATTTTGTACTATTAACTGTAACTATGGCTCTGGGCCCTGCTTCCACCGAACTCAGTTACATGCAGGTCGCACAGGGCCCCACACACAATTAGCAAAATATTACTAGTTTACTGAAATGGATGGAGAGGAAAAAACATGACTTTCCAAACTCCAGGTCACCTCGACACGTCAGTGATCTGTTTTGACTAGTCAGCTTGTAAATACTTTTTTTTAAGCACTTTTTTTTTTTTTTACTTTTAACTCTATCACAAGCACATCATCTCTGTCTTGCACAGATCTGATCATGCAGATGCGTCATGACCTGTCAATCATGTTCAATTAAGGCAGGACCTGACTAACTATGCGCTCTGAGTGGCTGATCAGCTCTCTGTTGGGTCAGATGAGAAAACAGTAAAACTATATGGCTGATCATCTCTTATTGTTTGACACAGAAAACAGGAGCATTATATTAATACATTAACATTTTTAACCCTTTGTCACTGGGTTACATGAGCTCCATATTTCACTGTAGGAATAATAAACAGAAAATAACACAATGTTGTTTTGAAATAAATTTCCTGATATTTTACTTCAGCATATTATTCAACGATAAACCAAGTGAATTCTCACTGAGTATTCCTGAAGTGCTTTAACATGTCTGTATTCAGCACTATGAGCAGCTTGAAATGAAAGTCCCACTGCACACTCAGGAACGAGGTCCGAAAATAACACCACAGTCTTTAAATCCACAGGTTTAGATGCAGGATTAAACTGGCCATTATAATGAGCTACAATCATTATAGAGCCTCACACTTTATAAATTTATTTTCATGCAATAATAAGTTCCTGATTTTTGCAGAAAAGAATGAGTCGTCAGAAATGTGATGCTACGAAGCAGACTAACCAATCACAGTTCAGTGTTTCTCCTAGAAAATGTTTGAAGGTGCGGTGGCAAGACCTGCACTCAGATGTCCCACCCCAGTACGAGGATACGGGAGCATTCTGAGAAATTTGACAACACTAAAATGGTGACCCTTTGTAAGGGAATAAATGAATAAACCTAGTCTTGAAAGAACAAGCATAACCTGCAGAACAAGGCAGTTTAGAAAACAGTCAGGGAGACCAAATTCCCCCCACACCCTGAACATAAATCTCACAACACATGATTACTACAAGTACACATTTATTGGAAATCACACAAACATGTCAGTGGCAAAGTTTGCAGGCTGGCTCAGAGCACTTAATTTTCCTGTTTTTTTTTTTTTTTGAAAAATAGCTCTAAGGCTTGCTCATAGGGGAACTCGCTGACTGGAGGTCCATTGATGCTGAGGCGCATGCATGCAGCCAGATGGTCCCCCTGCAGTCTGTTTCTGATGTCTGTTTTCACCTGTTAGGCATCAAACAGAACAGACTGTATGAGCGAAATGAGGAATATTTGTGTGCCCATATTGTTTTTATATAGCAAAGTGTTATACTTACCCTGTTCATTGTGGAGAAATCTCCCTCACAATTCAAATCAACATGAAGCAGCACAGCGAAGTGTGGCGTGGGACCGTTTTTAAATGTCCAAGTTTACTGTCATCACTATAATGGAGCGTATAAATACAATTCATCCACCACAACAAAAATGTAGCCTACCATTTGAACAGCGTGCACCGGAGCCTTGTAAAAGGATGGTGGCGGTTCATTTCAATTCCAACTATCGACTCGGTGTTAGACTACGGACAAGGAGCTGGAACATCTCATAGTAAAACTAAGATAGTTAAATACAAATGTTATGGCTTTGGTTCTAAAAACACACTGAAGAGGGTCTGAAGTTTCGATATTTAGTGTATAGGCTATCAGATAGAACCTGTGGTTTGTATCCAAGGACGGCTCGCAAACCGCAAGATCTATAGTAAAACTAAAATATCTAAAAATAGATTACAAATATGTGTTTTTATTATAAAATAAATCAAAGAGGGTCTGAAATATTGATCTTAAGAGTATTTCGGCTTATCTGTAAATGGGATGATGGCGTCATCCGTTCACCTATATAGCCTATTAAAAACACTGACGCCGGCCCCTATGGGATGCAATACGGCCAACGCCGGCCTCCATGGAATCTAATGGGATAAATTATAGCATAATTGATTACTTTAATATAAAGACGTTAATTATTATTTGATCATTCATCGTTAATTCTCCCAACAATCGGCGAAGAAAACGTAATCGAATGCCCATCCCTAGCTCGAATGACTTATTTTGCACGAATGAATCTTACCTGCCCAGTTTCTTCATCTGTCGCCTCTCTTTTTTTGGCGAAATACTTCGACAAGCTCATCTGCAATTGAAAGATATCGCGTTGACGTTATCAGTCAACTTAATTAAGCTCAAATAAAAACTAGCGCTCTGGCGATAGGCTGTAATGAAATCGAAAAAACTGCCCTTACATTTCTCACGAACTATATCTGGAAAATGCCAAACGATAATCTATCTAGAAGATCTATGTAGTTGTTTACATGTGGATATTCATCCCCTCAGTTTGTGAACGGACTAATCTACCACAGAAGACCGGGAGGCCAAACGAGACGTCTCAGCAGTAGTCAGTACTCAGTATGTAACATAACGTGGCCTAACAGTTTTACATAACGTAATTGTGACATAACGAAACAGTTTCAAGTAACACTGGAATTATAAGGTAACATAACATCTGCTGTCTACTTTTCAAGAATTGTTGCCAACACTTACCTTTCCCAATTTGACAGCTGAAGTGACAGCCGCGTAGCAGTTAGTTTACCTCAGGGTGGCTTGGCTACGCTGCTCCAGGTGGAACGTTGTCCAATCAGAGCTCACGGCGACCCGTGGAAACCAATCAAGTAACTGCTAGCTCGGCCAGTGGAACTGCGCTTCGCCCCAAAGGCAAAGACTGGGCAAGCAACGGATAATGTAGTCAAATACATATAGCTCTAGGGGTGTTACGGAATTCCTGAAGGTGCGGCGGCCCGCCGCAGCCAATTGTACTTAACTAAGCATGCACCGATACCGATACTGGCATCGGCATCGGCCCCGATACTCCACTAATATACTCATACTCGTACTTGTCAAACAGTTGCCGATACCATGAACCGATACCAGTGCCGATCCCATGCGCCGATACCAATGTTCCCCGCAGCGCTTTTTGTTCCATTCGAGAGAGAAAAAAAAACTGAGCTCAGGCTTGAGCATAATATGATAGGCTATATCATGCGCCGATAGTGTTCCATGAAGCGCCTTTTGCCAGCGTCCGTTCGAGGAAAAAAAGCCTCTCCCAGGAAAAAAATTGTAAATCTCAAGCATTGAGCGTAGGCTAATTTCATCAGAAGACAAAAAAAATTGTTCGACAACAACCCATTTTTCCATGACGAAGATGTGTTTGCGTAGTCATGAAACAGTGCCGTCACAACATCTTTCCCCAACACTGTCATTTTAAACATCTCTCCACACTCCGCTCCCTTTCGCTGCCATACGCAGATAGGCCTACGCTAAGATCCCCAACGTTGTCCTTTTTTAATGTTGGCTATTCGCCTAGGTAAGGGTTTTGTAGAACAGGCTACTCACTAACAAACAAATGAAAATCGGATTTTTGTATAGGTGAATCCAACCGGCAGAGTTTTTAAGTACGAGTCCAACCGGGAGAGTTTAAGAGTGAAGTGAGAGAGAGAGAGCTTTAAGAAATGGCTGATTGAGTTTTCCAACTTGTTTCAGTTGACGGCAACGCTAAGACCAAGGAAATTGACGTCCCATCTACAGGTATGGAGCTCCACGAGCACGGGACGCGATGTTGCGAATGGACAGCAACAGCGTCTGCCTAACAAGTTCTGCGACTGAACAAGAGCGTGCTCGAGGCATTCAACTCTCCTGCAGCACACAGCAGGATGTGCGCACATGCACATGAGAGGAGGGGGGGGGCATATTTTAGTCTGCATTACTGGCGATGGAAATTAAATAATACATCGTCGCCGGCCGCCACTGTTATCTTGTGCGCTCTCTGTGATGTTGCGATGGTCACTGCTCCTCCCTTTCACGCCCTTGTCTTGTTGCTAAATGTAATTGGAGTAGTTTAAGCGCACCACCAGAACAACCCTTAAGTCAACCAAGACCGCAATGTTGCGGAAGGCCGATGATAGAGGGGGTAAGTGACCAGCGGAGTGAAATGATCACGCTGCATGTGGTAACTCACTGCTCTCTCCTCCCTTCATCAACAATCGGTCTTACATGTTGCAAGAGTGCAAGTCTTTCTTGACTTCGAAAGTTGGACATTGTAATCTAATCCAAATAAATAGCAGCCTTTTTCAGAAATTGCAGCAGCTAAATATTTAATTCTTTGTGTAGGCTATTTGCAATGAGTGTAGTTTTCTGGGAGTGAATGTTGCGCGACAATCGAGAGAGGTTGCACACGGAAGCGCAGATAGCCTTGTAGTCCACGTTACACTGCCAGCAGACAGCGCCTCTTCATTTCACGGTAGCGCTTCTTTTGCAACATTGTTATGTAGGCCTAGTAGGCCTAGCGCAGCAGCGCTTAGGTTTTGCAACATTATTGTAACAATGTTGCAAAAGATAAGCGCTACCGTGAAGAGGCGCTGTCTGGCTGCGTGACGTGGACTCAAGGCTACTCTGCGCTTCTGGAGCAGCAGAGATTGTCAATGTGAACCCGTGTGCATGATCACTCCAGTTGGAAAACAACATTCACGGGAAATAGATCAAGTAGGCCTATTAAATATTTAAATGCTGCAATTTTTGAAAAATTATATTTTAATAACATCAACAGTATCGGTAGTACTCGGTATCGGCAAGTACTGAAATGATAGTACTCGTATCGGTTTTCACAAATGTGGTATCGGTGCATCTCTATACTTAACGGAAACACTGCAGTTGCGGCCTACGTTAACGCACTATGTTGCTAGATTTCTGGAGAGGTGCGCATTAAGCTAGGATTTACAATATAAATTTATTTTTTTTCTTTCTTGGCCAAGCATTAATTATTTCTAGTCCCTTCTTTCCTCTGCTTTTGTCCTGTCTTTCCTTTCAGTTCTTTTTCAAATGTTTTAATTTTTATTTCCATTTTTTGTTTTCCCATTATAACCTTTCCTTGGGCAAAGACCTGACATACCATACCAGTCACCTCTCTACAGAGGCATGACAGATGGCTGTGTGAAAGGCTGGCTTTAAGTATCCTGCCTGGCAGGTGCAGGCAATCCAGAATAATCAACCTAGAGAATTCTGGGTAACGGAGTTCTCCTGAATGGTCTCTTTCACTGTGTGCCACTGTTGCCCTCTGCTGGCTGCTGGTGGTGTAGCATGACCTCTTCCAGTAACAAAAGGGAATAAATATTTATTCAGACAGTAAAATATGCATGAAACCATTTGTTACAATTTTCCCTTGGAAGAAGTGTGTGATGGTCTTCCCTGCAGACACCTTTCAAAAATTCTCCCCAGTTGTGTAGACTGTTTGTGCTCATATACAGCATTGATTTTGATACAAGCTTGATTCACAAACCTCTAATCCTGACTATTTAATTCCTCTGCCAGGACTGGGAAGTTATCTAGCAGGGTTTAACACTCACTACGTTTACATGCACATAGAGAGAATCGAATTTCTGCCGTTGCTCGACTGAAATCAAAGTTCAAAATGTCATGTATACACCTTAATTCGGCTGAAATTGAACCTAACTTGATTTCTCGGAATCGAGCTACACGACCTAGTTTATGCGATTTCTGCCGAGCTACTTTGTGCATGTATACCCTATCGAGCTAGTTGTCGAGCTACTTCCGGAAGTGACGAGTGACGAGACCACAAGCAGGAAACACAACAGCCTCGGTCGGCATGACAACGAATCATGACAACGGCATGAATCTTTTCTTTTTGTGGCATTGTTTGCACTGTTAAAAATTTAGCTCACTTACTGTATCACCAAATACATCTGTACAGCTGTTGCATAGCTATGAATTGTGTACATAAACAAGTCATTGTATTTGTGTGTGTATATATATATGTGTGTGTGTGTGTGTGTGTGTGTGTGTGTGTGTATGTGTGTGTGTATATATAATATATCTCCAACATTTGAAGAATGTCAATAAAAACAAAACAATTGAACTTTGTGTTTATTAAGACATAAGTTAAATTGTAAGCAAAAAATGGACTTTAGAAAAATATTATTGTGCAAAATAAATAAGTTGTCTTACAAAACAGTGGTCTGCGCCGGACAGTTTGTAGCCATAGTCTGTTAGAGCAAGCCTAACAGCTTGAACACGGAACTGCTAGTGTTGCCAGATTGGGGGTTTTAAGTGCATTTTAGCGGATTTGAACTTGTTTTGGGCTGGAAAACGTCAGCAGTATCTGGCAACACTATAGCTCTTCTTCATGATGACAACCGGAAGTGTACCAACACGATGGGGCGTGTAGCGCCACGTGTGGCTCAGGTGCACAATGCACCTTGCACAATAGCCCGATTTCACTTGTGTATGTAGGATTGGATTTCTCTGGCACCCCTGCTGGGACCCTTTGCTCGATTACCAACAGCAGCTCGATTTGGACGTGCATGTAAACGTAGTCAGTGAAACCGTATAATTCACTTCATGAGGAGATTTGATTGTCTGAATCACTGCTGCTGCTGTAATGTTAATTTCCTTTGTTGTGTTGTAGACATTTTCAGTGTGATGTTAGTCCTGTACATCAGTGTAGCAGTGTGTAGACATGCAGTAAGAGTAATAACACTTCTCTTTGATTTCTCATTTAGTCCTGAACTTTACTGCACTGAGATCCTCTGCTTACACTGAATAATACTGCAGGATCCAGTTCCTGTATCTGCTTTTAAGAGAACACTTTATTAATCCCATGTGGGAAATTCCAGTGTTACAGCAGGAGACAACTGACAATATAAGACCATGAAAAGACACCGATACAGCAGCAGAAGGGGGTTTAAAACATGAAATAAAAGCAATAGAAATAAAGTAAACATTGTCTTGGTGAATTTTTTATTTTTATTATTTTAGCTCAGTAAATGTTTTAATGCCAGTACATCACTGTATAAAAATATAAAATAGTAAAAATGCTGATATTGGCAAAGGCACAAGAGTTTTCTCAGTGTATTGCTTCATATGATACATGATTGCTAGCAGGTTAATAATTCAGTGCATTGATAATGCATTTATTTAATTGATCAAATCATTTCATCCACAAATCTCACACAACTACAGTTAAACTTCACACAGCTGAAAAGTCAAACAAAATATAACAGTATTGAACAGAGATTGTAAGTCTACTCCTCATAATTCATCTAGAGCTAATCTCACACAGAAATAGAACACAGCCGGACAAATACAGTGGAAGAACCAATACCGAGAAAACACAATGTTGGTTCCCCACCATGTTTCAGATAAGTCAATTAACTTGTTTTTATTTTGCAGACACACAAAGCTTCACTTATTTTAACTCCAGTATCACTGGGCTTTTCACCAACCGCTCTGAAATTAACATGAAAATGACAAATCAGGATTCTTTTAAAATCCTCAGAAAACCCTAAAGAAGATGTGATGAAATTATTTTACAGTAAATGCATCCTCTTATTGATGAACTTTGCTCACTCCTCAATGACTGCATTCTCAATTCTCTCAACAGTGTGAGCTGTGAAAGACATTAAAGCATTCATTTAATTCATTTCAGGTGTTTATGGCAGAAAGTTAACGAAACTGTATTTGATCTCCCCTTAAACACAGTTAAAAGGGTGTTTTGTTTGTTTTAAGGTTTATTAATGACAGTGAAGTGAAGTGTGACATCTGCGTATGAAACACACTTCTGCACGATTTTTTAAATAATTTGTACTTGATATACTTTATTTATGAAGTGAAAATGTAACTCCACTTGAAGCATCTGTCCCGTGTAAATTCACTAAAAGAAAATAAAGGTTCGCAACACTGTTATATGCTCCATTTTTTAATTTTTTAATAGCACGAAGTTTCGGACGCTCAGTCCTTCATCAAGTGCAACAAAGAACAGGTGTAGAGGGTGTGGTATAAATACCTGGAAAGGGAGGGGTGTGTGGTGTGTCATACAAAAAAAAAAAAGGGGGGGGGATATATACAGAGTGGGCACCAAAGGGCACCTTTCCCAAAACATCATTTACAATCAACTAGAATGCAATATGCAATATTTACAATCCGTTACTTCAGAGGTCATAAAACTCTCATCAGCCTCATGGCCAGAACATTGGAAAACAAATACCATAAAACCCCTTACAGATTGTCTATATCATGAAAAAAATTAAGAATACAATAACACAATCATACACTTGTTCAGTACAGTTGGTAGTCATAAGGAAACACAAGATGGAGAGTCCAACAAACTAAGATATACAAGTGAAAAGACATCAATATTAAACCACATATAAAGAAGTTAACCTACAAAAACGGTCTAATGTCAAACTCCTCATTTAAGCCTGCTGGAGACATAGTGTTAAGCGTATATGTGATAAGTCTCACGTTGCAGTAAAAGACGTTTATGGTTACCTCATCTAGGGGGCTTGTTTACTTTCTCAATACCTATGTATTGAAAAAAGCACAAATTGTGGCCGGCCTTTTTAAAGTGCACCGCCACAGGGTTGCGCTCATCACCGCACCTGATGTTACTTCTGTGCTCACACATTCTGACACGCAGCGGTCTAGAAGTACACCCTACATAAGCAAGGCCACAAGGGCATCTTATGAGATAGACGACAAAAGAGGTGTTACATGTTATGACTCCACGTGTTTTTAGTGTTTTACCATTGTGTGGGTGTTTATATGTTGTGCACTTGGCTGTATAGCCACATTGGACACAATTAGCGCATTTGTAGTTCCCTTCTGGAATATCCAAGAAGGTGCGCAGTCTTTCTGGTGCAGTAGTATATGATTTAACCAACTGATTGCGTAGAATCGGAGCTCGTTTGTAAACTAACTTTGGAGACTCCTTATAAATTAACTGAAGTGCAGGGTCTGAGCTAATAACATGCCAGTGTTTTTTCAAAATATTTTGTAACTCAAAACCTATGGGTGAATATGTGGTAAAACAGAGAGGAGGAGAACTTGGAGGGGGTTTGGTTTTGGGCCGTAGTGCCTCAATCTGGGTAATCGTATTGAAACGCTCCCTCGCTGCCGTTATCCACTCCTCTCTGTATCTACGTTCCAAAAACCTGTTCGTTAAATCAAAAACCTGTTCATCGTATCTGTCATTAGAACTGCATATCCGTCTAGCCCTATGGAACTGACTTATTGGGAGGCTCCTAATGAGATATGTGGGGTGATAACTGTCACTACGGAGCAGAGTGTTTCTGTCAGTGGGCTTACGGTATAGATCAGTGTGTACAGTCTCACCATCAACGTAACCAAGACGTCTAAAAAACGAATGCTACGACTATTAAATTCTAAAGTAAATTAGAAATTTACTTTACTTTCCAGGTATTTATACCACACCCTCTACACCTGTTCTTTGTTGCACTTGATGAAGGACTGAGCGTCCGAAACTTCGTGCTATTAAAAAATAAAAAATGGAGCATATAACAGTGTTGCGAACCTTTATTTTCTTTTAGTTATCTTCTGTTTGGTCCAGCACCTGTGTTACTGATGTGCGCACATTCTCTGCTTTTCCATGTAAATTCACTCTCAGAAACAGATGTGCTGTTTTATATCAAACTTACATTTAAATCTTATTCTAAGAGCATTTTAGAACAAGTGCTTTAACACTCAAGTGTGGATTTTTGCTTTTAAAATGAAAACAGTGAGTCAAATGTCTTCTTCTTTTGTGAAAGTGAAAATGTTTTTCTCGACTACTCAAAGTTAGTCTGATCATGATGTGAAACATACTGAGAGTTCTTACCTCGAGCTCTGAAACATTTGACCAGCAGAATGATGGTCGCCAGCAGATACGGAGAGGCCGTCACTACACTACAGATCAGCATGAGCACTGAGAATGGAGCTTCGACACGTGATGGACCTGACAATGAATAAAATAATAATGTTTTATTTTTGAAATGTTTGTTTTAGTTCAATCTGCAGTAAAAAAAAAAAAATTTACACCTGTGTGAACAAGTGTAACAGCACATTGTACACAGACTTAGATAAACTAAGCCCTATAGATTACATTATATAAAGATACTGTGTTCAACACACAAAGTCACAGTTGTATTAAAGTGAATATTTAAAAGGTTTATGAATATATTTTTATATATACAGTGGGGCAAAAAAGTATTTAGTCAGTCACCAATTGTGCAAGTTCTCCCACTTAAAAAGATGAGAGAGGCCTGTAATTTTCATCATCGGTACATTTCAACTATGAGAGACAAAATAAGAAAAAAAATCCAGAAAATCACATTGTCTGTCTGATTTTTAAATAATTTATTTGCAAATTATGGTGGAAAATAAGTATTTGGTCAATAACAAAAGTTCATCTCAATACTTTTTATATACCCTTTGTTGGCAATGACAGAGGTCAAACATTTTCTGTAACTCTTCACAAGGTTTTCACACACTGTTGCTGGTATTTTGGCCCATTCCTCCATGCAGATCTCCTCTAGAGCAGTGATGTTTTGGGGCTGTCGCTAGGCAACACGGACTTTCAACTCCCTCCAAAGATTTTCTATGGGGTTGAGATCTGGAGACTGGCTAGGCCACTCCAGGACCTTGAAATGCTTCTTATGAAGCCACTCCTTCATTGCCCGGGCAGTGTGTTTGGGATCATTGTCATGCTGAAAGACCCAGCCACGTTTCATCTTCAGTGCCCTTGCTGATGGAAGGAGGTTTTCACTCAAAATCTCACGATACATGGCCCCATTCATTCTTTCCTTTACACTGATCAGTCGTCCTGGTCCCTTTGCAGAAAAACAGCCCCAAAGCATGATGTTTCCACCCCCATGCTTCACAGTAGGTATGGTGTTCTTTGGATGCAACTCAGCATTCTTTCTCCTCCAAACATGACAAGTTGAGTTTTTACCAAAAAGTTCTATTTTGGTTTCATCTGACCATATGACATTCTCCCAATCCTCTTCTGGATCATCCAAATGCTCTCTAGCAAACTTCAGATGGGCCTGGACATGTACTGGCTTAAGCAGGGGGACACGTCTGGCACTGCAGGATTTGAGTCCCTGGCGGCGTAGTGTGTTACTGATAGTAGCCTTTGTTACTTTGGTCCCAGCTCTCTGCAGATCATTCACTAGGTCCCCCCGTGTGGTTCTGGGATTTTTGCTCACCGTTCTTGTGATCGTTTTGACCCCACGGGGTGAGATCTTGCGTGGAGCCCCAGATCGAGGGAGATTATCAGTGGTCTTGTATGTCTTCCATTTTCTAATAATTGCTCCCACAGTTGATTTCTTCACACCAAGCTGCTTACCTATTGCAGATTCAGTCTTCCCAGCCTGGTGCAGGTCTACAATTTTGTTTCTGGTGTCCTTTGACAGCTCTTTGGTCTTGGCCATAGTGGAGTTTGGAGTGTGACTGTTTGAGGTTGTGGACAGGTGTCTTTTATACTGATAACGAGTTCAAACAGGTGCCATTAATACAGGTAACGAGTGGAGGACAGAGGAGCCTCTTAAAGAAGTTGTTACAGGTCTGTGAGAGCAAGAAATCTTGCTTTTTTGTAGGTGACCAAATATTTATTTTACCGAGGAATTTACCAATTAATTCATTAAAAATCCTACAATGTGATTTCCTGGATTCTTTCCCCCCATTCTGTCTCTCATAGTTGAAGTGTACCTATGATGAAAATTACAGGCCTCTCTCATCTTTTTAAGTGGGAGAACTTGCACAATTTGTGGCTGACTAAATACTTTTTTGCCCCACTGTATTTAAAAGGGAAAAAATTCCAGATGTTTTTGTCTTCTTGAACAGTTTTTCCCAGTTGGAAACTCAGAGTTCTGAATATTCTGTAATGAAACATTTACCTTTTCCTTGAATAATAAACACACTACATGAAGACTCACCCTGCACTGTGATGTTAACAGGATTCCTGTTTTCTCCAGATTCAGAGTGACACCAGTAAACTCCAGTGTAGGATGTGGAGAGGGAGCTGATTTTACATGGAGAACAATCTAACACTCCCTCACTGTGTGTGTATCGTCTCACTGTCCATCCAGTAGAACGACTCTGGTCAGTAGAGTTACAGCTCAGTGAGAGAGAGTCAGAAGTAAAGTGTTGAGTTCTGTTGGGATTGATGATCAGAGAGACTGGAGGAGATTCACCTTAAACAGAGAAGAGAGTCATGTAAATAAGTGCAATATGCAATAAGGATATACAGTAAGTGCATGTGTGTTCAGAATTCTGTTTATTAATCCAGTAATTAAAGCCACAGTCCATAGCATGGGTCATAACACAGAAAAGTTTAACCCCAGATAATCCATAATCATAAACACTGCAAAAAGGTAAAGGTCAAAACCAAGAGACAAAATTAAAACTGGGATGAGGAGCACAGGAAAGTCTTACAATTGCTGCAAAGGAATAAAATGATCAGACACAGGACAGCAGGGCAATGCCTCCTCACCACCAGAGGGCACCATCATCTCAGTATGAGCTGAGCTCGAACACACCACCTCCAGATCACTTCCTCATTGTAGATTACATTCGACCAGCACATACATTTACACAGTGCAAAGTTCAGAGCCATGTTTAGTTTGTGATTGCCATTGCTGTGTTTAGACCCTTTGCTTTTGATGACTCTTTTGGATTTTCCCTCTGGTCTTATATTGTACTTAACTGTGTCGGACTCTTACCTGTTTTACAGCTCTGCTATTTGTATTGTGTTTAATAACAGTCTAACATCATGACATCATCTGTAACTGTGTGGTTCTCTGAATATCCATATCTGTGTTTGTATTAGTGTTTAAACCTGAAGTATTTATGGGCCTGTCTTTCTGAAAAGTTTCCTGAAAGCAAACAAACAAAACAACCCCAGAATCTTGTGCCTCCTGTTAACATCTTTGTATCTGTTAAGAACACATGATCAGGGGTGGGTTTTCCAGGAATGTTGCCTTTTAGAGCTAAAGAGTGAGTTGAGAGACTCTTAAGCAACAAACATTGTCTCTGTACATGGTTTTCCCGAACTCACTCGTAAGAAGGAATCTGAACAGCATCTTTGTAATGCGCGTCCCTGATATAGGCATTAGTAGTTGCTAAAGGCAATTGTACTGTCGTTGCTGAAGGCATTAGTAGTTGCTAAATCCAGTCTATAAGGTCACATGGCATTCGTTTTTAACCAAAACCTAATGAAATATAAAGTGTTTAAAATAAGAGAATATATAGTATCATCTGGAAGCATTACAAATATAATGTGGTAATTAATTAATGAAACCATTTTATGTTTTTGGGCAGTATTTTTAATCCAAGCGTGTTTTTAATTAAATGAACAAACGTTCACATGAAAGAATGAGCAAATAATAAGCTAAATATTTAAGTAAATGTGTTCCTCATGCTCGCTCATTTCACTGTTACACCCCGATCATGTAGTCAGGATTATTTCAACCGTTATCCACAGTGCAGAGTGGGCAATGATCTCCCTTATAAGTGCACACAGAGAGAGAGAGAGAGGTTTTGACCTGTGTGTAGTGTGTACCTAAGGAAGTTGTATTGACCTCCTTATCTATCTATCTATCTATCTATCTATCTATCTCAGGAGGTCAATTCAACCTCCTTTGGTACACACTACACAGGTCAAAACCCCCCTCTCTCTCCTACACACACACACACACACACACACACACAGAGACAATGTTAGAGGTGCAGAAATGTGTCTCATTTATGACACTAAATTAGTGAATCACTCGCCTAATGGACTTAAATTTGATTAAAATGTGGTGATATCAATGTGACATTAAGATGTCCATATGTAACTCCATAACATTTTGAAATATATTCATAAAGTTTTGCTTATTTATTTAATAATTAACTGGATGTACTTGGACCAGAAAGTGAAGAAAAATAATAACAAGAAAAATAATTTAACACGGGCAGCAGATTCAACACCAGTTTCCCCCGTTGACTGTGAGCGTCCCTCTACAGCGCATGCGCAGTCTGTGTATTTGGCTGTGAGAGAGTCGCTCTTTGTTTTGAACGAGTGGTCTGGGTCTCTCGTAAATTTCAAGCAACTCAAGGACTACTTTAGGCAACGAAGTTGTTTGGGAAAGCTATATTAGCTTGACGATGGCTCTTTCGAGGTAATTTAAGACTCTCTTGGCCTTAAGAGGCTTTTGGGAAACCCACCCCTGTTCATTCTTAATAATATATTTATATTCAGTTACATCTCCAGTGTTGACCTGCTCTGGCTTTCTGGATTTTATAATAAAACCCTCCAGCCCATAGATCCTCAATCATCTCCTTCATCCTCTTTATTTCAGGGAAAATAAACCAATGACAAAATGAGGAGCAGAGACGGAACAAAAAGACAGCACATGGCTCTTGTCACCAAACTCGACCAGCATTCAGAAGAAGAAGAAGCCTTCATTTACCACATGCACACTTAAGTACAGTGAAATTCATCCTCTGCATTTAACCCATCTGAAGCAGTGAACACACGCACACACACCCAGAGCAGTGGGCAGCCATATTACAGCACCCGGGGAGCAGCTAGGGGTTGGGTTAGGTACCTTGCTCAAGGGCACTTCAGCCCAAGGCTGCCCCATGTTAACCTGACTTCATGTCTTTGAACTGTGGGGCAACCGGAGCACCCAGAGGAAACCAATGCAGACACGGGGAGAACATGCAAACTCCACACAGAAAGGCCCCCCATCGGCCACGGGGCTCGAACCCAGAACCTTCTTGCTGTGAGGCTACAGTGCTAAACACTACACCACCGCAGTGTTTCCCATAGACCAGGTAGCAATTTGTGGTGATCCACTGTGCCGATGAGGGAATCGTGCGCGGTGGTGTCGTGGCGGTCGGTGGAGTCGGTCATTGGAGTGTATGCAAAGTGTTTACGGTGGGCGGTGTTCAAGCACACAGTATTTTTCTTCAGAGTCACCTGCTGGGACTATTTTAAAGCTACAAGAAGCATTTGAGATTATTCGGTTCAATCTAAATTCTTTCAATTTCTTTTAGAGAAGACAGCTAAAACAATTTTTACCAGAACCCTGTCTGGTTTCATTCCTCGACCCAACTTTACATTACAGGGCAGGCCATTAGTTTGCTGGGCTTGATGTCGGTGGAAAACCTGTCTTTTAAATTTATGAAAATTACTCACCAAAATTGAACTTTTTTTACCTTAGTTTTTTGCCTTTTTGATAGTAATCTTTCAATCATTCTTTAGTTGACATTCAAGGAATAAATTGCAAAAAACAAGCTGGAGGTTTTTATTTTAAATATTGAACTCAGCACTTACCTCAGCCAATACTAAAATGAAAAATAGTATAATGTAACAACAAAATAATAAAATATCATAATTAGATGTGGCGGCACGGTGGTGTAGTGGTTAGCGCTGTCGCCTCACAGCAAGAAGGTCCAGGTTCGAGCCCCGTGGCCGGCGAGGGCCTTTCTGTGTGGAGTTTGCATGTTCTCCCCGTGTCCGCGTGGGTTTCCTCCGGGTGCTCCGGTTTCCCCCACAGTCCAAAGACATGCAGGTTAGGTTAACTGGTGACTCTAAATTGACTGTAGGTGTGAATGTGAGTGTGAATGGTTGTCTGTGTCTATGTGTCAGCCCTGTGATGACCTGGCGACTTGTCCAGGGTGTACCCCGCCTTTCGCCCGTAGTCAGCTGGGATAGGCTCCAGCTTGCCTGCGACCCTGTAGAACAAGATAAAGCGGCTAGAGATAAATGAGATGAGAATGAGATAATTAGATGTAAGAAACCACTTAAGGTAACATCAAGGCAACTAACAATAATGAAAAAGCATTACCCTAATTGGTGCAAAGCCTGCATGCCCTATCAGAACATTTAATTCTGCGTGGCTTCCTGAAAAAAACTCAAGTGCCCTATCGTAAGGGAAGTCACTGGGTTCGAGACCATTTATGGATATTCGTAAGCAGGCTGCCAGGTGTGTTCCCCTTGGAGCCTATTCCTGAGGTCTGTTTTAATCTATGGATAAAAAAGTACATTTTCTTCATCAAAGCACTAAAAATTTTCATTACATCAAAAAAACATACAAACGAATACTGAATTTCTATGTGCTTACCCTATTCATAGCTGAGAAATCCCGCTCGCAATTCAGAAAAAAAACTTTTCAATACTCATCTGGGTTAAAGCAGCAAACATTGAGAGTCAATGAAATTATAATAGTCAAATAAATACTAAGTTATTATTAGCCTATGGGCATCCTCCAGTAGCCTCTCTCAACTACTGCATTGTTTCTTAAAATATTCAGATTTTATGCTTCAGATAGCATCAACTAGGCATCCCCGCGAGTATAACAACATTTTATTTAGGCTAGTGGGAAATCCTTATTTATTGTGAATGTCAAGCCACTATTAATAACTTGCATGAATGCTGAAGCGGGATAATGCAATAAGGCCGGTGTCACGGTCTGAATTTACCACCAGTCAAGACTTCCCGGAAGTTGACCGGGAAAAAAAAAAATCTGTCTGCACATGTGCATGGTCAGACCATGACACCGGGTACATGCGCAACGGCAGACCTGTGTACACGCCTCTCCGTCGCTCTTTGTGTGCGCGCGTGTGAACGAGAAGAGCACTATGAATGAACGGAACGATGCGCAACGGAATTTTTTTTTTCTTTTTCAAAATCGCGAGTCTGATTATGTGGCAATAGGAATCCATTGTGTGGCGCTGCACCACACAATGGTCTGTATGGGAAACCCTGCACCGTGCTGCCCAAAAACTTGCTCATTTAGAGAACATATCAGATATTAAACTGATAAGAACAAATACTACACTTGATCTTAGCCAAAAGGCAGAGAAGTGAAGGGTTCTTTAACTGCCTTATGCATATTAATAAATGTTGAATGAATCTCAACTGACATTCACACCACCATATCATACTCTATTTAACGGTGCTGACTGCAAAGTGATCTGAATTTTTCAAAAATTTTTTCCATGCATGGCATTTTCCTACATCTCACAAGAACAATATCAGGCTGACGAGATGTGATCATTTTGATGTCCTGAGGGTCGCTTTTCTCTGTTATGGGACCATTTTCCTCCCTCTTAAGGTACCGTATGCGGTACGGCCCTACAGAAACAGGAAACAGCCGAATGCGGGGAGCTTTAACCAGTTAGCATAACTATGGAACTGTGTCACACCAGGATGGTGACGTGCGGAAAACATTGTGACTCTGCATCGACCTCGGAGAGTTTTGAGTCACAGGGATGTAATTTGTGGTTGACCTTCACGAAAAGATCCGTGAAAAAAAAGACAAATATATATTTTCTCTGTTACTGCTTTTGTGTTATTGTTTCTTTCTCTGTAAGATCAAAACATTAGGTGCATAACTCCATACACACTACTGTGGAGTCGAGCTCATGGGTTCTAAGGCTAAGATAGCTAAACGCTAGCGAGAATGATTTAGTTATCTGTCCAGAAAAATGACACGTCATCTAACCTTGCTCTATCTTGCAGTTACACTCACTAGGCAGGCTTTCCTTTTCATTTCCACTGGATTTTAGCTGGCAGGAGAGCCGAGTCCACCATGTTTGCCCACACCGACTTGTTTTGGTTGAAAGTAGGTTCAATACGCCCCATGGTGGTCATGTGATATTGTTGCTCACTTGCTTCAGCGATCTCCGGAATCGTAAAATGTGGGACGTATTTTATCTCGGCAAAACATTTACACATCGGAGACACAGTGTGTGCAGCAACAAAGCATCTCAAAATTCCAACAGCAATAGAAATAGAACATTTTACCCAGAATTCAACTTTGCAGTCAGAAACTTTAACCCAAACCCATTGTTAATGTTCCTCACCAGTGATCCATAGAGGCTGTGGATTGCTGTACTGTGTGTGAAAGGCTGGTTCTCCTCTCTCTCCTCTGCACATATAAACTCCTGTGTGATTCAGAGCAGCAGGACTGAGAGTGTATTTGCCTCCAGATCCTCTGCTGCTGTCTGAGAGGAGCTCCACAGACATGCTATAGCCACGATTATTTGTTATTTGAGTTAATCCGGATCTGTAGGGAACAGTTGTGTACCAGCTGAATGTCCAGTCTGTAGAGGAGCCTGTAACCTCACAGCTTAGAGTCACCGAGTCTCCTTCAGTCAGCCAGCTCTGTGGAGATGCACTCAGTACTGGCGGTGGTCTCTCTGTTGCACAGGAAACACAAAATGGTTAATTTGTAGGTTTATTTAATAATGAGAATCTAAGAATATCTAATTGCACATTTTAATGTCTCACTCAAGCAAACTCACACACCCACATCTTCCAGCGTAACAGCATCACAGAAGTGTGATGAGCGTGAGCCTCCTCTCTCTGCTCCTCTACAGGTGTAGTTACCTGTGTGGGTCACTTTAACACCACTGATTGTGTACACCTGTTCAGTACTGACACGACTGTGTGAAGGGTCTTTATACCAGCTGTACTGCCAGCTAGAGACACTTTCATCCTGTACGTCACATCTCAGAGTGACAGCGTCTCCACTGAACACCTGTTTATCAGGATTCACAGATGCTATAGGTTTTGATCTCACTGGAGAAATATAATAAATTGTCTAAACTATCATGGTAAATTTGTCATCATTCATATATAATGGTTTAAAAACAGTCGAAAAGCTGTCATCTAACTTCTTTCCAAATATTTTTTTCTTTTTTAAACTACAAAATCTACAATATTTTCAGTGTATTTATGAACAGGTATCATCTGTTTCCAAACTGAACTGGATAATGTCGGCTGTCGTATTTATGAACCATATACATTATGATTCATTCTTACACACTCGTGTTTCTGTCACTGGTAAAAGGAAGCAGAACAGGGCTGTGAAAAACAGCTACGGTATATCAGCAATAAGTGGTGACCGTGATGTGAGCAGTTCCAGTTTGTGTGAATGTGATGAAAGTGATTTGTCAGCAGTTATGGTTTCTTACAGAAACACTTTATTTTACAAAGCCCTGGTCACCGAGTCACAGAGTAACTACAAAAGACCAAATACACAGTCAGGAAAAGTTACACATAATTACTAATTACACCAAGATCTTAGATGAGTGAAACTACACATCCAAGTTTAAGTGATATTTACAACTAAATCAAAATAATTTGGAAGAATTTGCAAAAGTTGAAATGAAATATTCTGATTGAGATTACATCTTGGGCCAGGTACAGGTGTACTATTTTTATTTAAAACACAAACCCATGTTTTCATTTCAGTGAATTTGTGTTTAACTCTCATTATCTTTTCTATCATAGTTCATGAAATTGCTTTATTCAACAAAATAAATATGACTTTCCAACACTTGATGGAGTTCAGATGTTTATTTAGAAACATCATATTATAATGTGACATATCCAACCCCAAATCAAGTTCAGAAATGGAAAATGCAAATAAAAAACAAAAGCAGTGATTTCTAAATTTACTTTGACTTGTAATTCATTGCAAACAGAATGAACCCAAGATATTTCATGTTTTGTTGGTTAACTTCATTTCATTTGTTAATATACATCCATCCATTCCTGTGTTTCAGGCCTGCAACACATTCCAAAAAAAGTTGGAACGAGGCAATTTAGGGCGAGTAATGAGGTAAAACAATTCAATAATGATGTGATTTGAAACAGGTGATGTCAACAGGTGATTGTAATCATGATTTGGGACAAAACCAGTATCCAGGAAAGGCCGAGTATTTGAGGAGCAAAGATGGGCTGAGGATTTCCAGTTTGTCAAGAAATGTGTGAGAAAATGACTGAAATGTTTCAAAACAATGTTCCTCAAAGAAAGACAGAAAGGGATTTTGATATCTCACCCTCTATGGTGCATATCATCATTAAATGAGTCAATGAATCTGGAGGAATTTTGGTGTGTAAAGGGTAAGTATTTTGGAGCAACATCTGCTGCTTTCAAGACAAAATCTTTTCCAGGGAGATTTCAACAAGACAATGCAAAACCACATTCTGCTCACATCACAAAGGCGTGGCTGTGGAAGAAGAGGGCGTGTCCCCTCTGTCCCCAATAGAGAATGTGTGGAGAATTTAGAAATGGAAAATATGCCAGTGACGACCCCATACTGTTACACACCTTAAGACCTGTTTGCAGGAAGAACGGGACAAAATAACACCTGAAACGCTTCATCACTTGGAGTCTTCAGTCCTTAAACATCTTAAGTGTTGAGAGAAAGAATGGCAATATTACAAAATGGTAAATGCTTTACTGTCCCAAATTTTTGGACATGTGTTGCAAGAATCAAAATTGAAAAGTGTTTATTTTGAAAAAGAAATAAGTAAATAAATAAATTAATGAAGAAATAAAAATTAATGAGTGAAAAACTCAATGTGCTGTTGTTTGGTTTTGAGTGCAATGCAGATCAAAATTATTTACAAATCATTGTTTTCAGTTTTAATTTCAATTTCAACACACCGTCCCAACATTTTCTGACTTGGGTTTGTATTAATTACTGTGTATTTACATCTAGAGTATTTATAAGTTATTTATTGTCCAATCTATGTTGTATTTACACTGTAATCAAGTGAAGATGATTTCTTACATTTCTCATATTTGAGACTTCTAGTTTCAGAGACACTGTATTATACTGTACATGTACACTTAAGGAATAAATCACACCATGTTGTGTTGTTCCAGAAAAATAATCAGTGACGAGATGGAGTTTCTGTTACTACAGATGATTATTTCCTGATAACATCATGTACCGAAGTGTTTCATTCCTCCGATACTAAAGCAATTTGTCAATGATTACCATTTTTTAATTTATTATTGAACAACATCGCACTTTTTATCCATTTGTAGTTACCATTTATGTTGTGGAGCATCAACAAAACAAGTGTGTCCCTGTTATCACATGCGTTATATTGTAGCTATAAACAGGCATTTCCTCACCAGCCTTGATTTTGTTTCTCTCTCATTTAGTTAAAAAAAGCAGCTTGTCCTATTACAGATAAACTGCAAAGCATGAACTCCTCTGTCCTTTTCAGAAAACTTAAAGCATATACGCAGAGCCATGTCCTCACTTTCGTTTATAAATGCCTTGAGACCTCAAGAATGGCACAGGAATAGTTTTAAGCGTTAACAATAAATCTAATATAGTCATTTTTATGATTAAAGTGATTTATATAGGTAGCGGTCTAAGTGAATGACCTTGACGTCCATAACGTCACAGCAGGAAGCCTATCGGTCTCATCACCATTTCCGCTATACTAAAAAACAGAGCTGGCTGCAACTCCGATCCTCCATTTTGAGCTAATTTATCGCCATGCCACGTAGATGTGTTGCTGCACCTGCCAGCAACATGACAGAAGGTGGATTTACGTTGCATTCATGGTCCAAGAATGTTCAAACTGCTAAAACCCGGGACGGAACAGGACGTCACCGGTTTTAGCAAGAACTGAGGGGAGGTCACTGCCCGAGCGATATGTCACGTCCCATTCCATCCCAGGTTTTAGCAACAACCTTCGGCTCACCCCGGGAGGACTGGTGCAACTGAACTTTGCTTTTTTTTTAAAATAAATAAACAAAATAAATACTTTCCTTTTCTTGTAGTTTTCTTTAATTGTTGATACTGCACCCTCTTTCAATACGGGCTTATAGCCAACGCTCCTCAACAGATCAGAGGTTTCGTACGAGTCTTCAATAAAGTGTGCAGAGCAGAGACCACTTCATAGGCGCCCAATGTGCCCGTGAATGTCTAGCAAAACGCGTCCAAATCTTTGCAATTGCCTGAGCCGAGCAGTAATGGTGGAATACTCCATATGGACAAAATAGAGAATGAGTGGAGCAGCCATCTTATTTCTGCGCTGGATATTGCAGCCATCTCACCCTTATGTGGAAGAAGTGAATGAACGGAGAACTGAACGAACAACTGAAAGTCAGATTGTTTCAAAACAGTCGGCCACAAGATCAGCCTTCAAGAAGCGAGAACACAGATGGGTAAGCTCTGACTCTCATTTGGATACAAAACAACAAAAACAACACGTTGTTTACCTGCATTTAGATTAAATACATGTAACTTGTATTGTGTGTTTCAGTTACCGGTATAAGATTATTTAATTTGCTTCAGAATGTGATAGTCTCAGTTCATCTGATTATTTAATTAGCCTTTTACATTTTATCAGTGAAAATGCATGCATGTACATGTATGTTGCATAAGTTATAGCACCCATCCTGTTTTAATGAGAGTCAACCCACAATCAATGAAGTCAAACCAGTCTTAGTTGAGCAAGTCGGTAACGGTTTTTCTTACTTTCACCATAAATTTTTATTTATATGACTTTGGTCTATAGCTGTAAAAGGCCTTAAAACCGGTTACTGCAGTGACGTCACGCACTCAGGGCTGGCTGGCTCAGCTCGAATGCCAACTTTGTGGTCGATTTTAACTCTCAAAAATATATATATTTTTTATGCCCATTTATACAGCATACAAGAGTCAAGGATGGAGATACTATCCACTCAGAAATGCATTTAAAAATAAAGGCTCTGCATCTCTACTTTAAAGCTACATCTTTAGCTCTGACTGTTTCAAAGTGCTGACACTGGAGACTCCTTCCATAAATTAAATTAATTTAAATAAACATCTTCGAACAGAAAACTTCACCATATCAACAATTATACACTTTTTTTTTATAGTTTTGTTAAATTACATGTTTTTAATCTCTTTATCTTTGGGCTTAGATTATGTGAAGCATCCACCATACAAGTCCCTCTGAATGAGCGGTTACTATAGAAACAATACCATATTAGGATGAGCGTGTGGCACACCTAAAATAGGGTGACCACATTTCGGTGGTAAGACTCCTTTAATTAGTATTATAATTATTTTTGTTCATGTATACATTTATGTTTTGAATTAGAAGTCATATATTGCCTTGAGGTGCTTCGCTTATGTTGGAAATGGGAGGGGCGGAACGCTTGTGTTGTCACTAGTTGCTCCGGGGAACAGTAAGGGAGCGGAACTGACGCTGTTTCCTCAGAAGCAATCTGGGAAGGAAACAAGGCGCACTGTGTCCTCATTCCTCTGCTTTACCTGCTTTATACAGGTCATGTATTTGTTACCGCAGTCTCCCATCCCTGGGACCCGTAACAAGTGCACTGTCAGAGCTGCTGTTATAGAAAATCAATCAACACCTTTTGACCAATCAGAATTCAACAGTTACATGGAATAATGTTATAGTGGGTATTTCTGCATTTCTCTGTTTCCATACAGGTATAAACACCTTTATAAGAGATTAGGAATGTGTTCATTCTTCTCATAATCACTGAATGGCTTAATAATAATAATAATAAATTATTATTATATTTTGTGAAATAAAAGTTGTATCACCTGTATCCACCAGTCTGTATCTCACATACGAGAGTGAATCTCTCCCTGATAAACACATATTCAAGGGTCATTCCAAGTCAATTCAACCGGGGCCCGCGCACTTAGGTCTCAAAAAATTCTGAAAAAAAAAAATCACCAGATGTGCCCATGTTACCTGGGAGAAACACTGTAAATTTATTTGAATGTAAGATGTATACTTTCCATGTTACAGACAGTTTTACTGGGGGAGGGGGTGTCAATTTTGTTCAGACTCTCTTTTTTTTTTTTTTTGTCAAAGTTCACAAGCCCATAGCTCAAGAACTAAACCATGTAGGAGGCTCAAATTTTGCATGCTGGTGCATAAATAGGAATAGTATGTAGCAAAACTGTCATTTTGGGTCTGGATGATCCTGCATGGTCATAACACTCCCTCAAAGATGATCAAAATTTTATTGGAGTTTTTGGCTGCGCCCTGTTTAGGCCTTCAGAAGACATATTTTTACCCAACATAGGCTCTTGATTTTTTTCCCTTATTGAGATAAGTAGAAACACACTAAAAAAAAAAAGCAATAAAAAAAGGAAACTCTATCAGTGTTTGAACAGAAGACCTCACAAGTCTGACAAATCATTTTGGATGTCATTTTCAGAGCACCGTAACACCTTGTGGGAATGTGCGCAGATTTTTTAAATATTTTTTTCTTTATTCTCCATGATACCTTCTTTTTAAAAACACCAATTTGGCTTGTCTTACTTGAATCTCTTTTTTTATTTTCCACCCTGAACATGGGCAAAATGCACCATTGAGAGCAATATGTTTTCTATAACATTAACGTAAAGAGTAAATAACCAAAGGCCAATTTTGCCCTGACATGGTCACCGGAGAGTGCCTGTGCAGGGGTGGAGGGATCAATATTGAGAGTAAACACAGATGCCCCTAAAATCACTGAATCATTGAAATTGAAAAGGATCCCTCCACCCCTGCACAGGCACTCTCAGGTGATCATGTCAGGGCAAAATTGGCCTTTGGTTATTTACTCTTTGGTTATTTACCCACAAGGTGTTACAGTGCTCTGAAAATGACATCCAAAATGATTTGTCAGACTTGTGAGGTCTTCTGTTCAAACACTGATAGAGTTTCCTTTTTTTATTGCTTTTTTTTTTGAGTGTGTTTCTACTTACTTATCTCAATAAGGGAAAAAAATCAAGAGCCTATGTTGGGTAAAAATATGTCTTCTGAAGGCCTAAACAGAGCACAGCCAAAAACTCCAATAAAATTTTGATAATCTTTGAGGGAGTGTGATGACCATGCAGGATCATCCAGACCCAAAATGACAGTTTTGCTACATACTATTCCTATTTATGTACCAGCATGCAAAATTTGAGCCTCCTACATGGTTTAGTTCTTGAGCTATGGGCTTGTGAACTTTGACAAAAAAAAAAAAAAAAGAGTCTGAACAGAAATTGACACCCCCTCCCCCAGTAAAACTGGCTGTAACATGGAAAGTATACATCTTACATTCAAATAAATTTACAGTGTTTCTCCTCGGTAACATGGGCACATCTGGTGATTTTTTCAGAATTTTTTGAGACCCAAGTGCGCGGGCCCCGGTTGAATTGACGTGGAATGACCCTCAACTGTTTTACTGACTTTACTGAGCCTTGTTCGACCTCACTGACCACAAATAACACCTACCTTTTAAAACTTATTTCAAGATTATTTAAAACATTATAGAATAACATGGAATTGCTATAATTATGCAGTATTTTTATTCACACCCCTCCTAACTTCAGACCTGCTGAAAAAAGTGAAAATTTTATGCTGTACCTCTTACTGTAATCCTGACAAAATCACTGTAGTCTGTGTAGTAGTTGTAGTCTGTGTTTGCCCATGTGTTCCGCCTGTGTGCTCTACACCGATACCCGGTTTCTCCTGCAGTATCAACTGTCACTCTGAGTGTGTTGGTGTTTGCAGCTCCAGTGTTCACAAACTGCCAATACTGATTCTTTTCCTCCCAGAGAAACCTCCATCCAGCCCCCTGCTGCAGCTCACAGCTCAGAGTGATGGTGTCTCCAGTGTAGACGGAGCTCTGAGGATTCACTCTCACAGTCGCTTTGGGTTTTTCTGTTGGTATGAAATGATGAAGGTGTCAGAGCTGCTTTTCACTTCACAACAGAAGCAATAGATTCACTGTGCTCATTAAATGCTTTCAGAAATATTTCTAACATAAACATATTTTTTTCGCGGTGCAAATCCTGCGCTCTGATTGGCTGGCGAGCGGGTCTGTATCCTAAATGTTTGGCAGCATTTCTCAGGAGAATAGCATTAATTTTACAGCATGGATAGCGATAACGACAGTGTTCACAGCGAGAGCGAGTTTCACTACCCTGAGGAAGAAGAAATACAATAAAACATTTCGGCAGAAAGCTAAAAACCTCTAACTTGCTCACAGTTTGATCTCATTAGTTAATGAGGCCCATTTTGGACCATGTTATCCTCATACATAATATTACGTTCGGTAAAAACTTTAAACCAGTACAATCTCTTCTTCAAAGTTTCACCAAATGGCTTTATTTATGCAATATAAAGGTCATAATACTGGATAACTTTGGTCGAGCAAAAACATGGCTGAATCCTGAATGACTCCTATTTGTATAAATAGGGCACTACATAGGCGGCAGAATGTAGTGTTTTTTCCTGCCATGGAAGTGCACTTGTATACCGAGGAGGAAGCCATTTGCATTACAGCCGTGAATGAGGATTCAAAATGGCGACTCGGCTCGGTTTCCCCTTTCGGGCGCTCTCGCTTTCTGTTAGAATTTGGGAAAGAAAAATAAATAAATATATTAAGAAAGAAATTGGTGCCGACGAGACAAACTAAACAAACAGGGACTCAGTTACTGACAGCTCAAAATCTGAACCCTAAAAAATAATGGAAACATATTAAATTAAAACAAAACCCCCACAGACTGACCTGATACAGTCAGTGTAACAGCATCACTGATCTCTGAATCCCGTCCACTGCAGGTGTAGGAACCACCGACAGAGTCACCAACAGGCCAGATATTGAACTCCTTTGTTGAGGCTGGATATCCTCTGTCTGTGGAGAGTCTATTATTGTTCTTATACCAGCTGTATGGCCGCTGAGTGTCTCCTCCTCCCTGTGTGTAACATCTGAGAGTAACATCCTCTCCAATGAACACATGTGCATCAGGCTGAATGGACACCACAGCTTTAACTCTCCCTGCAATAATAATAATAATAATAATAATAATAAATTAATAAATAAATAGGTAAAAACAATGCACATGTAGTAATTCCCAAGTGTACAGAGGTGGAAAGAGACATTTTAAACAACCCTATGAATAATTTTATTTGACATAAACTGGAAATGCATCAATGGCATTTTTTCAGACTGAGTATGAGTAAATAGTTTTGGTACTTCTTGATACAGACACGAAAATGTGTTACCTTGTTAGTATTGAACCAAATGTTCACAATTTTTTTAGGCAAATGGAGGTTATGATTTTTCTGCACCTGCAAGCTTTAACCACCCAATATTTCAAAAATAGCTAATATAATGTTGGCAAAGCAATTCTTTGTCAGTTTAAGTTGAAATTGAACCACAGTAAAACATTCTTGCCAAAAACATCTTTTTTTCTGTCATTCATCCAGATATCTGTAATGTTTATACCTTGTATTTTGAGTTATAAATTACTGCTGACACGGAGCTTCACATGAACGCTGCTTTATTATTAATGCAAATCACTGGACCGACCTCTAGGGGCAACATTCAATAAACGTCTACATAAACGTACTGACGTCAGCAGTACGTGCCAGCATTTCTATCAGAACAGCAGTCTGAATATTACATCACTTCTTTTTTTTTTAACCATGTTTGCCACTTCTGATTACTTCAATATACAATACATTGAACATTAATTGCATAAATGATTAGACTCATTTGGTGCAATAAACAGGTAAGTATGTAATCATACATTCACTTAGTTTGTAATTAACTGTGTAACGCCATGAGGTAAGTATTTGGCTTGTTTCAGCATAGATGGGTAAGTGCAGATTTGAATAGAAAGAACCACATTTTTCTTAACCACTTCAGTGCGGCAATAACAACATACACATTTTCAAGTGCAGCAATGAAAACCATGAGAAGTAAAGAAGAGGTTACGTAAATAGTTAAGTATAGTATTTCAAGCATAGGGTATGAAACTACAACAATACCCAAACTTGGGTAAATACTGGGATTTGAAAACTTTATCCTGAGTAGATTCAAAGCGTAGTGCATAGAGATCAGACAGTTAACGAAATCGGGTGCACTTAGACTTGGCAGACATGCCAAAGTGATTTCAAGTAGGGAGCATAGAAATATATAACCGATTACAATAGTATAAATCACAGTTTCTTTTTTCTTTTTACACATTTCATTTCACAGTATCTTCTCTCTCTTTTTTTTTAAGTTGCCTGTCTTTCCTCAGGCTGTGTCAGAGTCACTGAGGTACAGTGGAGGCTGTCGGCGCCTGGCCGGATAACTTGCTAACACAGGGGCAGTGCCAGTAGTGACATCAGGGGTGACATCGTCCTCTTCTTCAGCTGCTGTGTCGTGCAGTGTAGGACTAAGCTTTTTAAAGAAGGAGGAGTTTCTCGTTACCGAGTGTCCACTCCGCTCAGCTGTGACCATGGTGCCTTTGACAGTGGTTACTTTGTAAGGCTTGGGGTTGTATGTTGGAGTAAGTTTGTTGTGCCTGGGTTGGGAACACAACACCATGTCGCCAGGTTGGAAAGGGTGAGGCCTGGCGTGTCGGCGAGTGTCTGAGTAGGTTTTCATCTTGGCTTTGGCCTCGCGGTCTCTTGTGCGAAGGGCCTTGTCGGGTGTAGTGTGTGGTCACAGAGGGCATTTTGGTGTGGATCCTGCGTTTGAGCAGCAGCTCGGCAGGTGATGATGTGGTGCTGTGTGGTGTGGCACGATATTCCCGTAGGAATGTGTATAGGTGCTGTTTCTATGGGATGTTTTGCATGTGTGCAACTCGGAGGCACTTACCGAGTGTCCTCATGAATCTCTCTGCCGTGGCGTTGGCTTGAGACCACAGTGGTGTGATTTTTCGATGGTGGAAGCCCATGTAGGCCGCAAATTTGCTGAACTGTTCACCGTTGAAGGGAGGGCCGTTGTCTGTTTTCACTGTTCTGGGGATGCCGAGCATCGAGAAGACCTTGTCCATCACAGGAATGACCGTGTTTGCAGATGTGGAGCGTATGGTCTCGACTACTGGGTATCTGGAGTACTCATCCACGATGACTACGAGGTGTTCACCTGTTGGCAATGGGCCATAGAAGTCTGCACTGACGTCCTGCCAGACCGTGTCGGGGAGGTCTGACATCTGCAGAGGCTCGGTGTGTGTCTCTGGTGTGGTGGCTTGACACGCTAGACAGTCTCTCACCATCGCTTCAGCTTGCCGGTCGATGTTTGGAAACTATACCTTCTCTCTCAGCAGGGCTTTTGTCTTGGTGGTTCCCTGGTGAAACTCGTGTGCGATCTGGAGGGCTCTGAGCTGGAGTGAAGAGGGAATGACGATCCTGGAACCCTTCAGAATGATGTCGCTCTCATGTGACACTGTAAGTTCACCCTTTACATGTTCGTATTGCTTCAGAACAGTGTCTGTTGTGACTGTGTGCCAAGTGTTGTTACGGATGAGGGTACTGACCTTTTGCAAGGTTTCGTCCTTGAGTGTCTCACGCTTGATTTCATCCAGTGTCATTGCTCTTGGTGTGCTGTTCTGTGTGATGAAGTTGACATACTCTTCAGCTACCTTTGTTGCACGTGTGTTTTTGTTGTGTGGGTGTGTTTGGATTGGGTGACGAGACATGTAGTCTGCTGGGTTTTCCGAGCCTTTTCGGTACTCCACCTTGAGTCTGTAAGGCTGGAGTCGGAGTCCCCATCGCTCGATGCGGGCTGGTGGCTTGGACCTCGGATTGTTCCAGATGAGCTCTAGTGGCTTGTGATCCGTCACCATGGTGAATTCTTTGCCATAGATGTAAAGATGGAAGTGTTCGCAGCTCCATACGATGGCAAGTGCTTCACGCTCTGTCTGGGAGTAACGCCGTTCTACGTCACTGAGTGCTCTGCTTGCATAAGCGATGATGTGCTTCCTGTTGCTTTTGTCTTTCTGCAGCAGTATTGCCCCTAGTCCCACTGGGCTGGCGTCGACGATGAGCTCAGTGTCCATGTTGGGGTTGAAGTATGCCATCGTGGTGTCACTGGTGAGGCTGTCTTTAAGCTTGCTCAGCGCTGCGTCCTGTTCAACACCCCACTGCCAGGGAGTGTCCTTTCTGATGAGTTTCCTCAGTGGCTCTGTGATGGTGGCAAAGTCAGGGATGAAGCGTGAGCAGTAGTTTGCCATGCCTAGAAAACTCCTCACCTCTGCTGCATCCTTGGGCTTGTCTGCTTGTTGTATGCTTTCGACTTTTCTTGGGTCTGCTGAGACGCCACCATCCGAGAACACGAACCCGAAGAACTCTAGCCGATTCTTGTTGAATTCACACTTCTTCCTGTTTAGTGTGAGGCCCCATTCTTTCAGCTGCTGGAACACTGCCGTCAGGCTCTTGTCGTGGTCAGCCTGTGTCGCCCCGTAGATGATGTCATCGCTGAGGTTCTTCACTCCGGCGATGCCCTGAAGTGTCTGATGAATGGTGTTTTGGAAGACTTCTGCCGCTGAGGAGATCCCAAAATTGAGGCGCTTGTACCTCCTCAGGCCTAGGTGTGTGGTGAACGTGGTGATGTACCTGCTGTCGGGGTGTAGTTCCAGCTGATGGTACCCCGCCGTCAGGTCCAGCTTTGAGAACACCGTCGCTCCATTCAGTTCATGAATGACGTCGTCGATGGTTGGGGTCAGGTGACGCTCCCTCAGAATGGCTGTGTTTGCCTGCCGCATGTCAACGCATATGCGCACCTTGTCTGGGTCTTTGGGCTTCGGCGGTGTGACGATGGGTGATACCCACGGTGTTGGGCCGGTCACTTTCTCAATGATGTCCTCTGCTTCAAGTCTCCGCAGCTCAGCTTCAACTTTTTCACACACGTGGAACGGGACTCTGCGGTGTGGCTGGCATGTTGGTTGAATGTCTGGGTTGATGTGCAGTGTGACATGGAAATCTTTGAGCTTACCAGTGCTGTCGAACAGTTCAGGGTGGCTGCTTACGCGCTGATCCGCAACTGTGAGGCTTGTTGGTGGGGGCGTGATGGAGTGTATGATTTTGATGAGCCCCAGTTCATCCGCTGTCTGGTAACTGAGCAGGGAGCAGCCATCACCTCTGACCACGTAGAATGTGCCGTCTGTCTTCCTCTTGTTCCGTGCCTCTACACAGCCGGTGAACTTCCCGATGATGGGCAGAGCGTCTTTGGATCCATAGGCCAGTATTCTAAGGTCTGTGCAGAGGAGGCGAGGCTGGATGCTCAGGTTGTTGTATGTCTTTTCACTGATGATGTTTACTGCAGCACCGGAGTCGATTAGAGCTTGCACTTTGTCTTCATTTAGTGTGATCTTCGTCAGTAGCTGCTTGCTGTCTTTGCTGCTTTTAACAGTGTACGCATAGCACTCATCATCACTGCTTGAAGATGACTCACGTCAGGCTGGTTCATGTTGAGCTGGTTCTTGTTGGGTCTCTATCTGGTTGACTCTTCTTCTGCTGTTTTTCCTGTGTGTCCGTGTGTCTGTCGTCTGCTCTGTGTGTTGTTTTGACCTGCACTGCCTTGCGAAGTGGTTCTGTTTCCTGCACGCTTTGCACTGTTTGCCTCTTGCTGGACAGTCGTTGGAGTGTGGCCACTCACCCCCGCAGTTTCTGCACCGAGTGTTGCCGCCGCCGGTACGTCTCGCTGCGTGCTGTTGGTAGGCTTTTCTCTCTGGCTGATGTTTCTGCACTCGGTTTACTGACGCGGTGAGGCTGGAGCCCTCTTCGATTCCCTTCTTCCATACTCGAGCAGGTCTTTTAGCTTTTTGTCTGCTTCTCTCAAGCCGTATTTACGCACCCTGGATGACGTGCAGCTTTGAATGATCTGTGATTTGATTTCATTGTCCACATCGCTAAACTCACAATGTTTCGCTAACATGCGAAGTCGGGTGGTATAAACATCCAAACTCTCACCAGGCAGTTGTGCAGCTTTCCTGAAGACATAGACTTCATACTGGACGTTCCTTTTCGGCGCGAAGTGCTCTGTTAGTTTAGCTGTGACGTCTGCATACTTGTCTGCGTCTCTCGCCATCATGTCATAGATGTCGTGCACCCTCTCACCAGCCAGATGAAGCAGAAGAGCTTTTAATCTCGCATCTCCAGTGATGTTCATTGCCGTGGTGTAGTTTTCGTACCGTTGGAGCCACTTGGTCCATCGGGGTCCAACAGAGCTAGGCTCGCTCTCCGGATCAAACTGTGGTACAGCCGGGCCGTGGGCTAGCATGTTGACCGTTGCTACCTGACTAGCTGAACTGACTGAGGTAAACTAACTTAATAAAAACAGAAATACCGAGTGCTGTGTTGTTGATGTTGTCGTTTGGTCTTCACCGTTATCCTCATCGCCAATGTAATGTTTATACCTTGTATTTTGATTTATAAATTACTGCTGACACAGAGCTTCACATGAACGCTGCTTTATTATTAATGCAAATCACTGGACTAACCTCTAGGGGCAACATTCAATAAACGTCTACATAAACGTACTGAAGTCAGCAGTACGTGCCAGCATTTCTATCAGAACAGCAGTCTGAATATTACACAGGCATGAAAACGGGTCAGGGGTGAAAAAGGTGAGAAGGGTGCGCGAGTGGTGATGTGGCCTCTGGTGTTGTTTTATTTTGTTTGGGGGGTCCTCCCCCAGAATAAATATTATAGCCTCCTTACTAAGTATACTGTACTGACATTTGCACAAGGACATATAGTACAAATACATGTAGTTATAGTGAAATTATGCCCTGGAAAAAAATGCGAATAATAGAACGAAGATAGTGGAGAACACACAAGGAATAGTGATCATTTTTTCCTTTTATTTGCCTGGACCACCAGTGTCTCCATGGCCCACTTTCGCCGAGTTGCCACATGTTTCAGCCTTGCCCGCTTCTCTCCTTCAGCAGTCGGTTTCTTGGCCTGCTGAGCACTGCAAGTTGCTTGAGAGCCATACTTGCTCTGCTGCTGCTGCTTTTCCTCCTTGTTCACCCTCTGCTGGTGTTTGTATGTGGCTGCTGCAGAGTTAATGTTCTTGCACAATGTTCTGTCCACTTCCCCAAACTTCACGTCCTCCCTTCTAAAGAGCTGCATAGCTGTCTTCCCCCTGGACATCAGCGTGTACTTGACCGTCTGTATTGCATTAAATGTTTCCACATTCATGTTGCCACTCCTTTGATCAATTACATCATTCATCACACTAAATGAGGACTCGACTCTAGGTCCATGAAAGATGGAGAGGCAACACTTAACCAGTGCACCCAGGGAGGGGTACTTGTCTGGTTTGTCGAAGACATGACCCCACCACTCCATGATGCTCCCTCCCTCCTTAAAGCTGGGGATGGTCAGGTCAACACTGAACTGCACAAGTTCCCTCTGGATATCCTGGTCTGCTGGCAAGAGGTGCCCCAGCATACCACTCAGCCTGCCAAGATATGGAAGTACCTGCAGCTTTCAGTTCTTTTTAAATCAAGGCTGAATACTTTCTTCTTTGCTGCTGTCTTTTATTAAATCAAATTTGAGACTTTTAATTTGATTTCTTTCAGCACAGACAGCACTACAAAATGGCGTCTCCACTATACAGTGCCCTATATAGTGAGTAGCGAGCAATTATGGACACAGGGATTGTCAAAAGACGGGCGCGCCCTCTTTCGAATGCTGACGTAATCAAGCCCGAAGTTTTGTTTGTTTTGATGGCAAATCAGGAAAGTTTGAAAAAAGTAGGAAATTCAGTCTGATGACTCAATCCAGCTTCCAGTGGTCTGGTCTGCACTCTGACTGATGTGTGCACGCTCTGGCCAGCAGGAGAAGAGGCGCAAAATGATGCTGCTTGCCCTTCGCAGCGAGATGTACTCGTCGCTATGGCGTCAATATCAAAGCAGGAGGAGGAGGCGCAAACCGGCACGAACTGTCTATGGGTGCGAAGCGACCTCTTTGCCCTTTGGGTCAATATCAACCCCCCCCCCCATTTTTTTTCTCATCGGATCTACACGATTCACGTAGGTCACCCATTTTGGTTTCAAAATGGCGAATTTCGCCGAAAGGTGAGGGATTTTCATGTATGATTACAATATCCTCCTCTTAATCATCTGAACTTCTGTAAGGATTTAATTACAGTGTATGTTTCATTTGTAGAAATGAAAGTCACAGAGATTTACAGATTAGATAGCTTAGCAATACATTCCAAACAAGTTGGGACAGTGGCAACAAAAGAGAGGGACAGATGTGGAATGCTCAAAAAAAAAAAAATCCTCCTGCCTGGAACGTTCTACTGGTAAAGAGGTGAACTCGTAATTGGAAAGGCTCTGTCATTCACAAGCAAGGATGGGGCGAGGTTCATCACTTTGTGAAAAACTGCATGGACAAACAGTCCAACAGTTTAAGAACATTTCCCAACATACAACCCCGATTCCAAAAAAGTTGGGACAAAGTACAAATTGTAAATAAAAACGGAATGCAATAATTTACAAACCTCAAAAACTGATATTGTATTCACAATAGAACATAGACAACATATCAAATGTCGAAAGTGAGGCATTTTGAAATTTCATGCCAAATATTGGCTCATTTGAAATTTCATGACAGCAACACATCTCAAAAAAGTTGGGACAGGGGCAATAAGAGGCTGGAAAAGTTAAAGGTACAAAAAAGGAACAGCTGGAGGACCAAATTGCAACTCATTTCGTCAATTGGCAATAGGTCATTAACATGAATGGGTATAAAAAGAGCATCTTGGAGTGGCAGCGGCTCTCAGAAGTAAAGATGGGAAGAGGATCACCAATCCCCCTAATTCTGCGCTGACAAATAGTGAAGCAATATCAGAAAGGAGTTCGACAGTGTAAAATTGCAGAGTTTGAACATATCATCATCTACAGTGCATAATATCATCAAAAGATTCAGAGAATCTGGAAGAATCTCTGTGTGTAAGGGTCAAGGCCGGAAAACCATACTGGGTGCCCGTGATCTTCGGGCCCTTAGATGGCACTGCATCACATACAGGCATGCTTCTGTATTGGAAATCACAAAATGGGCTCAGGAATATTTCCAGAGAACATTATCTGTGAACACAATTCACCGTGCCATCCACCGTTGCCAGCTAAAACTCTATAGTTCAAAGAAGAAGCCGTATCTAAACATGATCCAGAAGCACAGACGTCTTCTCTGGGCCAAGGCTCATTTTAAATGGACTGTGGCAAAGTGGAAAACTGTTCTGTGGTCAGACGAATCAAAATTTGAAGTTCTTTATGGAAATCAGGGACGCCGTGTCATTCGGACTAAAGAGGAGAAGGATGACCCAAGTTGTTATCAGCGCTCAGTTCAGAAGCCTGCATCTCTGATGGTATGGGGTTGCATTAGTGCATGTGGCATGGGCAGCTTACACATCTGGAAAGATACCATCAATGCTGAAAGGTATATCCAGGTTCTAGAGCAACATGTGCTCCCATCCAGACGACGTCTCTTTCAGGGAAGACCTTGCATTTTCCAACATGACAATGACAAACCACATACTGCATCAATTACAGCATCATGGCTGCGTAGAAGAAGGGTCCGGGTACTGAACTGGCCAGCCTGCAGTCCAGATCTTTCACCCATAGAAAACATTTGGCGCATCATTAAACGGAAGATACGACAAAAAAGACCTAAGACAGTTGAGCAACTAGAATCTTACATTAGACAAGAATGGGTTAACATTCCTATCCCTAAACTTGAGCAACTTGTCTCCTCAGTCCCCAGACGTTTACAGACTGTTGTAAAGAGAAAAGGGGATGTCTCACAAGGCAAGTTTATTTATATAGCACATTTCATACACAATTGCAGTTCAATGTGCTTTACAGAAGTAATAACAAAAACAGTAAATAGAGAAATAAAATTACATAAAATAATTTTATTTTTATTCTAAAACAATTAATTAAAAGAATTAAAAGAAATTAAAAGAAAATAAGAAGAATTAAACAATAGTAATAATAAAATGAAGTAGTAGTTCAAATAGGATGAGAAAGAAAAGAAAAAAAACAAAATAAAATAGGATAAAGTTAAAGTAAATTTAAAACATGCAGAGAAGTAAAGATTATAAAGAATGTAAAAAAGACAATATTAATTATTTAACAGAAAGCATCTGAAAACAGCTTGGTCTTTAGTCTAGATTTGAAGCTGCCAACAGCAGGAGCATTTTTAATGTCCTCTGGCAGTTGGTTCCATAGCTGTACTGCATAGTAGCTAAAAGCTGCTTCACCACACTTTGTTTTAACAACTGGTTTTAATAGTAAATTTTTCTGTTTTGATCTGGTAGATCTGATTGGGTTAGGCCGCTGCAACATATCAGAGAGGTAATTGGGCCCTGTACCATTTAGAGATTTGTACACCAGCAGCAATGCTTTAAAGTCAATTCTGTAGCTTACTGGAAGCCAGTGAAGGGACCTTAGAATTGGAGTAATGTGCTCTGTTCTTTTTGTTTGTGTGAGAACCCTAGCCGCTGCATTTTGAACTAGCTGAAGTCGTTTGATGGTCTTTTTTGGCAGGCCTGTGAAAAGGCCATTGCAGTAATCAACCCTACTAGAGATGAAGGCATGTTTTAGTTTTTCCAGATCATTTTTTGACATAAGTCCTCTTAGTTTGGAAATGTTTTTTAGGTGATAAAATGCCGTTTTAGTGATTGCTTTCATGTGACTGTCAAAGTTTAGCTCGCTGTCAATGAAAACACCAAGATTTTTAACCATTTCTTTAGTTTTAATCCCTTTTGTGTCAAGAATAGTGGTAATCCTGAGTCATCTTTTTTTCCAAATAGAATTACTTCTGTTTTATCTGTGTTCAGCTGAAGAAAATTTTGTGACATCCAGCTATTGATTTGATCGATACACTGGTAGAGACATTCATGTTTACCACTCACAGTGGTAAACATGGCCTTGTCCCAACTTTTTTGAGATGTGTTGTTGTCATGAAATTTAAAATCACCTAATTTTTCTCTTTAAATGATATTTTCTCAGTTTAAATATTTGATATGTCATCTATGTTCTATTCTGAATAAAATATGGAATTTTGAAACTTCCACATCATTGCATGCCGTTTTTATTTACAATTTGTACTTTGTCCCAACTTTTTTGGAATCGGGGTTGTACAATCGCAAGAAATTTTGGGATTTCACCATCAACAATCCACAATATCATCAAAAGGTTCAGAGACTCCAGAGAAATCTCTGTAAGTAAGGGCCAAGGCCGAAAACCAATACTGAACCCTGTGACTTTTGATCCCTCAGGCGGCACGACATTAAAAACCAGCATGATTGAATAAAGGATATGACTACACAGCAAATTCCCCAGTGTTGAATTAACACCTTCAGAGTTCATTTGGACATGTATAAAATATTGCACATATATTGTGCCCAATTGGACACACACACACACACACACACACACACACACACACACACACACACACACACACACACACAATGGTTGTTGTGTCCTGCAGGCTGAAGAGGATTAGGACCATCCAGACTGTTACTAGCACAATGTTCAAAAGCCAACATCTGTGATAATATGGGGATGTTAGTGCTTGACTAAAGTTTGTAGGTGAACGAATGAACAAAGACTACCAGTGGAACTGGTTCACTGCACAAAGTGGATGGAATAATTAAGGAGGACTACCTCAGAATTCTTCAGCATAACCTCAGATCATCAGAAGCTTGAACAGAGTTGGGTGTTCCAACAGGACAATGACCCCCAACACACATCAGATCTGGTTGTGGAATGGATAAAGCAGGCTAACATTAAGCTTTAAGCAAGTCCTGACCTCAACTCTATCAAAAATATATTTAAAAGTTGGGTTTTTGCTGGAAACATACAAAGCTAACTGAACTCAACCAATTCTGCCAGGAAGAGTGGTCAAATATCCAACCAGAATTCTGCCACAAGCTTGTTGATGGCGACCAAAAGTGTCTGATCAAGGTGAAACTTGCTAAGGGACATTTAACCAAATATGAGGGTGTTTTATTTATATATATATATATATATATATATATATATATATATATATATATATATATATATATATATTTTTTTTTTTTTTTTTTTTTTTTTTTTTTACTTTGTGTTGATTTCAGAAATCCCCAAATAAATTAAAAAGTAATGCACCAAATAATTTTTCTATTAAAGTTATACAATCATTCTGCCACAGAAAAAGAAAAGGTCTTTTGTAAAATTCTGACCACAACTATTTCTAATAAAGTGGCTGGGAATTGTATAGGTTTTACAGTGCGAGTCTCTACGTTTGTTTGTGTGTGTGTGTGTGCGCCAGAGGTATGCACTCCGCCGAGTGCCTTTCTAGTTTATTTTTAATGACTTGGGTGAAATTATTCATACTCAGGAAATAATCAGCAGGGTTTTTTCCTGCATGTTTCCAAAATTAATACTGAACATTAAGTGGTTTTCACACAGTGCCTATTGTATTACTTAGTGTATGCATTAGAAATTATTTAATCTTAACATTACTAACATTATGGCGGCACGGTGGTGTAGTGGTTAGTGCTGTCGCCTCACAGCAAGAAGGTCCGGGTTCGAGCCCCGTGGCTGACGAGGGCCTTTCTGTGCGGAGTTTGCATGTTCTCCCCGTGTCCGCGTGGGTTTCCTCCGGGTGCTCCGGTTTCCCCCACAGTCCAAAGACATGCAGGTTAGGTTAACTGGTGACTCTAAATTGACCGTAGGTGTGAATGTGAGTGTGAATGGTTGTCTGTGTCTATGTGTCAGCCCTGTGATGACCTGGTGACTTGTCCAGGGTGTACCCTGCCTTTCGCCCGTAGTCAGCTGGGATAGGCTCCAGCTCGCCTGCGACCCTGTAGAACTAGATAAAGCGGCTAGAGATAATGAGATGAGATTACTAACATTTGAAAGATAAAAAACACACACGCTACTTGTCTTAGCTACGTGTTACAATTTGTTTTATTTGTACTCTTAGAAAATCTCATCTCATCTCATTATCTCTAGCCGCTTTATCCTTCTACAGGGTCGCAGGCAAGCTGGAGCCTATCCCAGCTGACTATGGGCGAAAGGCGGGGTACACCCTGGACAAGTCGCCAGGTCATCACAGGGCTGACACAGACACAGACAACCATTCACACTCACATTCACACCTACGGTCAATTTAGAGTCACCAGTTAACCTAACCTGCATGTCTTTGGACTGTGGGGGAAACCGGAGCACCCGGAGGAAACCCACGCGGACACGGGGAGAACATGCAAACTCCACACAGAAAGGCCCTCGCCGGCCACGGGGCTCGAACCCAGGACCTTTTTGCTGTGAGGCGACGGCGCTACCCACTACACCACCGTGCCGCCCACTCTTAGAAAATGTTTACAGAAAAAAAAAGACATTTCAAAATTTCCATTATTTGAACCAATAAAATCCAATGCATTCCTGGGATTTTCCTACAAAACCAAACTAATGGACTTGGCAGTGTGATGCCACTCAGAGCCTGCTGTGGAAATTAGTGAAACTAAAGTGTTGATGGTGCTTACACTATAGCCAGTGTTCATAAATGTACCAGGTCACTGCTGCCAGGCTGAAACTGAGCTTGGTTTAAAGAATGGAAATTTGTCAGACTTTGCAGTGCAAAACTGAACAGAAACAGGCCAGAGAAGAAAGAGAGAGACAAGGAAGAATAATCTTACTACACTGGATAATGAAAATAACCAGCAAGAACACAGATATGAGCTGAGGTCTGGTGTTCAACTTTCCTCCTGACCCTGATAAATGTTGAAGTCATTCAGTTCAATGATGATTTTCTGTACTTTCAAGCAACACTTTAATTGTATACTGCTTTTGATATGAATAACAGTGTCATGAAAATTCCAATATAGAAATACAAAAATCACCATCCTTTTCCTTAACCTAGCTCAATCTGGCAACCCAACCATTGGGGGGTGAAAGAGAGAGAGAGAGAGAGAGAGAGAGAGAGAGAGAGGTGTCTGTGCCCCAGTGCTTGTTGCAGTTCCTATTTTTAACCAGTAGGTGCAATAATAACTGTAATCCAGCCACTGGGGGTGCATAAGCATACTCTTGGTGCTGGTCCCAAGCCCAGATAAATGGAGATTGTTTAATAAGATCCTAGAGAATGAGAAAATGCTGAATGAATGGAGAGTGTGCTCGTCCCAATATACAAGAATAAGGGAGATGTGCAGAGCTGCAGTAATTACAGAGGGATAAAATTGATGAACCACACCATGAAGTTATGGGAAAGGGTATTGGAGGTAAGCTTGAGAAGAACTGTGCTCACTCTAGGATCCAAATTGTTTTAGCGAAAAGTGCTAAAGACTAAAATTTTTCTTTAGCAATTTGCAATTTCGCTTAGCAAGAAACGCTAAAAGAACAATTTTCTTTTTAGCAAAGTAATTTTTTTAGCAAGATATGTTATACTTCTAAATGTTTCTTGCACTGACATAATATTGAAAAATGAATTGTTATTGTAGTTTGTTGGAGTTTCAATAGTGTTTGCAAGCTTGTTTCCTGCCTTTGTCTTTCCATGTTCTTGATTTATGTTCATAGCATGCTTATTTATTCTTGAATCCTCTTATACGGCTTTATATTAGCTGATCACACAAACTTGAACTCTGCCTGCCATGGTTTAGGGAGTATACAATATTCAAGGTTGAGCAACCTTACAGAGTCATATAAACTATGTTCAATGGAAAGGTGATATATCACTTTATATTAGTGGCCTATACAAATTTGAGCTCTATCTGCCATGGTTTGGGAGTTATAGGCAATTCAAGTTGAGCGACCTCGAGTCTGACCTTTCAAGGTCCCCCGAGGTCATGCATGCTATGTTCAGGAAAATGCTGATTTCATATTAACTGCTCATACAAACTTGAGCTTCATCTGCCATGGTTTGGGAGTTAGAGGCCATTTATGGCCCTTTTCCACTACCCTTTTTCAGCTCACTTCAGCCCGACACGGCTCGCGTTTCGACTACCTCAGAGCAGCACGACTCAGCTCGCTTCAGCCCTGCTTAGCACCCAAAACTCGCACGGTTTTGAAGTAGGGCTGAAGCGAGCTAAACCAAGCCGAGTGGGGCTAGGGGCGTGAGGAGACACTCCCCTGTGCACTGATTGGTGAGGAGGAGTGTCCTTACATGCCCACACACGCCCCACGAGCACGCTGGGATCTGTAAACACCGTAAACCCGGAAGAATTACGCATTACGAGAATTTCTGAAGCCTTATGCGCCTCGCCTCATCTATACGCTCTTGCCAGTATCTGTTGGCGTTGTCGGTGACAATAAGCCACAGCACCAAGACCAGCAACACTAACGACTCCATGTTTATTGTTTACTATCCGGGTCGTGAGACTACTGCTTAAAAGGTCACTGATGTCACTGTTTGTGCCGCCTAACTACATCACGTGACGTCCACCCACTTTCGCTAACTCCACCCAATGTGTCCTCCCACTTCCAGCCAGCACGGTTCAGCGCGGTTGTAGTCGAAATGCAACCCCAACAGCCCCACTCAGCCCAACTCAGCACGGCACGGCTCAGCCCAACTCAGCCGCGTTGGTAGTGGAAAAGCAGCATTAGAGGTCCATGGTAACCCAAGGTCATGTATAAATTTGAACTGGCCAAGTTGGCCTGGCCAACATCAGTGTCGGACTTGACCAATATCAGTGTCTGGCCTTGCTAATATATTAATTTTTTTTTTCAAAATTCTATTTTAACATAACCACTGGTATTGCCTCGTGTGCGTGTGTGATTTCATTATTGAGACGTGTGTATGTATGTGTGTGTGTATAATTGGGATTGTGTGTGTGTGTTCATGATTGAGATGTGTGTATGTGTGTAATTGGGATCTGTGTGTGTGTGTGTGTGTGTGTGTGTGGGTGTGTGTGTGTTTGGGGGGGGTGTCTTTATGGGTAGGATGAAGGGAGCTCAGGGAGTTAAAATCAATGGTTGTTTCTTATAAATTAATCTCATAACCCAAATATAATGATATTCACCATTAATTTCTCAAATGAAACACTTGCAGTCAAAACTTTGAACCATCTGCGTCAAAACGCTCTGAAAACAAGGTACACTTGGTCGATATGGACCCTTTTCACGTGACGTCACGACAAACGCGGCCGCCATTTTGGACGTGTACTACCAGTAGTTTACCACAGCCAGCATTGAGGAACGGCAGCAAAGAAAGTTTTTACTTTCAGCAAGACTTCCATCATGCCACTATATTGTTGTGCACCTGGATGTAGTAACCATCAACAAACAAGGCAAGGGTTATCATTTTATCGGATCCCGGTAGATGCTGACCGACGGAGAAGATGGATAGCGGCATACCAACGCTTGTGTAGTGACCACTTTGTTGGAGGTAAGACGAATAAAATTAGCCAGAAAAGGCATTACATTGCTGTTAACATTCTGTGGCGGCGAGTGTGTAAACAAATAGGCTAAAATAACCCATTGTAACCTCTTTGTTCTTTTGTAGTAGCTATTGTTGACTAGCTAATGTCAACAAGTAGCTGGTATGTGACTGTAGCAATGTTTACGTTCAGTCATTTGGATGACTGTTAAAACCTTTCAGTCTCAAGTTTTTCCTTTACTGTATTTACTAGTTTACTGTAATTATGATCCGGCAGCTATTTACACCGGATCCAGTATAAATAGCTGCCGGAGCCAACGTCCGAGGTTCCGGAGCGCGCTCCGGCCTGCTCCCGGAGTGCTCCGGCCGAGGTTCCCCTCAAATTAAGCAGCGCGCGCCGGCTTGCTCCCGGAGTGCTCCGGCCGAGGTTCCGGAGCACACTCCGGCCGAAGTTCCCCTCAAATTAAGCAGCGCGCGCCGGCTTGCTCCCGGAGTGCTCCGGCCGAGGTTCCGGAGCACACTCCGGCCGAAGTTCCCCTCAAATTAAGCAGCGCGCTCTGGAGCAAGCCGGAGCGCGCTCCGTAACCTTGGCCGGAGCACTCCTGTAGCAAGCCGGCGCGCGCTGCTTAATTTGAGGGGAACCTTGGCCGGAGCACTCCGGGAGCAAGCCGGCGCGCGCTGCTTAATTTGAGGGGAACCTCGGCCGGAGCACTCCTGGAGCAAGCCGGAGTGCGCTCCGGAACCTCGGACGTTGGCGTGTATGTGTATGGCGATGGGTTTTTAACGACATGGGTATACAGATCATGTGGGCCGAAGTCAGGTAAAGACGAGGGCTTCGTGTACTTCCGTACGTCAGTGAACAATCCTGGTGGAAGCAGGTAAACGTCGTTCTCTAAGCCTGCTAACCTCAATTTTTGCAAATACCTCTCCCTCTGCTCGCCCTGTAAATGCCCTACGTCGCTGGATAGTGAAGGTGTTTTCTGCATCTCGCTCCCTTTTCTTTTATGTTCTCCGTTTGTCGCCTTCCTCGCATTCAAACTGATTCGAGCCGAAGTCCACTACATGTCCAAAATGGTGGTCGCGTTTACGAAGGTCACGTGACTGAAAAGGGTCTATATCCTGGTTCATCTGTGAGTTCTTCCCAAGTTCTGTCAGGGTTGATATTATGTAGAAAATACGTGTTTAGAATGGTTATATCGTGTTTTTATCCCTGTTACGACCCTGGTGCCAGGGGTCGTGTGTGTGGTTATGCGTGGGAGAATACGTGTTTTTCTCTCTCTCTCTCTCTCAGGTGGACGCCCCTTCCTCTTATACGCAGCTGTTCCCACTCACCTCGTTGAGGGGCCATGTTAAAAGTGAGAGGGAGACGCCTTTGGAGAGAGTGTGTGAGCCGGTGGGCTGTGGCGGTGACAGTTAAGAGAGAGAGAGAGTGAGTTGTGAGCCGCATCTAGCGAGAGTGCGCTGCTCCTTTAAGGGAAAGGAGCATGCGTAATCCCGGATCTGTTTGGTTGTGGTTTTTTGTAGTGTTGGTGAGAGAACTTGACTCTTGTTTGTTTTTCCCTTGTTTGGAGACCAGTGACTATTTTTTTTTTCTATTTTGTGAATAAAACCGGTTTCCGTTTCGGCCCCGAGTCCGCCTCCTTGTCCTCTTTTTCCTCCCGGGTCGTTTTGGTTGATCTCTGTTGCTTCCCCCATCCCCTATTTTGCCGCGGGGAACGTAACAATCCCTAACTGAGAAAGCTAACAGAATATTCTAATGTTATCTCACTTTTTAGATAAGTTTTTGTCATACGTAAAGTCGGATAATTTATTTTAAACAAACCTCGCTATAATCTTGTTCACTAAGGCCCCGGTCACACCGCCCGAACTTTGCTGGAGCGTTCCTTGAACGGTAGGGAGGGGGGGCCGAATTTCGACAACGCTCATCACCGCGCACAAAATGGGAAAAAAAAATCGAAAACACGGGCGTTGGCTTAGCGGTGCACCGCTGAAGCCGGCGTTGGTATAGCGGCGTTCTGCGCATGCGGGCTTTGGCTCGGCGGGGGTATAAAGTTGGTTTAGCGGCATACCGCTTGTGACTACGGAGCTGAACGGATCGTTTTGATACAAGTTCTGATAGATTTTTGATAGAAGCTCCACCATTGTCTGTATAGCTTTTCCCCTTTTTTCACTGTTTAGTTGATCATATTTCTATCTATAAAAACGTTTATTAATATTATCATTCATATTACTTTTTTTTTGTTTATTATCTGCTGTCAGTCAGTTTATTTCTATTTTTATTGTTTTTGCTGTCTTTTTCTTAGTTATTTGCCATTATATTATCTTTATCATTATCTAATTATCATTTAATATTTACTATCAATATATACAACATTTTACTTTATAATTGTTATCCATAGGTACTAGTCATACTTTTTGAAATCAAATTTTATAATCAAATTCCAGTCTAGTCTATATAATACATTTTCATTGTCTACTAGTCTAGTTAATTTAAGTCAATTTATTATTATTATTATTATTATTAGTTGCCACTGCTGTTTTACGTGTTTTAATGGGACCACAATGGAAATAAGTGCTTGCACTTTCTTGTGTAATCCTGATTTTAATGTATTTTGTATTTCATTTTACATTATGATCGAATCAAATCAAAATCAGCTTGTCATACAGTCCATGTTCAGGCCTTCTCAGTATCCACTGTCTGACCCACACAACTCTGTCTCTCCTTCTTCTCTCTCTTCTCCTTCTGTCAACAGCTTGTTGCAATTTGAGGAGGTTCTGATTCTGCTGCTGGACTAGTGCACCAATCATAGCAAGTCTCTCAGCATCCATGGTGATACAGTTTTACTGTAACTTGGAGCAAATTCGATATAGATGAGGTCTGAACTCAACGGCAGCTCGATTCCAAATGAGCTCCTGGTCCATTTCTCCCCGTATTTATAGCCAAATTCTGGTCCCGCTCCGACACCTCTATACCAACGCCAAACCAAAGTTCATCGCTGCCATGGATAGCTGCTTCAATGCCCGACACCGTTCCAGCAACCCTGTGTCCGCTCGTAAAACGCTTACAACTGCTCCACCGAAGTTTGTGCAACATTTAATCGCCGCCCGGGCAACGCTGGCGAAGCAGCGGTGGTCCAGCGTTCAAGATTTCTGCGTTGGCCTAGCGGACCCAAGCGTCCACGAACTTGCATCTAGCGGTGCCAAACTTTGATTGGGCGTTGGTGGAGCGGGGGTGAACTTTGCCGGGGTGGAAAATTGCCCCCTCCTCACCGCTCACAATATTTTGTGCAGCTCAAAACTCTCGGAGCGGTAGGAGAGCCCCTCGAGAAACATCAGCGGTGGCTGAGCGTATACGGCGTTGCTTTAACGGGGGCCAACTTTTGTTAAACGGTGATGAATTTTTCTCACCGCTCCAGGAACGCTCCAGCAAAGTTCGGGCGGTGTGACCGGGGCCTAATGAGCGAGAATTGCCGACATTATCAGCGCAACTCAGAAATTGATCATTTTATATGTAAGGTCCGATGCTATTGGAAGATGTAATTTGCGGTCAACCAATAAGAAGCTTCGAAACTCGGGGGCGTTGGTTATAAATCAAAACATCGAAGATGGACACGAAAGGTACTGTTTATCTTGAGAAATCGCAATTGTTTGATGTATTTTGCTTAAACTTTAAGTGACTTTCGCATAAAATGCGAATACAGATGATTTTCTTTTCGCAAATTGGAATAAAACTTCGCAATTTGCAGACGTGCGAGTGGCTAGCGTGAGCCCAGAAGAAGCAATCTGTGAACAGCAGCACAGGTTTATGCCAAGGAAGAGCACGTCGGATGCAATTTTTGCTTTAAGAATGATAATGGAGAAGTACAGGAAAGGCCAGAGAAAGCTACGTTGTGTGTTTGTAGACCTGGAGAAGGCATACGATAGAGTACCGAGAGAGGAGTTATGGCAGAGTTTCCCACAGAAGTTTTGGAGACTATGGGGGCAGCCCATGGCGTGCGTGTCCAGTTGAATTGCAGGGGTGCGCGGGGGGTTGTTTAGTGTGTGGTGCGCGTGTCCGGTTGAATTGCAGGGGTGCGCGGGGGTTGTTTAGCCTACTAATACTACTAAACTAAGACTAACAAAGAACAAATTCGTTGGTATTGGTTATGCACCTTGTATTTTTAGTATGTTGCTACAGAGCCCTATTTACAAAGACCACACCCTGCACTTGTGCATTTGATTTTTCTTAGCTTTGAAAAAAAAAAAAAAAAAGTTCGAGCGCCCTTTCATAATTTATATCTACTGGTTGTGGCCCGTTAATGGAAATCCTCAAGCAGGCGGCCAGGTGCTCTCCTTGCAGTCTGCTACGAAGGTCTGTTTTGACCTAAAATGGCAAACAACTTATTACAATGAGTCATGTGATTGTAGAGCTCACTCTGAAATATTTAATTAAGTGAAAGTGAGATTGAATTTGGGTGGGATTTGAGCATAAAAACAATGGGTAAATGTAAATTGAAATTCACATCACTGGTGAATCAAAAATGATCACCAATTGAGATTCACATCACATCAATCAAAAACGATCAAATTCGAGTCAAGAAGTTAATTAAATTAAGTAGGTAACGAACATTACATTCCCTTAGTTATGTGGCCTAATAGCTTCACCTTTAGAAGGTAGCCTATTAGAAAAGGCTAAAAATAATTTAATGTCTTCTGTCTCACCAGTAACAAATCACGTTAAGGCTACTAGCACTAATTCTCAAAAGTGGCATCGAAGTTCGCTCTCTGTTAGAATAGACTACTTTTCCCTTTTAACATGTACATGCAGACCTAGATTAGTTTATCACTGCTGTCACTTCACGTCTCCATCACTTGGATAGACTGCGCACATACAATGTCAAGCGGGAAGCACTTCGCCGGTGAATTTGGAAACGACCTGATCCTGGTAGGATGATAAAGTTAATTTGACGAATTAGATAACTACATAGGGCTAACTAATATTGCCTCAAAATAGCCTACTGTTGCCTTACAGAAAAGGTAGGTTTGCCAGTACAAAAATGGACAAAGTAATTTTACTGAAACAATACACTTAATGTCATCCATCAATGCGCTCTCCATACGCCTATAAAGCACAATAGCGTAGCCTAAATGTCACCTTCTCAATCGTGTCAAAGGCTACATGAAGTTGTATAAACTTACCTTAACATGTAGATGCAGACAGGATGTAGTTTATCAGAGTTGTCTCCTCACACTGTCTCAGATGGGCAACGCACGCAATGTCAGGCCGGGTGCGTCAGTATCGCCGTGCGTGCGTGCGTGTGCAGACTTAGACTATGGCGGCCCAAATTAGACTATGGCGGCCCAAATTAGACTATGGTGGGGCACCATAGTCTCGTCAACGTGTGGGAAACACCGAGTTATGGTATTGTATGAGAAAGTGTGGAGTGAATGAGAAGTATATTAGAGTGGTGCAAGACATGTATGAGAACAGTGAAACAGCAGTGAGGTCTGCAGTTGGAATGACTGAATGGTTCAAGGTGAAGATGGGATTTCATCAAGGATCTGCTTTTAGTCCTTTCTTGTTTGCCATAGTGATGGATAGCTTGATGGACGAAGTGAAGCAAGAGTCACCATGGAACATAATGTTTGCAGATGATATTGTGATATGTGGTGAAAGTAGAAAGGAGGTTGAGCTGGGTTTGGAGAGATGGAGGTATGCATTGGAACGAAGAGGAATGAAGGCGAGCAGGAGCAAAACAGAATACATGTGCATCAGTGAGCATGGGGATGAGAGTGTAGTGAAGATGCAAGAAGTAGACGTAAAGAGAGTTGGTGAATTCAAGTGCCTGGGGTCAACTGTGTGGGGGCTGCAATAGTGAGGTGAGAGAGAGTGCAGGCAGGGTGGAGCAGTTGGAGAAGGATTTCGGGAGTCATTTGTGATGGAAAGTCCCAGCAAAAGTGAAAGGTAAGATGTATAAGACAGTAGTGACACCAGCTGTGATGTATGGATTGGACACCGTACCCTTAACGAAGAGACAGGAGGCAAAGTTGGAGGTGATTGAGTTGAGGATGTTAAGGTTTGTGATGGGAGTGACAAGGTTGGACAGGATAAGGAACGAACACATCAGGGGGACAACACATGTGGAGAGTTTGGTAATCAAGCCAAGAGGAGACTGAGATGGTATGGGCACATCCTGAGAAGAGGTGCAGAGCACGTTGGAAGGAGAATGTTGAGGACGGAGCTACCAGGCACACGAAAACAAAGAAGGCCAAAGAGGAGATACATGGATGTGGTGAGAGAGGACATGAAAGTGGCAGGTGTGGTAGAGAAGGATGCGGAAGACAGGGAGCAATGGAGACAAAAGATCCGCTGTGGCGACCCCTAACTGGGAGCAGCCAAAAGAAGAAAAAGAAGGTGCAATAATAACTGTATTTAATCAAACTAATGAAATATTGGCCAAATGAATCTTATCCCAGGTCAGTAGATACCACTCCGGAAGTCCAGAAAGACCATGAGTTATTTATTTATTCTTTTCTCAATTATCTTGATATAATGACTTTCTTGATTTTGAAATAACAAAAGGTATTTTCTTCAGAACTTATTTTTTCTCATGATATCAAAATGTACAGTTAAGCCTCACTCACAACCCGCCGTAAGTGTTTTGGACACGCACGGGTCACAGGGTTACGATGAACCTGGGGGAAAGTTTGGGGGAGGAGTACGGGCAAAGTACTTGTCAAGTACAGGTTGCACACCTGACTTCCTCGAGGCGTGGGAAAAATTGTGCCGTTAGCCAAGTCAAGTCTATTTGTATAGCGCTTTTAACAATAAACATTGTCGCAAAGCAGCTTTACAGAATTTGAACGACTTAAAACATGAGCTAATTTTATCCCTAATCTATCCCCAATGAGCAAGCCTGTGACGACGGTGGCAAGGAAAAACTCCCTCAGACGACATGAGGAAGAAACCTTGAGAGGAACCAGACTCAAAAGGGAACCCATCCTCATTTGGGCAACAACAGACAGCATGACTATAACATTAACAGTTTTAACATGAAGACAGTTTCGTTGATGTTATAACTCATTGATGGAAACTTGAGTGCAAAACTGTTCATGACAACTGCAGTCCTAAAGTTAGCAAGTCAACTGTAGTCCTCCGCCATAAAAGCATTACTGTAAGAGTCCAGAGCATCCTCCAGGTATAACCCTCAACTGTCCTCATGGGGCCGTCCTTCACAGGAGCGATGCGATAAAACTCCGACTAGACACAGGGCACCAGGATGGATCAAGCAGATCCGAGGGGCAGAAGAGGCCAGCTTCTCAATCCCAGGACCAACATGTAACTCAGAGGGACAGATGGGGGGGGGGAGAAAACAAAGGTTGTTAGATATGCCCTAAAAATGACAAGTATTAAATCTGTGTGGTAGGCTCGTAGAGACGAGAGTCTTGACATCAGGCATAATACACAACAATGGCATGTTAATATGGTTAAAAAATATCATGACCTGCTCTGGCTGGATGCTTGATTGGGTGATGGGAGCACACTCCTCAGCAATGATGAGATGCAGATGGGACCCTTAGGGCTGGCCAAGACAATTCAGTTACATATCACCGGGTCTGGGACATGCGACAGAATGTCTGACGGCCGATTCCCTGCAGGCTACGATAGCCAGTTGAGGTCTCCACCCTCTCCACCAAAAGATTTCCTGTTGACTCCATGTAACTCAGAGGGACAGATTTGGGGGGGGAGAAAACACAAGTTGTTAGGTATGCCCAATGTCACCTGAATAAGTAGGAACAGTATACATATTGCACGAAGTACAAGCAGGGACTCCGGCAACTAACTATGACAGCATAACTAAAAGGGGAGAGCCAGAAGGTAACACAGGCATGAGGGAGCCCCGGGACATAAAGCAGCCAGCCACTACACCGTCAACAAACTCGAGTGAGCAAGCAAGTGGGGACTGACAGCATCCATACATCCCAGTTTACCAAAACACTATGTCTGAGGACCCTCTAGATCTACACCTTTACCTCATAAACACCATTAACAAAAGGCTTGACTAAACAGATATGTTTTCAGCCTAGACTTAAATGCTGAGACTGTGTCTGATTCCCAAACATTACTTGGAAGGCTGTTCCATAACTGGAGCTTTGTAAGAAAAGGCTCTGCCCCCTGATGTAGCCTTCACTATACGAGGTACCAGCAGATAGCCTGCACCTTTTGATCTAAGTAGGCGTGGTGGGTCATAGAGGAGCAGAAGTTCACTCAGGTACTGTGGTGCGAGACCATTTAGTGCTTTAAAGGTCAATAGTAGTATTTTATAATCAATACGAAATTTGATTGGGAGCCAGTGCAGTGTGGATAAGACAGGGGTGATGTGGTCATATTTTCTAGTTCTAGTAAGGACTCTTGCTGCTGCATTTTGAACTAACTGGAGCTTGTTTATGCACTTACTGGAACATCCAGACAGTAAGGCATTACAATAATCCAACCTGGAGGTAACGAAAGCATGGGCTAGTTTTTCCGCGTCATGTAATGACATTAAATTTCTTATCTTTGCAATATTTCTGAGACGAAAGAAAGCTATCCGGGTGATGTTATCAATATGAGTTTCGAATGAAAGACTGGGGTCAAAAATCACTCCGAGGTCTTTTACTGCTGCACGTGAAGAAACAGAAAGGCCATCCAGAGTCACTGTGTAATCAGAAAACTTACTTCTAGCTGTATGTGGTCCTAGTACAAGTACTTCATTCGTCAGAGTTAAGCAGAAGGAAATTAATAAGCATCCAATGTCTAATGTCCTTAACACATTCCTTAATTCTATAAAGCTGGTGTCTCTCATCAGGTTTTGCAGAGACCTACAACTGTGTGTCATCAGCATAACAGTGGAAACTAATACAATGTTTACGAATAATATCACCCAGAGGTAACATATATAGAGAAAAAAAGCAGTGGACCCAAGACAGAACCTTGTGGAACACCAAACTTTACCTCAGTATGTCTAGAAATATCACCATTTATATCAACATACTGATAACGATCAGTTAAATAAGACCTGAGCCAGGAGAGGGCCGTTCCCTTAACTCCCACAACATTTTCTAGTCTATCCAGAAGAATGGAATGATCAATGGTATCAAATGCTGCACTAAGGTCAAGCAACACAAGTAGCGAGATACAGCCCTGATCAGATGCCAACAGTAGGTCGTTTACTACTTTAACCAGTGCGGTCTCTGTGCTATGATAAGGTCTAAATCCTGACTGATACATTTCATGGATGTTATTCCTATGTAAATATGAGCATAACTGTTGTGCCACAGCTTTTTAAAGGAACTTGGAGATAAAGGGGAGGTTTGATATTGGCTGATAATTGGACAGCTGACAGGGATCAAGGTCAGGTTTTTTTAATCAGGGGTTTGATAACTGCTAGTTTAAAGGATTTGGGTACATAGCCAATCATAAGAGAAGAATTTATTATTTTTAGAAGCGGTTCAATTACTTCAGGTACTATCAGTTTGAATAGACGTGTAGGTAAGGGATCTAGTACGCAAGTTGAGGCTTTTGATGCAGAGATTAATGAAAGTAATTCAGTTTCTTTAAGGGGAGTAAAACATTCTAACTGATGATCTGATACAGTTATATAGTTAACTACAAGGTCACTTTCACTGTCTGACCTTAAATTAGTAGTTTGAATTTTTTGTCGGATATTCTCAATTTTGTCATTAAAAAATTCATGAAGTCGTTGCTACTACATACTGCAGGTGTGCATGTGTCTATAGTGGACTTATTCCTGGTTAATTTTGCTACAGTATTAAATAGGAATATAGGATTATTTTTGTTATCTTCTATTAGGGAGGAGAGATATGCTGATCTCGCAGCACTAAGAGCTTTTCTATACTTCAGGAAGCTCTCCTTCCATGCTAATTTGAACACTACCAATTTTGTTTGACGCCATTTACGTTCCAATTTTCGAGTGGTCTGTTTTAATGTGCGAGTGTCATCATTATACCAGGGTGCTAATTTTTTGTCTCTGACCATTTTCCTTTTTAGAGGAGCTACATTATCTAAAGTATGGCGGAATGTTGACTTTAAGCATTCAGTTGCCTGATCAAGTTCTACAGGGGCTGACAGTGACCCAATCAAAGTTGATAACTCTGGGAGATCATTTATAAAGCTCTGTGCAGTAGTTGACGTGAATGTACGTTTAATACAGTAGCGTGGTGAGGTGCATATATTATTACTCAGACATAGTTTGAGATGAGACAATGATCTGAGATAACTTCAGACTGTGGAAGTATGACTATATTGTCTACGTTTAATCTGAATGTTAGTATTAGATCAAGGGTGTGACCACCATTATGGGTCGGTCCTATGACATTCTGATTAATCCCTACTGAATCTAAGATGGACACAAACGCTGTTTTTAAAGGGTCTTCTGGGTTATCGAAGTGAATATTAAAATCTCCGACAACTAAAGCTTTGTCTAAGGAAATAACCAAATCTGAGATAAAATCTGCAAATTCAGAAAGAAACTCAGAATATGGCCCCGGGGGCCTGTAAATAATAAGCAATGGAATTAACTGGGTAGACTTATTTTTTTGAGGCTACATACATTATATGAGTATGAAGAACTTCAAATGTATTAAATTTATAACCAGGTTTTTGTGTTACACCTCGATAATCATTATAAATAACCACGACGCCTCCTCCTCTGCCAGTTAGACGAGGCTGGTGTACATAACTATATCCAGGAGGACTCGCTTCATTTAATGCTATATATTCATTTGGCTTAATCCATGTTTCAGTTAAACAAAGTACATTAAACTCCTGATCAGTAATGAGTTCATTAACTATTAGCGCTTTAGATGTAAGAGATCTAATATTTAATAGCCCCACCTTTAGATCAAAGGTGCTGGCAGCAGCTGTACAGTCAGTATGATCTAATTTTATATTGATTAGGTTACTGGAACAAACTCTCTGAAAATTTCTACCTTTTTGTTGAGCTTGGGGAACAGACACAGTCTCGATGTAGTGGACCCTGAGTGACGACTCTGTGCAGCTAGCAGACAGTCGGTTTAGCCTGTTCGTCTGCTCCCTGGCCTTGGCTCTGGATTGTCAGAAATTAACTAGGCCTGTTCTGAGACTATGACCTATGCTGCAGGAAATGAGAGCAGCACCTTCCCGAGTGGGATGGATACTGTCCCGCCCTAACAGGCCAGCAGTGCCCTCAAAATTAGCCCAATTATCTATAAAGCCCACACTGTTTTCAGACCATAACCTGCTGTAAGCTACATCGCCACGCCGCATTGGGATGGGGCCAGAGCATACTACAGCATCGGACATCGCCTTCGCTAATTTAAACACCTCTACAAAGTTACTCTTAGTCACCTCAGACTGACAAAGGTGTATATCATTAGCTCCTGCATGGATAACTATCTTTAAGAACTTGTGCTTGCCTAGGACCCTAAGATTACCTGCTATGTCTAGCACCCTGGCTCCCGGTATACACCTGACTAAAGCTGCTGGTGCCCCTAAAGGCTGAGCTAATATCACATGCCGTATGATAGAGTCCCCGATAACCAGAGCTTTTTCAGGCTTCTCAGTGGGTGCATCACTAAGGAGAGCAAACCTGTTCGGCACGTGACGCAAAGAGGAGTGGTGCTCCTGTGGGCGAGCCTCAGCGGTAGCTTTGGCTCTACGCTTATGCCGCCGAGCCGTCACCCATTCGCCCCGCTGTAAGAGCTCTAATGCCGGAGTTGGGGGATTACTAACTCCACCTCGGGCATCCAGACTTTCCCTCTACAGAAACTACACTGTTCTCACGCTCACTAACCTGCTCTAAAGCCTGGACACACGCTTCTAGCACTGTAATCTTCTCTGTCAGAGAGCTAACTAATCTGCACTTATCACAAATAAAGCTAATAAAGCTATCACTAGTGACAGAGGAAGAATGACTAAACATCCTGCACTCAGCACACTGAACAGGCTGAAGGTGTGTCATGATGAAAAGATTCACATACCTTAATCGAAGATCTGTTTATATTAAAGCAGATCCGATGTGGATGGCCTCCGCTTGTGGTCTTTACACAGGAGGAGAGAAAAAGAAAGCTTCCAGTCTCGGCGTTCTTCCGAAAAAAGAAAGAGAGAAAGAAAAAAAACGGAAAAAGGAAAGCGAAAAGTACAAAAAGGAAAGCGACAGTACAATAAAAATGAAGAGGATACTGGAAAATTATTTGTAGAAAAAAGTTAAAAAAGGATTAGTAATTAACACCAGCACTCGCAGGAAAAAAGGACTCCATAGCCCGTGGAAAGCGTATATCTGACGCGTGTGATCAGTGTGTGTTCAGTGTTGGGTGGAGTGTGTGAGACTTGCATTTTACCAGTTTCCTGCGCGCCGAGTTCGGGCCGCATTTGTGAAGCGTGTGTGATGCATGTTATTAGCACGTTACAATCACTCATAACTTGCGTGTGACTCAAGCCAGGAGTGGGTATAAAACCAGCGTGTCTGCAGCATTCTGCATCTGTCTTTCGACTGAAGAACATTGGATATTTTGCGGTAAAACTTTAAACTGGAAATGTTTAAATTTTAGAAAATGGACCCCAAGAAGAAGCGAGCAAAAGTGAAATAACCCAGCCTGAAACAGCAGAGGAGGAAGAAGAGTTTGATGATGGTAGCAGCACCGGCAAGCCCTGCACGGACAGGTGTAGTTATCATCAACAGACTTGACAATAGCTTTTAGACTTCTAGCGTTCAGGTATAGAACACGAAGCGAGTTACTCCAGGAAGCGGGCCCGGGGTTTGGATGAATCCCGACCAGTCGAACTTCGCAAGGATTGAAAGTTGCCACTCAGTTGGGGCCCATACGAGATGGTGCAGCTAAAAAAAAAAAAAGTTTGCCTTCAAGCTGGCAGAAGGCACAGCACCCCGCCAGAGGGATTTTCACAGGTAAATACACATGCTTTAAACATTCATTTCAGTATCTATATGCTTATGTAATTAATACTATATATGCTGATTTTCATGTATGTTTCGGCTAACGATGCCCAGAAGTGAGGACATTGCAATCCCATCATCGCCGTCAGGCCATTGTGCTATGCTCAGTGAGGAAGACAAGGACATCCTGACACCCCGTCCCACCACTCAGCAGGATTAGGAGCAGGACAGCAGCTCAGAGTCAAAGTCTGTTTCCATGCCCAAACTGTTGGGCTATTTAGTTGGGATTTTTTACAATGTAATAAAATGCGTTATTCCCTTATGTTTTATTATTTGACGTTTGCATGGTAAATTAATACATACTCAAATAAAAACAGCAAATGAGGTGGTCTTCCCTTCTACAATGCTACTTGCTACATGACTGGTTCCTTGGTTCCTCCCCAAGATACAGTTAGGGCCATAAATATTTGGACAGAGACAATTTTTCTAATTTTGGTTCTGTACATTACCACAATGAATTTTGAAAACAATTCAGATGCAGTTGAAGTTCAGACTTTCAGCTTTAATTTAGTGGGTTGAACAAAATGATTGCATAAAAATGTGAGGAACTAAAGCATTTTTAAACACAATCCCTTCATTTCAGGGTTCAAAAGTAATTGGACAAATTAAATAATTGTAAATAAAGTGTTCATTTCTAATACTTGGTTGAAAACCCTTTGTTGGCAATGAATGCCTGAAGTCTTGAACTCATGGCATACCTGCCAACCTTGGAAAAAAATTTTTGAGTAGCAACTTATCGCGGTGGTGTGGCGCAGCATGGCACGAGGTCAGGCACATTTACTGATCAGTACTGATTGTTCACATGCTCACTCATTACAATGTATTACTAAGCACAGAGTTCCCACTCACCACCATATCTAGTTATTCAACATACAAGTAGACTATGAAGAAAACAAGAACTCTTTTAATGAAAAGGCATGAATATATTTCCAATGCTTTCACCAAGACATTTGACACATGGCAACTGCGCCCAAAAAATATGTCCCTTATACAGACCTTAAACTTAAAGATAAGGGATAAATGTACTGCCTTTGGCATATTGTGTCTTAAATACATTGGGAATTATAAACAACAAAGAATCCCAAATAGCATGCTATGTCCCTTTTGACATTTAGCATTATATTGTATAGATAACAGAAAAACCAAAGGGCTATAGCCTATGTCTTTTAAAACAGACGCCGGCAGTCTGCAAAATACACACACACACACACACACAAAAAATCCTTTTTTCATAAATTTAGTTTTGACCGTAAAAGAGATTCTGTTGCTCCTTGCTACACTTTGAACTAGGCTACACTAAACATCGAAAGTGAATATTCCAGAGTACCTATATAAATATATCTCATCTCATCTCATTATCTCTAGCCGCTTTATCCTTCTACAGGGTCGCAGGCAAGCTGGAGCCTATCCCAGCTGACTACGGGCGAAAGGCGGGGTACACCCTGGACAAGTCGCCAGGTCATCACAGGGCTGACACATAGACACAGACAACCATTCACACTCACATTCACACCTACGGTCAATCTAGAGTCGCCAGTTAACCTAACCTGCATGTCTTTGGACTGTGGGGGAAACCGGAGCACCCGGAGGAAACCCACGCGGACACGGGGAGAACATGCAAACTCCACACAGAAAGGCCCTCGCCGGCCACGGGGCTCGAACCCGGACCTTCTTGCTGTGAGGCGACAGCGCTAACCACTACACCACCGTGCCGTCTCTGACCTGGCCTAATTTGGAAAAAATAATGGCCCATGTATATAAATGCAAGCATTTCTATGTTAGCAATATTATTACCTGTATTTCCTTGATGGCTAATGTCAAAATCATAATTGCACACTGTGCAAAACGCATGATTAGGCAGTTTAGAGGGGCGGAGGCATGGCCACTGATACTTCGTTAGGAACTTCTGAGGGGCATAGACTCGCTTCTTTTAAGATTTGCTTCCCTCTCTCTGTCAGTATCCTCATCTGACGTTATGTGTATTATTAACTGCAAGGCACACACACACACACACACACACATCATCCTCCACCACACACACTTGTGTGAAAACACTTCATGCGCTGCTCACTGAATCTCACATGCACGAGTGGCTGAGTTTAGAAGATTTTAACGCGTCTATCGGTTGACTGGATAGAAACATCAGTAGGCTACTACACTTTCACTTTAGGCTATGCAATATTTTTTGGATTGAGAAGCCTGGGTCAAATATCAAAACAAGCTGGAACAAATATTTCCTTCAGATAAGGCGGAACACTGTGCTTTGAACTATGATGTTAGGACAGTTGTCCTTGCTTTATTCACAATACCCTTGCCCTGCCCATTTAACTTCGAAACGGTGTTTAGCGCCATCCTCCCTTGTAAAACCAGTCACCAAGGGCACGGGAAGTGGGGTGCTGAGGGCGCTGTAGCGCCTTCTACTGGAGTACTGAGGGTGCTGCGCACTCCTACTGAGCAGGGATGAAACGTTTTAAATCATTACTAATTTTGCCATCTGAGCAATTTTAAAATAATCACACAATGAAATTCATATCAGAATATAAACATAATGCATAAAACTGACTGATGTGTATTTAAAATTCGTTTTTATGTACACTGAAAAAAGTAACCTATAGAATTTACCCAATAAATCTGAGGTAACAATTTGCATTGACTTGTCTGGGGTAGATTTAATTCCATATATTGAGTATAAAATAAACAAAAAGCTATGAAATACTTAAATAAATTGGGTAAAATTTACCTCACATTTATGTATCTATTCAACAGCTACTTTCTCATTGAAATTGGGTAAAATTATCTCTTGTTTGCTAGTAGGTAATACCTGATAATTACTAATCAAAAGGTAATTAATATCACTTAGTAACCATTACTTATTCGGAGAAGGTAAGATGTACTCCCCAAAAAAAAGACTTTCAGATGGTTCATCATCTCAATGTTTTTAATCCATAAAATCATCCAAAAAAAAAAAAAAACACAGAATAAAGTGCAGTACAACAGCTTCACACAACACTTCAAGTAATGAACCCGTTTTATAACTCACTATCTAACAGCTTCAAATGTTGTTTCTGGATAATTGGCGAATGCAAACAACACTTTCAGCCGGAGAGAGGAAGATGGCAGTTCGAGAGTTCCCTGTCCCGCTCACTCAAACTCTGACGCACGGCTTTGGGGTATATTTTACCAGATTTTTCCATGTAACGGTTGTTACTGTTAACGAATAGGTAGCATATGTATAATTTACCGATTACTTTATAATTCCTTGGCTGACTGCAATAATCGAGTAAATTTTATCTGGTTTGCATAGATTATATTTACCACTCTCGAAAATCACTTCTTACAGTGTAGGCTACATTGTAAGGTCAAAGGTAAAAACTCATTACTATGGAGATAGCCATACAGTGAGGAATTTTGGCCCAAAATCACAGGTTGGTTCTGCTTACATGCAGATTATGGAACGTCGGGTACCGCGCTGCAGTGATGTCAAGGTATCGATCTTAAAGTGCATTATAACGGCATATATATATATAAACCCATGACCCTCATTAACCAGGCTACTTAATATGCAGCACCCCTGACCTAAAATGTGTTCCCGCGCGCCTGCCAGTCACAGTATGAAGATCGACCGAGAGGGATGAAAATCAATTTCGTTACTTTTGTTTTGACGGCTCCTTGGCTCTCCGCTTAGCCTCATAGCCTAGGCCTAAGTTGAGTTTAAAACCAGCGCTGTGATTGGTTAAAGGCTTCTTTTCTCTACAGGTCTGGTCAATGCGGTCACACCCATAGACGAGTTGCCTCGTACACGAATGCAGACAGTTGAACCGGAATATTAAAGATCTTTGAACTCAAAGCAATCAGTGGCTTTTTGCGTATTTTGAACTATTAAATCGTAGCAGCGTAGTTTGATGTCTAAATGCGTATCTGCTACACAAAATGCGTAAAGGTTGGCAGGTCTGTCATGGACATCACCAGACGCTGTGTTTCCTCCTTTTTAATGCTCTGCCAGGCCTTTACTGCAGTGGTTTTCAGTTGCTGTTTGTTTGTGGGCCTTTCTGTCTGAAGTTTAGTCTTTAACAAGTTAAATGCATGCTCAATTGGGTTGAGATCAGGTGACTGACCTGGCCATTCAAGAATATTCCACTTCTTTGCTTTTATAAACTCCTGGGTTGCTTTGGCTTTATGTTTTGGGTCATTGTCCATTTGTATTATGAAATGCCGACCAATCAGTTTGGCTGCATTTGGCTGGATTTGAGCACACAGTATGTCTCTGAATACCTCAGAATTCATCCGGCTGCTTCTGTCCTGTGTCATATCATCAATAAACACTAGTGACCCAGTGCCACTGGCAGCCATGCATGCCCAAGCCATCACACTGCCTCTGCCATGTTTTACAGATGATGTGGTATGCTTTGGATCATGAGCTGTACCATGCCTTCACCATACTTTTTTCTTTCCATCATTCTGGTAGAGGTTGATCTTGGTTTCATCTTTCCAAAGAATGTTCTTCCAGAACTGTGCTGGCTTTTTTAGATGTTTTTTTAGCAAAGTCCAATCTAGCCTTTTTATTCTTGAGGCTTATGAGTGGCTTGCACCGTGCAGTGAAGCCTCTGTATTTACTTCATACAGTTTTCTCTTTATGGTAGATTTGGATATTGATACGCCTACCTCCTGGAGAGTGTTGTTCACTTGGTTGGCTGTTGTGAAGGGGTTTCTTTTCACCATGGAAATTATTCTGCGATCATGCACTACTGTTGTCTTCTGTGAGTGTCCAGGTCTTTTTGCATTGAGGAGTTCACCAGTGCTTTCTTTCTTTCTTAGGATGTACCAAACTGTAGATTTTGCCATTCCTAATATTGTAGCAATTTCTTGGATGGTTTTTTTTCCTGTTTTCGCAGCTTAAGGATGGCTTGTTTCACCTGCATGGAGAGCTCCTTTGACAGCATGTTTTCTTCACAGCAAAATCTTCCAAATGCAAGCACCACACCTCAAATCAACTCCAGGGCTTTTATCTGCCTAATTGAGAATGACATAACGAAGGAATTGCCCACACCTGCCCATGAAATAGCCTTTGAGTCAATTGTCCAATTACTTTTGGTCCCTTTAAAAATAGGGTGGCACATGTTAAGGAGCTGAAACTCCTAAACCCTTCATCCAATTTTAATGTGGATACCCTCAAATGAAAGCTGAAAGTCTGGACTTTGTCCATTACATAACTATAACCTGAATATGTTTCAGTAAACAGGTAAAAAAACAAAATTTGTGTCAGTGTCCAAAGATACATGGACCTAACTGTATATACCCAGAGTCTTGTCCCTCATAGGGGTAGAAAGTGAGATGTACTTCTGTCTCGCGGGCCGCACAAATAGCAAGTGTGGAATACTTATGTAGTACTTCTGAGGCACGTCACTCATACAATGACTGTGCGTCACCTATGCATCTGACTTGTATCCACTAAAAGAGAAGCTGAAGACATAAACACACATCTCTCTCTCTCTGAAGATTTCAGCTCTGACAGCACTCACTGACTCACCGTTGTAAGCGGTTCTCTTCAACACCTCCTCTGTCTTTGTCAGAAAACTTAAAGCTACAGTTTTACCTCTGACTGTTACAGTGAGCTGACACTCCTTCTTTAAGGCCATCCTTAAAAAAAAAAAAAATCCGTTTCCTCTCCACCGGGTGGGCAAAAAAATTCAGTCGGGAGGGAGGGATTTTTTATATTAGTGCTGTCAAAAATGTCGCGTTATTAACACGTTAACTTGACTCAATTTTAACGGCGATAATTTTTTTATCGCGAGATTAACGCTCTGTGACATTATGTAGGTTTTTCATAAGCTTTTGAAACTGCCAGGAACTTGGAACAGAGACTTTGCATAGCAGCTAGACTGTAATGCCACGCCCCGCACAGCCAGAGTCCTCTGCCCTCCTCCCCCAAAGAACCAGCACGGGCAGGGCGCGCTAGTAGAGATGGGATTTATGGCTCTTTGATGGGATCCGCATCTTTGTGAGCCGTTCTTTGAAAAGAGCCGTTCAAAAGACTGGCTCATTTGGCTCTTTTTAAATATTTATTCAGTTTTAAGAAGACAGCGTCTAAAGAAGCCAGATCCCTCTGAACTGTAAACTCAATGCCATCCCAGAAATCCTTCCTGTAATATGCAAATTTGGCCGCCTCTGATTGGACAGCGCGACGCATCAACAGGCAGAAAGTGTAAAAGTACAAAATGTATTAAGTGAGCTGAAACAGTAAAGATCAGATTCAATGCAATATTTATCAACGAACAACTTAAACTTAATATAATAGTGTATTTTATATTATAATCAAGCATGTCAAGCCTACCGTCACTGTGTAACCTGTCTCACTTCACTCATGGTTCTTTTGCTAGCCCCGGTGCTCGGCTTAGGTTTCACTTTGCAGTGGCTGTGTCAAGACGTGTTATGCTTTGCAATTAAAAAAAACATTGGCACAAAGCAAGCCCATTCACTTTTTTATGCTGATAAGAGAATTACAATGGTTTTTCATGTGACAAAAATGTGCGATTAAATTGCGATTAATCGCGAGTTAACTATGACAGTCGCGACATTAATCGCGATTAAATATTTTAATCGCTTGACAGCACTAATATATATATATATATATATATATATATATATATATATATATATATATATGCACACACACACACACACACAGTTAGGTCCATAGATATTTGGACACTGACAAATTTTGTTTTTTTATCTGTTTACTGAAACATATTCAGGTTATAGTTATTTAATGGACATGGACATAAAGTCCAGACTTTCAGCTTTCATTTGAGGGTATCCACATTAAAATTGGATGGAGGGTTTAGGAGTTTCAGCTCCTTAACATGTGCCACCCTGTTTTAAAGGGACCAAAAGTAATTGGACAATTGACTCCAAGGCTATTTCATGGGCAGGTGTGGGCAATTCCTTCGTTACGTCATTCTCAATTAAGCAGATAAAAGGCCTGGAGTTGATTTGATGTGTGGTGCTTGCATTTGGAAGATTTTGCTGTGAAGAAAACATGCGGTCAAAGGAGCTCTCCATGCGGCTTCCGGTTTGGGACATGTAGGAGCAAGATGTGAGAACGAGGGTCTCCTGAGATTTTGACTTTAATTACCTGAAAACACCTACATACACGACCTTACACCGAAGTGATAGTTTCATAAGTTTATTATTTATCATAACAGCTTGTTTTAGGTTACTAAACATGTCTAAGAAAGAGTCTGAGAAGAAGTCCAGCCGAACGCTAAGTAGTAAAGTAGCTAGCATGGCGACAGCTGCTAATGCCGACGACTTTGGTATGATATTGGCGACAGAAATGGAAAAACAACGCGAACATCTGAAATTGGACATGGCGGCTCTAATCAACACATCGTTAGCACCTATCCAGGCATCTATAGTGAATTTCCAAGAGACGGTGGATACACTTGAAAAGAGGGTCACCGCGGTGGAGTCCACAGCAGGTGACAATTTTGATGCACTGTTTAAGGCTGAGCAAGATATCACTGAACTGAAAAAGCTAAACGCTACTTTGATGGATCGCATTGATGACTTGGAGAACCGGTCTAGGAGGGTGAACCTTCGCATCATTAACGTGCCCGAGGGTAGCGAGAAGAAAGGGGACAACATGGTCACGTTCGTCTCGACTCTCTTACATGGGAGATATCTTCCCTTCACCGCCCAAATTGGAACGAGCCCACCGGGTTTCGCTACGGAAACCTAAAAAAGGCAAGCAGCCGAGTCCGAGACCCATAATCGTCGCCTTCCTCAGCTTTCAAGACCGTGAGCGAGTTCTGAACTGGGCAAGGCAGAACGAAGTGATATACGAGGAACAAACCCTGAGATTCTACCCCGATCTTAGCGCTCATCTCTCAAGAAAGCGCACAGCTTTTAAGAACGTCAAAGCGGCCCTTTACAAGAAGGGAATTAAGTTCAACCTACTCTACCCTGCCCGTCTCCACGTTAATTACGGAAGGGAAACACTACTGTTTGAGACACCCGCGGAGGCTGAGACATTCTACTCTCAAAAGATTGAGGGAAGCCCAGGCATTCTGACTGAGGAGAACTTGGATGGTCCAGCTGAGGAACAGGAGTAATAACGCAACATACATTTCCAGCGATGGATAAAGTAGCCTACGAACTGTTAAGGCATGCTTCGGTGGACACTGTTCTTGGTTCGCTATCTTTGAGCTTAAGTTTATTATTCACTCGTTCATTCAATAGTGAACAAATATTTCAGGTTATAGGTGGATTTCCCCCCTATTTTTTTCTTTATGTCATTACTCAGGAGCTCTCTCGAGAGCGAGGTTACTGAACGAAAGTGAGTTTTTGGAAGTGTTTAGAAGAGGGACGAATCCTGCGTGCTGCTAGTTTAGCAGAGATAGGAGGGGTTGTGTTTTTTGGGGATGAATGGGTAGACTGGACCTTTTATTTTATTTGTATTCTTGCTGATTGTCAGCTTTTTGCTTTTCACAATGTACCTTTAACTTTAATGGTGTTGGATAGAGGTATGACTGACTTTTGGTATGTACAGGGATACAGGCTAATATTATGTGCATCAGTGTGTCTAATGTGTGGCTATGGCTAATAATAGTGCAAATAATGCTGGTTCAGCCGTGAAGTTTACATCTTGGAACGTTAAAGGCCTCAATGGTCCTGTTAAAAGAGGTAGAATACTTTCTCATATTAAAAATCTGAAAACAGATATCGCTTTTCTTCAGGAAACGCACTTAAGCAATTCAGACCAACTGCGTTTAAAGAAACACTGGGTGGGCCAAATATTTCATTCTAGTTTTAACAGTAAAGCAAGGGGTACAGCAATAATAATGCATAAAAAAATTCAGTTCATCACTACCAGCTTCATTTCTGACCCACAAGGCCGGTATGTTATAGTATCAGGGACACTTTATCACACTCCTGTCTTATTGGTAAATATTTATGCTCCCAATTGGGATGATGTGGGATTCGTGCAAAGGGTTGTCTCTCAGCTACCTGACCTTGACACTAACCTGTTGATTTTGGGGGGAGATTTTAATTGCGTAATGGATCCTAATTTGGACCGGTCAAATCCCAAAGCGCAGACTCTCTCTAAAATGGCTGGTAGGTTCTCAGAATTTTTCAGCCATGCAGCATGTGTGGATCCATGGCGACATTTCAATCCCCATAGTAAGGCATTTTCTTTTTTTTCAAATGTGCATCATACTTACTCTAGGATCGATTACTTTTTTATTGATGGAAGACTCTTGAATTCAGTAGAGACAGTTGAATATTCAGCCATTGTAGAATCAGACCATGCCCCTATATTAATGAATCTCATTTTTCGCCAAAACTACAGTTGTCAGCCTCAATGGTGTTTTAATACCACACTACTGTCAGATAACACATTCTGCACTTCAATTGAAATAGCCATAAATAGATTTCTGGAAACTAATAAAATTGATGATGTGTCCCCATCACTGCTTTGGGAAACTCTTAAAGCTTATCTTAGAGGAGAAATAATAGCGTATTCTTCTTATATTAATAAGGAAAGAAAGAAACAAAAACAACAGTTGATTGAAGCCATATTTGAATTGGATAAGAAAAATTCCATATCCCCAAGCGCATCACTTCATAAGGAAAGAATATCATTACAAACACAGTACAACCTAATATCCACATCTGAAATGGAACGACTTATTATGAGATCACGAGGACTATATTATGAGCAGGGGGAAAAAATCAGGGCGTCTTTTGGCACATCAACTTAAGTCTAAGTCGGCAGCACAGATTATATCAGAAATTGAAGATGAAACGGGGAGGGCCACAACAGACCCCTTAAAAATTAATCACATTTTTAAAGATTTTTATTCTGATTTGTATAGTTCAGAATCTTTGAAGGACACATCACTGTTTCATGATTTTTTCAAAAATCTAGAAGTCCCTACCTTATCTTCTAATCAGAGAGAATGTCTGGATGAACCAATTGAATTGAGGGAAGTTAGCTCTGCTATATCGGCCATGCAAAATGGAAAGTCTCCAGGGCCTGATGGCTTCCCGATCGATTTTTATAAAAAATTCTCTAAACAACTAGCCCCACTGCTGTTAGATATGTTTGATGACGCTCTGTCAGAGGGCAAATTACCTGACTCTCTTAATGAAGCATCCATAACTCTTTTGTTAAAGCCAGGCAAGGATGCTTCTAAGTGTGGGTCATACCGACCAATATCCCTTTTAAATACAGATATTAAAATACTTTCCAAACTACTAGCTACACGTTTGGAAAAATTGCTGCCACACATATCACCTGACCAAACAGGTTTTATTAAAAACAGGCATTTATTTTCAAACATAAGACGTCTTTTGAATGTGCTATACAGCCCCTCATCAAATGATGTTCCAGAAATCGTGGTGTCTTTAGATGCTTTAAAAGCATTCGATCGTGTGGAATTGGATTTTCTTTTTTTTGTTTTAAAGAAATTTGGTTTTGGTAAAACATTTCTCAAGTGGATTCAACTGCTTTACTCTTCCCCCCCACGCCTCAGTTATTACAAATCGCATCCGCTCCCAAAATTTTCCTCTGTCTAGGGGCACCAGACAGGGCTGCCCATTGAGCCCTTTACTATTCACACTTGCCATAGAACCATTAGCCCTGGCTCTCAAATCAACACCCTCAATAAGAGGTATCAGAAGATGGGGATTGGAATTGAGGTTGTCATTGTATGCAGATGATTTATTGCTTTACATATCAGATCCATTGAATTGTATTAATACAATAATTTCAGTGTTGCACAATTTTGGTCAGATCTCAGGATATAAGCTTAATTTAACAAAAAGTGAATGCTTACCCATAAACAAACTAGCTATGCAAATCCCAGACCATGCTCTACCATTTCATATTTCTAGGTCAGGATTTAAATACTTAGGTATCAATATAACACCTTCATTTAATAGCCTCTTTGATGAAAATTTTGCACCACTCATGTCTAAATTGAACTCAGATTTGCAAAGATGAGATGTTCTACATCTAACCATGGCAGGCAGAGTGAACTGCATTAAAATGAATGTTTTACCTAAATTTTTATTTTTATTTCAATGCATTCCTATTTTCTTGCCAAAGTCTTTTTTCTATAAACTTGACAAACTTATATCTAGATTCATATGGAAAGGTCAAAACCCAAGAATTAAGAAGGATTTCTTACAACAATCAAGGGTGGAAGGCGGGTTGGCTCTGCCAAACTTTAGAGTTTATTATTGGGCAGCAAATTTCCACAAAATAGCATATTGGATTCAGTCTGCAGATACGGATTGGTGTGAAATGGAGTACATGTCATGCACATCATCATCTCTCCTCGCTCTGGTTTCATCCAACTTTCCCATGAAGATTTCCAGGTTTACATCCAACCCAGTGGTAATATCTACATTAAAAATATAGGCTCAATTCAGAAAGCAGCATGGCCTGAGGGATACTCTTTTGACTTATACTCCACTATGTAACAATCACAACTTCTTACCAGCTAAACTTGACCACACATTTATCACATGGCATAGGAAGGGAATTAAGAGGTTTAGTGATCTGTATATTAACGGATCCTTTTCTTGTTTTGAGGATTTGTGTTCTAAATATGAGCTCCAGCAAAAGGACCTGTTTCGCTATTTTCAAGCTCGACAATTTGCTAGAAGCCACAGCCCACAATTTCCTATCCTTCCAAGTGAATCACTTTTGAACTTAATTTTGAAGGCTCCTTTTTTTCTGAGGGGTTTCACTACACACTGTTACACAATCATCATGAAAACGGACATTGTCAACCTGGACAAGATAAAAAAAAACTGGGAGAACGAACTTGGAGAGGAAATCTCAGAAGACACTTGGACTGGTGCTTTAAAAAAAGTGAACAGTAGCACGTCTTGTGCAAGACTAAGTTTGATTCAGTTTAAGGTTGTCCATCGCCTACACTGGAGTAGAGCAAGGATCTCATCCATTTACCCAAATGTTGATAGTAATTGTGTCAGATGTCATATTAACATGGCAGATTTGACTCACATGTTTTGGTCTTGCCATTTGTTAACAGGCTATTGGTCTGGTATATTTGATGTACTGTCCAAAGCTTTTGGAGTCACTCTACAGCCTTGTGCAATGATAGCATTATTTGGGGTACCGAACAAGGAAGCAAATTTAACCAAGAACCAACAGAACATTATAGCATTTGTTTCACTGCTGGCACGAAGGCGAATTTTGCTTCATTGGAAGTCAGGTGCGCCACCTACTGTCGCTCAGTGGTTGAAAAATGTAATGCTATTTTTACACTTGGAAAAGATCAAATTTGCTATAAGGTGCTCAGACAAATTTCAATCTGTTTGGGAACCCTTTCTATCATACTTTAGTGGTCTCCGAGAGCTCCCAGAGGCATTGCAATAAATTAAAAGATTCTATGGGTTTAGCCTTACAATTTGAGCACACACAAAGGTACACTTTGTTTGTTGGCAATAAAGACCTTTGAAGTCAGGTTGTCCCTTGATTAAACTATTTATTTATTGTTTTAATTTGTTTATTTTGACATCTACCTAGGTCTACCAAACATAAAACTAAGGTCTGTTATTGTTATTGGTATGGTTTCTGTTATTTTATTATCACTATTATTTTGGTCCAGTCGGGGTGGGGGGAGGGAAGGGAGGGGGGGTGGTTTTGAATGTGTTCAAAAAAAAGTTTTAAAAAAATGAAAAATCTTTTGTAACCATGGTGATGATTTATCGCTGCTATCTCTGATTTTTCAATAAAAAGATATATATATTAAAAAAAAGGAGCTCTCCATGCAGGTGAAACAAGCCATCCGAGAAATTGCTACAATATTAGGAATGGCAAAATCTACAGTTTGGTACATCCTGAGAAAGAAAGAAAGCACTGGTGAACTCATCAATGCAAAAAGACCTGAACACCCACAGAAGACAACAGTGGTGGATGATCGCAGAATAATTTCCATGGTGAAAAGAAACCCCTTCACAACAGCCAACCAAGTGAACAACACTCTCCAGGAAGTAGGCGTATCAATATGCAAATCTACCATAAAGAGAAGACTCTGTGAAAGTAAATACAGAGGGTTCACTGCACGATGCAAGCCACTCATAAGCCTCAAGAATAAAAAGGCTAGATTGGACTTTGCTAAAAAACATCTAAAAAAGCTAGCACAGTTCTGGAAAAACATTCTTTGGACAGATGAAACCAAGATCAACCTCTACCAGAATGATGGAAAGAAAAAAAGTATGGTGAAGGCGTGGTACAGCTCATGATCCAAAGCATACCACATCATCTGTAAAACACGGCGGAGGCAGTGTGATGGCTTGGGCATGCATGGCTGCCAGTGGCACTGGGTCACTAGTGTTTATTGATGATGTGACACAGGACAGAAGCAGCCGGATGAATTCTGAGGTATTCAGAGACATACTGGGTGCTCAAATCCAGCCAAATGCAGCCAAACTGATTGGTCGCCATTTCATAATACAGATGGACAATGACCCAAGACATAAAGCCAAAGCAACCCAGGAGTTTATAAAAGCAAAGAAGTGGAATATTCTTGAATGGCCAAGTCAGTCACCTGATTTCATCCCAATTGAGCATGCATTTCACTTGTTAAAGACTAAACTTCAGACAGAAAGGCCACAAACAAACAGCAACTGAAAACCGCTGCAGTAAAGACCTGGCAGAGCATTAAAAAGGAGGAAACACAGTGTCTGGTGATGTCCATGAGTTCAAGACTTCAGGCAGTCATTGCCAACAAAGGGTTTTCAACCAAGTATTAGAAATGAACATTTTATTTACAATTATTTAATTTGTCCAGTTACTTTTGAGCCCCTGAAATGAAGGGATTGTTTTTAAAAAATGCTTTAGTTCCTCACATTTTTATGCAATCATTTTGTTCAACCCACTGAATTAAAGCTGAAAGTATGAACTTCAACTGCATCCGAATTGTTTTGTTCAAAATTCATTGTGGTTATGTACAGAACCAAAATTAGAAAAATGTTGTCTCTGTCCAAATATTTATGGACCTAACTGTATGTATGTATATATATATATATATATATATATATATATATATATATATATATATATATATACATACACACACACACATACACACACACACACACACACACAGTGGTGCTTGAAAGTTTGTGAACCCTTTAGAATTTTCTATATTTCTGCATAAATATGACCTAAAACATCATCAGATTGTCACACAAGTCCTAAAAATAGGTAAAGAGAACCCAGTTAAACAAATAAGACAAAATTATTATACTTGGTCATTTATTTACTGAGGAAAATGATCCAGTATTGCATATCTGTGAGTGGCAAAAGTATGTGAACCTCTAGGATTAATAGTTAATTTGAAGGTGAAATTAGAGTCAGGTGATTTCAATCGATGGGATGACAATCAGGTGTGAGTGGGCACCCTGTTTTATTTAAAGAACAGGGATCTATCAAAGTCTGATCTTCACAACACATGTTTGTGGAAGTGTATAATAGTACGAACAAAGGAGATTTCTGAGGACCTCAGAAACAGCATTGTTGATGCTCATCAGGCTGGAAAAGGTTACAAAACAATCTCTAAAAAGTTTGGACTCCACCCATCCACAGTCAGACAGATTGTGTACAAATGCAGGAAATTTAAGACCATTGTTACCCTCCCCAGGAGTGGTCAACCAACAAAGATCACTCCAAGAGCAAGGCGTGTAATAGTCGGCGAGGTCACAAAGGACCCCAGGGTAACTTCTAAGCAACTGAAGGCCTCTCTCACGTTGGTTAATATTAATGTTCATGAGTCCACCATCAGGAGAACACTGAACAACAATGGTGTGCATGACAGGCTTGCAAGGAGAAAGCCACTGCTCTCCAAAAAGAACATTGCTGCTCATCTACAGTTTGCTAAATATCACGTGGACAAGCCAGACAGCTATTGGAAAAATGTTTTGTGAAGGATGAGACCAAAATAGAACATTTTGGTTGAAATGAGAAGCCTCATGTTTGGAGAAAGGAAAACACTGCATTCCAGCATAAGAACCTTATCCCATCTGTGAAACATAGTGGTGGTAGTATCATGGTTTGGGCCTGTTTTGTTGCATCTGGGCCAGGACGGCTTGCCATCATTGATGGAACAATGAATTCTGAATTATACCAGCGAATTCTAAAGGAAAATGTCAGGACATCTGTCCATGAACTGAATCTCAAGAGAAGGTGGGTCATGCAGCAAGACAACGACCTTAAGCACACAAGTCGTTCTACCAAAGAATGATTAAACAAGAATACAGTTAATGTTTTGGAATGGCCAAGTCAAAGTCCTAACCTTAATCCAATCGAAATGTTGTGGAAGGACCTGAAGCGAGCAGTTCATGTGAGGAAACCCACCAGCATCCCAGAGCTGAAGCTGTTCTGTATTGAGGAATGGGCTAAAATTCCTCCAAGCCGGTGTGCAGGACTGATCAACAGTTACCGGAAACATTTAGTTGCAGTTATTGCTGCACAAGGGGGTCACACCAGATACTGAAAGCAAAGGTTCACATACTTTTGCCACTCACAGATATGTAATATTGGATCATTTTCCTCAATAAATAAATGACCAAGTATAATATTTTTGTCTCATTTGTTTAACTGGGTTCTCTTTCTCTACTTTTAGGACTTGTGTGAAAATCTGATGATGTTTTAGGTCATTTTTATGCAGAAATATAGAAAATTCTAAAGGGTTCACAAACTTTCAAGCACCACTGTAATGTAATTTATATATATATATATATATATATATATATAAAAAGAAAGAGAGAGATGGATAAGAAATCGCAATGCTGTGTTTGCTTTTTCTTTCAGTACTTTATTACAAAAGCAGACACATTTAATAAAATATGACAGTTAAATCAACTGAAACTTGTACAAAAACTAAGTTAGCATTTTAAATGCTGACTGCAACATTTGCAAAACTTTTACAAAGGTACTTAAAATGTCCGACACACAGACTTTTTGTAGTTCTAAATCGACCGTTAGGCCTAGTTCGGATGAAATTACACTATTAAAATGATCAGTGAATGATTTGTTTTTCTGAATCTTTACTATTTTGTTGTTCGCTAGAATACCATTTTGCGATTTCACACTTAAGCAAATGTTTGAAAACTCCGGATCTCATTCCTTCATGGCGGCTGCCATTTTTTTGTGCCGCACGGCGCATGCGCAGAGCTGATTCAGTTCTATATTCTGCGCGGAATGCAGGACTTTCCACAAGCGCCAGCTGCCGGCCATACGGCCGACTACACAATTAAGTCCAGCCAGCTACTTTAAATGACTATTTTTGTAGCCCACAGGCTCTAAGTATTAATTTTTGATTTTAATAAAATTAAATGTTTATCTAACAGACTGACAATAATGTCAAACTAAACCGCACTCATTTAAGTTGTGATTCGCGCTGTTTGTATCGATAATAACCACAAATTCCCCGCCGACTTCGTTGATCGGGGAGAGTAACTCATCCGCGGCCCTGACATGCAGTGTGTACGCGCGCACTCGGCGGAGGCAGTAGTGTGTCGAGGCCGTCGGAGGCGACATCGGAGGGAACAGAAGCAGAGATAACGCTTATTTTGTCTCCGGTAAACCAGTCTTCTCTCGTTCAATTACGTGCTGGCATCAAAAGACACCGTTGGTTGTAAATGAAACCAAACTGAGTCGTTGGAGTGTATTTTCATACACAAATGGAGAAATGTTCGCTGAGTGTGTAATTGTGTAGCCCCACTGCAGACCGTTGTCGTTGTTAATTCATAGCATGCTCAGCTGTGTGAATGTGTCATGCGCCGAAAATAAGACATTTACAAGCCAGGAACGCCTCATGATGCAATACGCAAGAAAAGAAAGAAGATTTACTGGCATTTTACTTTGTATTTGAGTAAAGTGAATAAATAAATGGTCTGTGGAAAATACATTTAACCCTGGGAGCTGCGTGCACAGGAGTTTATTTTGTGTTTCCTCCCGATCAACTCTGGAGAAATTCAGACTTTATAATGGGTGTCTATGGCGTTACACTTCAGTGGAGCTCGTTAAGTTACAGTGTAGAGAGCTTGAAAAAGTAGCTCAAACTTTCTCATTTAAACTGTGTTTTCAGCCACAAATTTCACTCTACACACATAATTTTCTCAAAAGTTATAGTCACACTTGTCTTGATTCACACAATGTGTCTACCTTAACGATAGGATTTACAGTTTTTGAATGAGAAGCCTGAAAGTAAGGAGAGGACAGGCGCTGCCCCATTCACTCCCATTATAAACCTGGCAGCGCTTTTACTACAAAATCACTTGTTTTTAACTCGCTCTATTGTCCACATTTTTTTACACTAGAGACAAAAAATTACATCAATGTGTTCATGGGAGCCTTGTAGCGCTCAATGTGAAAGAATTTTGTGAATAGTTCCTTTCGTTTCCATGTAAATCAGCGTTGTTCGAGGACAGGGAACTCTGAGAAAAAGCGCTCTTTGCTTGTCATGTTGTGTCTCTTCCCTGCACCTGAGCACCGTTACCAAGGCGACGAGCTCCACTCAGGGAGCAGAGAGGGGAGGGGCTCCACTCAGGGAGCAGAGAGGGGCAGGGCTGCTCTCTCTCTCTCTCACACACACACAGGCTCAGAGCATCGGAGCCTCATAGCCTGCGATACGCGACCTGCAGCACTCTCACTATTTCACACAGGGGAACTGTCGTCTCCTTATTTGTCATGGCTGGCTAGTATGAGCCTTAGTGGAAAGCCCTAGGAATGCGTAAATGTCAAGTTCGATTTTAGATTTACGAACCCGAAAAAAAATGTCGAAAAACCGGCGTTAAAAAATATATATATATATTCAACCGCACAAACGGCACTCACCCGGCGGGTAGACCGGAAACAGAAAATTTTTTAATAATGGCCTAAGTTAAATAAATAAACATCTTCCGACAGAAAACTTCACCATACCAATTATACCCTTTTTTGTTGTTTTGTTAAATTACAGGTTTTTAATCTCTTTATCATCGGGCTTAGATTATGTGACTCATCCACCGTACAAGTCCCTCTGAAAGAGCTGTTACTATAGAAACAGTACCATATTAGAATGAGTGCACTGTCAGAGCTGCTGTTATAGAAAATTAATCAACACCTTTTGACCAATCAGAATCCAGAATTCAACAGTTACATGGAATAATGTTATAGTGAGTATTTCTGCACTTCTCTGTTTCCATACAGGTATAAACACCTTTATAAGAGATTAGGAATGTGTTCATCCTTCTCATCATCACTGAATGGTTTATTATAATAATATTTTGTGAAATAAAAGTTGTATCGCCTGTATCCACCAGTCTGTATCTCACATATGAGAGTGAATCTCTCCCTGATAAACACACACTCAACTGTTTTACTGACTTTACTGAGCCTTGTTCGACCTCACGGACCACAAATAACACCTACCTTTTAAAACTTATTTCAAGATTATTTAAAACATCATAGAATAACATGGAATTGCTATAATTATGCAGTATTTTTATTCACACCCCTCCTAACTTCAAACCTGCTGAAAAAAGTGAAAATTTTATGCTGTACCTCTTACTGTAATCCTGACTTCATCACTGTAGTCTGTGTCGTAGTAGTTGTAGCCTGTGTTTGCCCATGCGTTCCGCCTGCGCGCTCCACACCGATACCCGGTTTCTCCTGCAGTATCAACTGTCACATTGAGTGTGTTGGTGTCTGTAGCCACAGTGTTCACAAACTGCCAATACTGATTCTTTTCCTCCCAGAGAAACCGCCATCCAGCCCCCTGCTGCAGCTCACAGCTCAGAGTGATGGTGTCTCCAGTGTAGACGGAGCTCTGAGGATTCACTCTCACAGTCGCTTTGGGTTTTTCTGTTGGTATGAAATGATGAAGGTGTCAGAGCTGCTTTTCACTTCACAACAGAAGCAATAGATTCACTGTGCTCATTAAATGCTTTCAGAAATATTTCTAACATAAACATATTTTTTTCGCGGTGCAAACCCTGCGCTCTGATTGGCTGGCGAGCGGGTCTGTATCCTAAATGTTTGCCAGCATTTCTCAGGAGAATAGCATTAATTTTACAGCATGGATAGCGATAACGACAGTGTTCACAGCGAGAGCGAGTTTCACTACCCTGAGGAAGAAGAAATACAATAAAACATTTCAGCAGAAAGCTAAAAACCTCTAACTTGCTCACAGTTTGATCTCATTAGTTAATGAGGCCCATTTTGGACCATGTTATCCTCATACATAATATTACGTTCGGTAAAAACTTTAAACCAGGACAATCTCTTCTTCAAAGTTTCACCAAATGGCTTTATTTATGCAATATAAAGGTCATAATACTGGATAACTTTGGTCGAGCAAAAACATGGCTGAATCCTGAATGACTCCTATTTGTATAAATAGGGCACTACATAGGCGGCAGAATGTAGTGTTTTTCCTGCCATGGAAGTGCACTTGTATACCGAGGAGGAAGCCATTTGCATTACAGCCGTGAATGAGGATTCAAAATGGCGGCTCGGCTCGGTTTCCCCTTTCGGGCGCTCTCGCTTTCTGTTAGAATTTGGGAAAGAAAAATAAATAAATATATTAAGAAGGAAATTGGTGCCGACGAGACAAACTAAACAAACAGGGACTCAGTTACTGACAGCTCAAAATCTGAACCCTAAAAAATAATGGAAACATATTAAATTAAAACAAAACCCCCACAGACTGACCTGATACGGGACATCCTAAAACGCTTAACGTGAAAAAGCTTAACGTAGCTTAATGTTCCAAAACAATGATCAATCATCACCAAACTTCTCATGCACATCTCTACTCATACACACTACGACCACACTAAATATCAAAACAGAAATCCAAATATTATGGACGTAGCCTGCGTTAAGCTTTTTCATTTACATGGGCGTCTATGGGGAGGAAAAAGCTTAACGGACGTTAATGTCAGATAACGGCGACCAATCAGTGTCAAACTTCTCATGCACATCTCTACTCATACACACTACGACCACACTAAATATCAAAACAGAAATCCAAATATTATGGACGTAGCCTGCGTTAAGCTTTTTCATTTACATGGGCGTCTATGGGGAGGAAAAAGCTTAACGGACGTTAATGTCAGATAACGGCGACCAATCAGTGTCAAACTTCTCATGCACATCTCTACTCATACACACTACGACCACACTAAATATCAAAACAGAAATCCAAATGTTATGGACGTAGCCTGCGTTAAGCTTTTTCATTTACATGGGCGTCTATGGGGAGGAAAAAGCTTAACGGACGTTAATGTCAGATAACGGCGACCAATCAGTGTCAAACTTCTCATGCACATCTCTACTCATACACACTACGACCACACTAAATATCAAAACAGAAATCCAAATGTTATGGACGTAGCCTGCGTTAAGCTTTTTCATTTACATGGGCGTCTATGGGGAGGAAAAAGCTTAACGGACGTTAATGTCAGATAACGGCGACCAATCAGTGTCAAACTTCTCATGCACATCTCTACTCATACACACTACGACCACACTAAATATCAAAACAGAAATCCAAATATTATGGACGTAGCCTGCGTTAAGCTTTTTCATTTACATGGGCGTCTATGGGGAGGAAAAAGCTTAACGGACGTTAATGTCAGATAACGGCGACCAATCAGTGTCAAACTTCTCATGCACATCTCTACTCATACACACTACGACCACACTAAATATCAAAACAGAAATCCAAATGTTATGGACGTAGCCTGCGTTAAGCTTTTTCATTTACATGGGCGTCTATGGGGAGGAAAAAGCTTAACGGACGTTAATGTCAGATAACGGCGACCAATCAGTGTCAAACTTCTCATGCACATCTCTACTCATACACACTACGACCACACTAAATATCAAAACAGAAATCCAAATGTTATGGACGTAGCCTGCGTTAAGCTTTTTCATTTACATGGGCGTCTATGGGGAGGAAAAAGCTTAACGGACGTTAATGTCAGATAACGGCGACCAATCAGTGTCAAACTTCTCATGCACATCTCTACTCATACACACTACGACCACACTAAATATCAAAACAGAAATCCAAATATTATGGACGTAGCCTGCGTTAAGCTTTTTCATTTACATGGGCGTCTATGGGGAGGAAAAAGCTTAACGGACGTTAATGTCAGATAACGGCGACCAATCAGTGTCAAACTTCTCATGCACATCTCTACTCATACCGTCTCCCATCTCTATGAAAATCAAAGCCGAAATCCCATTTTTGTGGACGCAGTCAACATGAAACTTTTTTTCTCTACATAGGCGCCCACTATAGAGAAAAAGTTTAACGCAGCTTAATGTCAGAAAACCATCAATCATCGCCAAATTTAAAATATTATGGACGCAGTATACGTTAAGCATTTTCCTTTCCATTTGCGCCTACGAAAAGGAAAAAGCTTAACGTAGCCTACTTTAATGTCAGAAAACATCTTCTGTAATCCTACGAAATTACACCCTAACCTACGTCTACTTCATTTATTTATTTATTGTATCGTGACGTCACCAGTTCTCGTGCATCACGTGTTCTCGAGCTATCGCGTTATTTTCGGAATTTCCGCGAGATTATGACGCGTTTTGACATTAGGGAAGCCCTTTTGTTTTCGTCAGTGGATGAGCTATTTTCTTGCCGAAAATGCTACGTATAAAGGTAAATATATACTAACCTAAATAAGTAAAAGCCTTCTGAATCCGATTCTAGCTTAATTCTTTTTACATGGTACAAATAAATTGAAATTAAAGCCTTCAAGTGAGGCCTGTTGTCACGGACGCTGGCTAAAACGTCATTCGTGATCACCTGCTAAAAATAGAATTGAAAGTAAACCGGAAGTGCACTTGATATATTCTGCTACGGTGCCTCTTTGGGACATGCATGTTAAATGTTTATTGATATTTTCATGAAAAATTGCAGTGTATAAAGGTGTGACATGTTTCCTTACTAGAGGTTTTTCTATCTCCATAGCTCTTGAACTCGAGTCGTCCTGCCCAGTTAAGATCTTGGCACCATGATGACATGGTCCAAGCTTACCAAAGAGTAAAAGAAGATGGCGTCAGCGTTTATAAAGCTGCCAGAATACCGTTGACAATACCGTTGGGTTTTTTGGCATGTTTTGCATGGGACACCATACGGAAATCCGTGCCCATTTCAGGTGACATCATATAGCTCGAGAACACGTGATGCAGAATTTCCCACATGTATTTTGAGCAAGGCTTTAGAAGTTTGTTTTTTTGCTAGAAAACGTTTTTTCTGGTGAGTTTATGTCATTTATTTCAGAAAAATGTATTAGCGCTAAAATTAACCAACAAAGACTTCATTCAAATGCATATTTGATGCAAGAACTGTCAAAAGCAGCTTAGATTAACGAGAACCGGTGATGCCATGGTAGGTGTTTAATGCACTGTCACGGTATAACTTTTACTGAGACACAAAGGAAAAGATTGTGAAAACAATCAACAGAAATTGTGAAAGCAATCAACAGGTTGGATATGCGCTTAAAGAACTTCATGAACGTTTTTTGATGTAGACAACCAATTGGATTTTTTTGCAAGTTTCTGTGGCTTAGTAACAGTTTCCCATTGGCTGTCACGCCAGTGGGGTGATGCGGGGTCTTTTAATGCGCCTCATTCGGACAATTTACCTCAGATGGTCAGATCGCTGTTCACATCGTCAGAGGAGAAGTTCAGAAGTCAGAAGTCGTCAAGTGTTTGGATAAAGGACTGGCACTGAGGTAAACATTTTTCTTTACATTTTTATAAACAAAGGTTTAAGTCGCAATCACCCATAATGTTGGTTTAGATTAATCACAAAGCCAATTAGTCGTAGGCCTACAGCTAAATGAATTGGTTGTTTCTGATAGTTAAACTTAAAATTCTCATCTCATCTCATTATCTCTAGCCGCTTTATCCTGTCCTATCCCAGCTGACTACGGGCGAAAGGCGGGGTACACCCTGGACAAGTCGCCAGGTCATCACAGGGCTGACACATAGACACAGACAACCATTCACACCTACGATCAATTTAGAGTCACCAGTTAACCTAACCTGCATGTCTTTGGACTGTGGGGGAAGCCGGAGCACCCGGAGGAAACCCACGCGGACACAGGGAGAACATGCAAACTCCGCACATAAAGGCCCTCGCCGGCCCCGGGGCTCGAACCCAGGACCTTCTTGCTGTGAGGCGACAGCGCTAACCACTACACCACCGTGCCGCCCACTTAAAATTCTAACCTAGACATTTTTTACGGAATCATAGTATATATTTTATTGTAGCGACGGACTCTTGTTTTTGATAAAGGGATGAACTAAACTAAAATGTAAACGCTAATATCACCAGTTTATTCATACCCGCTCAAATTCATTACCGGTGGACCTTTGGGTGCCCACGTGAACAGGTTGCTGCTTTTTTTTTTTAAACTACTCAGCAGTAACAATCAGACACAGCTGGGGGGGGGTGTTTGTACTGGGACCAGATGGTGTTACAGACTACTGTACAGATTGACACCTGACTACTGTAGATTTCTTTTGTCCTGTCATTATGTGTGTAGTCTAACTGTAACCGCAAACAAGTGGATTATTTCATTCAGTAACTATTTACATAAAAAAACATTTTTTTCTCTTTGTCTTTACAGCTTTGTCAGATCTTTGTGAGGATAACCACAAGAAAAAGTATGTACATGTTGTGAACAGTTTACACACCAGCTTGTTCAGCTTGAACACATCAGACACTTGTAGTAGTCAGTGGAGGCAATTGCTAAACAATCCGCTGGCTTTGCACAGTTAAGGTGAAACCACCGTCTACAAAGTACACACAAAGTGTATTCATCGTTGTATGCAGCGTCACCCTTACATGTGGAGGAATAGCATACAGTCTCACTGTCAGTTGAGTTGATGGAGTTATACCCTCTCACTCTAACACACATGGCACTTGTTTCTGCGTCATATGTTTGCATTTTTCTTCTGTAGCACAACAACTTTTTTTGTGACAGGCCTGACCTTCCGTGTTGCACTTCCTTATACTTTTCAACAAGTGAGTGAACCCACAGTCTTGCCTTATGGCTGTCAACTGGCCCTAAGCGTGAGTTGCTAATTGCTGCACAGGCATATACAATGGCAAAAACACCGCAGTCATACCCATTGCTTTGTTGTGGGGCATTTATGACATCAGTAACTGTCCAGTCAGTCGCCTGAAAGTCTTCTCCAGCTGCTGTATACATACATGCCACAACCTTTAGTAGTATTGTACTGGCATTTTCTGTTGTTCTGAAGCTGTGGATTGAGTTGAAGACACGTACATCTTTTTCTCTGAACTCTGCTGCAGCAAGGAGCCAGTGTGAACCAGGCCCATTCACATCGGTGTTGAAGGGAATGAAGATGGTGTCAAAATTCAAAGCCTTTTGTGCTGCACACAGCTGTAAAACTGGGCCAAAGCTGGAAACTGCAGCCATTTGGTACACAAAGGTGGGCATGCAAAGAACAGAGTCTGACACCTTACAGTCACTAATGTAGCTTGCAATGGCCTGCTCAATAGTTTCTCCCTCAAGCCAGGTCTTTGGAGCTAGACACTGGCTTCTGGGAGCTACTGTTGACCAATTTGGCTCATTGAGGTCTGTATGCATCCAAGGTCCAAAAGTGGCTATCTCCTGTAATGCTGCTGTTGCTTCTGGACCTGCTATATTGTCCTGCTGTAAGGAAGCATGTGTTTTGTCCTCTGTTTTAACGCTAGAGGGAATTTTGGACTGCAGATTTGAAATGATAGAGTCTGGGGCCGGATTAACTGTGTAATCAAAATCTTTTGTCCTGGGTTTTTTTCTTCCAGATTTTGTCTCTTTCCCTCTACCCCTTTTGCGCATCATTGAAAGGCTGTATGTCCGTTTGCTGTCTAAATGAAGCCCAGTAGCCATTTCCACCGCCAGGACATGAAAACACTTCCCTGAGCTAGGACAGGAACATTTTGTGCCATTTGAGGTGTTGTGAACCACGTGAACCGATTCATTTGATGGACTTTTGACAACAAATACTCCCGCAGATGAATCCAGGCTCACAAGGCCCATCTCTACCACCGTCTTTGCCAGAGAGTTCTGTGTTAATCGGCTGGCTGACGGTATGTCCATTCTGGATGGTTCCTGTTTGGTTTCAGACCTAACCCTTTCTATTATGCTCTCCAAAGGTATAAACGAGGGCATCTTCACATCTTTTGGAGCAAGAGGCACCCCATGCTTCACTGTGTAATTGCCCAACCCCAATCTGGCTTTTTGAAATTCAAAAAGAAAGTAAGACTGCATGTAGTACAAAGACAGGACCATACAGTCAACAGGAAGTTCCCTCCAGTCATTTTGCGTTTTGATCATTTTGTTCATTGCCTCGCTTATGTTATTAGTGGGACTCTTGTTTTTGAAAGCTGCAAACTGTCGGGTGTAGAATGAAGCCACATTCTCACTCAAGTCCAAATTTAAATGCTGATCAAAGTAATTTAAAAAACCCTCTGACCACCCAAGCCTAAATTTGGCAATTTGAGCCTCAAATTTTTCTTTGCTGGCCGAATCTATCAGCATGTCTATTTGGTCTTTGAGTACCTTTACATCGTCCCTTGTTCCCCCATGCTTTTTAACCCAATATTCGATGTCCCGCAACACATGATTCCTGCAGTAGACCAAACTGACATTGGGGAATGTCTTTTTCAAAGCTCCAACAATGCCCTTTTCCCTGTCTACTACCAGAGGCACTTTGCTTAACTTCTTTGAGCCCATCCCAAGTTTTCCTAGGATGTCCTGTAGAAACATTTCATGATGCTGCATGAATTTCCGTTCATGCAGCATAAATCCAATGGGAAACACTGGGTCATTGGTTAAGGCAGTGTTTCTCATTGCCACAACTGAAACGTAAAAGTCACCCATCTGAAAAGTAGTGTCATAACTTATCAGTTGTGGGTAGCTGTGAGAAACTGCCTCCTCCAAGTTGGCCCGTGCCAAATCTAGCATCTCGGGCATACCACCAAAAACCAGCAGGTCTGGAAAACTGGAAATGTGCCACACAAAGCCTGGAAGTTGGTATGCCAATTCGTGGAGACCAAAAAGTTCATCACGACAGATGCGCTGACTATTTCGGTTGGCATACACAGTGTTTTGCACCTGTTTAAGGTTTCGTGGACAATTTACAGGCATGTGTTGCACATTTTCATTGGAAGCTTCAGCTAAGGTTGATTGATAGGTTTTCGATGGGAATTGCCCATGGTCTCTCTGAAGGATATTGGTGAATACCTGCTTTTTAGATGGAACGAAAACCCTCTCCGTTTTTGCATTCCCATGCTTCATTGGCACATACACTGTTTCATCCCCCAGGTAGTGCACTAAATACAAATTTGCTGCCAAATTATCGGGATCCATCAAAGTGTACACATGCTTTTTAAACATTGCTGACCCGTTGTTGTGCTTAAGTGTTCTGATGTGATAGTAGCGCTTCAGTACTTTCCCCCCGTATTTTTTTATATTGTGAAAATTTGACCCCTTTTGCTTCCAAATCATTTGGTCAAACCGAAAATCCATGCTAGAGCGTCCTTCTTTTAAACTTTTGTAAAGGTACACATCACCCCCCTTTGGCTCCAACGGTGGTTCGTGTAAAATGCTGTCTTTAAACTTTTCAGCATCGCTCAGAATGGTCTCTGCCTCTGCCAGGGTAAACTCTGTGTCTTTCTGCATGAAAGACATTTTACACCTTACCACTGTGACTAGGTAAATGATGAATCAAAATAAAAAATCTACTGTAATTGTAGACTCACAGTGTTTTGTATTTTATGATGTGATGTGAAATAATAAAAGAAATATGAATTGAATATAAAGATATGTAATGTTTTTATTGTCCAATATGCTAATGTAATGATGTAAAAGGATGCAATCGACAATGTATGTATACACTGCCTACTACTCAAAATAGCCTTTAAAAAGACTGTTGATGAACAAAATGTTCGATCAAAATAGCCTTTAAAAAGACTGTTGATGAATAAAATGTTCGATCAAAATAGCCTTTAAAAAGACTGTTGATGAATAAAATGTTCGATCAAAATAGCCTTTAAAAAGACTGTTGATGAATAAAAAAAATGTTCGATCAAAATAGCCTTTAAAAAGACTGTTGATGAATAAAATGTTCGATCAAAATAGCCTTTAAAAAGACTGTTAATGAATAAAAAAAATGTTCGATAGAAGTACACGGTCACTTCACGCACGATGAAGACAAGCTCCTGCAGTTTGTGAAAGGGACGAATGGGGTAAGTCTGTGCTGCCAGGCTGTCTTAAGTTCTCGCCAATTTCAAATGACAACATTTAATGTCATTGGACCATCAACATGTTTCTAATGTCTGTGGTTGGCCAAAGAACTGACCAATCGCTAAGCAGCGGCCTTTACCGTTGGTCTCTACGCTTTAACCCTTTAACCAGTAAAAGTGATTAGCTTAGTGGTTAGTAGCCTAGGCTAGCTTCATAATGCTATGTTATACCATCATGCATTGCAGTCGCGCTGAAAGAAACGGGGGGGATTGCGGTGAATGGACGGAGGAAGAAACACATTATAAACAGATATTCAAGTACAATTAAAAAAAAAAAAGAATAAAAAAAAGCTAAAACAGAATTAGACATAAAAATAAGTATTAAAAAAGTTACAGTTCATGAGAAATTTGGCGATGATTGATCGTTGTTTTGGAACATTAAGCGACGTTAAGCTTTTTCTCTATAGTGGGCGCCTATGTAGAGAAAAAAGTTTCATGTTGACTGCGTCCACAAAAATGGGATTTCGGCTTTGATTTTCATAGAGATGGGAGACGGTATGAGCAGAGATGTGCATGAGACGTTTGATACTGATTGGTCGCCGTTATCTGACATTAACGTCCGTTAAGCTTTTTCCTCCCCATAGACGCCCATGTAAATGAAAAAGCTTAACGCAGGCTACGTCCATAATATTTGGATTTCTGTTTTGATATTTAGTGTGGTCGTAGTGTGTATGAGTAGAGATGTGCATGAGAAGTTTGACACTGATTGGTCGCCGTTATCTGACATTAACGTCCGTTAAGCTTTTTCCTCCCCATAGACGCCCATGTAAATGAAAAAGCTTAACGCAGGCTACGTCCATAACATTTGGATTTCTGTTTTGATATTTAGTGTGGTCGTAGTGTGTATGAGTAGAGATGTGCATGAGAAGTTTGACACTGATTGGTCGCCGTTATCTGACATTAACGTCCGTTAAGCTTTTTCCTCCCCATAGACGCCCATGTAAATGAAAAAGCTTAACGCAGGCTACGTCCATAATATTTGGATTTCTGTTTTGATATTTAGTGTGGTCGTAGTGTGTATGAGTAGAGATGTGCATGAGAAGTTTGACACTGATTGGTCGCCGTTATCTGACATTAACGTACGTTAAGCTTTTTCCTCCCCATAGACGCCCATGTAAATGAAAAAGCTTAACGCAGGCTACGTCCATAATATTTGGATTTCTGTTTTGATATTTAGTGTGGTCGTAGTGTGTATGAGTAGAGATGTGCATGAGAAGTTTGGTGATGATTGATCATTGTTTTGGAACATTAAGCTACGTTAAGCTTTTTCACGTTAAGCGTTTTAGGATGTCCCACCTGATACAGTCAGTGTAACAGCATCACTGATCTCTGAATCCTGTCCACTGCAGGTGTAGGAACCACCGTCAGAGTCACCAACAGACCAGATACTGAACTCCTTTGTTGAGGTTATAGATCCTCCAGCTGTGTAGAGTCTATTATTATTCTTATTCCAGCTGTATGACCGCTGAGTGTCTCCTCCTCCCTGTGTGTCGCATCTGAGAGTAACATCCTCTCCAATGAACACATGTGCATCAGGCTGAATGGACACCACAGCTTTAACTCTCCCTGCAACAATAATAATAAAAACAGAGTATATTACATTATCTTTATTTTGTTTGTATTTTGTTTTGTACAGCAGTCTCACATAAGATTTTGTTAAGGGCCTTGAGGACATTGGTTCCGGGGGGAAAGTGACCATGGGGGAGGAGAAAAGAGGAACACGGGGAGAGAGGAGAAAAAGACATGAGAGGAGTGAAGAAGTTGTATGCAAGTGTTCGGTCTGCAATAAACTGAATTTCTGTAAACCGCCTGTAGCCCGTTTATTCCACGCCCCGGTAAGGAGGACGGGAGTTTCCACGCACTTGCGCCAACTTTTAGGGTTACAGACTGGTGTCAGCGGTGTTTTCGTTGTTATTGGAAGATTCGTGGTTTTTTGTTTTTTTTTCAACCAAGCAGTGGGCTAAGTTACTGGGGCTAGCTGAGTTTGACAGTGAGTGCATTTTGGATGAACATTGCTAATCACTGAGTGCTTATGCAAGTCACAACGTTTATCAGCTGCTAGTCTTCCGATCTCAGGCGACGAAACATGAGCTCCGATGAGGAAGTTGTGCTGTTTGCCCCACAAAATGCATCTACAACTGAAGCAAATAGGATCAAGGACGCTGCTAATGTTAGGCTGGGTGAGTCTACTGCTGGGGACCAATGTAATTCAAAAAAAAAACCTTTTTATTTGTCACATGCACACTTCATGAACAGTGAAATTCATCCTCTGCATTTAACCCATCTGAAGCAGTGAACACATGCACACACACCCAGAGCAGTGGGCAGCCACACACAGCGCCCGGGGTGCAGTCAGGGGTTCGGTACCTTGCTCAAGGGCACTTCAGCCCAAGGCCGCCCCACGTTAACCTAACTGCATGTCTTTGGACTGTGGGGGAAACCGGAGCACCTGGAGGAAACCCACGCAGACACGGGGAGAACATGCAAACTCCACACAGAAAGGCCCTCACTGGCCACTGGGTTTGAACCCGGAACCTTCTTGCTATGAGGCGACTGTGCTAACCACTACACCACCGTGCTGCCCACGGTGACAGTAAGGACAAAGAAAGTTTTTCTCTGTGTAAAGCCAGATTAGAGCTCGCTGTACGAGCATGTCCTGTGTCTCAGCAACAGAATTTAGCTACCATTTTGCCAACTAGGCTAAGCGGCGATGCCTTAGCATACTGGTTATCACTGCCACCCGCCACACAGAAGGACTATGATGCATGTGTTTCCCGACTGACTGATGTTTTTGGCAGCAAGCAGTTTTTGCAACATTTTCAGACTTTTGTGAATGCCCGTCAGCGCATGCTGAAGGACCCACTTGAAGTTTTTGCTGCAGAGATAACTAGGCTAGTTTTTGAAACGTTTCCAAATTATGGAAAGCCGGCTATAACTATGGAGCAGTTCTGACGATTTGTTGCTGGACTAGACCTAGTTTTGCAAGTGAAGTGCCACGAACATGGGGCTACCACGTTGGAGGAGGCCCTAGCAGTGGCGTGTAAGTGGGAGCGAGCACAGGAAGCACTTCGGCTTGCACAACCACAGAATGCAGCCACCACTATTTCAAGTTCTAACACCGGCTCACAACCAATTGCAAACATCACAGCAATGGCGTCCACCAAAGCAGCAGCATCCTCAGACCAAACCCCTGATGTATTATCAGCCATCAAACAACTGTCAGCGGAAGTCCAGACCTTGAGGTTGGCGGTGACCGACTTAAAACGACACAAGTCTTCACCATCTAGGCATGAGGACTTCAGGCAGCGCCAGCACTCACCAGAATGGTCCCCTCATCAGCGGGGAAGAGGAGCTTCACGCTTCTTTCCGCATGCATCACCGCAGAGATATCAACATTATGCTGGGTCACCAAGGCGTGGCTTCTCGCCAGAGCAGGGGTATTCTCACCGCCATCAATCCCCAGACCAAAGGGGACGACACTACCCCAGCTCACCACCATTTTTGCCACATCAAGGACCCCAGCGTTTCTCCAGTAGCCAGGACGGCTACAACAGCCATCAGAGCCCGGAACCAATTTCCTCAAGGCCCTTAACAAAATGTTATGTGAGACTGCTGTATAAAACAAAATACAAACAAAATGAAGATAATGTAATATACTCTGTTACAATAATAATAATAATGATTTGTTAAAATATACTAAAGTAATTCCCAAGTGTGCAGAGGTGGAAATAGTCATTTTAAACAACACTATGAATTATTTAATTAGACATAAACTAGGGATGCATCAATGCAATTTTTACAAACTGAGTATGAGTAAATAGTTTTGACACCTCTTGATGCACACAATAAAATTTGTTACCTTGTTAGTATTGAACCAAATGTTGACAATTTTTTTTTTTTTTTTGGGGGGGGGGGGGTAAATGGACATTATGAATTTTCTGCACCTGCAAGCTTTAACCACCCAATACTTTAAAAAATATCCAGATTTAGAATTTAGACCGACTGTAACATTGAAACATTTTATTACATCAGTAACATGTTCATGTGTAACATATCTGAGTAAAAACCACAGAAATATTCCCTGTCCTGACTTACCAGGCAAGTGAGAAGTGCTGTTATAGAAAAAATAAAAATAAAAAAACTCTGGTGTGGTGTGATTTGGCCTGGTGTGAAGCAGAGGGCTCTGATTTATACTTTGTACCTTCAGATGCAGCAGCACACTCACTGTGTATCTTATGGACATCCAGAACATTTAAAAACAACATGCACGAGATACAAGAGCCAAAAAAATCTCTGTCAAGTTTCCAAGTCAAACTGTAAAATGTTTAATGTCACTGTGCATAAAAATCCCTAAACACACTGATGCACTCTGTCTCTAAGGGAACTTTCCTCTGCTGTCGTGATTATTGTCATGAGCTGCGTCTCAAATCTAAAATTCAGACCTTATATTCAAAAGTATTTACTAATCTAGAAAATCTTGATGGCTGGTACACAAATCAGACCTTTTGACCTTCCCAAGCTACTTTGATTGTTTGCTAAGATCATAGTCAATTAAAAAAAATTGCTTTGAAATTTTGCTCATGTTATCTGCCTTGGTTTATCCCATCGCTTCATTCACTCATAGTTATAATGTCAGTACAATAAGCTCGCTTAGACATCAGAATGAGCAACATTCTGATGTCTGCTGAGGGTCTGTTAGAAGAGTTTACAGCAGAACAGGACATGACTTTGCTGCAGAACTGTAAAGAGATTCAGGTGTGTGTTGGAAAGTGAATGTGTGTTCATGAGGCTCGATTGTCATGTCCAAAACTGTCAATCAGCTCATCAACCACACCCTGTTTTATCACCAAATAACACCAATAAAATTCATTGATAATGAGATAAGATTTTGAGGTCGATCTCAGGGTCCATTTATAAAAATGACAGCACTTTTGCTGAAAATAATTGGGGTGAGATGTAACTTAAAATGGAAGTTTGACACTTTTCCCATAGAGTAACATAGAAATGGGCGGGGTTACAACTGTACTGCAGCCAGCCACGAGAAGGCCTCAGAGACAATTTTGGCTTTACTTTTGAATCCCTGTTACTATGACAACCCATATATACAGTCACTGGTTTTGCTGGGATCATAGTTTGTGAAGTACGTCCACATCATTGTTGTTTTGTGTCGTCTGTTCATTAGTGCAACAACATACACTAAGCTCATGTCACATGGGATCACCTGGCTTTGTCTGTTCATACTGGAGCATTTTTAGTACCAGTATTGATGCATCTCTAAAGTAAAGGGATTTTTATGTCAAATTAAAGAACCACAGTGAAACTCATGTAAAACTATGTATTCACGTCAGAATTTTTGTTGGTCATTGTTTTCTTATTTTATTACCATTATTTATCTGAAATGAACATAATTCTTCTGAATGATTATTAAACAACGAGTAACAAATTCTACACAACCTTTATAGCCCCATTAGAAAGAAGAAATTTACACAATATAAAGGATCAAGTGTATACAGTATAAATCACCTTGAACATGGGCCACTGGTATCAGTGAGACCAGCACTAAAAAGGGAACAGAAACAGAAAACATGACATAAATCTGAAAATTATTCAGTATGTTCATGGAAACAGCACATTGTAGACACAAAAGATTCAATCTTATTCAGAAAATCTAAACTACCAGCTGTAAGAAATACAAAAGTCACTATTCTGCTCATTAATGCCTTTATTTAATGAAAATTACTTTATTTAAAGCAAATATTATGATTAAAAGTGTGATAATCTCAGCACTGGAACATAACCCCATGTCCTAATGAGACAAACTCATCACTCAGGACATTCAGACTGCAGATGGAGAACTTTATACCCCACCACTCACTCTAATGAAGACACAAAGAGAACATTTACTCACAGAGCATCACCGGGAGTGGACTGAGCTCCATCCTGCAACTCTAATGACTGACTGAATGAGGTGTGGTGTGTGTTCAAGTCTCAACACTTCCTGTGGTTTCTCGCTTTCAATCATACTACAAGGAAAGAAAGAGAGGATGAGTGTATCCCAGATCTTTAACTTCTCTTTTAGTGTGTACAGGCACTGTATCTGCTCTTCCTTCCTCTTTCCTGAAAAATCTTCAATACTTTTTGTTTTTCTCAAAATCTCACATACAAAAAAGAGCACACAGTCGAGAGTCCACTGCATTAAATCAAGAGAAGCTTAAAGCTTGACAAGCTACAATTTCTAGGTTGCTCATCTTTCATCCAACTTCAAGCTCCTTTCAGTTTAGTGTTTAATTTTCAAAGCATTGCTGGGATATTTATGAATGTTAGTTTCAAAATTATGTGGCCATCTAAGTCAATCCATCCATCCATTATCTGTAGTTGCTTATCCTGTGCAGGGTCGCGGGCAAGCTGGAGCCTATCCCAGCTGACTATGGGTGAGAGGTGGGGTACACATTCAAACATAATAACATTCATAAATTATTCAAAACCTAGATGTTTTTGGACTGTAGGGGAAACTGGAGCACCCGGAGGAAACCCACACAGACACAGGGAGAACATGCAAACTCCACACAGAAAGGCCCCCATCAACCATTGGGCTCAAACCCAGAACCTTCTTGCTGTGAGGCGATAGTGCTAACCACTACACCACCATGCCAGGCTAGCCAAGTGTGAAAGATATTTATTTCTGTACGTAGTTTCTCAGAAGCCCAATTCATGTGTGTATTATTATTGTTGTTCTGTGTTGGTTTATAAATAGAGTAGTAAATATCAAAACAGTTCAGCTGAAAGAAAAAGTGGAAATAAAGTAAGAGTGTCTGTTTCAGCATAAACGTTTAAGACAGATCACTTGTGAGAGGGAGGTAATACATAAACTCACAGAACACTTTACAGACATCCCAACCTGCCAAAATTCATTTCAGGGACACCCCCCGCCCAGAAAATTTTGGATTTGGTTGATGTGATTTCCTGCATTCTGGTGGATTTTGGGGTGGCCTTTTGGAGATGAACAAGACGTGAATTCACTCAGATTCATAGCTGACACCCTGACTTGGGGACTTACAGTAGCTGCCCCCAACCCATAAACTATGATAATTACAATGTGCCATATATTAAGCTCCTTACTGATGCCCCTTTTCCACCAAATCAGTTCTAGGGCTGGTTCGGGGCCAGTGCTGCTGCTGGTTCACAACTCGTTCAACTTGCGAGCCAGCTGAGAACCAGTTTGCTTTTCCATAGCTCGGGGTGCTAAGGGGAGCCACGTCATTACATCACTGTATACGTCATATACATCGCTGCGTTTGCATAAACCTTGGCGCGAACATTGAAGCAACAACACCATGGAGAAGAAGAAGCAGCAACAACAACAACAACAATGGATGACTTCACGTTTGTACAGCTGCTGCTTCTGGCTTTACAGTGCTTCATTGGGATCAGAAAACGGCAGATCCAATATGTTTGTGTTGATCGACAGGTTTTGATTGGACGGTGATTACGTTCTAGGAGACAGGTAATAACCTAATAACGTTTTGACTCTTACTTACACTGAATGTGAGATGGTTATGTCAGCCTTTGTTATGAGCTAACGTTAGCCGGTGTTATGTCCCTGCTGGAATCGTCACAAATTCACAAACATATTACTGGCGATTTTTAAGTCACCGCTCATATCTACCACAGCGGTAGATATGAGGATGCTTAGCTCTGTAATGAACTTAACTGACTGAAGTGAATGTAAACAAACTGCATGGAAATATGAGTGAATGATTTATGTTTAACCTCGTTTCTTTAACCCTTATGCCTCACTAAGGACATTTTTGGCTTGTCAGTTGTTAATTTTCTTTATTATTTTGACTGTGTTGGGCTTTGACCTTGGCCCAAAAATCATATTCGAAGTTCGTTTGGAAATTAATCTAGACATTCGAATAGTATTCGAACTTTTATTAATTATATTATTCTTAAATGCCTCACGAACACCTCGGCATCAAAATTAAATATGATATTCAGTCCACCAGGGGGCAGTGTTCAGTCAATGTCAATAAGATTACGTGCAGGAAATATGAAATATTCAGGCGTGTTTTTACAACCACTACTAATGAAACGTGCAGTGTCGTAGTAATTGGCATTATACCGGCTGACACTTTTAACGTTACATAATCCACAAACTTCGTCGTTTGTCCGTTGCCTTTTTTGTGTGAAACGCTGTTCCTTCGGTTTCCTGGTTGCTTGTACTGATGAAAGCCTCTAAACTGTAGCCTCACTGACAATCAAAGGGGAACGTTTACAAAATGAGCAGGTACTGCTAGGCCTACACCTAATCTGTGAGTTTATAACACTGCCGTTCCGAGCCCATTCGTGTTGGCTTTTGAGAATGTTTGTTTTGAATGAGACCGGTGTCAGCTGTCATGTCACTGCTTCCTGCTCGCGTCTCTGATTCACAATTCAAACAAACACGGACACGATATGTTATAAGATCACAGATTAGTTTTACGTGCTCACTTCGTTAACTTATGAACTTCATGGTATGTAAATTCCACCATGTGTAGGCTAAATTAATTTAGGCCTATAGGCTACTTGCGCAAGTAAGCTAATATTTTTTTTTATTATTTTTTTTAGCAACTATCCAAAGTTGACAAAAATAACAGCACATGAAAGCATTACTGCGCAGTGTCGCATAGTCTACATTAGTAATTTCATTTCTTATGTTATAAGATCAGGTGTACAAAAACCAACCAAATATCTGCAGAAAAAAACAAACACCGATATTTTCAGAAGAAAAAGTCACATTTTATATTGCATTTAATCACATCAGCAGTTACATTACACTTCATTTATTGTAGGCCTATGTTGTACTTAATAAAGTCAGACTCTGTCCAATCTCGCAAAAATGACTGACTTCTGATGAGGAAATGAAAAATATTAGAGTTAATATTAGGAATTAGAGTGTCTATCTTCACCTGCCGGCGTATCACAGACCCCTCTCGCAGCCCCCTCTCACCTTCTAGCGCTCCCGCGTGCAATGTCTTCAAGTGGGCCCTCAAGTTTTAAGTTGTTGATTGATAGGCCAATTTGTTTCCACATATTTTACAGGTAACCTTTTTTTTTATCGCATTCTCCATCTTTTTTTTTCGAATCCAAAATAGCACCACGCATCACTTTTTAAATTCTCTGGAGTGCAAATCTCCAACATGCTAGCATCTGACTCCATTGTTCAAGGCGTGCCAGCTTGACGCTAACGTCTACAGGTGCCCAGATAAGACAAAAGACAATGACCTTCGCGATTCACATAAATTCCACAGACGTTAAAAAAAAAAAAAAACCTGCGACCTGAACTGAAAACGTTTACAACCACATTCACAAAAATAAAAGAATTATGCCTAATGATACCATATACAGGTTCAAATATTTAGAGCTGCCTAATATTCGTTCGAACATCACTTTTTTTCACAACATTCGAATTGTATTCGAATATCGAAGTTCGAAGTCAAAGCCCTAGTTCATACATCTCATCTCATCTCATTATCTCTAGCCGCTTTATCCTTCTACAGGGTCGCAGGCAAGCTGGAGCCTATCCCAGCTGACTACGGGCGAAAGGCAGGGTACACCCTGGACAAGTTGCCAGGTCATCACAGGGCTGACACATAGACACAGACAACCATTCACACTCACATTCACACCTACGCTCAATTTAGAGTCACCAGTTAACCTAACCTGCATGTCTTTGGACTGTGGGGGAAACCGGAGCACCCGGAGGAAACCCACGCAGACACGGGGAGAACATGCAAACTCCACACAGAAAGGCCCTCGCCGGCCCCAGGGCTCGAACCCAGGACCTTCTTGCTGTGAGGCGACAGCGCTAACCACTACACCACCGTGCCGCCGTGTTCATACATATAGAAATATAATAAGGTCAATAGAATATAAAGTATGGCAAATGTGCTGTACATTAACTCCACAAGTAAATGTAACACTTATGTTTCCAACACTCACACATGCACATTTATTTCTCAATACACATCCCACTCTAATCTAAGGGGAAAAAGAGGCACAAGGGTTAAGTACCATGATGAATATTTGTTTGAGTATTGATGACTCTCCACACAACATGTTTATTTACCTACACATTTTTCTCTTTACAGGTAATCTTGCGACTGATGGCAAGGCGGAGATCACATGTTGTCTGGGCACACCCAAGATCTTGCTACTGGTGGGACACAATTGTTCCTGATTTCACCTCTCACCAGTTCGTGCAGAATTTCCGTGTGTCCCGAGAGTCGTTTGAGTATATCTGCAGTCGGGTGAGGCATGTCTTGGGGAGAAGGAACACAAATTACCGTTTGTGTGTCCCAAACCAGAAGCGGGTGGCTATTGCCATCTGGAAGCTGGCCACTGGAGGTGAATACAGGACCATCCTTTTTGGAGTAGGCATGAGCACCGTCTTTAATTGCGTTCAGAATTTCTGTAACACAGTCATCAAGGTGCTGCTCCCTGCCCACATTACATGCCCTGATGCTGAGAGGTTAGTGGAAATGGCTGCTCTCTTTCAGAGTCGTTGGAGAGTGCCACAGTGTGTTGGTGCAATAGATGGAAGCCACATTCCCATTATAGCACCAGAACAGTATCCCCAAGACTACTACAACCGGAAGGGATGGCATTCAGTTGTTCTGCAAGCAGTTGTAGATGGCAGAGGTTTTTTCTGGGATGTGTGTGTTGGCTTTCCAGGGAGTGTGGATGATGCAAGAGTCCTAAAACAGTCACATTTGTGGGAAGTCCTAAGTGACGGGGAATTTCTAGGTCAAAGCAAAGTGACTATCTCTGGCTGTGAGGTTGGACATTAGCTGATAGGTAATCCAGCCTACCCCATGCAGAACTGGCTGATGAAACCCTTTTCTGACACTGGCAGATTGACCCCTGAACAACACACCTACAATTACAGACTCAGCAGTGCACGATCAGTTGTGGAAATGGCATTTGGGAGACTGAAAGGACAGTGGAGGTGCCTACTAAAAGAAATGACTGCAAGCTGGAACTGTGCAAGAAAATGGCACTGACCTGCTGTGTCCTTCGTAACATCTGTGAGGAACATGGCGACAATTTCACTGAGGAGCACCAAGACAGACATGCCAACATCCAGCCTCCTCTTCAGGCATTACCTGAACATGGCAGTCAAGAAGGGGCTGACATTAGAGCCGCTTTAATGGCCTACTTTAACAGAGGGAACGAGTAATTTGTTTGGTTATTTTGCTATTTACTTCATGTCAATGTTGTTTAATTGTTCAGTTCGATAAGTTCATAGAAATGAGTCATTTATTTGTAAATAAAGTGACTGAAAAAGGTAGCTTGTTGAGTTCTTTCATTACTTGTTTTCACAAGCTCTAACCAGCTTTACTTGTACTTATTACACAGTTAAAATAATTTTACATCACTAGTGAAAACATATACAAGCAGACATGTCTCTTTAGAAAAAACATTTATTTACATAGTGCATAGAAACACAACATAAAGTGACGTGAACAGTGCAAAGGTGCAAAACAAGAAAAGTGGTGTGATTATTTTCTGGCTTGCGCCTCCATTACAGACACCATGCGCCCCATTATACTGAGGAACGCACTGTTGTCTGCCTCCAGCTTGTGCAGCAAGGCATCGTTCATTTCCTTGCTGTGCTGCAGGAACTTCTCGTCCGCCCGCTCAAGGTATTCCAGGAGCTCAGTGTTGCTGTCTCACTTCCTCTTAGCTGTGTACAAGAACAGAATAATGAGTTTAAAAGTTTTTATTCATAAGTAGATTAACACAGGTCCAGCAATACAATATAAGAAACATGTCAGCTCAGCAATAAGAGCATTAGTTAATTGTTTACGGTTGGTAGGGGATTTTATATGAATGACTGGTCACTTAATACAGCATGTATTTATATTATAAAGTCACACTATTAGGTATATATCCATGTTTGCATAGTATCCGGTGAGACAGACTACTGGATACTCAGCACAACAACTTACCAGGTCTGGTCTGCGGCGATTGTCCTGAGCTGCTGGATGATGCAGGAGAGCTGCAGTGGCGTGGAGACATCAGGTCCTCGTCCCCGATGGTGGACAACTCTATAAACCACATAAAAACAGCCAGTGTTGGGAAAGTTCACTTTCTACATGAACTATTTCAAAGTTCAGTTCACAAATTTTAAAATGAGCTAGTTCAGTTCATAGTTCATAATGAAAAATATTGAACTAAGTTCACAGTTACAAAAATGAACTAGTGAATGAAACTATGCGTCAGATTTCATTATAACATTATACAAACAAACATTAACTGAAGTAACTAAAACTTTATGCAAGGCGAAAATGTTTGAAAAGAAACTTACCAGGCTCTGATTGCGGCACCATCGCCTCCAGCATCGCCGTCGCTGAATTTAAGGCTCCGGTGGCGTTATTTGCCGGTCTATTGCTGAGGACTGAGTCCAGAATATCGAAGGGGGTCTTCCTTGGCCTCCCGTTGCCGCTTCGACCGAGGTCCTTTTTTTGGTCCCTGTAGTCTTTCTTCAGCTTCTTTAATTTGTTGCTGATCTGCTCAAGAGTATGTTCGTACCCCGCTGCAGCCATCTCTTTTTGTCTCATCTCATCTCATTATCTCTAGCCACTTTATCCTTCTACAAGACTGCAGGCAAGCTGGAGCCTATCCCAGGTGACTACGGGCGAAAGGCGGGGTACACCCTGGACAAGTCGCCAGGTCATCACAGGGCTGACACATAGACACAGACAACCATTCACACTCACATTCACACCTACGGTCAATTTAGAGTCACCAGTTAACCTAACCTGCATGTCTTTGGACTGTGGGGGAAACCGGAGCACCCGGAGGAAACCCACACGGACACGGGGAGAACATGCAAACTCCGCACAGAAAGGCCCTCGCCGGCCACAGGGCTCGAACCCGGACCTTCTTGCTGTGAGGCGACAGCGCTAACCACTACACCACCGCGCCGCCCCCCCATCTCTTTTTGTATTTGGTGTAATATTGGCTTGGTCTGGGTAGCACCCTCCAGTTTCGTCTGAACTTCATCTGTGGACCATATTGCTCGGAGACAGGTTGTCTCCTCCACAGACCACTGCTGCTTTACTGCATCCATGATATCTCGTTGCTTAAAAATGGCCACCTTTCGTGGTCTTGTTATTATTGTTGGTCTTAACAACTCCGCCCCGCCGCTGACATAAGCGGTTCTTTCCTCTGGCCCAGCAAAGAGTTGGTGCTAGCCTGGAACCGGTTTTTCTGGCCCCAGAGCCAGTTCTTTGTCAATGGAAACAGAAAACCCAGTTCCAAACTAAGCACTGGCCCCGAACCAGCCCTGGAACTGATTTGGTGGAAAAGGGTGAATCTGGACACCCTGCCCTCCATAAATAAGGAAGGATGACCAGGATAGATAGATATTTCACCACAGAACATTCCTTTACTTAGATACCAAAACACAGATGAATATAACAGAACAATGAATGAATTGCATGAATGACAATGAATCTAATTGTACATGTAGGCCTAGGCCTAAAGGGCTCTTTCCTTTCCTCTGTTCTATGCCTGTTCCTTTTGCAAGCTTTCATTGTATTTAGAGGCTGCTTGCTTTGCAGATTTGAGCAATTTTCCAGACACCTCCACCTTGTAGCACTCTGTGTCAATAAACTTGTGAATCTGATGTCTTGCAAGATTAACAAGTGTTTGGTGAGACATCTGACCCCTAAATTCTGTCTTGATGTGACGCACCATGCTGAATGCCCTTTCCCCATCACAGTTAGAATTTGGCAGCACCAATAGCAGCTTCATCAGCTGATAGAGCTCCCTGAATCTCAACTGCCCTGAGCTCACAGATGTTACTTTGGATAGCTTCCCCCAGCACTCATCAACTGGTAAATTCTTATAATTTGGTACCAGTGCTTCCAGGTTAGAGGACACATAATCCAGGACTTCTAAATGGAGCTGTTCTCTGGCATCTACCTTCATTACATTTGGAAATCTTTCTGCCAAAGTCAAAATCTGCTCTGGTTTCACATTATCATAGTTCTTAGGATTGACCACTGACAGATTCATCAAGATCTTATCTCTCACTGGGAATTTTTCCTTTATTTTTTGAAAGATTCTGACAAAGAATGCTCTCGCATCTGTAGAATTGCTTTGTCTTGTTACTGGAGAGTGCTGATTTTCACATCGGAAAATCACATATTTGATGGAAGATGGATGTGTTAACAGTACCTGAAGATACAGTATTAATTGAACAGCGGACATTTTGCTCATGTTGTGAGAGAATCTCTTTCAGAGCCTATAAACACAGAAAAACCTGATGAGTTAGTTGAGAGAGATAACAGGATGGCATGTCCATTCATTTGGACTGTAGATGGCTCTGGGAAAACCAGAGGTGGAGGTTTGTGCATTTATATAAATAGAGCTTGGTGTACAAACTCTGTTGTTGCCGAGAGACACTGCTCACCTAACGCGGAGTTTCTCATGGTTAAATGTAGACCTTTTTATCTCCCAAGAGAACTCACATCAGTTATAGTTACTGCTGTATATACACACCACCAGACGCTAATGCTAAGCTTGCAATGGGAGAATTGCATGCAGCCATTAGCAAACAGCAGGAAATGCACCCAGGGCTGCCTTTATTTTTGCGGGTGACTTTAATCACTCCAACTTGAAGACAGTACTTCCCAGACTGCATCAACATGTTAACTGCCACACAAAAGGAAATAAGACACTGGACCATGTTTTTTCAGTGGACAAAAAGGCAACGACAAGATTCAGAAACATACAGGGAAGTTGATCACAGAGTGATAAATTATAAATTAATCTTGTAATGGCTTTTTCCTTCGCGCTAATTCCGTGATTATTGTAGGGACTTTACCTTAAAATTTCAAACAGGTTCAATTCACCTGAAAATCAGCTCTCTGTAAAGGGACACCACAAGATCATAGGTTTTGGAATTTTGAAAAATATATATTTTATGGTTGCAGAGATACGATGATTTTAGTAAAAAAATTAATAAATAAATAATGGTAATTTCGCACTGACCCTCAACACACACACACATACACACACACACCTCTACTTAACGTCGTAGCACAAAATAGAAAGGATGTATATGGTCCTAATTGGTTCTGTTAGAACCAGAAAAGGTTGTAGTTTTATGAGCGACTTAGTTTTGGAGGTGAATCCGAACAAATTCCTGCCTGTTGCGCGACACCTGCTCCTGCCGCTCCAGCACTGTAAAATGATGATGATGATGATGCTTTATTCCAGACTCAAGGTCCATCCCCACAAAGTACAAAAAAACAATTAAATTAACACATAAGACAAATAACAAAAAAAAATAAAAGAAAGTAATTTATTGCCATTATTTAGCCTTGTGCCTAGCAAGTGCGCTTACAAAGATGACAATTACAAAGAGACACTGCTTTATCATAACTGTGAAAGTTGAACACACAAAAAAACCCCAACAATAACGATGATTTGTACCATGTATTAATTTCCTGAAGTGGCACGGTGGTGTAGTGGTTAGTGCTGTCGCCTCACAGCAAGAAGGTCCGGGTTCAAGCCCCGTGGCCGGCGAGGGCCTTTCTGTGTGGAGTTTGCATCTTCTCCCCGTGTCCACATGAGTTTCCTCTGGGTGCTCCGGTTTCCCCCACAGTCCAAAGACATGCAGGTTAGGTTAACTGGTGACTCTAAATTGACCGTAGGTGTGAATGTGAGTGTGAATGGTTGTCTGTGTCTGTGTGTCAGCCCTGTGATGACCTGGCGACTTGTCCAGGGTGTACTCCGCCTTTCGCCCGTAGTCAGCTGGGATAGGCTCCAGCTTGCCTGCGACCCTGTAGAACAAGATAAAGCAGCTAGAGATAATGAGATGAGATTAATTTCCTGGGTTCCAGAAAATGGCTGGAGCAGCTGTTACTCTTCTTCATGCTCTATGCACTGACTGACTGGTTGAAAGGTTTGGGATGAAGCTTGCTCGCTTGCTCTAGATTCCGTGGGATTGTATGTAATGTGCGGGCATCAGGGAGCCGCTATCAATATGTGGGAGACTCCTGGAACTTCCGGGAGACTTAGGATGTCTGAGTTTATGAGGAAAACCTGCTTATTCATGCAATTATCCATCATCCAATCAAGTGACAGTAGCACAGTCACTTGTCAATCATGCAGATACAGGCGGGGTCACAGCTAGGAATTCTGGGCTCCTCTGGAAGAATAGTGCAGTCAGACTAATGAACAAATATACAGGGAAGTTCAATAGAGGAAAATGTGTTCTTAGAGATTTTAAAGTCATTTCCTCATTAACACTGTGTGCTCTCAGTTCACAGTTCATACTTGAAACTACTTATAGTACCTACTATTATTTGCATAATCATGCCCAGTACATAAGACGAGCCAGCTAACCTCATTGGCTTGCTATTTAAAGCTAGGGTAGGTCATTTTTAAGAAACCAGATTTTGAAAGTATCCAACTGAAAAATCCCACCCCGTCCCTTTAGCCCTTCCTCCAAAAACACATGAAAGTGCACTGTAATTAGATCAGACTCCAGCTCAGAATGAAACATGGACTGTGGAACACATTTTGAATTGGTCAGGCCCATCAGTTCCCCAACCAATTAAATTAAATATTTTTAGTGAATTTGATTGGTTTATAGAGCAGTCACATGAATTCAAATGTTTCTTTGTTTGTTTCTTTATTTCTAATCACATTTTCCTTTGCAACTTATTTGAAGACATACTGGCGAAATGGTGGATTTCTCAGGTATGTTTATAACTTATAATTTCTCCTTTTCTACCTTTATCATTTGCTTAATGTGTGAAGATTCTTGAAAATAAATACAGATATATAAATACAGATATATTCGCCATTTTGCACGTAAATTTCTTTCGGCGACAACCAACTTGAGTTGAAAAAACTCTCTTTTATGGCCAATGATTCACTTTAACTTACGACAGAAGTTAAAACCACCAACTTTTTCCAAGTACACACAAAAATGCGGGTCAAAAAAGACAGTAGAAAAGGTAAAAACAGCTATTATAGAAATGGATTGCTTCGCATCACCAGTCAAACTATTATGGTTGTCAAGGAATGTCAAGTTAGCTTGCCCACCACAGGTTTGTTGCCATGGGGAAAATTGACAATTCCTGCGAATGGCCTATTGGATCAGACTCCAGCTCAGAATGAAACATGGACTGTGGAACACATTTTGAATTGGTCAGGCCCAACAGTTCCCCAACCAATAAAATTTATTATTTTTTTCGTGGTCTGGTTTCCATCAAATCATGTGCTCTGATTGGCCCGCGAGCGGTCCAGAATCCTCTGATATGGACCCTGGTAATAGACCTTTGGAGACTCGCTCGTTCACAACAACAAACATAGTAGCAATTTTTGGCAACATTTATTTTCGCATTTCTCAGTATAATCACATTAATTTTACAGCATGGATTGCGATAACAACAGTGTTCACAGCGAAAGCGAGTTTTACTACCCTGATGAAGACGAAATAAAAGAAAACATTTCAGGAGAAAGCTGAAAACCTGTAATTGTTGCTAACGCCGAGCAAAAACATGGCTGTCTCCTGAATGACTCAATTTTGCATAAATAGAGGACTACATAGGCAGCAAAATATTTTTGGTTTTTTTTTTCCTGCCATGGAAGTGCACTTGTATACCCAGGAGGAAGCCATTTGCATTACAGCCGTGAATGAGGATTCAAAATGCCGGCTCGCCTTGGCTTTGTTTTCCCTTTCGGGCGCTCTCATTTTCTGTGAGAATTTGGGAAAGAAAAAAATAAATATATTATTTACCAGCTTAAGGTCGGTCAGTATGGTGAAATACCATGACCTCGGCCTTGAAAATACTGACCTCGGCCCAGAGGGATTCGGTCAGTATTATCAAGACCTCGGTCACGGTATTTCACGATATGTACCTCCCAGCTGGTAAATAATATATATATATATATATATATATATATATATATATATATATGGGTCCGTCTCAGAAACTGGTCTCTCATTTGGGACATTATGAAAAATAAATAAATTTTCTAATTTTACTCTTTTTTTTGCATTTACCTAACACTCAATGTTTCTTTTATGTTGAATAAGAACAAAGATAGCATATGCTTTATCTGGCCTCCACTATGGAAATTTTTTTTATTACAATTCAAATGCTTTTGTAAAATTGATTTCCATATAAAATAACTACATTATGAAGAATTAAAGCCCCTCCTTCACAGATGAGTGAAAATATTGAATAAATTTTCTCTTTTTGATTGCTTGGGTTAAAAATGCCAAGTTATGATGACGGAATTGATTATTCACTTAAATATGAATAATATGATACATTTTGGGTATTTGATATGGCGAAATAGGACAATAGGACACAATGGAAAAATCAAGAACACACCGGAAAGATGAGAATAACGGCGGTGGTAAAAGAACAGCGACTGGACCGGCTGAAGGTCGCGCGGGTCTCTGGTGCGCCGCGCGAGCAACAGGACATCACCACCGCACCGGATGGAGCACGAGGCGGGGGCGGGGCAAAATGACTGGCCGTAGATTCTATCAAAAGTTCGATCTAAATTGGCCATGGTTGCAAAATATTGGCCAAAAATACGCAAACACTACGATATATAAAAGGGAGAAAAAAAAGAAACATTCTATTGCCTTATACTGCAAGACTAAAACAAAATAAAACTGTCAAAACTCACCTTTTCAGTGATAACGTCTGAACAGATCACTTGCGTAACAGAAAGACTGCAAATGGAAGCACGATCAATTTCTAACTGTTGGAGTGGAAAATTCCATTCTATACATGCAAATTGTTAATGTGTGTCCTTCCCCGCACACAAATAACATGCTACAGTAAAAAATAGACCACAACTCATTTTATAGCTCAGAAATTCGTACAGGGCGGCATGGTGGTGTAGTGGTTAGCGCTGTCGCCTCACATCAAGAAGGTCCGGGTTCGAGCCCCGTGGCCAGCGAGGGCCTTTCTGTACAGAGTTTGCATGTTCTCCCTGTGTCCGCGTGGGTTTCCTCTGGGTGCTCCGGTTTCCCCCACAGTCCAAAGACATGCAGGTTAGGTTAACTGGTGACTCTAAATTGACCGTAGGTGTGAATGTGAGTGTGAATGGTTGTCTGTGTCTATGTGTCAGCCCTGTGATGACCTGGCGACTTGTCCAGAGTGTACCCTGCCTTTCGCCCATAGTCACCTGGGATAGGCTCCAGCTTGCCTGCGACCCTGTAGAAGGATAAAGCGGCTAGAGATAATGAGATGAGATGAGATGAGAAATTCATACAAGACCAGCTACCATTGTAACATATTCTGTAAGAAACATATTCTATACCTAACTTTCAGCTTTCATTTTAAAAAAACAAAATCGCAGATGTATAACTAAATTTTTATATGGCGTAATGATTTTAAGTTACTACTTTTGGTGAGGTAGTGACCTTGACCCTGAGGCTTTCCTATCACGAATTGTATTTTAAGTTGTAACTTTATACACCTAAAGATTGGTGCGCTCACAGAATAATCATAACCATAATAAAACATCATGCAAAATATTTGATCACCGTTGTAACTCCATTTTCCGCATACGCAATACGATCGTGTGTTTTGATCTAAACGGGAGACTTTTCAGTGGACTACAACCTTTTTAAGGGAATGTGATGTAGTCAACCATTTATCATGTCCCAGATCAAGCCGCCATTTTTCCACAAATTTGCAGAATTTTTGCCAAATTCTGAATAGAGTATTCACATCAAAGATTTAGTTTTATCTATATTATTTCTTTCATCATTTTATTTCAAATTAAAACCAACATCACCATTCAAAACTGTATAGTTTATTGACTGAGTATATTTAATGGGGTACCCCCACAGTACCCAGTTTCTGAGACACACCCATATATATATATATATATATATATATATATATATATATATATATATATATATATATATATAAGTGAACTTTGATTGGCTTATAGAGCAGTCACATGAATTCAAATGTATGTTTGTTTCTTTATTTCTTTGTTTCAAATCACATTTTCCTTCGCAACTGATTCGAAGACGCGTTGCCCATGAGAGGAAAGGACAGTGAGAAGGGAGAGCAGTCACTATAAAAAATATTCATTCCCCTAAGTCGAGCCCTACCGTTTCCATAGTCCATGATATGAAAAGTCATCTACCACACTATCTATTCAGTAAAAGAACTAACACACACTTATTTCACTGCTTAGATGTTTGTTTGAGAACCAAAACTGTTGCGAAAAGTCCTAAATAAGCAGTAAACTGTTTCTGAGAACATTTAGCTGTGAAAGCACAGGCACACACAAATATCAGGACAAACACCAAACCGATACGACTACCTGGGCACTTCACAAAGATATTTTCAGCAATGTTCAAATAAAATAACGCTAACCAGTCACCTTAGCCAGAGATGTTCCTCTCAGAAAATCTCTGCCCTAACGTCAGAAACAAGATAAAAGTAGCCCGACTTTAGCAGGTTTGGAAATTGTAATTTGTTTCATCAAAGCTGATGGTCTTGCTGAAATTCTGTTTCAATTAGTGTGATTTACTGAATCATGCACACAACAATTCAGTGATAACAAGGAGCCTGTGAACTACTGGAATGCTGAGGGTCCTGATAATTGTCACCACCATTCACTTCACCAGCAGCAGCCCAGGATACAGGTCAAGATCTTCAGTTAATGTTCACATCAAACATCATAATGAGAGAAACTGATCTCAGTCACTTTGACTGTGATATGGTTGCAGGCAGTGTCTAGACTTTACACAGAAATGGGGGGAGGGAGGGACCCACACAACCCAACAGGTGGAAATGCCTTGTTGATGAGAGAGGTCAGAGAAGAACGGCCTGAAAGTAAAGTTACAGGAATTCTACATTCGACTGACCTCAGAAAAGTTAAATGAGAGATCGGAATGACATCATTTTAACCTCCACTGATTCAAAGTACAAAGGGGGGAAACATGGGTGCCTCCATCTTCATCTTTTGTTAGCCTTCCTTCTCAATACAACAAACTGTATGATCAGTGTTATAGACTTCACTAAAGCAAATCCTTTTTATATACAGCATAACTCACTGAAAAGTAAAGGTGATGATACACGGGGCAACTTTTCAGGCAATGTTGCTGGGCAACTGCACTTCAACACTTTCCCACTGAGATTGGGCAACATAATTTCTATCTGAACAATTTTGATCATTTTGGGCAACTTTTTAAGATCATCCAATCAGAGTGCTAGCAGCGAATCACACAACTACCTGAGAGCTTCTGAAATTTTCAACAAAGATGGCAGCGTCTCAACGGCAGTGGAGCAAAGAAAAAGGGAGACAAGACCTAAGTGTAAACTGGGGTTACCTAACAACCACTCCATAGAAACTGAATGGGATGTAGCTAACTAGCAGTGGTTCTTGCGAGCATACTTAGCTGAAAATTATCGCTAGCTATGTAGGAATAATGTTACCTCTCTTGCATCAAGGGAAAAGTGGTGGGCAGCTCATTTTTAAAAAAGATTTGAGATAGAGATTGTCTAACTTATTGTTTGATCTAATTCATATACAGAGCACGAATGCTTCTGGAACCTGAGGGTGAAACTTTGGGATGTAAAAAAGAAAGAAAGCCTTTCAGGAGCTCTGTCACCCCTTTTCCTCCTCAGCAGCATCTCCTGGTCCCAGTCCTTTTTTTTTTTTGCCGAGATGAGAATTACATGATTTTGTTTTTGCCATTATGTTTTTGTGATGTATGTGTCAGTTATTCATTATAGCATATGTGATTGAGACGAGTAGCATTTTTAAAGAGATTTAAGAAATGTTTGCTTTTAACAGAATATTTTGACTTATAAATGTAAAAATAATGACAAATTATCTTTTGACCAGAGTATCTATTCACTTTTGTTCCAGAAGTCATACGGACTTGAGTGAAATAAAAGCTGAAGCCGAGACAAAAGTGACAGCTGCAAATGTTTCAGTGTCCATCTTTGCATGTCTGTCTCCCTGGCAACAGATTTGTTCTTATCTGATTGGTTGTTACCAACTGTCTGTTGCCCTAATTAGTTGCCCAGTGTCTCACCTGGTTGCCTGTTGCTGGGAACACTGCCCAGCAACATTGCCCAAAAAGTTGCCCCATGTATCATCACCTGAAGAGATGCTCCTTTGTGTAAGTCTGATTGCCATGTTGAACTTGGAGGAACTCGTAGTTGAGAGTTCACAAGTTGGAATTTTGAGTTGAGGGGGCGTTTTATGACCTGTAGACAAATGCAGCAGATCTGAAATAGCCACTCTGAACAGAAACACATCTCACAACACACACACACACACACACACACACACACACACACACACACACACACACACACACACACAAAACAAACAAACAAAAAAAAAAGGTGAAATCTTTTGGCAGATGGGCCACAACAGCAGAAGATCAGTCCTGTCAGCCAAGAAAAGGAATCTGACCCGAGAGTGGGCAGAGGCCCACCCAAACTGGGTGTTTGAAAATTGGACACCTGGTCTAAAACACCTTGATTTTTGCTGCATGATGCAGGTGGGAGGTTCATAATTTGGCCTCAACAACATGAATCCATGCAACATGCAAAATTTTCAGTTTGGACAACCTTTGGCTTTAAAACAACAATAAGTGTCAGTGGGGTTACAATTGAAAAGTTATAAGTCAGTTATTGCTTTAACACATCCATCTTCACACCTCCCCCCCTTCTTCACTGTTGAACTGACATCACTGAATTAAAAAAAAGAAAAAGAAGAAGCAAAACCACAACTGCCAACTTGTGTCTGTTTTCTGAAATGGTCACTGCCTTGTGTGTGTGTGTGAGTGAACAAGGCTAATGAGACGTTTATTTCTGCATAACTGCTTTTGTTGTTGTTGTTTTACACTAATAAGTAAAGAATGATTATTATTCCAACACACACACACACACACACACATACACACACACACACACACACACACACACACACACACACACACACACACACACACAACTTGCTGTAGTAAGGTATTTCCCAGCACAGGAACACAAATGGAAATTAGGTATTGAGTTATAAGTCATTTTCTCAGTAAGTCCATTAAATGCAAACATGATTTTGTTAAAGCTTCTCTGTTCACAGTAAAGTCCACCAGTTACAAAGTTAAAAGTAAGTTCTTGCTTTCACACGTCCACTTTCACACCTCCCACCTTCTTCACTACTGAATTTGCACCTTGATATTAAAATAGAAAATAAACCACATTCTTGAACTGGTCTCTGCTCTCAGGCCTCTCACACGGTCACTGCCCTGTGTGTGTACAGGACTAATGAGAAATGTTTGTTTCTGCTCTTATTTTCTATTATTTTTTTAACAGAAAGGTAAATAATGATTCGTGATTATTGGAAAAAAAAAAAGTTCTGTGCATTAGTGTGGTATTAGTGTGTATTATAGTGAACTTCCTGTCGTAAGATGTTTCCCTGCACAGACCATAATAGTAAAAAAAAAAAAAAAAGGAAACTAGGCATTTAGTTATAAGGCATTTTCTCAGGAAGTCTAGTTAATGCTAACATGGTTTTGTTAAAACCTTTCTGTGGACAAGAAAGACCACCAGAGTCTCACCACAGCAGCTAAAGACATTTCAGTTCATCACAACCATGACTTCCACTGATGAAAGTACAAACACCATCCAGTCATTTTCTTTCCGCAGATCAAATGATCATGAGAGGTTGTCACTGAGCAGCAGATGACAGCAGGACACAGAAGATCAGGAACAGATTCCAACAATATAGACTCGTTTACACTCATTAGATTATTTAAACCCTGTGTTTTAAACTTGCTCTACTTGTACTCTTACCTGTTGATCCATCATCGTTACTGACAGTCATTACACATCAAACCAAACCCTTCTCATAAGAGATATGGATACACTGATCCACCTGAGCAGTCATGCTGAAGTACACACAATGTCCTAATGACACAATAAACTCATCACTCAGGACATTCACACTGCAGATGAAGAATTTTATACCCCACCACTCACTCTAATGAAGACACAAAGAGAACATTTACTCACAGAGCATCACAGGGAGTGGACTGAGCTCCATCCTGTAACTCTAATGACTGACTGACTGACTGACAGAGCAGTGGTGTGTGTTAAAGCCTTACCACTTCCTGAGAGAGAGAGAGAGGGCGAGAGAGAGAGAGAGAGACTTTGACTTTTAAAAAGCTCTTTATTACAAAATCTCAATCAAAAACAGATGTCTTTACACCCCCACTTTTTAAAAAAATTAAAATAACTTAATCAGATGAGGTATTTACGCTCAAGTGGGATGTACTGGTCCCTCAAAAATATCCCTAAATAAAAGAACTTGCCCATTTATTTTACACAAGGCACTGTTCTGACACCATACATTTTCAAAGGAAGTAAGATCTTTCATCTCCCTATAAAAATGAAAATCAATTAAAATCCTGGACTTCACGAGAATTGCAAATCTCAAAACCAAATCATCATCCAGACTCAATTCGACCTTGTTCCTTCTGCTGACATATATGGCTAACTTAGCCTGCCCAATTAGAAAATTCAGTACTTGACACTTCTGACGATGCTTCTTAAAATATTTAAAACCAAAAATAAAAGTAGTCATTGAAAAATCTTCATTAAAAGCAGCAAACAAAGTCTTTAAAATTGAGAATAAAACACCCAGCCTCCCACACTGCATGAATCCATGAAAAACAGTTTCCCTCATTGCACAGAATGGACAATCATAACTGACATTAGGGTTTAAAACTGAAATAAAAGCATTGACTGCTATTGCACCATGCAATATACGCCACTGCAAGTCCCCACACTTTTTAATTAATGGTGACTTGTATAACGCCCTCCAATTTGGTTTGACCTTGTCTTCAACCTGAAGAACACTGCGCCAAGGTGTGTCGACCCTCGTTTGAAGAGACTTTACATTCAAAGCTAAAACACACAGCCTGTACACCATCTTGGAAGAAGGTGACCTTGTCCCCAAAAAAATCACAGGTTTATAACACACATCCGGACATTCATACCCACTTACAGTAATACAACAATTAGGGAATTGGTCATCTTTGCTTGGAACCACGACCCCCATACTGTAATCCGCCAACATTTCTGTTATATTCTCCGACAGCAAAGATTTCCATTTCACCAGAGCTTGGTTAGTGAGACGAACTGATTTCACTCCTAAATGCGCAGCTAGCATCCCAGCATTGGAAAGAGTGGGTCCAGCAACTCTGATTAAATCCCCAAGAGTGGTCACCTTGGCCTTGAGGAGCATCTCCCTACGGATGGGACATCCTTCTGAAGACAGCTCCATCCTAGATCCATATACCAAAGGTTCCAGAAGTGTCCAGTGTAGAGAGCGGTTGCTTTGATCCTTGATCACTGTAAATAAGGACCACACCTTAAAAAGGTTCCGATAAAACACAGGCAAGTTTTTAAGGTTCATTAACTTAGGATTCATCCAGAACAAAGTCTTATCCAAACCCAGCCCCTCAAAAGACTGAAGGATGATGGATGCTGCTGCTTTCCAGCTGGTATTTACCGTCCCATTTAAAAACCTCTGCAAAAAGCGTAGGCGAAAGGCTGCCATCCGACTTGGTAGATGTATCAGACCATGTCCCCCTTCCTCTTTTGGAAGGTATAAAACACTTTGTGGAACCCAATGTAACTTATCCCAAAAAAAATTTAATAAGATGGACTGGATCTTTGATAAAAACTGGACAGGAGGGTCAACACACGCAAGGCGATGCCAGAGGGAGGAAGCAACCAGGTTATTGATGACAAGTACGCGCCCTCTGTAGGACATATTTTTCACCAAAAAATTCCATTTTTCAAGGCGGCCTTTAACCTTTTCGACAATTCCATCAAAATTTTTTTGCATAAAAGAACCATTCCCCAAATACACACCCAGGTACTTAAAACCATCTTTTGTCCATAATAACCCGCCAGGAAGAGATGGTGCACCATTAGGCCACTTGCCAATTTGCAGAGCTTCACTTTTTCCCCAGTTTACCTTAGCAGAGGAACATACTTGAAAATTATTAAAAATTTGCAACATGGTATTAACTTCCCCCTGGCTACTTATAAGTATGGCCACATCATCTGCATAAGCAGATAACTTAAAACTGTAGTCATAATTAGGAAACTTAAGCCCATTGATACTACTCCTTAATTTGATCAGAAGCGGTTCAATGGCCAAGGAGTAAAGCATACCTGACAAGGGACAACCTTGTCTAATACCCCTACCTACTTTAAAAGGAACGCACAAGTCACCATTTATTTTCAGTATACTTTCAATGTCACTGTACAAAGCTCTAATTTTGTAAATAAAACCAGGGCTAAAACCAAAGGCTTCTAAAACACAAATTAAATAATTATGCTCAATGCGATCAAATGCCTTTTCTTGGTCAACTAATATAAGGCCAAAATCCAACTTTTGGTTATTCCCAATTTCTAAAATATCTCTTATAAAAGCAATATTGTCATGTATCACCCTCCCTGGCACACAGTAGGTTTGGTCAGGATGAATTACCTCCCCCAAAACCTTAGACAGTCTACCGGCCAACAATTTAGATAGCAGACGATACTCTGCACAGAGGACTGAGACAGGTCTCCATGATCTTATATCGCTGAGATCCCCTTTCTTTGGCAACAAGGTAATCACTGCCCGTCGACAGCTTAGAGGCAACTTTCCCCTAGTCAAGCTATCATTCAATACAAGCAGCAAATCTGCACCAATGACTGGCCAGAAACACTTGTAGAATTCAATGGGCAACCCATCTATGCCTGGTGTCTTGCCACTCTCCATACTTCGGAGAGCCTCCTGCAGTTCCTCTAAGGTCAAAGCCTTACAGAGGTTCACATTGGCTTCACTAGACACTTGTGGGAAATTCTCAAGAAAGTCATGAATAAAAACCTGCTCACTGGGTAGTTCACTCCTAAAAAGTTCTTTATAAAAATTGACTGCTCGCTTTCGAATTTCTCTTTTATCAGTCAAGCGTGCTCCGTCCTCTGATTTTAAGGAATGCAGCAGCCGTTTTTGGCCATTCTTCCGCTCTAGACTGAAAAAGAACTTAGACGAGGCATCCATCTGTTCGGCATTTTGAAACCGTGATCTGACCAAAGCACCTTGAGCAGGGATATCTAGTAAGTCCGCCATTATTTTTTTTTTCAAATTCAACTTTGTTATAATATCCTGGTCGCTTGATTGGCTTACTAAATCTTGGAGCTCCATTATATCCTTTTCCAAGATTTTAATATTTTGAACTATGTCTCTGGTCACATTGGAAGTATACTGTTGACATAGTTGTTTTATTTTGGTTTTGGCCATATCCCACCACTGCTGAACAGACTGAAAAGAAGACTTCAGAGGACTAAAATCATTCCAAAAGAATGTAAAAACCTCTCTAAAATGGGCATCATTTAAAAGGCTAGAATTAAAATGCCAGTAAGCACTCTTAGGCTTAATATTATTAATAAATAATTTGCTAAGAACCATAGAATGATCTGAAAACCCAACTGGAAAAATAAAACAACCTCTATAAAAGCTCAGTTGATGTTTAAAACCATAAAATCTGTCTAATCTTACCAAAGATATTCTGTTGCCATAAGAATGTACCCATGTATACTGTTTTTGCATATGATGGAAGTTACGCCATATGTCAACTAAATCATGTGAGCTAATCAGCTCAGCAAGTCTTTTTTGAGATGGCATATGCGGTTCAACATGGTTTCTGTCCAGGCCACTGGCAGTGCAATTAAAATCCCCACCCAACACTAAAACATCATCAGAATCGCAATTTCTAAGGGTGCCTTCTAGAGTCTGCAAAAAAATCATTCTATCTATGGCCCTAGTTGGAGCATAAACACATATAAAAACAAAACATTTTTTCTCTACCTGGGCTTTTACTTTTAGAAGTCTTCCACAGACTACTTCCTCAACCTGATAAGTGGTAGGCATAAAATTTTTTGAAAAAAGAATAGCAACACCTCCGCTAGTGGAGTTATTGTGACTTAAAATGGGAAGACCTTCAAACTCTCTTTCCCAGTCTAGACTGTTTCCTATATCAGTGTGGGTTTCTTGTGCAAAACCCACATCAATCTTCTTTTGTTTAAATAATTCAAAAAAAAGTGCTCTTTTAGCACGGTCCCTTGCACCATTTAAATTAAGTGAGGCAATATGCAACTCACTCATGAGCTGGAAAAATAAGAAAAACTTGAACATTATGTAAGTTAGCTGAGGCAAATTTTGACTGTTTTTAATCATTAAGATCTAACAAAGCTCTTAGCTTAGTTAGAATTTTCTTTAAACGATAGACCTCAGTGTTTTCAAAAACTCCATCTGCCATGTAGGTTTTCACTTTCTGCATAAATTGCTCAACGTCAGGGAAAAACTCATCGATTTGAACATGTCGTATAAACTTCGTCTTCGCAAGAAACATTTTGATTTCGTTTAAATCATAGGAACGACTTGGATAACCACTTTGTCGTAAGGTGCAGTGCACACTACAGTCAGACACCTCGCCCTCACTTTCAACATCAGTAGTAGTGGACTGTAGTTCAAGTAAACTATTTTTCTTTGCCTGACGTCGGGGCCACGCCTTCCCCTTCCTTTCATTGGGAACTTTAAACTCCTCATCGTTAAAGGTGAGTGACCCATCTTCTGCCACAACTGGGGTAAGAACTTCACTCTCTTGTGAATTAGCCTCACTCATTTCTACATCAAATTTGACTTGCTCACTCACTGATTCAGCTGAAACTACCGGATCAATGGGTGCGACATCGGCTGTTTCAGCTTCAGTTTGCACTTGTGGCACGGGTGGATTTTCTGCCCCCTCACCACCTCTTTCAGTTTGCACTTGAGGTGCGAGTGGATTTTCTGCCCCCTCACCACCTCCTTCAGTTTGCACTTGAGGTGCGAGTGGATTTTCTGCCCCCTCACCACCTCCTTCAGTTTGCAAGCCACTCTGAGAGGCCTGTCCAGCATCATTGTTACTTTCTGGTCGCTTTTTAGGACAAGAACGTACCATATGCCCAGTTTCCCCACAGCCAAAACATCTCATAATATGGGTAGTTGCATATACACCATAATTGACACCATCCACCTTTATATTGATGGCCAGATCCAAGTCACGGTTCCCCTCAACAATCATAAACACAAAGCGCCGAAAGGACACGACATGTTTTAAGAGTGGCGATTTGCTAGCTATTCCAATCTTTTTCACTGATGAAACAACTTTGCCATACCTAGATAATGATTCAAGCAACACTTCATCTTTTATAAAAGGCGGAACGTTGGAAATAATAACCTTCTTCGAAGGTGTTGCCAACGGAGTCACAGGAATAAATTCACCGTTTACTCCAATGCCTCTTTCAACCAAAATGTTTACAAATTCAGTCTTTGCAAGAAACACAACAACCGCTTTATTCATGCGTGCGGCAGACACTATATTTTCATGCCCAATGATTTTCCCGATTGCCAAACTGCAATCCTCTACACTATCAGAGGAAATGATCCTAATTCCATGCTGCCGCGTTAAAGTTTCAAACCTCTCCGCGCCTGAAGCCGTCATGCTTCCGACACAGGGGAGCAGACGCTCAAGCTTGGGAGGAAAAACTAAACTCAAAAAAACAAACTCTACACTAGCCACAAATCTACAAAACAACCATAAGAAAAGAAAAAATACCAAGAAAAAGTTAGAAAATAGAGAGAAAGGGTGCGAAGCACCCAAACAACTCACTCACATACACACGCTCCGCAGCTCCACCCACTCACTCACGCATGCGCACAATGAGAGAGAGAGAGAGAGAGAGAGTGTATGTACATCAGTTTTATATTTTAGTTGACACAGACATGGCTACTCCTGTCCCATTATTTTTGACATTAAGCCTGTTTTAAGGCTCACACTGTAAAATCCATTGTTTCATTTTGCCAGAATTAAAATAATTTGTACTCAAGAATAACACTCTGAATAGCAGTGCTGTAAATAGGCAAAATATTAAAGGGCTGATGACACGAACATGACTCTATGCAATTTCTTAAATAACCTATACAACATGGCAAACGTTAGATTTCTGTTATAATTACGTGAAAAGAAGCTGTTGTTACGCGAATATCCAACTTTTAATTGCACAGCGCAAGAAAACTGGGTCCGTGGCTCGCGGCCATGCTGTGACGTCAGCAGAAGAACACACTGCGGTTCACTGGCTGTTCTACTCAATGGAAATGGCGCATGACAACGCTGGTGAACTCTCTAGTGCTAGCTCTTCCTCTGAACAAAAGAACAACCAAATGCTGGTACTTTAAGCAGTGATCATGATGGCATGATTTTATCTGATTTTAAATAAATGAGATTGATAATAATGTGAATGTTCACAACTAGTACATACAAACTCTGCAGCTTCTGATTCAGCAGCTGCGTCATACTCCGCAAAAACATCAGCAAGAACCTACAATATAAATGGAAATGCAATACACTAAGCTCAAATGACTTTCGGAAAGTATAATTTCTAAATTTTTTCTACATATTCTTGAAGTCGGTCATCGGGGTACTTGCTACCATTCCCTAACAACGCATGGCAAAGGGTAAAGTGTAGTCTTGCTACGAGTACTTGCTAAAGCCTCCGGTGGAAGATCCTCGATGTGCTGATAAGACATACAGTTCTATATAACACACAAGTGTCACGATAATCACAAAACAGATGCAAATTGTTAAAATACCTAATTTTTAAGCAATCATGTGTTAATCGCTTCCGAATAGAATCTATGATAGCCTACCCTCTTTACCCTTTGCCTCTCGTTGCTAGGCGGCAGTTACATGAAAGCCGCAAGCTTTCACAAGCAAATACATGACTGATATCACGCCGACTTTATGATTACATTCATGATTATCATGAATGTGTACTCTATGATGTGTACTCTATGAGCACTCTGGAGCGAGTCACTTCCAAGATGGCCGCGCAGACCGCAGTGTTACTATTTTTAGCATCATCTCGGAGCACTCTATAGCTCTACATACCTTTATCTTATGTCGTTTCACAACACATGTTCTGACAGGAGGACTGTCTTTGGAGGAGTCGCCTTGTCCCAGGTGACTGCTGGATCCGGCATAGCTACTAGTAGACCCCCTCCGGAATACTGTAGGCACTGCTGATGGTAGTAACACAAGTTTGTGCTGAACTGCACACCCAAGAGGTTCTTTTAAGCTGGGAAGGGTGTCAAAACAATCCAAATCGAAGTGTTCAGAGCACAGAATGGATGTTGGTGAGGGCTCCCACTTGTCACGAGTGCGCCTGACTTGCTTCACCCACTTCGCATGCAGCTCGGGATCTCTGGGAAACTTGAATAAACTTACCCCATCCTTGTGGGTTTTGGAGCAAAAGCCGGCAACACAACGCGAAGGCATAATAACTATATATATATATATATTTAACTGTGGTTGCAATCAGTTAATTATTGATATTAAGTGATCAATCTCGTTAAATCAGTCTCATTAAATTTTGAAGGTCAATAATTAAAATGAATCAATCCCATTGAATCGTTTAATTTGACTCGTTTGAATTGAATCATACCATAGAATCAGTCTCATTTGGTGAATCATTTAGTGAATCGTTCAATGAATCGTTTAGTGAATCATACCATTAATCCTGGTGCTTAATAATAAATTACCAAACAGCTAAATTATGGTATATTTCCAAATTATTACGATCACTTACCATATTACATAACATGCACCCTTTTTGAATTCTTTGAGAAGATTGGGGACTTCAGATATTGTTGTTCACACAAATAAACACAGTTTGTTTAATAAATGAATTTATTATACAAAGATAAAAAGATAAAATAATAAATCAATATATACAAGCAGTGAGGTGTGTGTGTGTGTGTGTGTGTGTGTGTGTGTGTGTGAAGGACTTGACCATGTGTTTAGCCTCGTGTAGCTAACTACACGTGGTGGAGGCCTAGCTTGTTGGTAGCTAAACAAAAGAATGTTATCTAAACAGAACAAAGGATTAGCTCTGTGTTTAGCCTTGTGTTGCTAGTGTGAGTTTGCTAAAGGCCCTATGGCCTAGTTAAAGTGTGTTTGTTAGGCCTTATGAGGCCTACTGAGCACGTGTTGCTAAAGACAAAGGGAAGCTATCTAAAGTGTATCAGGCCTGGTCAGGCCTGTTGAGCACGTGTTTTCTCAGTAACAAAAAGATTCCACACTCATAACATTACCAAACTCACTGAAACCTTGATAAGGTCAAAATGTATGATAAAGAAATTAGTGTTAGTCAGAATAAGAGAGAGAGAGAGAGAGAGAGAAGCATGCGCAGCCTATCTATTAAACAATTGAGAGAACATAGAACCAAAATAAAATCAACACGCTGCGTGTTCAACAGTGTAACAATAAACCTGGGTTTAAATTCACACTTTCAATAAAAGCAAATTCCTAAGACTATCCTAATTATGCCCAAATGCCAAAATCTTACTTAATCCTACCTTTAGCAAGATATGAAGAAATATTCGCCGGTGTAGTTTCGGGCCTCGCCATGGGAGCACGTGAGCCGCTCGTGATGGAGGCGCAGAGAACTTTCGGGTCCAGCGGAGCACTTGGGTGGTTCCCGTGGAAAGCAGAGGATTCTTGGTACGAACCTCAGCGTTCGTGAGGAAAAGTCTCTGATCAGAATAAGATGCACAGCGCTTTTGAGTTAAAAAGGATTCAATCGCTTCTTAACTTTTGACTGCCTGGGCTGCAGTCGTGACGTCACTTCTAATGCAAGTAAACCGGTTGTAACTCAGGTTGAGTTTAAAGATCGCGCGACTCTAGAGTTTACCTTTGCCAAGGGTAAGAAAGAAAATCGCGCTGAGTGATGGATCTTGCAAGAAAGAAGACGTCTTTCTGGGTGGAGAGCGCCTCTTTATACGTCCAGATTCATCGGAAGCCAGACGAGAGAGACAAAGATGGTGGAGCTTCCGCTTGGATTTATGCGTGCATGGCAGACTGATGTAGGTGATCCCGCCCACGCGTGACGTAGGTCACGTGGAAGTTGCCTGGGAATTGTAGTTCTGACACAAGATGGCGGCATGATACCTACAGTCCCCCTTTTGGTCTCAGGGGTATGACGGAGTCATACCACTGAGAGCACCGTATCGTATCATCGCTGTGTCCATAGTCCTTGAGGTAGACTTGTCCTGTGCAGTCCATGGTGTCCTGTGAAGACTAAACTTGTGAGTTCCAGTAAGACAGTTGGAGACAGAGGCATTTTGGGCATAATATAATCACTATGGGCATTTTGGGCATATAATCACTAACTAACTAGATCAAAACCACATCAAAAAAAAAATTAAACATTGAACATGAAACATGTAGCGTTTAATTTCCTATGCATAAAAAAAAAGAAAAAGAGAAGAAATGAAGGAAGGAAAGAAGTATTAGTGTTTGGGTTGGCAAACCTAATCTTCTGGGAAGGTGATAGCAGTGGGTGGTCTGGCTAGAAAGCGTGTGCTACTGCAGCTAGCTGTCGGGGACACAGACCATCTTATCTAGCTAGGTGTGTAGTGTTATGTATGGGTTGCCTGGGCAGACCCAGTGGATGTCTTTCGTGAAGGTGCACATCTCTAAGTTTTGTGGATTCACAAAAGTGAGGATAGCACTGCCAAGACTATATGCCAGGTGTATTTGCGATGAATACACACTAGTAATAATAGCGGATTTTAGTATTTTATCTACCATGTTATACTGAAGGGTTACTTCATTGTGTTGGTGAAGTCTGACCGGGAATGTTAGTGTACGCTTATGGTTGAGTGATGCGTACAAGCTAAGTGGACAGGATGGGCCTAGCTGTCATCCACCCCCTTTTGGAGTGAGGACTGTTCAAAAGGTTTGATTCGATTATCATGGAAATCGATATGAAAGCGTTTAATTAGGCCTAGATGTCCTAATGTGATACGTGACGGGGAACGGTTTTCCCACGATCGAAAGGTCTCGACCAGGGTGGTAGGAACTTCTCTGAGATTCGGGCGTAGTAGGCTTTGTGTCCTACTCTCGAATCGAGATTCTTTTGGGCACCTGTAAAGATTGACTGTAAGTGGTGTTGTAGGTCGGCGACATGTTGATGTGCGGTGTATGCAATCGTGACGCTCATGGCCTCTGGTTTGTATAGGAGATGCGGGGGAAGAACCGACTCTCGCCCAGTCATCATCCCATAGGGTGTGACTTCAGTGGCGCAATGATGGGTGGACCAAATGGCCCTTAGCACCAAGGGAAGTTTCATGTCACAAATTTTACCATGGTTTGTGGTATACTTTCGCAGCATGCTCACAATGGTTTGAATGGCTCGTTCAGCCTGACCAGAGAATTGAGGGTGGTGCGCGATATGGAATTTCGCCTCGACGCCTAACATGTTCCACAGCACAGCCATTACACCAGCGGTGAAATGGGTGTCTGAGTCGATGGATAGAGGGAGATTTTTGCCACTAGGGGGAGTCGCGATGTCGGGTGTTTCGACATCAAACTGTGTGCAAAGACATGAACTGAGGTTCATACGAAATTTGATCTCGCGTGGCGCTCGGTTGATCGGTGTTCGCACTAATCTCGTCGCAACGGGTTTGTGCATATTTTGTAGGATCCAACGACTGTGGGGTTTTGTTTTGTGTGAAGCTGACTAAGTTTATGTCGCAGGGCTTGGTTGGGATTGGGTCGCCTTGTGAGAGCCGTGTGTCTGAGAAATGGTGGTGAAGACTTTAGCGCACATGAGAGGTGCGTCTTGTGTGTTTGCCTTCGCCACCAGGGGGGGGCCCTACATCCTGACCCTCGCCTGCTGTTTCAGAGGGATCTCCTCCCCCTTTCACAAGATATACCCGTGGTTCCTGGCCTAGTCATGCCAGCAAATAGCTTTTTGCCATTTTTCTTGGGCTCTTTTGTTTTATCTGTTGAGGGGTCTGACGTCTCCTGTAACAGTTCTTTAATCTCAGCCAACTGGGCTTTTAAAGAGTCCAGCTCTGAGGAGAACTCACCAGGTTGGTCTGAGTCACTGTGTTGGTCGTCTCTACCCTTATGTTTAGAGCTACGGTCGGAACGCTTCTGCCGTTTCTGGTCAGAGCGGGGATGACGGTTTTGCTGCCAACCGTTTTGTTCCCTACGACCCTTTTCATGCAATGGGCGATTGCCATAGTCACTGTGGACTCACTCTCGGTCCCTCCTGGCCTTACCTTGTCGATTTTCCCACTCACCCTTGTGATGGTTTGGCAAGGGGCGGTTCGGACCGGGATTTCTCCAGGGGGATCCCCCTTTTGGAGCTTTGCCTCCTTCTAAGGTTAGCGGGGGCCCATTTGCATCCTGGAGCCTAAGGACTCTGGGGTCATCATCGTTTCCGTTTTTGACGATGGTCTCCCAGGTCATTTGGGCTAGTCGCCTAATTTCCCTCATCGAATAGGGACCTTGTCGACACATCAGTGTGACATGGGTCCGCACGCTTGGGTGGAGGTTATGTAAGAAGAGAGATATGAAACCTCTATCTTCTTCCAACCCTGGTGCACTACTACCTTGGAAATAGGCAGTACGTAGCCGTCTGTAATATTCACGAGGCGCCTCAGACCGTTTTTGTTTGACTTGTAATGCACACAATATCGCGGAGGTTTCGTCCGTGTATGGCGCATATTCTTCCCTCATGTAATTGCGAAGTTTCGAATAACTATCGTGAATGTTTGGGGGTAGTGTCTCTAAAAAGGCACGAACGCTACTACTGGAGGTCTTCCAGATTAGTCTAAGTTTTTCACGTGTTGTGGCATTCGGCAGGTCCATCAGGCATCAGTCAATTTCTCGTAAATAGTTATTTACATTAGTTCTTTGATTGTTGGGATCGAATTGTTCGATATCTTGGGCAAGTAGGTCAATTTGCCGTAGGCGGAGGGCTTGGTGCGCGTCCTTACGCAACTCCTTTTGCTCTCCTGAGTACTCACTGTCTGAGCTACTCTGGAATCGCTCCCGCTTCGCACGAGATGCGTGGTCTGATTCATCTGTAGATGGATCAGGTAAACTGAAGCGCACTGACCTAGGTGTGCTACGGGCCTGGGCTCGGGATGAGCACAGGGCGGCTCCATCCTGGCTAGACGACGACGATGGAGTCGTGTAGCAAGTTGATGGAGTTTGGCAGGATGTCTGGTCCTCGACCAGATCATTTACGGTGTCCGGTTCGGACGCCTCTTCCCGCTCTGAGCTTTGGCGCATTGTTGGGGGTCTTTCATGCCCCTCGCGCTGCTCTTGGGGGGGTCTGCTCCTGGGCAGCCCTCTTAGCAACCATTTCGGCTTTCTCTAGCCGTTCGGTGCAATCATCAAGGGAGGTCTTCAAGAGCTCACACTCCCTATGTAAATCATTATTATTGGCTGTCAGCTTGGCGTTGCTGGTGGTCAGCCTTTCAACCTCTCCGTGAAGGCGTCTGATTTCTGAATCAGCATCTTGGAAGTATGATAGGAATAGCTTACCTAGTGGCGCTTGGACACTAATAGTTGTTCTTTTTGGATCTCTCATATGTTTGTTTGAATTGTCTATGTTGTTTTGGCATTCACTCTCACTCGTGCTCTTAATGTTTGCCTTTCCGGAGGCAGAGCAGTGAAGGAGGTCTGCGATGACCTCAAGGAGAGACACGTCTTGAGCGTTGTCTTCCATTTTTGAGACGCGAGGGGATGCCAATTTACTTAGGCTGGATACTAGATAATTAATAAATGAGTTAATTATTAATTTAATCATTATTAATTAACTATGTAATTAATTAATAAGGTTTGTTTGGAAAGGCTCTCTTATTCTAAGTTAAATAGGTTATGAGTATTTGTGATATGGTGATCACACTACTGTTAACCGTTTTAACACACCTGGGGATATACCCTAGCAGTTGCTGAATTAAACTGATAGTTTATTTGTTGCTGCAACAATATTTCAAGAAGTCAACAAACCAATCTGCCTCACACGGGGCACCAATTTAACTGTGGGTGCAATCAGTTAATTATTGATATAAGTGATCAATCTCGTTAAATCAGTCTCATTAAATTTTGAAGGTCAATAATTAAAATGAATCAATCCCATTGAATCGTTTAATTTGACTCGTTTGAATTGAATCATACCATAGAATCAGTCTCATTTGGTGAATCATTTAGTGAATCGTTCAATGAATCGTTTAGTGAATCATACCATTAATCCTGGTGCTTAATAATAAATTACCAAACAGCTAAATTATGGTATATTTCCAAATTATTACGATCACTTACCATATTACATAACATGCACCCTTTTTGAATTCTTTGAGAAGATTGGGGACTTCAGATATTGTTGTTCACACAAATAAACACAGTTTGTTTAATAAATGAATTTATTATACAAAGATAAAAAGATAAAATAATAAATCAATATATACAAGCAGTGAGGTGTGTGTGTGTGTGTGTGTGTGTGTGTGTGTGTGTGTGTGTGTGTGTGTGTGTGTGAAGGACTTGACCATGTGTTTAGCCTCGTGTAGCTAACTACACGTGGTGGAGGCCTAGCTTGTTGGTAGCTAAACAAAAGAATGTTATCTAAACAGAACAAAGGATTAGCTCTGTGTTTAGCCTTGTGTTGCTAGTGTGAGTTTGCTAAAGGCCCTATGGCCTAGTTAAAGTGTGTTTGTTAGGCCTTATGAGGCCTACTGAGCACGTGTTGCTAAAGACAAAGGGAAGCTATCTAAAGTGTATCAGGCCTGGTCAGGCCTGTTGAGCACGTGTTTTCTCAGTAACAAAAAGATTCCACACTCATAACATTACCAAACTCACTGAAACCTTGATAAGGTCAAAATGTATGATAAAGAAATTAGTGTTAGTCAGAATAAGAGAGAGAGAGAGAGAGAGAGAGAGAGAGAGAAGCATGCGCAGCCTATCTATTAAACAATTGAGAGAACATAGAACCAAAATAAAATCAACACGCTGCGTGTTCAACAGTGTAACAATAAACCTGGGTTTAAATTCACACTTTCAATAAAAGCAAATTCCTAAGACTATCCTAATTATGCCCAAATGCCAAAATCTTACTTAATCCTGCCTTTAGCAAGATATGAAGAAATATTCGCCGGTGTAGTTTCGGGCCTCGCCATGGGAGCACGTGAGCCGCTCGTGATGGAGGCGCAGAGAACTTTCGGGTCCAGCGGAGCACTTGGGTGGTTCCCGTGGAAAGCAGAGGATTCTTGGTACGAACCTCAGCGTTCGTGAGGAAAAGTCTCTGATCAGAATAAGATGCACAGCGCTTTTGAGTTAAAAAGGATTCAATCGCTTCTTAACTTTTGACTGCCTGGGCTGCAGTCGTGACGTCACTTCTAATGCAAGTAAACCGGTTGTAACTCAGGTTGAGTTTAAAGATCGTGCGACTCTAGAGTTTACCTTTGCCAAGGGTAAGAAAGAAAATCGCGCTGAGTGATGGATCTTGCAAGAAAGAAGACGTCTTTCTGGGTGGAGAGCGCCTCTTTATACGTCCAGATTCATTGGAAGCCAGACGAGAGAGACAAAGATGGTGGAGCTTCCGCTTGGATTTATGCGTGCATGGCAGACTGACGTAGGTGATCCCGCCCACGCGTGACGTAGGTCACGTGGAAGTTGCCTGGGAATTGTAGTTCTGACACAAGATGGCGGCATGATACCTACATATATATATATATATATATATATATATATATATATATATATATATATATATATATATATATATATATAATGTAGAATAATAATACTAATAATGATAAACTGAACACCTGTCGCATCAACAACAAACTGGTAAGTTAGGAGGAAGATTCTTTCGCTGACGTCATATAGCCCCTCCTCCTCATTCGGCTCCTGGGTGCTGCAGCCCCATCAAATTTGCCCAAATAGCCGCGTTTTTTATCATAACTTGTAAAATAGGCGCCTTCGTGAATTAATATATGGATCATCGGGAATTACTTTTTATGTTATAAAACATCGCCAAAGATGTCAAAAACATGTCATCAGCCCTTTAAGTGTTCATCATATTCACACTGTCCACTTTATTAGGAACACCTATGCACCTGCTCATTCATGCAGTTATCCAATCAGCCAATCAACAGCAACACAAAGCATTAACTCATGCAGTAACTTGGATTTCAGAATGTCCTTGGATTTTCACACACAGCAGTGTGTATAGATTACACAAAGAAAAAGACAAAAAGAAACACCTTGTTGGTGAGAGAGGTCAGAGGTGAATGACCAGACTGGATCACACTGACAGGAAGGCTACAGTAACTCAGTATGTGGCGGCCAGTGATTGAAAAGTGAAAATAAATTGCCCTTGACTCCCTCTAGTGGTAATTGTAGTATAATTTTAATCCTGACCTCCTTCAGACTGTAATGGGTTTAACCAGAGGCCAGTAAATGGGATTTCTGCCTGTTTTGGGGTGCCTGGGTTCAGTATTGAATATATTTGTCATGTCACACTCCACAGTAGTGGTTCTGAGTGGACACTCCGAGCTTTAAGAATCTACAGTGTATCAGAAGATTAAATTTTAAATAATTCATTCATTCATTCATTCATTCATTCATTCATTTATTTTTAACCTCACCTAGTTGGGGCAATATATGCAGTGAAAAGTTCCAAAAAATTGAGTATTTCACTTTTTTTTAAGGAAATGGTGATCGTCACATTTCAGCTCTTTGGGATGCCCAAAGTACTTGTCCATCTGAATCTCCAATTTGATGGAGTTCTGTTCAACTCCTAAATTCTGTGCAAGTTTCTCCAAACACAGGCAAAAACATCTCCAAATGGCACCAAATCTCTTCATCTGAAGGCAGGACCATGAAGGAGAAAGGTGAGTTTCCTCAGAAATTTCCTGAAAAGGAAATCCCTGTAAATATTTTATAAAATCTGAAATCTGAGGCAATATGTTGTATAATAGATTTTTCAGATTTATTTATTTCACACACACCATTATTTAACTTTCAATTGTATGTAATGAAAAAATTTGACAGCATGGGGAAAAGGGTCCCCAAGTGAAGCTAAGAATAAGCTTATAAGCTGGGGCCCATGGTACAGTAAGTAATAGGTATTACAGCAAAGAAAAATAGTCAGGCATACAATATGCAAAACAGTTATGACAACCTGCATTTACTCATCACCGTATGACATATCTAGGTCCATAAGACATTTGGCTAGGGTGACCAGATTTCCCTAGTCTGAAACCGGGACACTTTCGCGCACGACCATGCTCGTGCACGCACATCTTTTTTTTACGTAAACGTGACACTCAGAGAGGTGCTCTTATCATTTTGGTGAAGCTCACATTTATCAACATCTCACATGAAATAAAACAAACAGGCATTTTATTATCTAGTAGCATAGTGGTATATAGATCAGTTAAATTATGGTCAGTCAACAGATTTTGTAATGGCTGAGAATAGGCCAGGCTATGTCCATAGGCCAAATTTAAACTGATTTATTTCACCTGTTTGTGAGAACACCAAGAAGAATGCATATGCACATGTAGGCTATATCTCTAAAAATGTATGCAGTATAGCATGAACTTAAAAAGTAGATATGTGACCTCAACATAGCCTAGGTCAGAATCAACCTTACTAACCATTCCCCACAACTGAATGAATAAAGCAAGAAGATGTGTACAAAAGTGAACACTTTAATGGAAGGTGCAACAAGCTGTTCAACACATTATGGCCAAACTGTCAGAATGGTATGTTAAACAGAAACAAAAAAGAGACAAGTGATTTGAGAATATACACTCAAACAAAACAGCAATAAAGGAGGAGAGGGGCGACAGCCCGAGGAAAGCCCCCACAGGAGCGCACAGCATTTGCAACATAGGCTACCCAACTCAGTACAAGAACAAAGCACAGGAACAAAGCTAAGGCAACTGTCAATCCACCCACCCTAAACAAAATGCATTAGCCTACGTATATTTACAAGAAGAGTTTTAATGTGATCCTGTATATCGGCGTTACCACCGTGGGCTACCGAGAAGGAACACTTACAGTGTGTGCAGTAGGCTTCGTGCGCATTGTTCTGCACCTCTCAGAGGAAGGGGTAGGTGCCCTGTAAATCTTTGGAAAGGGTACATTTTCTTTTCGCCATAATTGCTGTGGCGTTACTGCTGCTAGCTGCTAGACAAAGAACATTCACGCCAGTTAATGTTTATTTTATTGTTGCATGGCAACACGTTCTGTTGTCTGGAATAATGTGGCTAAATAAACACCCATGCCACAGGGCCAGGGGGCAGTAACCAGGAAAGTTTGCGATTCCTGTCAATTCATCAAAATAGTAAATGCAGACATTTCTCCGCTAATGATTCCCACGCTGCTCAGTCGCAAACGTCGCGAGTGGCAAAAACCGGGACATATCCATGTCCCAACAGACTTTTGTCGGGACTCGGGACACACAACCCCAAATCGGGACTGTCCCAGTAAAACCAGGACGTCTGGTCACCCTACATTTGGCACAATTATGAAATACAAAACCATCCACATACACCCACAACCACACCCACACATACACCCACAACATACACACACAGACACACAGGTACACATTCACATGCACACACACAGACACTCAGCCCAGCTAACCATGGAAAAGGAAATTTTAGCTATAGGTTTGTAATAGATGACTAAGATGATCTAAATAGATGACTAATAGATGACTAATAGATGATCTAAATATTTAGAGCACTGCAGTTTGAACTCAGAGCATAATTTGTTTGTGTATTCATTCATTTCATTTATAACAAATCCCATGTTGGGTAATGTCATTATCTTCCACCTGCACTGTGTTGTAAAATGTAGGGGAGCTGCTTTAACAACAATGCATTGTGGGCAATGTAGTCCTGGAGAAATAAGGGAAAAGGGGAAAAAGTGCTTCAAAGCAGACATTCGTTTTCAACTGTATTTGTTTAATGGCAATAAAGCCACTCAAAACAAAGTAATATATCGATTTACCGTACACACTGCCTAAAAGCGGAGCTCCCATCTGTTTCTGGGTTGAAGAATTTTCTTATCATAGCCAGCCTCTTTTGTTTTATTTCTTTACCAAATACTGGCCACTAGGTGGTGTGTCTCATCTCATCTCATCTCATCTCATCTCATTATCTCTAGCCGCTTTATCCTGTTCTACAGGGTCGCAAGCTGGAGCCTACCCCAGCTGACTACGTGCGAAAGGCAGGGTACACCCTGGACAAGTCACCAGGTCATCACAGGGCTGACACATAGACACAGACAACCATTCACACTCACATTCACACCTACGGTCAATTTAGAGTCACAAGTTAACCTAACCTGCATGTCTTTGGACTGTGGGGGAAACCGGAGCACCCGGAGGAAACCCACGCGGACACGGGGAGAACATGCAAACTCCACACAGAAAGGCCCTCGCCAGCCATGGGGCTTGAACCCGGACCTTCTTGCTGTGAGGTGACAGCGCTGACCACTACACCACCGTGCCGCCTATGATGATTTTAATAAAAAATAAATAAATAAATAAAAAATAACGGTAATTGCGCATTGACCCCCAACACACACCTCTACTTAACGTTGTAGCACAAAATAGAAAGGGTGTGTATGGTCCTAATTGGTTCTGTTAGAACTAGAAAAGGTTGCAGTTTTATGAGCGACTTAGTTTTGGAGGTGCATCCGAACAAATTCTTGCCTGTTGCGCAACGCCTGCTCCTGCCACTCCAGCACTGTAAAATGAAAGTCATTTATTGCCATTATTTAGCCTTCTGCCTAACAAGTGAGCTTACAAAGATGACATTTACAAAGAGACACTGCTTTATCATAACTGTGAAAGCTGAACACCAAAAAAAAAAAACAAATGATGATTTGTACCATGTATTAATTTCCTGGGTTCCAGAAAATGGCTGGAGCAGCTGTTACTCTTCTTCATGCTCTATGCACTGACTGACTGGTCGAAAGGTTTGGGATGAAGCTTGCTCACTTGCTCTAGATTCCGTGAGATTGTTTGTAATGTGCGGGCATCAGGGAGCCACTATCAATATGCGGGAGACTCCTGGAACTTCCGGGAGACTTAGGATATCTGAGTTTATGAGGAAAACCTGCTTATTCATGCAATTATCCATCATCCAATCAAGTGACAGTAGCACAGTGTATTAAATCATGCAGATACAGGTGGGGTCACAGCTAGGAATTCTTGGCTCCTCTGGAAGAATAGTGCAGTCGGACTAATGAACAAATATACAGGGAAGTTCAATAGGGGAAAATGTGTCCTTAGAGATTTTAAAGTAATTTCCTCATTAACACTGTGTGCTCTCAGTTAGCAGTTCATACTTGAAACTACTAATAGTACCTACTATTATTTGCATGATCATGCCCAGTACATAAGACGAGCCAGCTAACCTCGTTGACTTGCAATTTAAAGCTAGGGTAGGTAATTTTTGAGAAACCAGATTTTGAAAGTATCCAACTGAAAAATCCCACCCCCTCCCTTTAGCCCTCCCTCCAAAAAGACATGAAAGTGCACTGTAATTGGATCAGACTCCAGTTCAGAATGAAACATGGACTGTGGAACACATTTTGAATTGGTCAGGCCCAACAGTTCCTCAACCAATAAAATTAAATATTTTTAGTGAATTTAATTGGCTTTTTGAACAGTCACATGAATTCAAATGTTTCTTTGTTTGTTTCTTTATTTCTAATCACATTTTCCTTTGCAACTGATTCGAAGACGCATTGGTGAAATGGTGGATTTCTCAGGTATGTTTATAACTTATAATTTCTCCTTTTCTACCTTTATCATTCACTTCATGTGTGAAGATTCTTGAAAATAAATACAGATATATACTGTAAATACAGATACCGGTATAGCCGCCATTTTGCATGTGAATTTCTTTCAGCGGCGATCAACTTGAGTCCAAAAAACTCTTTTGTGACCAATGATTCACTTTAACTTACAACAGAAGTTAAAACCACAAACTTTTTCCAAGTACACATGAAAATGCAGGTAAAAAAAGACAGTAGAAAAGGTAAAAACAGCTATTACAGAAATGGATTGCTTCGCATCGCCAGTCAAACTCTTGTGGTTGTCAAGGAATATCAAGTTAGCTTGCCCACCATGGGCTTGTTGCTATGGGGAAAACTGACGCGTGACCAATTCCTGCAAATGGCCTATTGGATCAGACTCCAGCTTAGAATGAAACATGGACTGTGGAACACATTTTGAATTGGTCAGGCCCAACAGTTCCCCAACCAATAAAATGAATAATTTTTTCGTGGTCTTGTTTCCATCAAATCATGTGCTCTGATTGGCTCGCAAGTGGTCCAGAATCCTCTGATATGGACCCTGGTTACGGACCTTTGGCGACTTGCTCGTTCACAACAACAAACAAAGTAGCAATTTTTGGCAACATTTATTTTCGCATTTCTCAGTATAATCACATTAATTTTACAGCATGGATAGCGATAACAGCAGTGTTCACAGCGAAAGTGAGTCTTACTACCCTGATGAAGATGAAATAAGAGAAAACATTTCAGGAGAAAGCTGAAAACCTGTAACTGTTGCTAACGCCGAGCAAAAAGATGGCTGAATCCTGAATGACTCAATTTTGTATAAATAGAGGACTACATAGGCAGCAACATGTTTTTTTGTTTTTTTTCCTGCTATGGAAGTGCACTTGTATACCCAGGAGGAAGCCATTTGCATTACAGCCATGAATGAGGATTCAAAATGCCGGCTTGCCTTGGCTTTGTTTTCCCTTTCGGGCGCTCATATTTTCTGTGAGAATTTGGTAAAGAAAAAAAATAAATATATTATTTACCAGGTTAAGGTTGGTCCATATCGTGAAATACCGTGACCTCGGCCTTGAAAATACTGGCCTCTGCCCAGAGGCCTCGGTCAGTATTTTCAAGACCTTGGTCACGGTATTTCATGATATGGACCTCCCAGCTGGTAAATAATATATATTTTAGTGAAATTTGACTGGCTAATAGAGCAGTCACATGAATTCAAATGTTTGTTTCTGTATTTCTTTGTTTCAAATCACATTTTCCTACGCAACTGATTCGAAGACGCATTGCCCATGAGAGGAAAGGACAGTGAGAAGGGAGAGAAGTCGCTATAAAAAAATATTCATTTCCCGAAGTAGAGCCCTACCATTTCCATGGTCCGTGATATGAAAAAAGTCATCTACCACACTCTCTATTCAGTAAAAGAACTACCACACACTTATTTCACTGCTTAGATGTTTGTTTGAGCACAGAAACCGTTGTGAAAAGTGCTAAGCAGTAAACTGTTTCTGAGAACATTTAGCTGTGAGAGCACAGGCGAACACAAATACTGGATCAGGACAAACACCAAACCGATATGACTACCTGGGCACTTCACAAAGATATTTTCAGCAATGGTCAAATAAAATAACGCTAACCAGTCACCTTAGCCAGAGATGTTCCTCTCAGAATATCGCTGCCTTAACACCTTAACATTAGAAACAAGATAAAAGTAGCCCGACTTTAGCAGGTTTGGAAATTGAAATTTGTTTCATCAAGGGTGATGGTCTTGCTTAAATTCTGTTTCAATTAGTGTGATTTACTGAATCATGCACACAACAATTCAGTGATAACAAGGAGCCTGTGAACTACTGCAATGCTGTGGGTCCTTATAATTGTCACCACCATTCACTTCGCCAGCAGCAGCCCAGGATACAGGTCAAGATCTTCAGTTAATGTTCACATCAAACATCATAATGAGAGAAACTGATCTCAGTCACTTTGACTGTGATATGGTTGCAGGCAGTGTCTAGACTTTACACAGAAATGGGGAGAGGGGGGATCCACACAACCCAATAGGTCAAAATGCCTTGTTGATGAGAGAGGTCAGAGAAGAATGGCCTGAAAGTAAAATTACAGGAATTCTACATTTGACTGACCTCAAAAAAGTTAAATTAGAGATCGGAATGACATCATTTTAACCTCCATTGATTCAAAGTACAAAGGGGGAAAACATGGGTGCCTCCATCTTCATCTTTTGTTAGCCTTCCTTCTCAATACAACAAACTGTATGATCAGTGTTATAGACTTCACTAAAGCAAATCCTTTTTATATACAGCATAACTCACTGAAAAGTAAAGGTGATGATACACGGGGCAACTTTTCAGGCAATGTTGCTGGGCAACTGCACTTCAACACTTTCCCACTGAGATTGGGCAACATAATTTCTATCTGAACAATTTTGATCATTTCGGGCAACTTTTTAAGATCATCCAATAAGAGTGCTAGCAGCGAATCACATGACCACCTGAGAGCTTCTGAAATTTTCAACAAAGATGGCAGCATCTCAGCGGCAGTGGAGCAAAGAAAAAGGGAGACAAGACCTAAGTGTGAACTGGGGTTACCTAACCACCGCTCCATAGAAACTAAATGGGATTTAGCTAACTAGCAGTGGTTTTTGCGAACATACTTAGCTGAAAGTTATCGCTAGCTATGTAGGAATAATGTTTGCTCTCTTGCATTAAGGTAAAAGTGGTGGGCAGCTCATTTTTTTTTTTAAATTTGCGATAGAGATTGTCTAACTTATCATTTGATCTAATTCACATACAGAGCACGAATGCTTCTGGGACCTGAGGGTGAAACTTTGGGATGTAAAAAAGAAAGAAAGCCTTTCAGGAGCTCTGTCACCCCTTTTCCTCCTCAGCAGCATCTCCTGGTCCCAGTCCTTTTTTTTTTTGCCGACATGAGAAATAAATGATTTTGTTTTTGCCATTATGTTTTTGTGATGTATGTGTCAGTTATTCGTTATAGCAAATGTGATTGAGGCTAGTAGCATTTTTAAAGAGATTTAAGAAATGTTTGCTATGAACAGAATATTTTTATTTATAAATGCAAAAATAATGACACATTATCTTTTGACCAGAGTGTCTATTCAGTTTTATTCCAGAAGTGATACTGACTTGAGCGAAATAAAGGCTGAAGCCGAGACAAAAGTGACAGCTGCAAATGTTTCAGTGTCCATCTTTGCGGTGTCTGTCTCCCTGGCAACAGATTTGCTCTTATCTGATTGGTTGTTGTCAATTGTCTCTTGCCCTAATTAGTTGCCTGGTGTCTCACCTGGTTGCCCATTGCTGGGAACACTGCCCAGCATCATTGCCCAAAAAGTTGCCCCATGGATCATCACCTGAAGAGATGCTCCTTGGTGTAAGTCTGATGGCCATGTTGAACTTGGAGGAACTCGTAGTTGGGAGTTCACAAGCAGGAATTTCAGGTTGAGGGGGTGTTTTATGACCTGTAGACAAATGCAGCAGATCTGAAATAGCCACTCTGAACAGAAACACATCTCAAAAAAAAAAAAAAACGTGAAAACTTTTGGCAGATGGGCCACAACAGCAGAAGATCAGTCCTGTCAGCCAAGAAAAGGAATGTGAGACTAGAGTGGGCACAGGCCCACCTAAACTGGGTGTTTGAAAATTGGACACCTGGTCTAATACACCTTGATTTTTGCTGCATGATGCTGGTGGTAGGTTCACAACACCATGAATCCATGCAACATGCAAATATTTTCAGTTTGGACAATTTTTGGCTTTAAAACAACACAATAAGTGTCAGTGGGGTTACAGCTGAAGAGTTACAAGTCATTTATTGCTTTAACAAATCCATCTTCACACCTCCCCCCTTCTTCACTGCTGAACTGACATCACTGAATTAAAAAAAAAGAAGCTAAACCACAACTGCCAACATGTCTCTGTTCTCTGAAATGGTCACTGCCTTGTGTGTGTGTGTGTGTGTGTGTGTGTGTGTGTGTGTGTGTGTGTGTGTGTGTGTGTGTGTGTGCAAGGCAAATGAGACGTTTATTTCCGCATAAGTGCTTATTTTTGCACAAATGAGTAAAGAATAACTATTTTAAAACACACACACACACACACACACACACACACACACACACACGCGCGAGACATTAGTGTGTATTATAGTGAACTTGCTGTAGTAAGGTATTTCCCTGCTCAGTCAAAAAAAATGGAAATTAGGTATTGAGTTATAAGGCATTTTCTCAGTAAGTCCAGTTAATGCAAACATGGTTTTGTTAAAGCTTCTCTGTTCACAGTAAAGTCCACCAGTTACAAAGTTAAAAGTTAGTTCTTGCTTTCACATGTCCACTTTCACACCTCCCCCCTTCTTCACAGCTGAATTTGCACCTTGATATTAAAATAGAAAATAAACCACATCCTTGAACTGGTCTCTGCTCTCAGGCCTCTCACACAGTCACTGCCCTGTGTGTGTACAGGACTTATGAGAAATGTTTGTTTCTGCTCTTATTTTCTATTATTTTTAACAAAAAGGTAAATAATGAATAGTGATTATTGAAAAAAAAGTTCTGTGCATTAGTGTGGTATTAGTGTGTATTATAGTGAACTTCCTGTGGTAAGATGTTTCCCTGCACAGACCATAATAGGAACAAAAATGGAAACTAGGCATTTAGTTAATGCTAACATGGTTTTGTTAAAATCTTTCTAACCACAAGAAAGACCTCCAGAGTCTCACCACAGCAGCTAAAGACATTTCAGTTCATCACAACCATGACTTCCACTGATGAAAGTACAAACACCATCCAGTCATTTTCTTTGAGCAGATCAAATGATCATGAGAGGGTGTCACTGAGCAGCAGATGACAGCAGGACACAGAAGTTCAGGAACAGATTCCAACAATACAGACTCATTTACACTCATGAGATTATTTAAACCCTGTGTTTTAAACCTGCTCTACTTGTACTCTTACCTGTTGATCCATCATCGTTACTGAGAGTCGTTACACATCAAACTAAACCCTTCTCATAACAGATATGGATACACTGATCCACCTGAGCAGTCATGCCAAAATACACACAATGTCCTAATGACACAATAAACTCATCACTCAGGACATTCAGACTGCAGATGAAGAACTTTATACCCCACCACTCACTGTAATGAAGACACAAAGAGAACATTTACTCACAGAGCATCACAGGGAGTGGACCGAGCTCCATCCTGTAACTCTAATGACTGACTGACTGACAGAGCAGTGGTGTGTGTTAAAGCCTTACCACTTCCTGTGACAGACAGACAGAGAGAGGGGGAGGATGTATGTACGTCAGTTTTATATTTTAGTTGACACAGTCATGGTCGCTCCTGTCCCTTTATTTTGTACATTAGGCCTGTTTTAAGACTTGCACTGTAAAATCTATAATGTTTCATTTTGCTGTAATGAAAATAATTTGTACTCAAGAATAACACACTGAATAGCAGTGCTGTAAATAGGCAAAAATATTAAATGTTTATCATATTCACACTGTCCACTTTATTAGGAACACCTCTGCACCTGCTCATTCATGCAGTTATCCAATCAGCCAACCATGTGGCAGCAGCACAATGCATTAACCCTTTAATGCGCAAGCTATTGTAACCCCCTCTAACGCACAACATGGGTCACAAGTGACCCGCATTCATTTCTAATGTAATTTCCAGCAAGGACATGGTTTTCTCTCTTACAACTTCTTGAAACAATGCATTTAACCCTATAATATTTTATAAATTGACAGATTAGGTAGGGTTTGATGCACAAAAACTATTTTTTATCATTTTTACTTTTGTATCTCATAAATAAACATGTATTTGTAATTTCTCCATTAATTCGCAGACATGGGTCACAAGTGACCCACATTCATTTCTAATGTAATTCCAAGCATGGATATGGTTTTCTCACTTACACCTTAAAAAATCAATACTTTCACCTACAATATTTAAAAAGTTTATAAAGTAGGTAATGTTTGAAGCATAAAAAATTTTTTTACTTAAGTTTATTTTAATTTAACCTAGATTTGGTGTTCTGAGGAACTATGATATTTGCAAGTGTTTCCTGTCAGGAAAACATTTAAAGTCGGACCACTGTTGATCGCTGACTGTTGACACTCATTTTAGAAGTTTACAAAGCTGCTTCTGCAAAACTACGTGCAAGTATTTATTTTCAGTTGTAATATTACATATTTATTACACAACTGTTACAGAGTTATTATTGAAGATAATTGTACAGTGCTCTGGCAAAACATGCCAGAGCACTGAACGCCTTCACCATCTTTACTGCACAACACCCTGACTATATGAATGGTGTGCCAAATGCACGGCAGCTTTTCATCAAGGAGTTGGCCAAAGAGCTCATCATGCCTCACATGAACAGGCGCATGGAGACCTCTGTTCATCTCCGGAGGAATGTTACTGAGGCCATGGCAACATGTGATGTGAAAAGGGGGAGTGCTGAGACCACCCATCCACAAGAGGACTTAAGACAGGGAGGAAAATCCAAGAGGAAGAGATGCAGCCTTTGTCCAACTGCCAGAGATAGGAAAGTCACCCTCTCCTGCTCCAAATGCACACGGCCTATATGCAAGGACCATTCAGTTACTGTGGTCATTTGTGATACATGTAAGAACTGAGACTGCTGTCTCGGCGCGTTCTCAATGTATACATGCCTGTGCCCATGCCAATATAATATTATCTTACCCAATCAGTTTTATTCAGTTACATTTACCACTTCCCCACAGTTTGAAAGTTAATATTCCAGTTGTCCATGGCTCACTATAGCTACTAATGCAGTGAAGTTCAGTATTGGTGTTTACAGTGTTAGTTGCTGTACATAATGTACAATGTTTAATGTTTTAAATATACCAACAACCTTTTTAATCAGATTACTATTAGAAATGATTTAGATTTTTAGAATATTATTTTTTTGTTATTTGTAGTGAAATGGTTCGCATAATATCACATCACATTATCTCTAGCCGCTTTATCCTTCTACAGGGTCGCAGGCAAGCTGGAGCCTATCCCAGCTGACTACGGGCGAAAGGCGGGGTACACCCTGGACAAGTCGCCAGGTCATCACAGGGCCGACACATAGACACAGACAACCATTCACACTCACATTCACACCTACGCTCAATTTAGAGTCACCAGTTAACCTAACCTGCATGTCTTTGGACTGTGGGGGAAACCGGAGCACCCGGAGGAAACCCACGCGGACAACATGCAAACTCCGCACAGAAAGGCCCTCGCCGGCCCCGGGGCTCAAACCCAGGACCTTCTTGCTGTGAGGCGACAGCGCTAACCACTACACCACCGTGCCGCCGGTTCGCATAATATTTTTTATCTTAACACCAGAAGTCCCAGCATTTTTCTGTCTACCTAGAAGACCCACATAGGGGCCATTTGGCCCGACCGCTTTTCCCCAATACACTAATCACTCATTTTGTTATGGTAATGAGGCTGTTAGTGGCAGTTTGTGGGGTGAGGAGGTCACATTTCACACACTTCACACTTCAGTGGTGAAGTCATGTTGGCTACTTCTGTGTGAATGTGAGAATGAGGAATAAAAACACATTCTATTCTAAAATGTGAACATGTGAATGTCCCATGTGACCATAACGACTCATGTGACTGCAACCAGACAATTGTTTGATGGATAAATACCTCAGTGCATATGGACTATCGCTTCAGTTCCCTCAAGAATTTTGTGGTGAAAGAAGCTCCTCTCCAAGGAACGAAGATGCAGAGATTCAACATTCAACAGGCATTGTAAGATTTCATTTCTAAGCTGTAAGGTAACTAACAGCCACATTTCCATAACAAAATGAATGTCTACAGGGAGGACTTGGGGCCAATTGGCCCTCTTGTGGGTTTTCTAGGTAAAAAGGCCAAATGGCCCCTGTCTGGGACTTCTTTAATCACGATCACTTAGCCAACACAGGTAATTTCTGACCCATGTGTTCAACCGCTGTACTGCTTCACAAAATGTATTCCAATTCATGGAGTAGCCATAGTGGAATGAACATAATTATTGCTGTTTTTTAAAAGCTGAATATGTAATGATAAATTTTGATATTAAATGATGAAATAAACTAATTTCAAATATTACTGCAAATAAATTCTGATTCTTATTCTTGTTCTGATTCTTATTCTATTACTGCAAATAAATTCTGATTCTTTTACATAGGAAATTAATGCGGGTCATTTGTGACCCATGTGTGCAAATATAATATAGCTACATAAAAAGTGTTATAATTCAATGGGTAACCATAAATTAATGAAAAGAATAATTAATGTTTGAAAAAAAACTGAATAAGTGATGGAAACTTGGTAAATTAAATGAAAAATTAATTTAAAAAAAAAAAACTAGCTAAGAAACACTAAACCTTCAACAAAACTCCATAGAAAATGAATGCGGGTCACTTGTGACCCATGTTGTGCATTAGAGGGGTAGTGACAAAAAAAGTATTTTTATTTAAAATTGTTTAGAGATATAAATTTAAAAAAGTTTTGAAATGAACAAAAACAAGTTAATTGAGGAATTCATGGAGTGTGGGGTCATGAAAATAATTTATTGCAGAGATAAAAAGCAAATTAAACGCAGCCGGGTCACTTGTGACCCATGTTGCGCATTAAAGGGTTAACTCATGCAGTAACTTGTACTTCAGAAATGTCCTTGGATTTTCACACACAACAGTGTGTATTGATTACACAAAGAAAAAGACAAAAAGAAACACCTCGTTGATGAGAGAGGTCAGAGGAGAATGACCAGACTGGATCACACTGACAGGAAGGCTACAGTAACTCAGTATGCCAGTGATTGAAAAGTGAAAATAAATTGCCTTTGACTCCCTCTAGTGGTAACTGTAGTATAATTTTAATCCTGACCTCCTTCAGACTGTCATGGGTTTAACCAGAGGCCAGTAAATGGGATTTCTGCCTGTTTTGGGGTGCCTGGGTTCAGTATTGAATATATTTGTCATGTCACAATCCACAGTAGTGGTTCTGAGTGGACACTCCGAGCTTTAAGAATCTACAGTGTATCATAAGATTTTTAAAAATTTTATTTATTTATTTATTTATTTATTTATTTATTTATTTATTTATTAATTTTTAGTAAATGGTGATCGTCAAATTTCAGCTCTTTGGGATGCCCAACATACTTGTCCATCTGAATCTCCAATTTGATGGAGTTATGTTCAAGTCCTAAAATTCTGTGCAAGTTTCTCCAAACACAGGCAAAAACATCTCCAAATGGCACCAAATCTCTTCACCTGAAGGCAGGACCACGAAGGAGAAAGGTGAGTTTCCTCAGAAATGTCCTGAAAAGGAAATCCCTGTAAATATTTTATAAAAGCTGAACCTATCAGGCAATATGTTGTATAAAAGATCTAAATATTTAGAACACTGCAGTTTTAACTTATAGCATCATTTGCTTGCTTGCTTGCTTATTTATTTATTGTTGATTGATTGTAATGAATGCTATGTTGGTTAATGTCATTATTTTCCACCTGCACTGTGTTGTAAAATGTTGGGGAGCTGCTTTAACAACAATGCATTGTGGGTAATGTAGTCCTGGAGAAATAAGGGAAAAGGGGAAAAAGTGCTGCAAAGCAGACCTTTGTTTTCAGCTGCATTTGTTTAATGGTAATAAAGCCACTCAAAACAAAGTATTATCTTTGGCTACCTGCACCCAGATGCTCCCATGTATCTCTTGACCACAGTCGGGGGAAGAACATGGGAAAGGTATCAACTGTGGTGTTAATGGTTCAATATTAGCTTGTGTTAGTGACTTTAGCAGTGTTGCTAATGCAGTGAGCCATGAGGATATAATAGTCACTGATTATCCCATTCAAGTTTAAGGTTTTTTTTAAATGACGTTTAACTTCATAACAAAAGGCCTTTCCCATGATAGAGTCAAAAATGCAGTGTGCTATGTTTCTGATATTTAAGAGTTTTGTTAAACATCACTGGATTTAACACAACTAAAATGACCTTGTGTGATGAGAGATGAAAAATAATATATTCTTTCTATTAAATGCTAATGCTCATTTTATTTACATTATTTCCAGTGTAGTAGTCATGAATAAAATATCTCTTTAGTGAACTTCCCCAAATCTGTACTGTATTGTATATAGGTTAAGATCCTGTGGTTATTGTTTCTGATGGGGCGGTAATTAGTGTAACACCTGAGAACTTCCCCACAGTTTGGGAAGTCTTGGAAGGGGTAAGGTGGTTTTATGATTCCTCCATGAATAAAACTTGTTAATATTGTTTATTTTCTATATTATGTGCGAGTTTTGTTTATTTTCTTATGTGATAATATTCTGTGATACTTAGGTTACGTTCCGATGTCGAATATACAAATTAGCGTAATTAAACCCGTGTAAAAGACGATTGTTTTTCTAGCCACTAAGCGGGTGATAAGTGGGCGCTAACTGGTGCATTATGTTGTAGGAATACCACTATTTTGTCCCATCCAAGTGTGTGAATGCCCACCCTGTCATCTGTGTTGCAGGTAACGTTATGTTTGCCTGTGCAAAGTTAATAAGATGTGTATTTCTTTTTCACTTATTTCATTTACTGTAATATGAATGCCTTGATACTTTTATTTAACACAGTATAGGCCTACTATACTGGCTAGTTTAGTTCAGGTATTTTGTCACACAGTCTGGGAAGTCTTGGAAGGGGAATACCACCATTTTGTCCCATCCAAGTGTGTGAATGCCCACCCTGTCATCTGTGTTGCAGAAATAAATGCCATGGATTAAGACCCCAACTCCTCTGCTTAATCTCTACCCTCCACAAAGACTGTTAGTTTTATTATTAATGTAGCTGACCAGTTAAAGGCTGCTACATAAACTGGTGCCGTGACCTTTCAAGGATTCAACCGATCAGCCACAGCCGATTACCAGGGTCCAGCTGCCTGCAGAGTGGAGGTATTGTGTGCACGGTGCAGAGACCAGTGGATCCTCGTCATTGTCACCAACAAAGATTTCAGTTATCAAGTTTATCAAGACCACTTATATGGCTAGTGGTATTGAAAAAGACAGTTTTGAAACTCCAGTAGTTCGGAGAGGTAGGGGCAGAGGCTTTTATTTTCTCAAGGGGGATGAAGTTAAAAAGTTATCTTTCACAGACACATTGGGAGTGGGTGGTGCTATGGCTACACACCATGTAGGTTCTACATTTTTCCCACATCCACATACTAGCTATGGGGAGGGGGATTTGACAGTGAGGGTAGAGGTAGCAGTTACACCCACTGGAGGGCCCACATCCTCCACGCCCATTTTAGCTCCCAGTAGCAGTGATCCTACAGCTGAGCTCCGTGATTTAATTACTGAATTAGGGAACTGAATTGGAGATTCAATAGCCAGCCGGCTGTTCACCACAACTCAGCCCATCTCGCCGACATGTGACCCAGTCTCCCCAGTAGTAGCAGACAGGCATGATCACCCCAGCAGCATCAGCAGCACTCTTGATCTCACCAAAGTTAATGTGGTAGTGAAGCCAGATGTTCGTGAGCCTGCTGTGTTCAGAGGAGAGGAGTCTGATAAGTGCACGGTGCAAGAATGGATAGAGCTGATGGAAGTGTATTTGTGGAAAAAGAACTGTCCAGCCCCAGATCAAACTGATGAGATCCTGAGTCATTTGATGGGGAGGTCTAAGAAAATAGTGAAGGTGGGGTTAAAGAGTAGCTTGACACCAGACAACGCAGTTCAGCCTGACATGATTTATGATATCCTGAGGCGATATTTCAGTGAGAGTCCTGCATCATGCTTACCGTTGGCGGATTTTTATGCCACCCAACCCAGTGCAGGTGAGAATCCAGTGGATTATTGGGTGTGGTTGAATACAGCGACTGAGCAGGCAGATCGTCATCTGAAAAAGCAGGGCAGGAAATTGGAAAACATGAGTGCTGAAATTTCAATGATGTTCATTAGGAACTGCAATGATCCTGAGTTGTCCAGTGTGTTTAAGAGCAAGCCTATGAGCAGGTGGACTTCAACTGAGGTACAGGAAGCAATTGATGAGTATCAAAGGGAGTGCCTGTCCAAGAAGAAGTCAGGGGGCATTAAACCACTCCAAGTAACAGCAGCTGCTGCCTACTCCATGCCAGATGTTAGGGAGGAAGTGAGTGCTTGCATGCCTAGTTTGACTAGCCCGTCCAGACCCAGCGAGCCTTCAGGTGTGGAGGGGGGTGCATTTGAGTGTGTCCTGTGTATGCTAGAGAGAGTGCTGGAGAAGACAAACTGGGCTTCTCCACCTGGTGTCTCACAGCCAGGCCAGTGGGTTCGTGTCACTCCCTGTCGCATCTGTAGTGATGCTGCTCATGCCACGAGATCTCACTGCATGAGAGAAAAGAGATGCCTTGCATGCTTTGAAATTGGCCATCAGAGAAGAGAATGCCCAGTGCGCGGCACAAAACCCAACCCCATTGTGCCCCCTCAGGGAAACTAAGCCACCCACATGTGGGAGGGGACAATGTGGGTGCATTTAGTCAGTCCCTCAGTTTAGATGATATGCTATCTGTTTATGAAGAAAGTTGCAAGTGTGCCCCTAGTGGATGTATGATTGTGTACCAGAATGTGCACAAGTTAGCTAAATCTGATAGTCTCTTTTATATTGATGTTGCTGTGAAGAATCAAGTTTCGTTGCATGCACTAATTGACAGCGGGTCCATGGCCTGTACAATGAACGAAGAGGCCGAACAGAAACAACAGAGTGTTGGCTTATGTCCTGAAAGCAGCAATCTGGGCACTGACATTGTACTAGTCGGGTGTGGCGGAGTGCAAGTTAAACCTAAATGCATTTATCAGTTGGAAATGAATGTATATGGACAAGAAGTGAGTGTTCCTATGCTGGTCGTGCTAGGACAATGTGATGAATTGATTCTGGGCTCAAATGTGATAAAGCATCTGATTCACCAGCTGAAACAAAACTCCTGTTACTGGTGCGTGATGGGAAAGCCTGACTCAACAAATGACCCGGGAATTGAACATTTTCTGAATATGTTATCTGGAATTAACAGATGGAAGGGGGATGTGATTCCTGACATCATAGGCACGGCTAAGCTGACACAAGCTGTAACGTTGCTGCCACATCATGAACATCTTGTGTGGGGAAGGCTTCCAGCGAACTCGCCTGTTTCAGTGGGAAGTGCTGTACTCGTAGACGCTCCAAGTTCCTACACACATAAGAATATCATGGTGGGGAGAGCTGTGGCTACAATGTCAGGTGACGGATGGGTGCCAGTCAAAATCATCACTCCAAGTGACAAGCAGGTGACATTGAGGCGGAATGCTAAATTATCCGATGTTTTTCCTTGTGTTGCATTGGAAGATTTGGATGTGAATGTTCCCCATTCCCCTCAAAAAGATCTCTGAGCTCACAGTCAGAGCATGCATGATGCTGGTGGTCTCCTCTCATCGCCTTCCACCACCAACTTTAGTGATGCTTTGAGGCAACTTGGATTGAGTGACATTGATTCATGTGATGTTTCATGTTATTGGAAAGGTCAGTTATGCAACTTGATTAAAAAGTATGAAGGTCTGTTTTCCAGAAACAAGTTAGACTGTGGTGAAGCCACTGACTTTGTTCATCGAATCCACCTGACTGATTCTCGCCCATTCAGACTGCCGTATCGCCGTGTTCCACCCGGGCATTACCAAAAGCTGAGATAGGTGCTGTCTGAGATGGAGGAAAAATAAATGATCCGAAAGTCTTCCAGTGAGTGGGCATCACCCCTGGTATTCGTATGGAAGAAGAACGGTGATTTGAGAGTCTGTGTGGATTATCGATGGCTGAATTCTAGGACTGTCAAAGATGCCCATCCATTGCCACATCAGGCAGACTGCCTGGCTGCTCTTGGAGGAAGTGCATTCTTCAGCACCATGGACTTAACATCAGGATATTATAACATCCCCATGTGTGAAGAAGACAAGAAGCTGACTGCCTTTACTACGCCCATGGGGCTGCATGAGTTCAGTCGCATGCCCCAGGGCCTATGTAATGGTCCAGCTAGTTTCATGTGCTTCATGACCAACATATTTGGTGACCAGAATTTTTTGACACTGCTGTGCTATTTAGATGACCTCCTGGTCTTTGCACTTGATGAAGGTGAGGCTCTGAAGCAGCTTGATGCAGTGTTTAGCAGACTGAGTGCACACGGATTGAAGCTCACACCTAAAAAGTGCCATTTTCTTTGGTGAAGTTTGAAGTTTCTTGGTCATATTGTTGATGAAAGTGGCGTGTCAACCGATCTGGAAAAGGTAGAAGCAATTGCTGCCATGACTGAAGAAGCGCTAATGCTGGATGATGGTGTCACTCCTTCTCTGAGGAAAATAAAGTCGTTTCTAGGCATGGTGATATATTATCAGTGCTTCATTCAAAACTGTTCAATCATTGATAAGCCTCTTTTTGCCCTAACAGCAACACCAAAAAAGAACAGAGGTCAGACTGCCTTTAAGAAGCTCAAGCCTAGTGACTGGACAAGTGACCAATGGAAATCTTTTGAACAACTTAAGTCAGCCTTACTCGAGTCAGTGGTCTTAGCTCATCCAGATTTCAGCCATCCCTTTATCCTGTCAACAGATGTGTCATTAGATGGGCTGGGTGCAGTCATCTCCTAAGTTCCAGAAGGTGAGAGAAAGGCCCGTCCGATCGCTTTCACAAGCAAGTCTCTGACGCATGCCCAGACAAAGTACCCAGCGCACCAGCTGGAGTTTTTAGCCCTTAAGTGGGCAGTCTGTGATAAATTTAGCCATTGACTAAAGGGTCACCAGTTTGTTGTCTGGACGGATAATAATCCATTAACATACATATTTACCAAGCCAAAGTTGGACGCATGCGAACAGAGATGGGTCGCAAAATAAGCCCCGTACAACTTCAGTATCAAGTACATTCCTGGCAGTAAAAATGTTGTGGTGGATGCCCTCAGCAGACAGCCCTTTGTCCAGAGTTGTGTCAGTAAGAGGCTGGTGTCTAAGCTGTACGGAGCATTACTTGAGGAGGCACAACAGATTAAAGACAACGTTATACAGGAGGTCTTTAGGCTGAGTGCCAATAAACAAGAGGTCAGTTGTTGCACAAACACCACTCGGCTGGAACATCTTTCACATGACTGTGATGAAGTGAAAGCCATGTTCGAGGGTCATGTTGAGTGGGAGATGGGGCCGGATGGGCGAGCCATCTCTTGGCTTGTCCATGATGTGCAGCAACTGGCTCCTACTGGCCAGAGCCCCTTACCTGTGTTTTCTATCCAGGAGCTGCAAGGCAAACAGCAGCAAGACAGTTCTCTTTCCAGAGTCCTCTTTTATGTCATGCGTGGTAGGTGGCCGTCGAGGAGGGAAAGGGCTCATGAATCGGGCAGTGTCTTGAAAATGTTAAAGCAGTGGGACAAGCTCAAGATCCTTGATGGGTTACTTTACAGAGTGAACAAAGACTCATTGACTGGCAAGAAAAGGTACCAGTATGTGGTTGCTGCTTCTTTGGCTAGGCAAGCACTGCAGGGCATCCATGATGACGCAGGCCATCAGGGGCAGCACAGAACATTATATCTGGCGAGGCAGAGGTTATTCTGGGATGATATGGAACAGGATGTCTGAGAATATGTGAAAACCTGCAAGCGATGTGTGGTCAGCAAGACTTCTGAACCAGAAGCTAGAGCTCCTCTTGAAAGCATTAGGACCACAAGTCCACTGGAACTGGTGTGTATTGATTTTTGGTCCGCGGAGGACTTGAATGGGAAAAGCGTGGACGTGTTAGTGGTCACTGACCATTTTACTAAAATGGCCCATGCCTACACCTGCCACGACCAGTCTGCAAAACAAGTTGCACGCCAGCTCTGGGACAAATATTTTTGTGTGTATGAGTTCCCTGAAAGAATTCACTTGGACCAGGGTGCCAATTTTGAAAGTGAACTGATCTGAGAATTGTTGCAAGTTGCTGGAGTTAAGAAGTCCAAAACCATGGCGTACCACCCCATGGGAAATGGGAATGTTGAACGGTTCAATAGGACTTTGGGCAGCATGATCAGAACCCTTCCTCCTAGAGCGAAGCAGAAATGGCCACAGATGTTACAGACCTTAGCATTTGCATACAACTGCACTGCACATGAATCGATGAGTTATGCACCCTTCTATTTAAAGTACGGCAGAGCACCATGTCTACCAGTCGATGTTATGTTTCAAAATGCTGAAAGGGACTGTGATATTGTGGACTATGATCAGTATGTTGCTAGGATGAGGCAAGATCTGAAGGAGGCTCTGTCAGCTGCTCAGGCCAATGCTGTCACAAGCCAAGAACACCAAGCAGACTTGTACAATAGGAAAATGAAGAGGCACATCATTGCTGAAGGCGACCGGGTCTTGCTGGCGAACAAGGGTGCATGGGGACGCAGGAAGTTAGCAGACAGGTGGGGGTCCACTCCATACATCGTCGTCTCCAATGACCCCAGGTGCCATACTTACCGTGTCAGGAACACAAGTAATAGTCAGGAGAGGATTGTTCACTGCAATTTGCTCCTCTTGGCTAATTTTTTGCCAATTGAGATGGACAGTGATGCCCATGAGTCAATCCTGAGTGAGATGTGTGAGTCGGGGGATGAACAGGATGACTTATATTTGGAGGATTCGCTTGCTGCTAGTGTTGCTTTCGTCAACGAAAATTTTGACTAAATATTGTCATCAACGAACCTTTATCATGTGACAAAAACGAGACGAGACTAGACGTAAATGTTGGTCTTGTGATGATAACTATAATTAAATATATAATGCAATATAGATGACGAATAAAAACAAGATGAAATGTGGCTTAAGAAATAAAAACATTGCTAAAATGTCTCTTAGGTTTTGTTGACAAAAATGAAATGAGACGTTATTTCATCTCTTTTAGGCACATTATTATTTTTTGCTGTAGGTGTGCTTGTGTAGTTAGGGACTGCAGACACAGGTTTACTCATCCCCCTCGCGGCATTATTTAAAACTATGCAGAGATGGCCATCCAGCCGGGGATCTTTGGACGAAAGAGAAGAGAAGACATTTGGGCAAACTTTCTGTACAATGAAGTGGAGAACAAGACCGAATGTGTGGTAGACAAAGACGGGCAGAAATGCAGTCACAAAATCGCTGGAAAAAACACTACAAATTTAAAAAGACATCTAAAAGCATTCCACAATGAAATTCAGGTAAGCCATGAACACGTTACTCTCTAAACTATTTAAGAAAGCGTAGCCTATGCTTGTTTGTTTGTATGTTTCACAAGAATCTGTTATTTTCTTCGGGATGAATAATGTCTACCCTAAGGTTATTGTAAGGTGTTGGCTAAATTTAGACATTAGCTTTACAAGTTAACACACTGCCTGTTTGCTACTTGTCTAAGGTAGGCTGTAGCTTGCTAATGCCTCTATCTACAACTCGATAGTCTCCCCTTTATCCACTATCTTATCAGAATCACATTTTTTAGATGCCTGAGTGTCCATGCGTATTCAATATTATTTCTCCAAAATGAAATATATCTAGCTCCACGACGTAATGTAACTCGGGCAACATGTTAACTTGTTCGCGTTACGTCGTGGGCTAGAGACATGGGGCGCTTTGGAGAAATAATATTACTTATGCATGGATACTTAGCGATCTTTGCAAAATCCTGTCTGATAACATGGCATTGGTGGATAAATGCTCAAACTTTGAAGGTACGAAGCATTTGGTATGAAGGGCAGTTTAGATGGTTAGCAAACAGAAAACAGGTTGTTTGTAATATTCGTCTAGAGTGATCTTGAATGCATCGCGGTGGTCTATGCTTCCAAGCTTTCATTACAACCGAGCTACTGGTTTTAGGAATGTGTCTGAGGCTCTGCATCTCGTGGCCTTGTATTTTTTAAAAATGTTAATAGCCTACTTAAAAAAAACTCCGTACACGTGTACAAGGATAGGCAGTGTTTTTGTTCTTTTTGCTGTGCTTAATCATGCAAGTCAATAACAAGCCTGAAAATGGAACAGGCAAGAAAAAAACTTGCTCTCGTGTAGCCTATCCTGTTTCACTTCTTTTAAGAGTAAAATTGAAACAGATCTGTACTACTATTTAGGTCAGGGCTTTTCAAAGTGTGGGGCACGCCTCCCCTGGGGGACGCCAGAGTTCTTCGGGGGGGGGGGGGGGCGCAATGTGAGGAAAATAAACCAGAATAAGTTACTATTGCAGACATTTAGTGAACTTCAGCTAGCCTTTACCAGAGACAAAATGGATCGATTTTTAGTACCTAAAGCTACAGTGAGTGAGGAGACAGAGTCTGGGCCAAGCAAAAAAAAACAGAGCCTCCAGGATGTTGCGATTTGCAAATTCAACCAATCCCCACGAATTCAGGGCGGTGTTGCAATTATATCCAATCACCGCAACTTTCCCACAAATTTGACCAATCGTTGGTGTCGTCTTGAGGTGACGTTGACAAACTACCTTCTGCCTTACTTCCGTGTATACGTTCAAGAGAAGCAGCATGCGTGCAGTGTTGCCAGATTGGGCGGTTTCAAGTGCATTTTGGCGGGTTTTGAACATATTTTGGACTGGAAAACGTCAGCAGTATCTGGCAACATTGCATGATGTGCGAGTCAGTGTTTATGTAGGCTTAAATTATGTTACTGAAAGTGTGTTATGTTTACAGTGAAGGACTGTGTGCACTTTATTTATTTTTTTTTACTTAATACAAGAAATTAATGGATGCCAACATTTTTGCCAAAATGGTATTTTATTTTCCATTGTTTAGGCAGCTTCAGCATCATACTGTGAGATTCTGTTCAAATTGTTTTTTTTCTTCTATGAAGCCTGAGCCATTTATTTTATTAGTTTATAATTATTGTTTAATTTAGTCTTCAAGAGAGACTGCCTGCACACAGTACTAGCATTAATAGATTTTTTTTCTTACATGAAAGCTGAGGCATTTATATTATATTTTAAGGTAACTTCATGTTGTGCTGTGAGGTTCTATGCACTTTAAATTTTGAACCAACAGGTGCATTTGGATAAGTAAAGGCTATTTTTCTGCATTTTTGTAGTCCTGGTAATCTTTTATATTGGTAAAGTTGTTTATAGGACCATTTCTCAGTGTCTTTGTTTTTTTAATCAATAGTTTTTCAGTAATAACTTAATATTTAACATATCACTCAATTTTAATCACAAAAAGAGAAAATCGCAACAATTTCTCGCAACTTTCACCTCCTCCCACAATGTAATCGCAACAAAAACCTAAAAAACACCACAACTTTCATCGCAATTTTTTGGAACCCCCCCCCGCAACATCAGACATTTTAGCCCGCAACAATCACAAAAAAGGCCTGCGGAATCCCGGGGGGACTGAAAAAAGAAGGAAGTATGACCACGATTATTTAAAGTTTGGATTTTCATGGACTGGATCTGAAGATGCTCCACTGCCACAGTGTGTTGTCTGCCAAGAGGTGCTAGCTAACGATGCTATGAGATGTTTAAAATGTGTAAAACAAGATGTTTTAAAAAGCACAGATGTTTAAAATGTGAAAAATAAAAAAATAAAAATGTGTACAACAACCATTTTTTAAAAATACGAATGGAACATTAAGTATAGCAACAACAAAAATTGTAAGGGGGGGGGGGGGGTGCTGTTGTTTATTTGCTCTCCGAGGGGGGCTGACTCTCCCACACTTTGAAAACCACTGATTTAGGTGATCAACCTATGGTCAGTGTGGAGTTAAATTAAATATGCCAAATGCTAGAACTAATTACGTTTTGTGGAAAGGATGTTGGTAAATGATTAAGAGCACTATGCATATTTTGAATGTCATGCCTTATGGTCTTGTCATGCCTATTTTTTTCTAAAACAATCATAGCTGAAAATAAACATAGCCAAATCACAACCAATAGTTAGTCATTGAGGGGAATGTCAAATAGTAAAGATTTATGCCACTTAGTACAACAGATTTTCCAGGGGCCTGCCTCTGTCCTGACATTGTATCTATTCCTGTGCTAGATTCCAGAAAGGACATCAATGAAACATGTCCAGCCCAAGAAGATTGACAAACCAACTAGTGCTCAAGATTTCTTTGCCACAAGGAGATACAGCGACAACTCTCCAGAGCAACATACCAAGGAAGAAGGGATAGCGCAGTGGATAGGCTGCACAGGATTCCCAGCACGAATTGTTGAAGATGAGGAGTTTGTCACTATGATGACAAAAATGGACAAAAAGTTCAAAGTGCCAAAAAGACATAAAATTTTAAACTTGATTGAAAAAATGTACAAAGAAGAGAAAGACAAAATCAAACAAAACCTTGCCACAGCACGCAGAATAACTATAGGGTTGGATATTTTGACCAAAAAGGGACTTACCGCATCCTTTCTGGGAGTGAGCGCCTGTTACTTCAACCCTGAGAACAACAAAGCTGAACACAAACTCCTGAACCTGAAGGAGATGGTTCATCCTCACACCACAGAGTCAATTAGTGCACTTGTAGAGGAGTCAATGGAAGAGTGGGGGCTACCCAGAGAGAAGGTCCTCACAACAATCACTGACAATGGCAGCAACATGGTGGCTTCATTCCACACACATGCAGAAGTTGCCACAACTTCTGAAGAGGACTCAGATGCAGAGCCCGACAATGCCAGTGATGACGATGAGCAGCAAGAAGGGGAGGATTACAGGTCAGTATGTGTATGAAACCATTAATTCATTCAATATTTATGTAACTAGTCATATCTTTATTAATGAATAAAAAGTAATGCTATAGAAAGTTGAAAGATTAAAAATAATGCTTTTCATTAAGTATTTGTGAAACTGGTCACGATTTAATACATATACATAAAAACTAAATAAGTTCATATGACGTTAACTATTAGAACTACTGTATTCAGTTCAATAATGTAAGGGCTAAAATGTTTAAAAAGCTTTTATAAAAAAAATATCTCCTTCTCACCCCCGGCGGGGGGGTGGTATCCATGTCATCCTCAAGCTCAGGTCCTCTACCAGAGGCCTGGGAGTTTGAGGGTTCTGCGCAGTATCTTCGATGTTCCTAGGACTGCGCTCTTCTGGACTGAGGCTTCAGATGTTGTTCCTGGGATTTGCTGGAGCCACTCTCCCAGTTTGGGGGTTACTGCCCCAAGTGCCCCCACTACCATGGGGACCACGCAACCCTTGACCTTCCACATCCGTTCCAGCTGCTCTTTCAACCCTTGATACTTCTCAAGTTTCTCATGTTCCTTCTTCCTGATGTTGGTGTCAGCTGGGATCGCCACATCTATCACCACCACCGTCTTCTGCTCTTTGTCCACCACCACTATGTCCGGTTGGTTAGCCAGGATCTGTTTGTCAGTCTGGAAGCTGAAGTCCCACAGAACCTTGGCCCTGTTGTTCTCAGCCACCTTCTGTGGTACTGTATGGCCCATTGGGACTTGGGTACTTCTATTCCATACTGGTTGCAGATGTTCCTGTATACTATCCCAGCCACTTGGTTGTGCCTCTCCATGTATGCTGATCCAGCTAGCATCTTACACCCTGCTACTATGTGCTGGACTGTTTCAGGGGCTTCTTTGCACAGTCTGCATCTTGGGTCTGATCTACTCTGGTAGATCCTGGCCTCTATGGCTCTTGTGCTTATGGCCTGTTCTTGTGCTGCCATGATTAGTGCCTCTGTGCTGTCTGTCAGTCCTGCATTATCCAGCCACTGGTAGAATTTCTTGATATCAGCCACTTCCTCTATCTGACGGTGGTACATGCCATGTAGGGGTTTGTCCCTCCAGGTTGTCTGTTCCTCCTCCTCTGCTCTCTCATCAGGGTTCTGCTGCCTGAGACATTCACTTAGCAGTTCATCCTTTGGGGCCATCTTTCTGATGTAATCTCGGATTTTCGATGTTTCATCCTGGACCATGGTCTTGATGCTCACTAGCCCTCGGCCTCCCTCTTTCCGCTTAGTGTATAGTCTCAGGGTGCTGGACTTGGGGTGGAACCCTCCATGCATGGTGAGGAGCTTTCTAGTCTTGATATCTGTGGCTTCTGTCTCCTCCTTTGGCCAGTTTATGATACCAACGGGGTATCTGATGACTGGTAGTGCATACATGTTGATGGCTTGGACCTTGTTCTTACCATTCAGCTGACTTTTCAGGACCTGCCTTACTCTCTGGAGGTATTTGACTGTGGTTGACTTCCTTGTGGCCTCTTCATGGTTTCCATTAGCCTGTGGGATGCCAAGGTACTTGTAGCTGTCTTGGATATCACCTATGTTGCCCTCTGGTAGGTCAATCCCCTCAGTCCGGATCATCTTGCCTCTCTTTGAGACCATCCGGCCACACTTGTCCAATCCAAATGACATCCCTACGTCATCACTGTAGATCCGGGTGGTGTGGATCAGTGAGTCTATTTCTCGCTCATTCCTGGCATACAGCTTGATGTCATCCATGTAGAGCAGGTGGCTGATTGTTGCCCCACTACGGAATCGGTACCCGTAGCCGCTCTTCGTGATGATCCGACTGAGGGGGTTCAGGCCTATGCAGAACAGCAGTGGTGATAGCGCATCCCCTTGGTATATGCCGCACTTGATGTTGACTTGGGCAATGGGTTTTGAGTTGGCCTCTAGGGTTGTCTTCCACATTTCCATTGAGTTCTGGATGAAGGTCCTTAGGTTCCTGTTGATCTTATACAGTTCCAGACAATCCAGTATCCATGTGTGTGGCATTGAGTCGTACAGTAGGAGCCTTCTACTTTTTTCCTCTCCGTGCGGATACCGTGCGGATTCCTGCCGTCTCCCATGTGGTTTCCATGAACCCCCCTTGTTCTATGCAAAGTCTAAACACGCCCAAACACGCTCATTCATTGCATTACATAGTGTCGCCATTAGAGGGCGCTCCTCTCACATGAAAACCAGAGCCGTGTATACACCCATTCAGGACGGGAACAATAACAAAGCCCCTAAGGTCGATTGATCCCAGGCATTCTTTCAGTGAAACTTAAACAACAGTCAGCTGTACCCTACATGAGCATTTTTTTTCTGCTGCATGGTCTACATTTCCTTGTTGTTGGTCATGTAGTCATTTACCAATTCTGGCAACATGTGGTTGAAGTAAAATTTACAAAGATGCTGAATTTGTTGGTTTGTGTAATTTGGGTGAAATGGTATGTCCATTTCCAAGTAGGGGGAGAGCCTGGACGAATGAAACACTTTTTACTTAACGGTTATTTTCAAAGATAATGAAGCAGATGAAAATTACTTTGTCATAGATCATACAACCCACATGTGTATTCTATTAGTTGCAGATGTAATTTCACACAGCCGTTAAGGTATCACGCTGATTTTAACTTTGAACGCAACATGTTGTTCGTTTCAACTGTCCCGCACTGTCGGGACAATTGAAACACGTATGCGGGACGAATGAAACATCGTGTTGTAAACAGAAACCATTCACTGTACTCTATTTTTTATGAAACAAACCTGACAGCATACTACTATACTTGTCATGGGTAAAATTGTATGTAATTTCTCAAACTATAAATGGAATACTGCCCATCACTCAGACAATGTATATCACATCTTGGCCGACCCAGCTTTGACCCAATACAAAATGTGTGCATTTCACTGTTGTGCCTTCAGTAGACTGCTGTATTGAACAGACTGTTGAGACCGGCCCTTTTCACACCTAAAAGCACTGCTTGTTAACGTGTTCGCCATCCAAGCTGGACCACTGACACACCCCATCACACCCCCACCCCCCTCCCTGTCAATATAATATGACTGCACTTAGATCCAGTACAACAAAAATATGACGAGCATCAGCAGAGAGAGTTCCCAACAGATTCGTGCAATGAGGCGAGAAGGAAAGTCCACACAAGAAATAAGAAAAAGTTTGGCATGCCGTGGAATTAAGGTTACAATGCAAGCTGTGAGATATCACTACAAAGAGAGGCCACCCCGTCAGTCTGGTCCAAGGAAATTGCATACGTAAGTATCCAACCTGTGAAACGGCTTAAGAAGGCCACTTATAGCCTACCATTAGACTTTCCAACCTAACGTGTTTCATTTTATTTTCACAGCAATGTCCTCTCTGCAATCGACGAGATGACTAAAGCCAACACTGAAATGAATGCCCTGGCTGTTCAACAAAGAATCAAGGCCGATTTTGGTATTGAACTGAGCTTAACAAGCATACGCCGCGCTCGCAGACGAATGGGTTGGAAATTTTCCTCCACCCGTTTCTGTCCAATGCTGAAGGAACGCAACAAAGAGGCAAGGTTGCGACAAGCTTCTGAGTGGAAGGAGGAGGGGGAGTTGTTTGACAATGTGCTATTCACTGACGAAACAACAGTCGCATTGGAACACTTTGCAAGACAAAGTTTCCATAAAAAGGGACACTTCGTCTCAAAGCCACGACCAAAACACCCACTGAAGCTGCATGCATGGGGAATGATTTCCCGATATGGAGCAGGTCCCCTTGTCATTTTTGAGGGAATAATGGACAGAGAATATTTTGAGGAGACCATCATAAAAGAATTTGCAGCACCATACATCAGGGAATATTTTGGGACTGATCACCGCTTTTTCCAGGACAATGACCCAAAGCACACCGCAGCTGCGGCTTACTTAGCATCAGAGGGCATCAACTGGGTTAAAACTCCAGCAGAATCACCAGACTTGAATCCAATCGAACTGGTTTGGCACGCCATGAAGGACTATATCCGCAAAGATGCAAAGCCAGGTACAAAGCAGGAGCTTATCAAAGCCATGCAAGTGTTCTGGAACACAAAAGTGACCGTGGATTTCTGCAACAGACTTATATCAGGTTTATCAAATGTAATCAATCTGGTTATTAGCAACAAAGGAGGGTATAGTGGGAAATGATACCTTGTCTTCAAATAGCGTACTCAGTTGAAATTTGTGATTTGTGATTTAAGATTTGTGATTACATGTGCACCTTTTTAATAAAAAAAGGCACGAACGTCTCTATTCTTGTTTTTAACTGTATGCCTATGTTGTAACATCGTTGTGCAGTCATGGAATAGTGCTGACCGGTGAGCGGTCTGCGTTGTTTATTTCACTGTGTATTTTCAACCTAATGCCTCACTGCCGCCATGGTTCCCTACGAAAAAAACAAGACCACTTATGCCGATAGAGTTATTGAGTCTCTTACTTAATCAATTACATAATTACATAAATCTGACTCCAAACTGACACTTATGGCCCTTTTCCACTACCCTTTTTCAGCTCACTTCAGCCCGACACGGCTCACGTTTCGACTACCTTAGAACAGCCCGACTCAGCTCGCTTCAGCCCTGCTTAGCACCCAAAACTCGCACGGTTTTGGAGTGGGGCTGAAGCGAGCCAAACCGAGCTGAGTGAGGCTGGGGGCGTGAGCAGACACTCCCCTGTGCACTGATTGGTGAGGAGGAGTGTCCTCACATGCCCACACACGCCCCGCGAGCACACTGGGATCTGTAAACACCGCAAACCCGGAAGAAGAATAATTACGAATTACGAGAATTTCTGAAGCCTTATGCGCCTCGCCTCATCTATACGCTCTTGCCAGTATCTGTTGGCGTTGTCGGTGACAACAAGACACAGCACCAAGACCAGCAACACTAACGACTCCATGTCCTCCATGTTTATTGTTTACTATCCGGGTCGTGAGACTACCGCTTAAAAGATCACTGATGTCACTGTTTGCGCCGCTTAACGACATCACGTGACGTCCACCCACTTTCGCCAACTCCACCCAATGTGTCCACCCACTTCCAGCCAGCACGGTTCAGCGCGGTTGTAGTCGAAATGCAACTTCAATAGCCCCGCTCAGCTCAACTCAGCCCAACTCAGCACGGCACGGCTCAGCCCGACTCAGCCGCGTTTGTAGTGGAAAAGCGGCAAAACTGACGTGGCAACTGGCCCCCCATGTCCCCCCCCCCAATTAGGAGAGGCTTTCAGATGTAAATGTCAGTGCTCTGAGCTAAACAAATGCAAATCTGGGGAACAGTTTTACTAGTCTTTTAGAAATGTGTCGCGTTCAACAGTTGTGTTGTGTTGAACGCAACACATTTCTAAAATACAGAACGAACGTGAATTTTTCAAATTATGAGGCATGAGCGACGAACATGAAGATGAATGAAACATGAACGAAACGTTCATGTTGATTCGAGTGTAATTAGTGCCTGAAATTAGTTTCTGACTGATTCAGGGGCGTGTCGTAATGGTAGCCAGGGGAATCCTGGCTTACTCAAAAATTTAAAATTACAATAACAAACAAACATATTCAATGATCAAATACGTCAAGTAGGCCTACGTTATAGAAATATAGAAAATATACGCAACATTGCTTGCATTACGACTGCACATATTCACTTCTCTAAACATTTAATTCATTTCTCATGCCTTTTTCACTGAAAACATGATAAAGTAATGGACTGTAATTAATATTTGGCTCTACTACCTTGCATTCCGGGGTAACAAAGACTGTGCAGATCAGGATATCCAGATCCAGATATATTTTTTACTGCTTTGCTTTGATTATGAAGACATACAGTTTTTCACCTTGATGCGGTTTTTCACCTCCACCACCATACGACAACATTTTGAACCCATCCACTCTTGAAAAAAGATAGTTATCCATATTTGTGTAGGCGTTATACTGCCCTTTGGCATAACTACCTGCACTGGTGTTATTTCATCAGCTATGTTCCTAATGTCTTAGACTACAGGCTTTTATTATGAACGACAGTAGAAAGGTGTTTTCATTTGTGCATTTTATTAGCTAGTGCAAACTTGACAACAAAATTGGAATGGGAAAAAGGTATAAAAATGGTTGATGTCACTGGGGGGACATGTGCACAAAAGCACTTTTCGTTTTAACAAGACAAGTACTGTAGCCTAAAAAAACAAGATGTCAGTGGCCAATTCGTTCTGCCTCAGGGTCTACTTTTCGGGGGCTTCGCAGTCTTTCGTTGATCCGGTTTCGGATTTTGACCCAGTTGTCCGGAGACAAATCAGGAAAACTTTCTGTGGTTAATTGATGCACTTTTTTCTTTAGATTGTGCGGCAAGGTGGCCTTGCCTTGTGATCCACTCCAATTAACCATTTTCCCCCACCGCTGATACTCTTCGAATGGCGTCAGAGCCATGAACACATTCGCGGCATAAATGTCTGGCCTGTGCTGGCCTCTTTGTTGGCTCTGCCTGAACAGGTAATCGTCTCGCTCAGCAGAGAGGACCCTGAGCTCAATGTCCGGCAGGGGAGTTCCAGCCGGGACCCTGGGTCCAAGGGTGGGTGGGGTGGCGTTGAAAGACAATTGCCGTCTAGCACTAGCAGTTGCGTGCAGTGCTGGTGGTTGTGCTGGTGTGGCCTGGTGAGCTGTGGGCTGCGCTGCCGTGGCCTGGTGAGCTGTGAGCTGCGCTGCCGCAGGTGGGGGGTTAACCAGCCGCTGCAGAAGTTCCTCCACCTTCTTGAAGCGTTCCTCTGCCTTTGCACGGTCCTCCACTGCCTTGTTAAGACATTCCTCCACAGCCTTTCTAAACTGCTTCTCCACCTCCAATTCTCTCGACACTGTCTTCAAGCAGTTGTCCATGTCATCTAGCCGCTTTTTCATAATCCTAATCTCTTCCTTGTAAAGTCCAGAGCAGTCTGTTCTGCTGCTGGCTGTTGCCACTGTCACAGCCTAAATGAAAATGATAGATGTGAGTCACAATTCATAAACATTAAAAGATAGGCCTATAAATTATATGCACAATGGCTTCATTAGGGTCATTTATTTGGATGGTCTTAACTCAGACAACTTACCGATTTCTTCCTTACAAGGCGCACTTTGGATTTTGCAGGAGTGCCAGCTGGCCTACCAGACCCCCGTTTTTGGCAGCGTGTTGCAAGGGCTGTGCTGTCTAGAAGAAGCAAAGCAATATTTAGTTAGTAGCATAGGCTACTGGAGTCCTGGATGTCCTAAACTGGATGTTTTTTTTTTAACTAGAAACTAGAATTTTTTTGCAGTGCATAGAAAGTTACGCACATGAACTTACTTTGGATACAAGACGTTTTGGTCTGTCGACAGTCCGTGCCATGTAGAACTCAGCAGTCTCCATTGTCACCAAAGAAATTTGTTGTCCTATACCAAAATGCTGAAATAAATCAAATGGGCAACATCTTGCTATTTATCACAAATGGACAGGTTTTGTGGGAGGTCCAGCTTGAGGTGAGAATGGTCTGGAATGTGAACATTTAGTGGGGGATTCCAGCCTAACGAGCTGTATGCATTACAAAAGGCGAGCTGAATTCAAGAACACGTCCTCAACAAAGAAAACAAATTTTAAAACGATACATGAAAATGGGATTCCTGATGAGCTTTATGCCTTACAAAAGGTGCTGAATTCAAGAACATGTCTTTTAACAATGAATGTGTAAACAGCTAAATCAATTTTTAGAAAGATACATGAAAATGGGATTCAATACCATGAGTTAATCTGTAGGCAAGTCGAGAATCTTCACAGAGGGGGTATATTGCTTACGCCTATCAGAATCAATGTAACACGCCCAATAATCACAGAATAAAGGTTGTGTATGTATGTTGTATGTAGGTTGTATGTTTCATATATATCAGGAAAAGTAGTTATATGTTTAAATGCCCAGTCAATATGAAACAAATCTTACCTCAAAGTGTTTTTTTCCATGGCGATTTTCCGCTGCATATCAAAGACGTGTACTTCTGGACGTGACAGACTTCCCTGTTGTTTTTTTTATCAAGTAGCGAATAGCATGGGAGCAGGCAATGTACCAGCATTTTTTGCTAAATCTAATCCCTCTCTCCTTGGTCTACTTGTTTTTTTTTTTTTTTGGTCTTTTTTTGGCTCTCCCCATGTAGGCTATAGTTGTGAAAGTGTTCACTCATCTTTATTCAGTTGTTGCTAAATCTAATCCCCCTCTCCTTGGTCTACTTTTTTTTTTGTCTAAACAGTTAGGGATCTATGGCAGCAATTGTAATATTTCCTTTGTGTAGCACACTAGCTCTATTGAGGTATTTCACTCACGTGACCAAGTCATGTGACGCTGCCATTTTGGACGGCACGGCTCGAATCAGTTTGAATGCGAGGAAGGCGACAAACGAAAAACATAAAAGAAAAAGGAGTGAGATGCAGAAAACACCTTCACTATCCAGCGACGTAGGGCATTTACAGGGCGAGCAGAGGGAGAGGTAATTGCAAAAATTGAGGTTAGCAGGCTTGGAGAATGACGTTTACCTGCTTCCACCAGGATTGTTCACTGACAGCTAAGATTTGTTCACATTTTCATTTACTTTCGGTCCTCAGGATAAACAAAATGTTATTAAATGTCATTGAAATAACTTCTTAGTCTGTTGAGACATGGCCCGTTATAAGTTTTTCCTTTACTGTATTTACTAGTTTACTGAGCGCGCTCCGGGGCGGGCTGGCTGGCTGGCTAGCTAGCGCTCCGGGGCCGGCTGGCTAGCGCTTCGGAGCCGGCTGGCTGGCTAGCTAGTGCTCCGGGGCCGGCTGGCTGGCTGGCTGGCTAGCTAGCGCTCCGGGGCGGGCTGGCTGGCTGGCTAGCGCTCCGGGGCCAGCTGGCTGGCTAGCGCTCCGGGGCCGGCTGGCTAGCTGGCTAGCGCTCCGGGGCCGGCTGGCTAGCTGGCTAGCGCTCCGGGGCCGGCTGGCTAGCTGGCTAGCGCTCCGGGGCCGGCTGGCTAGCTGGCTAGCGCTCCGGGGCCGGCTGGCTAGCTGGCTAGCGCTCCGGGGCCGGCTGGCTAGCGCTCCGGGTCCGGCTGGCCGGCTAGCTAGCGCTCCGGGTCCGGCTGGCTAGCGCTCCGGGGCCGGCTGGCTGGCTAGCCGGCTAGCGCTCCGGGGCCGGCTGGCTGGCTAGCTAGCTAGCGCTCCGGGGCCGGCTAGCTAGCGCTCCGGGGCCGGCTGGCTGGCGCTCCGGGGCCGGCTGGCTGGCGCTCCGGGGCCGGCTGGCTGGCTAGCTAGCTAGTGCTCCGGGGCTGGCTGGCTCAGTAAACTAGTAAATCCAGTAAAGGAAAAACTTGAGACTGAAAGGTTTTAACAGTCATCCAAATGACTGAACGTAAACATTGCTACAGTAACATACCAGCTACTGTTGTTGACATTAGCTAGCTTGCCGTCCAAAATGGCGGACACTGGGGTGTCACGTGACCCTGTGACGTCAGGTGAAATACCTCAATACAACAGTCTGCAACCGTCTGGGTACTGAGGAGACAAGTTTCTCAAATTTAGAAATAGGAATGCTGTCCCATTCTTGTCTAATACAATGTGTCTCGCTGGGAAGGGCTGATTTTCGGCTGCGTCGCAGGAAACTAACATGCCTGAAAAATCAGCTCTTCCAAGTCAAAGAAAAGGAGACGTCCGGTTTTCACCACTGCAGTAGGATTACGCCGTTATATTAAGCCTTCCTGATCGGTCTTCCTTCCTCACCCACCAATAAAAACACAGGAGATTCGAGATCACATGCTTTCTGTTTATTTTTTCCATCATTAAAATATGATGTCCATCGTTGAATCACTTCCTGTAGGAGATAAAAACTGTAGCCTAAGCATGTAAATGCAAATAACTATTGGCATGAAAGCGTGTCTATTGCACAGTTTTGCAACTTCATCTCCCGGGAATAGCCCCGGATCTCTCGGCCGTCATTTGAAAAAAAAAAAAGCGAATATTATATTTGCTTGTACACAAGACTTTGAGCAGTGGCTGTGGCCACAACGCTCTGGCCAGGACAGCAATAATGCAACTTCGTAACCAGCGAAGACCGCAGATTCTGGTGTGCTCATGGCCACCTTCTGAATAATTTGTCACAAAATGTTACAAAGTTAAAATCGGTATTCTTGACGCTCAATGCGGAATGGTTTCACATTATATATAGATTTGGAATGACATCAACCAGTGAGCGCGTAATGTTTCGCTCATTCCAGGTTAGTGAAAAGCAGTCGCGTTGCGGACTTTAGTGGTCTTGCTGCTGTCTCGTCAGCCAGCTACAATACGCACTTCACTTTCCCAGGACACCCTGCTGCACCCTGTGCTAAGAAACAGACCAATTGTGCTGTAGATTATTATGATGTTACCAGTAGCAAGCTATGATTTTTGAGATTGTTTGAGATAAAGATTTTTTAAAGATGAAAACAGAAACATAGCCAGTGCAAGCGCTGAGCCCCAGCAGGAGCCAGCTGCAGCTATTTACTGTTACTTATCTTGTTCTTGCATTAATCAGAATATGCACAGCTGCGTCTGTGCAGCTCCCCTCCCCTCTCTCCGTTTGCTTATGGAGAAGTGCTTCTAAATTGCCAGCTTAGCTCGGAGCAAACTTCGTGTGACATAATGACAAAATCAATCCGCATTTAATAAAATGAAATAACTGGTGAATATAATGGGAATGCGCAAACAGAAAAGGGAAGTAAGAACACATTATTTTATCGTTGTACTCCACATGTGCGCAGCGCCAGATGTAGGCAAACAGTCGCCAATAAAATGAGCAACAGCTCAAATAACCCGATGTTGATACATTGCCCAACACAAAGGGAAAGTCATGCCAGTTTTGTAGGAAACCTGGAACATGTTGAAGTGGATGTTTTGAGAAGTGTTTATGTTTGTATTGTTTTCCCCACGCGATGCCTGAATAATCCACGTCAACTGTCTGTCTGTTATAACAAATGAATGACAGACATTACAAGGCCGTACAGCTAACTAATATTGCATAGTTAATCATCGGGACTCAGTGTAAACAAATCAGCATTATTGAACAAACGAATAACAACCCAGATATACCACCAACGTTTAGAGCAATGCGCCGTATTGGCGTAATATCGCCTCAGCTCAAGTCAGGTTTTGGACATGGTAAGTGAGAAAACTGCACTTCTTTCAACGGGACTTAAACTCTGGTTTATTGCCATCCTCTTCAGAAATGTTGATCTGGCTTGTCAATGCAACTTCACAAATCACTGCTCCTCCCCGTGGAAAAAAATGGTATTGCAGCTGTGTTTTTTAAGGGGCGTTGCCAGTCCAGGCTTCATCAACACGTCATGTGTGGGGGATTACGACACGGAAACAGGCAAACAAATGAATGGCTTCTACTGTAGGCTTTCTTGTAGTCAATCCAGGCAGTGCACAGGTTGGTCTGTCTCTTCTTACAGTCTCGGGCGACTGTTCTATCGACCAGTAGCTGGTGCTTGGCTCCTCTGGTGTTACTGCCAATTCCTTTCTGTGCCTCGTTCATGTATTGAGCCACATGCTTACTCATTTTTGCCGCAATGATGCCTGACAGGGCCTTCCATGTTGTGCAGAGACAGGTAATTGGCTGGTAGTTGGATGGGATGGGTCCCTTCTGGGGGTCCTTCATGATTAGGACTGTCCTGCCTTGGGTTAGCCATTCTGGGTGGGTCCCATCCCTCAGCAGCTGGTTCATCTGTGCTGCTAGGTGTTCATGGAGTGCAGTTAGCTATGGATCATATCAGGGCCTGGTGCTGTCCAGCTCTTCATCTTTGACACTCTTTCTTGGACGTCTGCCATTGCGATGGTTACTGGTTCTTGTTCTGGGAGGTTGCTGTGGTCAGCTGTTAGGTTGGGCACATTTGGGCATCGGTGTTGTGTGATGCCTTTCTTTCCCATATGTCTTTCCAGTATTCCACCTCAGCTCTTAGTGGGTCTGACCGGTTGTTGTTCCCCTGCCACTGAGAGTACACCTTGGCTGGTTCAGTGGAGAACAGCTTGTTTATTCTCCTGGCCTCTCCCTCCTTGGTGTATCTCTTCAACCGGGTGGCCAGAGCTGTTAGTTGCTGTTTGGCAGTTTCGAGTGCCTCTGGTATGGAGAGTGAGTTGTACTTCCTGGGTGCCCCTTTATTCACCATGTTCCCTTTCTGTAGTTCAGCTAGCTGGCTAACTTCTCTCCATGCTGCCTTTATCTTGGCCTTATCTCTTCCATGGTGGATACTGTTTGTTATGTCCCGAGCCCACCTTGTGTCCAAGCATCTCCATGATTACTGTTGCTGTACTGTGTATCAGCTTGTTGGTCTCAGTGATGGTTCTTGTGAAGATTGTCTTCAGAACAGCATTCACATCTACTAGTAGATCTTCTGAAGGTACTTGGCAACTCAGCTTCGGTATTCGTCGGGGGCTCCAGGTTTCCAATTGGGTCACGATCTTCCTTCTCAGGTCAGCAGCTCTTGTGTTGAGGCTGTTAGCTGTTGGGGCTTGGTACCCAATCTCTGGTTGTGGGGATGATGATGACATCTCCCCGCTGACCTGTCTTCCTGGCTCCCCCTTGCCATAGCATCGTTGTTGTATTGCATTAATCTCTAGTTGTGATAGTAGATTTTGATTACGGATGTTGGAACACTGGGCTAATAGCTGTTTCTTTGTTTCGAAGTATCCAATGGTCCCACATTCGCTGCATGTATCCCCTCTCTCTGGGATTGCTTGTATAGTAGCATTCCAGCAAATCTGTATTTTCTGTCCTCGTCCATCGATGTCTTGTTCCAGTAGCCCATTTCTCATCAGTTTGCCCTGGTTCCCTAGCAACTGATGCAGACCTTGTTGACCCGGGCGACGTCTGAGCCGGTATGACTCTATCAGTTATGTCTTCACTCATTCCTGAGGTAGGCTGATATATCATGAGGGGTCTTGCCTAAGGACCCTTACTGGATGATGTTTTGCCCCGACCAGGATTCGAACCCCGATCTCCCGCATCGTAGTCAGTGAGCATTATCACTGTACTATCCAGCTGATATATATATATATATATATATATTTCCATGTAGATATGATTATGGAGCCATAGAGAGGACCTCGTGTGTAGTTCACACGATTCAGCTGGTTGTGAACATGGTCCAGAAGGAACCCCCAATCTGAAGGCAGTTGGAGAAAGTGAGACACTTGCTGAACAAGTTCAGGAAGTCCTCTGTCGCCACAGAGCGACTGCTGCAGAAGTGTGCACTCGTTCTGATAAAAGATTGTCCCACCAGGTGGTCAAGTTGCTTTGCTATGATTTCACGCTGCCTTGAAGTCAAGGAACATGTTTCAGCTGTGGCTGAGTCCATGGGCTGGGACAGCCTGCAGCCCAGTGAGTGGCAGAAGATTGGGATGCTGAGAGACCTCCTTCTTCCATTTGCGGAGCACACCAAGTCACTTGAAAGTGATACTCAATCACTTTCCCTTGTAGTACCAGCACTCATGGATCTCAAAAACCACCTGTCAGAGTTCTTGCTTGATCATGGAAGAACCTACAAAGATGCTGCTACTCTGGCTCATAAGATGCTTTCTAGCATGGACAGGCGCTTTAGTGTGTTTCTTGACATAGCAGCTGACAACTTCTCACCACTTCCTGCTGCAGCTTGCCTTGCGGACCCTTGTGTAGCTGAAACCCTTCTGGAAAATGATGACAATGAAGTACAGAATCTTGTCAGAAAGGCAGAGGACTATATAGCTCATCTTGTGCCACAGAGACTGCAAGTCCAAGAAGAGCAGTTGACCGATGATGAGCAAGATACCAATGAGAGTGCAGAGGCACCAGGGGCAACCCCTGCAAAACGGCGCAGATTTAAGTTCTTCAGTGCCAGTCGTCCATTGAGGCCCAAGACAGCCAAGACAACAAATATTAGACAGGAGATTTTGAAATATAAAGAGGGACTGTCCGAGTTCCACTATGCTGCTGAAGATGTGAGTGATCCCACCCAGGCGTGACGTAGTCAATGCTGAAGTTGGCTGGGAGTTGTAGTTCTTAGACACAAAATGGCGCATGATCCCTACACCAGTTACACTAAAGACCCTCTCTGTAAATGCCTGAGAGGCTGGCATCGCCAGGAGGTCCAAGGCCAGAGGTTTCAGTGTTGGAACTGAAGTAGAACACTGAGTTAACCAATACTCGATGCCAGATTCCTCACCCTCAGCACTAGTAGCAGCAGCATAGTGGAACTCGGACAGTCCCTCTTTATATTTCAAAATCTCCTGTCTAATATTTGTTGTCTTGGCTGTCTTGGGCCTCAATGGACGACTGGCACTGAAGAACTTAAATCTCTGCACTCTCATTGGTATCTTGCTCATCATCGGTCAACTGCTCTTCTTGGACTTGCAGTCTCTGTGGCACAAGATGAGCTATGTAGTCCTCTGCCTTTCTGACAAGATTCTGTACTTCATTGTCATCATTTTCCAGAAGGGTTTCAGCTACACAAGGGTCCGCAAGGCAAGCTGCAGCAGGAAGTGGTGAGAAGTTGTCAGCTGCTATGTCAAGAAACACACTAAAGCGCCTGTCCATGCTAGAAAGCATCTTATGAGCCAGAGTAGCAGCATCTTTGTAGGTTCTTCCATGATCAAGCAAGAACTCTGACAGGTGGTTTTTGAGATCCATGAGTGCTGGTACAACAAGGGAAAGTGATTGAGTATCACTTTCAAGTGACTTGGTGTGCTCCGCAAATGGAAGGAGGTCTCTCAGCATCCCAATCTTCTGCCACTCACTGGGCTGCAGGCTGTCCCAGCCCATGGACTCAGCCACAGCTGAAACATGTTCCTTGACTTCAAGGCAGCGTGAAATCATAGCAAAGCAACTTGACCACCTGGTGGGACAATCTTTTATCAGAACGAGTGCACACTTCTGCAGCAGTCGCTCTGTGGCGACAGAGGACTTCCTGAACTTGTTCAGCAAGTGTCTCACTTTCTCCAACTGCCTTCAGATTGGGGGTTCCTTCTGGACCATGTTCACAACCAGCTGAATCGTGTGAACTACACACGAGGTCCTCTCTATGGCTCCATAATCATATCTACATGGAAAAATATATATATATATCAGCTGGATAGTACAGTGATAATGCTCACTGACTACGATGCGGGAGATCGGGGTTTGAATCCTGGTCGGGGCAAAACATCATCCAGTAAGGGTCCTTAGGCAAGACCCCTCATGATATATCAGCCTACCTCAGGAATGAGTGAAGACATAACTGATAGAGTCATACCGGCTCAGACGTCACCCGGGTCAACAAGGTCTGCATCAGTTGCTAGGGAACCAGGGCAAACTGATGAGAAATGGGCTACTGGAACAAGACATCGATGGACGAGGACAGAAAATACAGATTTGCTGGAATGCTACTATACAAGCAATCCCAGAGAGAGGGGATACATGCAGCGAATGTGGGACCATTGGATACTTCGAAACAAAGAAACAACTATTAGCCCAGTGTTCCAACATCCGTAATCAAAATCTACTATCACAACTAGAGATTAATGCAATACAACAACGATGCTATGGCAAGGGGGAGCCAGGAAGACAGGTCAGCGGGAGATGTCATCATCATCCCCACAACCAGAGATTGGGTACCAAGCCCCAACAGCTAACAGCCTCAACACAAGAGCTGCTGACCTGAGAAGGAAGATCGTGACCCAATTGGAAACCTGGAGCCCCCGACGAATACCGAAGCTGAGTTGCCAAGTACCTTCAGAAGATCTACTAGTAGATGTGAATGCTGTTCTGAAGACAATCTCCACAAGAACCATCACTGAGACCAACAAGCTGATACACAGTACAGCAACAGTAATCATGGAGATGCTTGGACACAAGGTGGGCTCGGGACATAACAAACAGTATCCACCATGGAAGAGACGATTAGAGGCCAAGATAAAGGCAGCACAGAGAGAAGTTAGCCAGCTAGCTGAACTACAGAAAGGGAACATGGTGAATAAAGGGGCACCCAGGAAGTACAACTCACTCTCCATACCAGAGGCACTCGAAACTGCCAAACAGTGACTAACAGCTCTGGCCACCCGGTTAAAGAGATACACCAAGGAGGGAGAGGCCAGGAGAATAAACAAGCTGTTCTCCACTGAACCAGCCAAGGTGTACTCTCAGTGGCAGGGGAACAACAACCGGTCAGACCCACCAAGAGCTGAGGTGGAAAAATACTGAAGAGACATATGGGAAAGAAAGGCATCACACAACACCGATGCCCAATGGTTAGTGGACCTAAGAGCTGACCACAGCAACCTCCCAGAACAAGAACCAGTAACCATCTCAATGGCAGACGTCCAAGAAAGAGTGTCAAAGATGAAGAGCTGGACAGCACCAGGCCCTGATATGATCACGTACTGGCTGAAGAAGCTAACTGCACTCCATGAACACCTAGCAGCACAGATGAACCAGCTGCTGAGGGATGGGACCCACCCAGAATGGCTAACCCAAGGCAGGACAGTCCTAATCATGAAGGACCCCCAGAAGGGACCCATCCCATCCAACTACCGGCCAATTACCTGTCTCTGCACAACATGAAAGGCCCTTTCAGGCATCATTGCGGCAAAAATGAGTAAGCATGTGGCTCAATACATGAGCGAGGCACAGAAAGGGATTGGCAGTAACACCAGAGGAGCCAAGCACCAGCTACTGGTCGATAGAACAGTTGCCCGAGACTGTAAGAAGAGACAGACCAACCTGTGCACTGCCTGGATTGACGACAAGAAAGCCTACGACTCAATGCCACACACATGGATACTGGAATGTCTGGAACTGTATAAGATCAACAGGAACCTAAGGACCTTCATCCAGAACTCAATGGAAATGTGGAAGACAACCCTAGAGGCCAACTCAAAACCCATTGCCCAAGTCAACATCAAGTGCGGCATATACCAAGGAGATGCACTATCACCACTGCTGTTCTGCATAGGCCTGAACCCCCTCAGTCGGATCATCACGAAGAGCGGCTACGGGTACCGATTTCGTAGTGGGGCAACAATCAGCCACCTGCTCTACATGGATGACATCAAGCTGTATGCCAGGAATGAGCGAGAAATAGACTCGCTGATCCACACCACCCGGATCTACAGCGATGACATAGGGATGTCATTCGGATTGGACAAGTGTGCCGGATGGTCTCAAAGAGAGGCAAGATGATCTGGACTGAGGGGATTGACCTACCAGAGGGCAACATAGGTGATATCCAAGACAGCTACAAGTACCTTGGCATCCCACAGGCTAATGGAAACCATGAAGAAGCCACAAGAAAGTCAACCACAGCCAAATACCTCCAGAGAGTAAGGCAGGTCCTGAAAAGTCAGCTGAATGGTAAGAACAAGGTCCGAGCCATCAACATGTATGCACTACCAGTCATCAGATACCCCGCTGGTATCATAAACTGGCCAAAGGAGGAGACAGAAGCCACAGATATCAAGACTAGAAAGCTCCTCACCATGCATGGAGGGTTCCACCCCAAGTCCAGCACCCTGAGACTATACACTAAGCGGAAAGAGGGAGGCCGAGGGCTAGTGAGCATCAAGACCATGGTCCAGGATGAAACATCGAAAATCCGAGAATACATCAGAAAGATGGCCCCAAAGGATGAACTGCTAAGTGAATGTCTCAGGCAGCAGAACCCTGATGAGAGTGCAGAGGAGGAGGAACAGACAACCTGGAGAGACAAACCCCTACATGGCATGTACCACCGTCAGATAGAGGAAGTGACTGATATCAAGAAATCCTACCAGTGGCTGGATAATGCAGGACTGACAGACAGCACAGAGGCACTAATCATGGCAGCACAAGAACAGGCCATAAGCACAAGAGCCATAGAGGCCAGGATCTACCAGAGTAGATCAGACCCAAGATGCAGACTGTGCAAAGAAGCCCCTGAAACAGTCCAGCACATAGTAGCAGGGTGTAAGATGCTAGCTGGATCAGCATACATGGAGAGGCACAACCAAGTGGCTGGGATAGTATACAGGAACATCTGCAACCAGTATGGAATTAAAGTACCCAAGTCCCAATGGGCCATACAGTACCACAGAAGGTGGCTGAGAACAACAGGGCCAAGGTTCTGTGGGACTTCAGCTTCCAGACTGACAAACAGATCCTGGCTAACCAACCGGACATAGTGGTGGTGGACAAAGAGCAGAAGAGGGTGGTGGTGATAGATGTGGCGATCCCAGCTGACGCCAACATCAGGAAGAAGGAACATGAGAAACTTGAGAAGTATCAAGGGTTGAAAGAGCAGCTGGAACAGATGTGGAAGGTCAAGGGTTGCGTGGTCCCCGTGGTAGTGGGGGCACTTGGGGCAGTAACCCCCAAACTGGGAGAGTGGCTCCAGCAAATCCCAGGAACAACATCTGAAGCCTCAGTCCAGAAGAGTGCAGTCCTAGGAACATCGAAGATACTGCGCAGAACCCTCAAACTCCCAGGCCTCTGGTAGAGGACCCGAGCTTGAGGATGACATGGATACCACCCCCCACCCCCGCCGGGGGTGAGAAGGAAATTATTATTATATACCACGGATGACCGTTTGAATGTATTTTAATTGTTAACTTTAGCTTTTAACACACGTGGCCTACTAGGCCTGAAGAAGCATATGCTAGCCAGCATCTCTTTGTCTGGTTAGTCACAGAGCTAACCACGTAGCTACACATAGGGCAGCTAGCATTCCTGTATCTGATTAGCCACAAAGCTAATTCTTTTACACGCACACACATCACACACACACACACACACACACACACACACACACACACACACACACACTGTTTACAGAAGATTCAATTCTGCTGCTATTAAATTGTTCAATATTATTTTTTCCTTTTCTTTTTATTAATTTTATTATCTCTGTTATAATAAACTCCATTATTATTGAAATTGTGTGTGGTGTCTATCTACTGTTTCGATACTTTGAAGTTGCCCAATCTCCCAAAGAATTCAAAAAGGTGCAGATGATTTAATGATCAATTTAGTGATCAATAATAATTTGGAAGATACCATTTTAGCTGTTTGGTAATTTATTATTATTAAGTACCAGGATTAATGGTATGATTCATTTGAATGATTCACTTCAAACGATTCAATGAGACTGATTTCATGTAATTATTAAAGATTGATCACTTATCCCATCCTAAATACACAAAATCATTAATTACACCTACATAATTGGTGCCCCGTGTGAGGCGATTGGTTTGTCGACTTCTTGAGTATTGTTGCAGCAGATAAACTACCAGTTGATTCAGCAACTGCTAAGGTATATCCCCAGGTGTGTTAAAACGGTTAACAGGAGTGTGATAACCATATGTGACCCCTCACCAAATCCAGGGACACGTGTCGGCCGAAACGAATCCGAGATAATCGCAAAAGAAGCATTTTTTTTTCAAAATTTGTGATTTTTGTTTTTTTCCATCATGTGCAAGTTGAGATCTTGAAGAATGCAATCAGTATTTCAGATAATAGATTGATTTGTTGGAAAAGCATACATTTTTTGTTGCAAATTGTCTCGTTTTTGTCAGGACTTTAGCCTGCTGGGGGGTGTGGGTAAATTACCATATGGGCCATTCACATGATGATTTAAGTCTTTTTTTTTTTCGCGAATCAGCTGCATGATGCGAGTTGAGCTCGTGGCTACTTAACCTGCATACAGGCATGTAATTTCACTATGGAATGAGCAAGCTAAACAGAGTGCAGAGGAGCTGACACACGGTATTTACATCAGAGATAACCATTTCTAGCAAAAAAAAACACAACCTCATTTTCCAGATTGAATGGAATACTTGAATGATCGGATGATACACGGACCGTTCTAGGATTACATTCCATCGGAGGCATTGGTGTGTGCAAGGCGCCGTTTCTCTTTCTGATGGGGTAAGTTTATTAATCTAAGGCTGTGTGGTTATTTTTGCATGTAACGGAGAGTGTTGTGGTTTGGTTAAGCCTAGGTCACAACCGGACGTATGATTTTTTGGCCGTGCGATCTTTGGCGTTTCCCAAATCGCTGCGTTTTTTTTTTTTTTCACGGAGAAAGATGCGCATTGGCCATAAGTTTGTCTTGCAACCTGAAAAAAACGCAAGCGCCCGTAGAGTTTGTTTGACATGACAAAGAACCTCTGCGGCCAGTCTGTGTCTCGAAAATCAGCGCATCACACGTGCGCTCTCGTGCGTTTCATGTGCGCTCTCATGCGTTTCTTGCGTTGTATGTAGACCGGCCGTAGGAGCACGTACTGTACGGCTGGTTGTGACCGAGGCTTTACATGAAACTAGTGTTGTGTTAGTTGTGTCATCATTGTGCTATCTTTCTTTCTTACGGTGTGAGTAATTTTTCAACCACAAAATGTTAAAGTATACTTTAGGACTTATTTTTGTACTTCATAATTGTGTTGGGCATACTTTGCATGGAAGGAAAATTGACGTGGTGATCTTTGTTTACATGAAAGTAGTATCGTGCTAGCTAGTAGGGGGTAGAGCTTTCCTTAATGTCATGCAAATGAGCACCATTATGTGCCCGCCCTACACCCAGAGTAGCTGAGATGGAAAACTTTGAGGGCAATTTTCTCCCTTTTCTGTTTTAAGAAGTATACACTTTCAAAAGGCCACACATTCTTCAAATATTGTCATATCTCCACATGGAAGGCATCATTGGAAAGCTTAGAAACTGTACTTTCTGAATCTGTCAATAACTCAAAATTCCCCTGGGCAGACATGTGTCCCTGGATTCTGTGATCTGACACATATCACAAATTCTAACAACCTATTGATAACTTAGGATAAGAGAACATCTCCAAACAAACAAACCTTGTTAATTAATTAATTACATGGTTAATATTAATTAATAATAATTAATTAATAATTGACTCATTGATTGGTTAATTACCCAATACCCAATCTAAATAAAATGGCATCCCCTCGTGTCTCAGAGACTGAAGACAATGAGCAAGACGTGTCCCTTTTTGAGGTCATCGCAGACCTCATTCACTGCTCTGACTCCAATAGGGCAACCATTAGGGGCATGAGTAGGCATGAGTGCCAAGCTAGCATAATCAACTCAATAACACAAATGATAGATCCAAAGAAAACAACAATCAGTGTCCAAGATGCACTAGGTAAACTATTCCTGTTACACTTCCAAGATGCTGATCAACAGATCAGATCCCTCCGCAGAGAAGTTGATAGACTGGCCTCCAGCAATGCCGAGCTGACAGCCGAGGTCAATGATTTATCTAGGGAGCATAGCCTCTTGAAGAACTCCCTTGATGAGTGCGCCGAAAGGCTAGAGAAGGCCGAGAAAGGCGCCAGAAGGGCTGCCAAGGAGCAGAACCCCAAAGAAGGGCGCAAGGGGCACGAGAGACCCCCAACCATGCGTCAAAGTTTAGAGCGGGAAGAGGCGTCCGAACTGGACACCGAGGATTACCTGGTCGAGCATCAGGCGTCCCGCCAACCTCCATCAACTCACTACATGACTCCGTCGTTGTCTAGCCAGGGTGGAGTTGCCCTGCGCTCATCCTGAGCCCAGGCCCGTAGCACACCTAGGTCAGTGCGCTACAGCTTCCCTGATCCGCCTTCGGGTGAATCAGACTACGACTCTCGTGCGGAATGGGAGCAATTCCAGAGTAGCTCAGATAGTGAGCACTCAGGAGAGTGAAGGGGGTCGCATAAGGACGTGCACCAAGCCCTCTGCATATGGCAAATTGACCTACTTGACAAAGATATCGAGCGATTCGATCCCGATAATAAAAGAACCAACATAAATGATTACTTACGAGAAACTGACCGATGCCTGATGGACCTACCAAGAGCCACAACGCGAGAGAAGCTTAAACTGGTCTGGAAGACCTCCAGTAGTAGCGTCCGTCCCTTTTTAGAGACACTACCCCCAGGTGTTCGCGATAGTTATTCGAAACTTCGCAATTACATGAGGGAAGAATATGCGCCGTACATGGATGAAACCTCTGTGACATTGTGTGCAATACAAATCAGGCAGAAACGGTCTGAGGCACCTCGTGAGTATTATAGACGGCTACGTAGCGCCTACTTCCAGGGTAGCAATGCACTAGGTTTAGAAGAAGATAGGGGCTTTAAATCCCTTTTCTTACATAACCTCCACCCATGCGTGCGGAATCAAGTCACACTGATGTGTCGGCAACATGGCTACTCGATGAAGAACACTAGGCAACTAGCCCAAATGACCTGGGAGACCATCGTTAAACCCGCAAATGGGAATGACGATGATCCCAGAGTCCTTAGTCTCCAGGGTGCAAACGGGCCCCCGCTAACCTTAGAAGGAAGGGAAGCTCCAAAAAGGGGACCCAATCGGAGAAATCCCGGTCCGAACCGCCCTTCACTGAACCATCATAAGGGTGAAGGGAAGAAACAGCAAGGTAAGGCTCAGAAGGACAGAGGGCAAGGCCATAGTGACTATGGCAACCGCTCCTCATACGGAAAGAGTCATAAGAAACAAGGCGGTAAGTGGCAAGATTGTAACCCCCGCTCCGGCCAGAAATGGCAGGAGCGTTCCGACCGTAACACTCCATGTAGGGGCAAAGGTAGCCGACACAGTGACTCAGACCAACCTGATGAGTCCCACTCAGAACTGGACTCTTTGAAGGCCTGCTTGGCTGAATTTAGGAAACTGTTACAAAACCAGTCAAATTCCTCAACCAACAAAACAAAAGAGCCCAAGAAGGATGGCGAAGTCCGCCCGTTGGCATGACTAGGCCGAGAACCACGAGTATATCTCGTGAAATGGGGAGAAGATTTCTGTGAAACAGCAGGCGATGGTCCGGATGCAGAGCCCCCCCGGTGGTGGAGGCACACCCACAAAACGTACCTCTGATGCAGTTCTTAGGTGATCTGGTCAGAAAGGGCAATGCTAAGCGCATTTACACCACCGTGGTGGTCGAGGGTATAACCACCCTCCACGCCCTCCTGGATACTGGATCGGAGATCATGATCATGTGTGCTAAAGTCATCGCCACCATCTCTCAGACACGGCTCTCACAAGGTGACCCAATTCCAACAAAGACCTGCAATATAAACTTAATCAGCTTCACACAGAACAAAGCCCCAGTAACACGAATGGCATGGTTGAGACTCACATTCCAAGGTGTGTCAATCATACATCCCACCTATGTCAGCTCTGTGGGTATGGAAAAACTACTGATTGGCCAAGACCTACTTGATAGGTTGGCGCCACTCATTGATTGTCGTCGCAGTCAATTGTGTGCCCAAATCACGACCCACCAGTCGGTGAGTTCCTCAAAACAGGCACGAGCCCGCTGCGACGAGATCCGTGCAGACACCGATCAACCAGGCGCCACGGGAGACCAAATTCCCGACGAACTTCAGTTCATGTCTTTGTACACAGAGTCTGGTGTCGGAACACCAGACATCGTGACTCCTCCTAGTGGCCACAACTCTCTGGAAAACCACACTTCCTTCCTTTGCTCCTTGAGCAACTCAAACTCAGCTATATACTGCCCTATTCTATCGGGTGAAGTGCAAGTCAACGGAACCGCGGTCCTTAATGCAGCTATGACGCTTTGGTCTGAGAAATCGGCCAACAGCCAGACTTTGTTGACATTTCTTGAGCGTGGTCCCTCAACTCTCCAATCCACTCATCATTGGAGCAGACATTCTGGTTAGTCTAGGAATCCAGATAGACATGGTGAACCAGGTAATCTGGACTCAAGCCAACATCAACAAACATCCACTCCTCGCTGACCTCGAGCGCATGCTCTCTGGACAAACCATCCCTCAGGCATGCCAGGTAGCTAGTGAGTTTGCTGTTGTCATTCCTGCTAGGACGGCCGGTTTTCCCCTTAAGTTAGTCATTCTGAAAGGTCAAGAGCTCCCATCATCAGAGGCTTACTTCCAGCCTCTGCCCCCATTCTTGGAACGCAACTTAACAGTTTGTGGTACTCCTCTGCTTAAGCTGAACCATCGTTCCTCTTACATCCTGGTGCAAAACTTGACCAACTCTCCTGTCACTGTGCCTGCACGCCGTCCCCTAGGTCTGTTGATAGACAGATCATTCCATGACTTTGAACTAACGATTCCAGTCATAGGCGAACTGCCTCTTTCTTTGGTCGGACCAGAAGACGGTAGGACTAGCTTCTTTACTGTCCCCATAACATGATTCGCATCAAGCTACACAATATGCTGTGCGATGACAGAGTTTTCATGGCTAAAGTTGACACCGAAGAGGGCATGACGATATATGCACTTTCCTCTCAGCCAGATGAAAACACCCCTGTGTCAGACACTGTAGATCCCTCAATAGGCGAACCGTATCCCGGGTTCGACCTGGAGGTCCAACAACAGCTTACTAAGACTGATAGCCTAACCTCGGACTCTCAGAAACAACAACTCCGCCAGTTGTTTTATGACTTCAAAGACACTTGGTCACGGGACTCTAACGACTGCGGAGTCACCGACCTCCACACCGTACGGATCCCCACGGATCCGGATGCACAACCAATGTTTGTGCGCCAGTACAAAATTCCTCTAGCAGCTTATGACTCTATCCAAGAGCTCATAAACACTTTGCTAGAGAAGCAGATCATTCGAGAATGTAATTCCACATACAATTCTCCCTTGTGGCCTGTGCTGAAACCTAACGGCAAATGGCGCCTCACCATTGACTACAGACAGTTGAATAAGCAAGTCCCTTTGTCAAGATGGCCAATGATCCATCTCGACCAGGAACTCGCCAAGGTGAGAGGCGCTAAGTTTTTCTCCACTGCCGACGTGGCCAGTGGATTCTGGACGATGAAAGTCGATCCTAAAGACCAGTATAAACTGGCGTTCTCTTTTGCAAATCAACAGTTCACCTGGAACCGATGCCCTTTTGGGTACTCCAACTCACCAGCGGAATTTAACATATTCCTACACAAGGCCATGAGCGATGCTGCTGCTCGCGGAAACTTGATTTATGTTGACGACATTCTGATCCGATCACAAATGTTCGAAGCTCATTTAATGGAGATTCGACATGTCCTTACTCAACTTGCTAACGCTGGAGCCAAACTCTCCATTACTAAGGGCCAGTGGTGTCGCACAAAAGTTTAATACGTTGGCCTGCTCGTGGGGCCTGATGGCATCGAACCCCAGTCTGGGAGGATCCGAGCCATCCAAAACATTCAAGCCCCCTCTAATGTGTCAGAACTTAGGAGCTTTCTAGGCATCTGCAATTACTCCAGGCAGTTCATTGAGGACTACGCAGAAATTGCGAGACCACTTACCGAGCTTCTCTGAAAGGATAAGAAGTTCCAGTGGGACGGTCCTCAAGAACAGGCTTTCAGAGAAATGAAGCAGAAGTTGTGCTCCGCCCCCTGCCTTGCTTATCCAAACAAGGACAAAGCATTTTACCTTGAAGCCAGCTTCTCCACTCACTGCCTAAGTGCTGCCTTATCACAGCAGTATGATAAGGACAGGCAAGTCATCGCATACACTAGCCGTTCACTTAGTAGTGTGGAGCTTAAATTCTCAAACTGCGAGAAAGCCCTCTTAACCACCGTTTGGGCCGTCGAACATTTCCGCAGTTACATTGGTGGTCAGAAAGTGGTGATAGAGACATCTCACCAACCTGTCTCTTTCTTGAACAGTCAAAGACTAAGAGACAGAAGGGTGTCCAATAGCTGCATCACGGCATGGATGATGGCCTTACAGGGCTACGACATTGAGGTGAAGTATGCCCAAAACCATAAGATGGCACTGGGCCAAGGCTTAGCCGACTGCCAACACTGTGATTGCAAAAAGGAGGCAGAACAGAATCCTGTCCTCTTAACAACACCCTCCCTTCCGTCGGATCACCACTATTATGACGATAACTCGTGCAAAGACCTTCCCGTGGTCTACGTGGATGGTTGTTCCTCCCATCATGAGAATAAACTGCGAGCCGGCGTTGGTATTGTTTGGACAACAGGTCCTCTGGAAGGACAATACCAATACCAAATTGGAGCTAGGACAAGCCAATATGCAGAGATAGCGGCAGTGCTCATCACTTTGCAACAAGCCAGCGAAGTGGGCATTGAGCAACTAGTCATCTGCTCTGACTCCAACTATGCCCGTCACAGTTTCATTTCTCACTTCCCCACATGGAAACTAAATGACATGAAAAATGCTAGAGGAAAAGTAGTGAAACACTCTGAACTTTTCCTGGCATGTGACAAACTGGTGGCAGGCAAAGGAATGACTGTGTATTGGAAAAAGGTGAAAGGGCACTCTCAAGTCCCTGGACCCGATAAAATTGGCAACGATGAGGCTGACTGCCTCGCCAAAGCGGGTGCTGTGAACGGCCCCCCCTGGGAGTTCCAGGAGGGATCCCTGAGATCCCTGAGAAATCGTGTCATGTTGTGAACGCCATTACTCGCCGACAGGCTAGAGACAGGTGCGAAGACCTAACACCCCAGTCGTTGACCGTCCATTTAGGTTGACAACCAGGCGATGCAGACCTGGTAACTATGCAGGAAAGGGACCCAAATATCAGTCAGATTCGCAACTTTCTTACAGACCCAAAGGCATTCCCCATATCAGAAGTGGCGCTAAAACAGTCAAAAGACCTAAAACACCTTTATAACCTCCAGCACTGCCTGGAGTTTGAAAAAGGGCTCCTGGTGTACGTGCCTCATGGCCAAGGACCACCCCGCTGGGTCGTCCCAATGGACCACAGGGGGATCGTCTTGCAATATGCTCATGACAGCCCATGTGGAGGCCATAGGAGAGCTAGGGCCACCTATAAGACCCTCCAGACAATAGTCTATTGGCCTCTCATGATCAAAGACATAACAGAGTATGTCAGAGGATGCCTGATCTGTTGTCAATTTTGCCCATCCCAACCGCTAAATAGAGCTCCCCTGCAAAGTCCCGGAATTACCTTTCCCTGGTCCAACCTCCAAATGGACTGGATCGGTCCGGTCCCAAAGTCTTCCCGGGGTAACAAATACCTCCTTACCATCACATGCGCTTTCACAAAATGGATAGAATGTCTACCAGCCCCTAATGATACCGCAGAGACTACTGCTCTCCTTCTCATGAACCATGTGTTCAGTCGCTGGGACCTTCCTCTATCCATCGACTCAGACAAGGGCACCCATTTCACTGCTGGTGTAATGGCTGCACTGTGGAACATGTTAGGCGTTGAGGCGAAATTCCATATTGCGTACCACCCTCAATTCTCTGGTAAGGTTGAACGAGCCAATCAAACCATTGTGAGAATGCTGAGAAAGTATGTCACCCACCATGGTAAAGATTGGGATGTGAAACTTCCCTTGGTGCTAATGGCCATCAGGTCCACCCCTCATCGCACCACTGGAGTCACACCTTTTGAGATGATGACTGGGCGAGAAATGGTTCTCCCACTGCATCTTCTATACAGACCAGAGGACATGAGCGTCGCCACCGCATACACCGCACATCAATATGTCAGCGATCTACAACGCCACCTGCAATCCACCTTTGCATGGGCCCAAAAGAATCTCGAAACGAGCGTGAAGGGACAAAAGGCCTACTACGATCGAAAAGTCTCCCATCACGAATACCAAATAGGCGACAAAGTCCTCTACTTCAATTTTACCAAGCCGGTAGGCATCTCAAAGAAGTTCCTACCACACTGGTCAGGACCTTTCGAAATCGTGGGAAAACTGTCCCCCGTCACGTACCACATTAGGACATCCAGGCCTAATCAGACGCCCTCCTATCGATGGGTTCATAGCAATCAAATCAAACCTTTTGAACAGCCCTCATTCCAAAAGGGGGTGGATGATAATTAGGCCATCCAGTCCGCCTAGCTTGTATGCATCACTTATCTTTAAGCATATACTAACACTCCCGATCACATTTACCAACCCAATAAAATAAAAAAAACCCTTCTGTATGTTACAGAATGGACTCCCTCGGAATCCTGTGCATCCTCCTCACCCTACAACTGAATCAGTCAAGTGAGGTGGTGGAGCCTGGCCCCCCAGCTGGCATCATCCTGCAGGAGGCTCCTGGGCTCCTTCTTACAAACTGTCGCATCCACACTCAACGAGTATACGCCTGGCTAGACCCATGGGTCATATACCGCGACCACTTCAAGGCACTGCTACCTTCGACCGATAATAATGGACCAAAGGGCGAGATATCTAACGCAGTTGAACACGCTAAACGCACCACTACCCACATGCTAGAACAGTTACAAAAATTCATAGTCACCGAGGAAGAACTGAGTGGTAAAACACGTCAGAAAAGGTTCCTCGGGGGTTTAATTATCGGTGCATCTGCCATTGGATCCTTGTTCTCTATTGGTCTCTCTGCAGCCAACACAGTCAGTTTGAATATGCTGAAAAGAGAAGTTAGCATTCTGCAAAAGGAAATGCCAGAGATCCGAGAGAAACTGCTTGCCCAACAAGAAGAGCTGCAGGGCTTAGGCAAATCCCTGCAGGGAACTATATTAACTGTTAACATGCATACTGATCTAATCTATAACACTATGCAGACTGTAGACAAATTGGCCGAAATAATCAAGAACGAGATAAAATACATCAGAGTAGTAAGGGATTTAATGCAAGACCTGCTTAGAGAAGTTGGTGACTCGATCAGTTCCCTGAGTAGTGGCAAGGTCCCATCGTATCTCACACCCCTTGACATGGTAGAGAATATACTAAAATTCACCACTACTAGAGACGTGCATTCCTCGCAAGTACACCTGGCCTATAGTCTTGGCAGTGCTATCCCCATTTTTGTGAGTCCACAAGATTTAGAGATAGGTTTCATACTAAATCTACCCATCATTGAGAGAAACAGCATATATAGACTCAAGTCTGTCCTCAATGTGGGTTTCTGGAAAAACAATGTTCGCATACACATAAAGACACCACCCATGGTAGCATACCATGACGACAACCCCTCTGTCTATTTTATTCCCAACGTAGAGATGTGCACCTCCACTAAAGACATCCACTGGGTCTGCCCAAGCAACCCATTTATTAGAGACACTACGGATCGCCTGTGCGGTCTGAGGGCGAAAGCGCCCGAACAAAAGTGTGTAGGTCAAATGTCTGCAAAGGACGAGGATATGGAAACTAGAGTAGAGAGAGCTGGTAGTCGGTGGGTTGTTAACACTCCAAAAACTGAAATCTTGATGTCATACAACCAGCACCACACAGCCACAAGAATGAAAATCCCAAACCAAACGGTGTTCCTTAGTGTACCACAGGGAGCCACCATTCACATAGGTGACATCACCCTACACCATCTTAGTACTGACAGGTATGATTCGGAGATTGAGATGATAGACGCATTCGAAGGTTATGACCTTGAGATTGGTAACACCCTCCAACAGCAATTGCTGGTTGAAGGGACCAAAATGGTGAAATTTAGTGTAGATCAGAATGGAATTTCAACCATAGTCTCCCAAACCCGGGTCAGAGAGTCACTTGACCTAGGATCTGCCCTAAGTCTGATTGTTTTGGGACTTCTTCTCTGAGGCTGGGTCTTTTCTGCTGGTATCACATGCATGCTACACAAACAAATAGCGACTCTATACGCCAAGCTGGATAAAGGGGTCTGCGTTCCTGACAGCTTTGGCCATAGTAGCGCACGCTTTCTGGCCAAACCACCTGTTGCCGTTACCTTGCCAGAAGATTAGGTTAACACCCTAAACACTAACACTTCTTGTCTCTACTCCACTTCCTCTCTTTTCTTGTTTTATTATTTTCTTTGAGTAGGAAATGAAGTATATATGTAGTCTTCACTGAAATGAAGTATATGTGGCAGATCACAGAATCCAGGGACACATGTCTGCCCGGGGGCATTTTGAGTTATTGACAGATTCAGAAAGTACAGTTTCTAAGCTTTCCAATGATGCCTTCCATGTGGAGATCTGACAATATTTGAAGAATGTGTGGCCTTTTGAAAGTGTATACTTCTTAAAACAGAAAAGGGAGAAAATTGCCCTCAAAGTTTTCCATCTCAGCTACTCTGGGTGTAGGGCGGGCACATAATGGTGCTCATTTGCATGATATTAAGGAAAGCCCTACCCCCTACTAGCTAGCACGATGCCACTTTCATGTAAACAAAGATCACCACGTCAATTTTCCTTCCATGCAAAGTATGCCCAAAACAATTATGAAGTACAAAAATAAGTCCTAAAGTATACTTTAACGTTTTGTGGTTGAAAAATTACTCACACCGTAAGAAAGAAAGATAGCACGATGATGACACAACTAACACAACACTAGTTTCATGTAAAGCCTTGGTCACAACCAGCCGTACAGTACGTGCTCCTACGGCCGGTCTACATGCAAAAAACGCAAGAAACACACGGAGAGCGCACATGAAACGCACAAGAGCACGCGTGTGATGCGCTGATTTTCAAGCCAAAGGTTCTTTGTCATGTCAAACAAACTCTACGGGCGCTTATGTTTTTTTCAGGTTGCAAGACAAACTTACGGCCAACGCGTGTCTTTCTCCATGAACAAAAAAAATAAAAACGCAGCGATTTGGGAAACGCCAAAAATCACATGGCCAAAAAATCGTACGTCCGGTTGTGACCTAGGCTTAACCAAACCACAATACTCTCTGTTACATGCAAAAATAACCACACAGCCTTAGATTAATAAACTTATCCCATCAGAAAGAGAAACGGCGCCTTGCACACACCAATGCCTCTGATGGAATGTAGTCCTAGAATGGTCCATGTATCATCCGATCATTCAAGTATTCCATTCAATCTGGAAAACGACACTTGTTTCATTTACTGTACAACCCCAATTCCAAAAAAGTTGGGACAAAGTACAAATTGTAAATAAAAATGGAATGCAATAATTTACAAATCTCAAAAACTGATATTGTATTCACAATAGAACATAGACAACATATCAAATGTCGAAAGTGAGACATTTTGAAATTTCATGCCAAATATTGGCTCATTTGAAATTTCATGACAGCAACACATCTCAAAAAAGTTGGGACAGGGGCAATAAGAGGCTGGAAAAGTTAAAGGGACAAAAAAAGGAATAGCTGGAGGACCAAATTGCAACTCATTAGGTCAATTGGCAATAGGTCATTAACTTGACTGGGTATAAAAAGAGCATCTTGGAGTGGCAGCGGCTCTCAGAAGTAAAGATGGGAAGAGGATCACCAATCCCCCTAATTCTGTGCCGACAAATAGTGGAGCAACATCAGAAAGGAGTTCGACAGTGTAAAATTGCAAAGAGTTTGAACATATCATCTACAGTACAGTGCATAATATCATCAAAAGATTCAGAGAATCTGGAAGAATCTCTGTGCCTAAGGGTCAAGGCCAGAAAAACATACTGGGTGCCCGTGATCTTCGGGCCCTTAGACAGCACTGCATCACATACAGGCATGCTTCTGTATTGGAAATCACAAAATGGGCTCAGGAATATTTCCAGAGAACATTATCTGTGAACACAATTCACTGTGCCATCCGCCATTGCCAGCTAAAACTCTATAGTTCAAAGAAGAAGCCGTATCTAAACGTGATCCAGAAGCGCAGACATCTTCGCAGGGCCAAGGCTCATTTAAAATGGACTGTGGCAAAGTGGAAAACTGTTCTGTGGTCAGGCGAATCAAAATTTGAAGTTCTTTATGGAAATCAGGGATGCCGTGTCATTCAGACTAAAGAGGAGAAGAACGACCCAAGTTGTTATCAGCGCTCAGTTCAGAAGCCTGCATCTCTGATGGTATGGGGTTGCATTAGTGCGTGTGGCATGGGCAGCTTACACATCTGGAAAGACACCATCGATGCTGAAAGGTATATCCAGGTTCTAGAGCAACATATGCTCCCATCCAGACGACGTCTCTTTCAAGGAAGACCTTGCATTTTCCAACATGACAATGCCAAACCACATCTCATCTCATCTCATCTCATTATCTCTAGCCGCTTTATCCTTCTACAGGGTCGCAGGCAAGCTGGAGCCTATCCCAGCTGACTACGGGCGAAAGGCGGGGTACACCCTGGACAAGTCGCCAGGTCATCACAGGGCTGACACATAGACACAGACAACCATTCACACTCACATTCACACCTACGGTCAATTTAGAGTCACCAGTTAACCTAACCTGCATGTCTTTGGACTGTGGGGGAAACCGGAGCACCCGGAGGAAACCCACGCGGACACGGGGAGAACATGCAAACTCCACACAGAAAGGCCCTCGCCGGCCCCGGGGCTCGAACCCAGGACCTTCTTGCTGTGAGGCGACAGCGCTAACCACTACACCACCGTGCCGCCGCCAAACCACATACTGCATCAATTACAACATCATGGCTGCGTAGAAGAAGGGTCTGGGTACTGAACTGGCCAGCCTGCAGTCCAGATCTTTCACCCATAGAAAACATTTGGCGCATCATAAAATGGAAGATATGACAAAAAAGACCTGAGACAGTTGAGCAATTAGAATCCTACATTAGACAAGAATGGGTTAACATTCCTATCCCTAAACTTGAGCAACTTGTCTCCCCAGTCCCCAGACATTTACAGACTGTTGTAAAGAGAAAAGGGGATGTCTCACAGTGGTAAACATGGCCTTGTCCCAACTTTTTTGATATGTGTTGTTGTCATGAAATTTAAAATCACCTAATTTTTCTCTTTAAATGATACATTTTCTCAGTTTAAACATTTGATATGTCATCTATGTTCTATTCTGAATAAAATATGGAATTTTGAAACTTCCACATCATTGCATTCTGTTTTAATTTACAATTTGTACTTTGTTCCAACTTTATTGGAATCGGGGTTGTAATACGAATGCCTTGATACTTTTATTTAACACAGTATAGGCCTACTATACTGGCTAGTTTAGTTCAGGTATTTTGTCACACAGTCTGGGAAGTCTTGGGCCCAATCCCAATTCTAATTTCTACCCCTACCCCTCCCCCTTCCCCTCCTCCTTCCCCTTGGCCCTTCCCCTTGAAACTGAGCTACAAGGGATAGGGCTTGAAATTCAACCCTTACGTATTGGGATAGCCCTTCAACGATCGCATACGTCATCGCGTACCTCCGTCAGCGTTTACGTTAGCAAAACGTGACCAAATGCGTCATTGGCTGCGACCAGCCGCTACAGTCAGAGCCAGAGGCAGAACCAGAAATCTCTGCTGGCAGGGTGTGATTTGTTAACTAACACCACTGAATGGGATATTTGGCGCTTCGTGCACCACATCCGACAGAATGAGGTGTCAGAACACTCATGTAAACAATAAAAGCAAGAATAACAGAACAAAACGTACGCAGTCAAGCAACCGAAAACAATACTCACTCCCAAAGCTTTTTAGCAGCAGCTTGGATTTCAGAAATTGCTGCTCATTCTCAGCTCGAAAGCGAATCAAGCGGCGTGTTTCCTCTGGATAACAACTTAAAACACGTAAATAATGGAGAAAATACATTTATGACAATCTTTTGCCGCGGGAACCGCCATCTTTCTGAAATCCTCATGAAATCTCGCTGAAATCCGCATGGCATTGTGGGAAATCACTCAAACCCCTTCGTTCGGAGTCAGCTCCAGGAAAATTTCCGTTTGGAGGGGTACAGAAGCCCTACCCCTTCCCCTACCCCTCCGCGTTAACTGGGATTGGGATACCCCTACCCCTTCACGTGAACGTGCAAAATGGAGGGGAAGGGCCAAGGGGTTGGTCCAAGGGGTGAAATGGGATTCGGCCTTGGAAGGGGAATACCACCATTTTGTCCCATCCAAGTGTGTGAATGCCCATCCTGTCATCTGTGTTGCAAAAAATAAATGCCATGGATTAAGACTCCGACTCCTCTGCTTTATCTCTACCCTTCACAAAGACTGTTAGTTTTATTATTAATGTAGCTGACCAGTTAAAGGCTGCTACACCAGGTTGGTACAATAACTTTTCACACATGTTGTCATCTCCAGTAATAAACAGTAGTTTTCCTGATGTCACATTTGTAACCCTGTTGAAATTTGTTCATGAGAATATAAATGAATAAGTTCACAGTTGAATAAATAGTATTTAAGGTTAAAATGTTAAGATTCATTGACCAGCAATGTAGTAATGATGTTGCACAATGAGAGAAATGCATACTGTATTGGGTAATGTTAATGTTTCACTGAATACAGCATTTAATATGTTAAATATTTGTTGTGCAATAATATATGTGAAAATGCTTTAAATATGCCTGTCAGAATAGGAAGGAGTTAAACAAATGTTTGTGTTTTTTTTTTAACGAAGCGGGTTTTTTTCAGTTATTTATCTGAGGTGAACTTTTTTTTTCCAACCCCCCCTTATTTTATAGTGAAAGCGTTTTGTTTGAGTTTTATATTGTGGTTTGTTTTCGTCAGAATTGTGCATTAACGTGTGTTGCAAGCGGCGCGTGCGTGTGTGCTGGGTGTATTTCTCTCCTGAGGGATTTTCGGTTGTCATGACAACAGTTTGCCTGAAGTAGCTGTGAGCTCATGGTTTTGCTGACTGACTTCACAATTCGTTTATTTCCGGAACTTTGGTGAATGAGCCAATCACATTCGAGGTCAGAGGAGCCGGAAGTGAGAGAAACGGATGTGGAAGAGCGAGACGGGAGCGGAGAGAGAGTGACGACCGAGCAAGCCGTGAGAAAGCTAGAGGCAAAGAAAGATTATCCAAATCAAAAGAGTTTTGCATTATTTTGCAAACAATACTTGACTTCTTCATTCTATGGATATCTCCAAATTTATACTGATGGATCAAAAGATGTATTAAGTGGTAAATGTAGCATTGGAATTTATATTCCAGAATTTAAAAAAAAAAAACATATGGCTATAGACTGAATAATTTCCTATCAGTTTACTCAATTGAAATGGCTGGAATTCTTTCTGCATTAAGATGGATTGAAGAAATTAAACCACTCAAGTCAGTTATATGTACAGATTCAATGTCAGTTTTACAAAGTTTTTTTATCAGGTAACTCAACAAGGGAAGACTTAGTAATTGAAGTTAAACATCTCTTAGCTCACATAAGGAATATGGGACTTACTATTGAGTTTTGTTGGATACCAGCCCATATAGGAATTAAAGGCAATGAAATAGCAGACCACATAGCCAAAGAATCCATTGATAAAGAACAGATAGACATTCATATTCCACTGGGAAAAGGAGAAGCTAAAGCTTTAATTAAAACAGAGATTATGAAAAGATGGCAAAAAGAGTGGGAAACAGAATCCAAAGGTAGACAATACTTTAATATGCAGAGTCAGGTATGGGGGAAAAGAATAACGTCAATGGGATTTAACAGAAATGAGGAGGTAGTATATACAAGATTAAGACTGGGACACACAGGTCTTAATGCAACATTACAGATATTAGATAAAAGTGATGGTCTTTGTCAAGGATGTAGAGTTAAGGAAGATGTTGAGCATGTTTTATTTCAGTGTAGTAAATACAGTTATCAAAGACAGAAATGGTTGGAGCTTGAAGCAGGTTCAGACATTCACAATATACTAAAGGAAGAAGGAATACAGCGAAATAGAATTAAAGCACTAATCATTTATCTTAATGATACAGGTCTAATGAAAAGAATATAATATATTTTTTTGTAGCCTAGTAATCTGACACAATCTGTCCAGTCCCTTTACACACTCCTGTACAGTAGGTGGCGGTATACACAGATTGTGATATCTGCCATTAAAAGAGAAGAAGAAGCCGTGAGAAGCGTGTTGTCTGATATGGAGTGAAACACGAAGTTTTAAGCGATTTCTACACCATTTATAGTGGAAGTGTTCAGCCAGGACTCTGAGAGAAGCTTTAATGGTGCTAGTTCTGTCAGTGTGAGTGAAATGCTCATCACAAGAAGACAGAAAGAAGTTTAAGTGAGCTGCTGACTTAGTGGCGAGTATTTTTGCCCGGACTTTGCTAACAAGCAGCGAGCAGCGACCTCGACTGGTAAAGCCGGTGTGGAGCGACTGCGGACACAAAGACCCCGACGGAGCCGGCTAGCGCTGACAAATGGTGGACTTTGCCAAGATGCTCAACTGCGTGAGTCTTCTCTTCAGCACTGTGAATATTCTCTTCATCCACGCGTTTCTTCTCGCCATCTCTCCTCCTGCTCCTGCTGCCTTGGACCCTGCGTGTATAAGGCTACATTCCAGTTGAGTAAAGGTAGCATGTGTGTGTTTTTGCCTGCACGGTGAAGCAGCCATTTTGTTTAAGGTTACACCGCACACGAGCTGCATTCAGGCTGCACCTTTTGAACTGGGGATTCGAAATTAGGCTGCTTTATTGCCGGCTATTTTCTTTTCTTGGGCCCTGTTTTTTCCCAATTTCTTTTTCGATGTGTCTGTGAATGCCAATTGTAGAGATTTGAAAAGCCTTTAAACGCTGAACTATTTTCTAAGTAAATCTTTCATATGTTCTAAAACAGTTGCACTGACTGACTACTCAGTTGATTATTTTAAGTTAACTAAGACAAGTAGTAATTTTGTTCAAGCTAAAAAGAGTATTTAAAGGGTAAGTGTTAATTAAGAAGGGAAGTAATTACAAATACATTTTAGTTAATGGTAAAATGTTAGAACTGATGCATGGTGATTTTAAGTGAAAGACATTTAAATGCATGGTTTAGATTAGGGGTGGGCAATTATTTTTTCCATGGGGCCACATGAGAAACAGAAAATTTTGTGGAGGGCTGGACCAAAAGGCTGAACTAAATTCTGTATAATATTAATTGTATTTCTTTATATAAAACAATAAATAATATTGTTTTTACAACCTGCTAAGACTGGTAAGAGTATGGAAGAAACAAGGTTGCCTTACAAAAAAAAAGTCATTTATTCAATCAAATTTCCCAAAACAATGGTTAACAAAATGTGAACGTTTCTACCATTTTTTTTTTCAGTCACATTCACCCCAAAACACAATAAAGACATCACAATATTGTCTTTCTTCTCCAAATATCAAGCAAGATACATCATATTATAATAATGATGCCCACATTTGTAGTCTAATCACCTCATTTGGTGTTTTTCAGTTTTTTATTTGTTCAGTGAGAGAAATCTAGTCTCTGTTGGTCTTTGAGTGCATCAGAGTCGGGTTGAATGTCTGAGGTGGAGATGCGAAGCACAGCTGACAGATGATCAGTCGACTCGGTGTAGGTATCAGATCTACAGATCGGCTCCGGCACCTGCTGGTGACATCAAAAATCAAATCAAGTTTATTTGTATAGCGCTTTTAACAATAAACATTGTCGCAAAGCAGCTTTACAGAATTTGAACGACTTAAAACATGAGCTAATTTTATCCCTAATCTATCCCCAATGAGCAAGCCTGTGGCGACGGTGGCAAGGAAAAACTCCCTCAGACGACATGAGGAAGAAACCTCGAGAGGAACCAGACTCAAAAGGGAACCCATCCTCATTTGGGCAACAACAGACAGCCTGACTATAATATTAACAGTTTTAACAGGTATAACCCTCAACTGTCCTCATGGGGCCGTCCTTCACAGGAGTGGGGCGATAAAACTCCGACCAGACACAGGGCACCAGGATGGATCAAGCAGGTCCGAGGGGCAGAAGAGGCCAGCATCTCAATCCCAGGATCAACATGTAACTCAGAGGGACAGATGGGGGGGGAGAGAAAGAAAACACGTTGTTAGGTATGCCCTAAAAATGACAAGTATTAAATCTGTGTGGTAGGCTCGCAGAGACGAGAGTCTTTACATCAGGCATGACGCACAATGGCATGTTAATATGGTAAAAAATATATCATGACCTGCTCTGGCTGGATGCTTGATTGGGTGATGGGAGCACACTCCTCAGCAATGATGAGATGCAGATGGGACCCTTAGGCCTGGCCAAGACAATTCAGTTACATTTCACCGGGTCTGGGACATGCGACAGAACGTCTGACGGCCGATTCCCTGCAGGCTACGATAGCCAGTCGAGGTCCCCACCGTCTCCACCAAAAGATTTCCTGTTGACTCCATGTAACTCAGAGGGACAGATTTGGGGTGGGGGGGGGGGGAGAAAGAAAACACAGGTGGTTAGGTATGCCCAATGTCACCTGAATAAGTAGGAACAGTATACATATTGCACCGAGTACAAGCAGGGACTCCGGCAACTAACTATGACAGCATAACTAAAAGGAGAGAGCCAGAAGGTAACACAGGCATGAGGGAGCCCCGGGACATAAAGCAGCCAGCCACTGCACCGTCAACAAACTCGAGTGAGCAAGCGAGTGGGGACTGACAGCATCCATACATCCCAATTTACCAAAACACTCTATGTCTGAGGACCCTCCAGATCTACTCCTTTACCTCATAAACACCATTAACAAAAGGCTTGACTAAACAGATATGTTTTCAGCCTAGACTTAAATGCTGAGACTGTGTCTGATTCCCGAACATTACTTGGAAGGCTGTTCCATAACAGTGGGGCTTTGTAAGAAAAGGCTCTGCCCCCTGATGTAGCCTTCACTATACGAGGTACCAGCAGATAGCCTGCACCTTTTGATCTAAGTAGGCGTGGCGGGTCATAGAGGAGCAGAAGTTCACTCAGGTACTGTGGTGTGAGACCATTTAGTGCTTTAAAGGTCAATAGTAGTATTTTATAATCAATACGAAATTTGATTGGGAGCCAATGCAGTGTGGATAAGACAGGCGTGATGTGGTCATATTTTCTAGTTCTAGTAAGGACTCTTGCTGCGGCATTTTGAACTAACTGGAGCTTGTTTATGCACTTATTGGAACATCCAGACAGTAAGGCATTACAATAATCCAACCTGGAGGTAACGAAAGCATGGACTAGTTTTTCTGCATCATGCAATGACATTAAATTTCTTATCTTTGCAATATTTCTGAGATGAAAGAAAGCTATCCGGGTGATGTTATCAATGTGAGTTTCGAATGAAAGACTGGGGTCAATAATCACTCCGAGGTCTTTTACTGCTGCACGTGAAGAAACAGAAATGTCATCCAGAGTTACTGTGTAATCAGAAAACTTACTTCTAGCTTTATGTGGTCCTAGCACAAGTACTTCAGTCTTGTCAGAGTTAAGCAGAAGGAAATTTATAAGCATCCAGTGTCTAATGTCCTTAACACATTCCTCAATTTTATTAAGCTGGTGTCTCTCATCAGGTTTTGCAGAGACATACAACTGTGTGTCATCAGCATAACAGTGGAAACTAATACAATGTTTACGAATAATATCGCCCAAAGGTAACATATATAGAGAAAAAAGCAGTGGACCCAAGACAGAACCTTGTGGAACACCAAACTTTACCTCGGTACGTCTAGAAATATCACCATTTATATCGACATACTGATAACGATCAGTTAGATAAGACCTGAGCCAGGAGAGGGCCATTCCCTTAACTCCCACAACATTTTCTAGTCTATCCAGAAGAATGGAATGATCAATGGTATCAAATGCTGCACTAAGGTCAAGCAACACAAGTAGCGAGACACAGCCCTGATCAGACGCCAACAGTAGGTCGTTTACTACTTTAACCAGTGCTGTCTCTGTGCTATGATGAGGTCTAAATCCTGACTGATACATTTCATGGATGTTATTCCTATGTAAATATGAGCATAACTGCTGTGCCACAGCTTTTTCAAGGATCTTGGAGATAAAGGGGAGGTTTGATATTGGCCGATAATTGGACAGCTGACAGGGATCAAGGTCAGGTTTTTTAATCAGGGGTTTGATAACTGCTAGTTTAAAGGATTTGGGTACATAGCCAATCATAAGAGAAGAATTTATTATTTTTAGAAGCGGTTCAATTACTCCAGGCATTATCTGTTTGAATAGATGTGTCGGTAAGGGATCTAGTATGCAAGTTGAGGCTTTTGATGTAGAGATTAATGAGAGTAATTCAGTTTCTTTTAGGGGAGTAAAACATTCTAACTGATGATCTGATACAGTTATATTGTTAACTACAAGGTCACTTTCATTGTCTAACCTTAAATTAGTAGTTTGAATTTTTTGTCGGATATTCTCAATTTTGTCATTAAAAAAATTCATGAAGTCGTTGCTACTACATACTGCAGGTGTGCATGTGTCTATAGTGGACTTATTCCTGGTTAATTTTGCTACAGTATTAAATAGGAATCTAGGATTATTTTTGTTATCTTCTATTAGGGAGGAGAGATATGTTGATCTCGCAGCACTAAGAGCTTTTTTATACTTCAGGAAGCTCTCCTTCCACGCCAATTTGAACACATCATATTATCATCACACTGTGATTTGGCTGGACCGTTTGAAGGATGACGTACAAGTTTGTGGTTGGTCTGGACAAATTACGGAAGTAGTTATCGCGGGATTAGGTTTCGTGGGATTTCATGTCATGTTCATGCGTTTTTGTTGAACACAACTTCAAAATAAAAGCAATGCACATTCAGTCCATTCATGAGGTAAAATTAGAAAATACGTTTATTTTGTAATTTCTAATTAATCTTACGCGGGCCGGTCAGAATGAACCAAAGGGCCAGATGCGGGCCGTAAAATGCCCAGGTCCGGTTTAGATTAATAATTCCTCTTAACACTGGTTAAAAGTAAGAGTATTTTGTTTAAAAAGAAAGTAGTCATACACATTCAGTTGACACTAATAAGTTGATCTATATTTTAAAGAACACAGGTTAGCCACTGGTGGTGTAGTGGTTAGCGCTGATGCTTCACAGCAAGAAGGTCCGGGTTCGAGCCCCGTGGCCGGCGAGGGCCTTTCTGTGCGGAGTTTGCATGTTCTCCCTGTGTCCGCGTGGGTTTCCTCCGGGTGCTCTGGTTTCCCCCACAGTCCAAAGACATGCAGGTTAGGTTAACTGATGACACTAAATTGACCGTAGGTGTGAGTGTGAATGGTTGTCTGTGTCAGCCCTGTGATGACTTGTCCAGGGTGTACCCCGCCTTTGGCCTGTAGTCAGCTGCGATAGGCTCCAGCTTGTCTGTGACCCTGTAGAACAGGATATAGCGGCTAGAGATAATGAGATGGATGAGGTTACATTAGTCAGTACACACTAGATAGGCACTACATTTCCTTTTCTTCCTCTGTTAAAGCTTTCTCTTCCTGGTTTTCACTTCATCTTTCCAGTGGCGGCTCCTGAATTTTTTTTCGGGGGGGCAATTTTCCCCCGTTATGTCTACACGGACCATAAATGTCCACAGGACTGAAGTAAATTGACCTAGGTAGCAAGTCAATAGTCAACCAAACCCAGAAAAACACCACGGTGACTGGAGCCCTCAGTTTCATCTTTGCCTCGTAGAGCTAACTCGAATACTCCACAAAATTTCACGCATTGGGTGAGCCGGTTTAATATGTGCCTGTTCTTGCTCGCCTCATCGTTGTGGCGGCAAACTGCTAGCCTGTAGCCCTCATCCGGTTGTGTAGCGATGTTCACTCTCCCAAAAGCCGAAAATTTCAGGCAGCTGCCCATGTGAATCTTTGATGACTCATGTTTTTTTATTTTCTCTGACAAATGATGCATGTCCGAAACTCCAGTGACCGTCCAAGCAGTGTTGTCCGTGGAGCCACCTCCAGGGTGGAAAAGTAAGCAGAAAACCGCTGAGGCATTCTTGCAGCCAGCTCGCCAGGATTTGCGCTGGGACCATGTTGAAGTAAAACCTTGAGTATATGATTCCCCCCTTGTTGAAATTTGTTTTATGTTTAGATTTGGTCGAGGGGGGTATAGCTTGTTATGTTGCCAATTTAGCTCGATTTGATCGCTGACGAAATGGAACTTCTTTTAAGGACCGTACTGAATTGCTTTCCGCATCCATAGACATATAAACATAGACGCTGCATTGAGCTGGTGGCCCGTTGCTGGGATATGTCAGTGTGTCTGCCATATTTGATGTGGCAAATCTTCCCCATAAACCAATGCAAGTAAATGGACTGAACTTCATAAAGCCCCTTTCTACAATAATATTTAACTCGATGCCTTTTATTCACCCATTAAGAGAGACACGTATATTTGGGAAACAAACAGGCATCAAAACAACACATATAACTTTTAATGTGATGGTTATAAATAGTATGCGAAATACCCTGTACACTGCAAACTAGCGACAGATACGTGATAGATAGCTCAGGTAAGCTAATCAGTCAGCATACCGTAGCAAGCTACCAAAACCTGAGGCCGCAATAACCAACCTACAAGACTGAATATGATAAGTGATGGAAATAGTGGAAAAACTGGAAATAGTGAACGAAAATAAAAATGTACTGTTTTATTTATTGAGTCACCACACAGACCTACTCTCGTTGAATAAAGTGAGCTGAATGACTGCCAAACTGAGTTCGGCCAGGTTCTAACGTCATACCAAAACAAAATACATCACTGATTCCTTCACATTCAGAAAGGTTAAAAACATTCATCATACCTTCAAAAATGTTCATCATAGTGTGGCACTGTATTATCTAATTCTCACTGCTTATAACTATACACCTACCCGGTGGAGATGAGCTGGGAAACTGAAGACTGAAGGAGCAGTATTGAAAAGTATTTTTCCAGTCTCACCTGTGAAAGGTAATCCTGTGAGATCCCGTTTGGACGGTAAACCTGTTGGTACAGTTAAACGCAGCACATGAATGAGGCATCTTTATTCTCGGCTACTGTCTAGATGCTATACTAGAGACGGTTGAAGAATCTCCACTTTGCCACATCCAATATGGCGGCGAGGATGACGTATGATTCTACGCAGAATGCGGCGTCTATGTCCGCATCCATCTCACCTCAGAAACTGAGCAGATCGAACGCAACTTTGCCGTGCTTCAAAGTGATGTAAGCACGTTAGGGCAAGCCCCCCTGGAACCCATAGAGCTTGCATTGAAGTGTCAGTCAGGAGAAAAAAAACTATATTAACATGGGACTCTATCAGTGAACTCTTGGGCGATTTTCAACGTGATTGAAATCGCCCCAAAAGGGGCAGTACTCTAGAAGCAAGACCACCCTGATTGGACAATGATACCCAGAGACAGATTAAAATGGCCTCGGGCAGCACTGGTGAAAGTTTGTTTTAAAAAAAGAAAAAACCTTTTTTTTTTTTTTCCCGTTTTGGCAGTGTGTCGCCCAATCGCCCTTATGCACCAGCCGCCCTTGCATCTTTCTCTCCTTGGTTCACTTGTTCTGACGTCTTTTTAAAGTGTGTATTAAAGTGTATTATATACTTCTCCATCAGTATCTAAATCAATACTCTAACACTAGCATACACTTGTACACTATAGTACTGACTAAATGAAACTAATAGCATAACGACTGTGACAGTAGCATTAAGCTTTACCTCACTCAAATATTACACAAAATTGGCAGTATACTGGTACATGTCAGATTACATGTTACATATGGTATGGCTCTGCTGATATTTTCAGTGCTCACTGGTGAAGGTACCTTTTTAGTATTAATAACACGGGATGCACACCGGTGTCGGCCAAACATTCATATCGATCAAATTATTTTAAATACCTGTATTGATCAAGCATTTCACAATTGATGTATCCCTAACAACACATTTTCTCGTCTCGTCTCGTCTTCTTCCGCTTTATCCGGGACCGGGTCGCGGAGGCAGCAGTCTAAGCAGGGAAGCCCAAACTTCCCTTTCCCCAGACACCTCGGCCAGCTCCTCGGGAAGAACACCGAGGCGTTCCCAGGCCAGCCGAGAGACATAGTCCCTCCAGCGTGTCCTGGGTCTTCCCCGGGGCCTCCTCCCGGGGGGACATGCCTGGAACACCTCCCCAGGGAGGCGTCCAGGAGGCATCTGAAAAAGATGCCCGAGCCACCTCAGCTGATTCCTCTCGATGTGGAGCAGCAGCGGCTCTACTCCGAGCTCCTCCCGAGTGACTGTGCTTCTCACCCTATCTCTAAGGGAGCGCCCAGCCACCCTGCAAAGGAAACTCATTTCGGCCGCTTGTATCCGCGATCTTGTCCTTTCGGTCATTACCCAAAGCTCATGACCATAGGTGAGAGTCGGAACGTAGATCGACCGGTAAATTGAGAGCTTCGCCTTTTGGCTCAGCTCCTTCTTCACCACAACGGACCGGTAAAGCGACCGCATCACTGCGGAGGCTGCACCGATCCGCCTGTCGATCTCACGCTCCATCCTTCCCTCACTCGTGAACAAGATCCCGAGATACTTAAACTCCTCCACTTGAGGCAGAACTTCTCCACCAACCTGGAGAGGGCAAGCCACCCTTTTCCGGTCGAGAACCATGGCCTCGGACTTGGAGGTGCTGATTCTCATCCCAGCCGCTTCACACTCGACTGCAAACCGCCCCAGTGCATGCTGAAGGTCCTGGTTTGAAGAAGCCAACAGGACAACATCATCCGCAAAAAGCAGAGATGAAATCCTGTGGTTCCCAAACAGGATTCCTTCTGGCCCCTGGCTGCGCCTAGAAATTCTGTCCATAAAAATTATGAACAGAGCCGGTGACAAAGGGCAGCCCTGCCGGAGTCCAACATGCACTGGGAACAGGTCTGACTTACTGCCGGCAATGCGAACCAGACTCCTGCTCCGTTCGTACAGGGACCGGACAGCCCTTAGCAAAGAGCCCCGAACCCCATACTCCCGAAGCACCCCCCACAGAATACTACGGGGGACACGGTCGAATGCCTTCTCCAGATCCACAAAGCACATGTGGACTGGTTGGGCAAACTCCCATGAACCCTCGAGCACCCTATGAAGGGTATAGAGCTGGTCCAGTGTTCCGCGACCAGGACGAAAACCGCATTGTTCCTCCTGGATCCGAGGTTCGACTATTGGTCGAATTCTCCTCTCCAGTACCCTGGAGTAAACCTTCCCTGGGAGGCTGAGAAGTGTGATTCCCCTATAATTGGGGCACACTCTCCGGTCCCCTTTCTTAAAAAGAGGGACCACCACCCCAGTCTGCCACTCCAGAGGCACTGTCCCTGACCGCCACGCGATGTTGCAGAGGCGTGTCAACCAAGACAGCCCCACAACATCCAGAGACTTGAGATACTCAGGGCGGATCTCATCCACCCCCGGTGCCTTGCCACCGAGGAGCTTGCAAACCACCTCAGTGACTTCGGCTTGGGTAATGGACGAGTCCACCTCTGAGTCATCAGCCTCAGTCTCCTCAGTGGAAGACATGACGGTGGGATTGAGGAGATCCTCAAAGTATTCCTTCCACCGCCCGACAATGTCCCCAGTCGAGGTCAACAGCTCCCCACCCGCACTGTAAACAGTGTTGGCAGAGTACTGCTTCCCCCTCCTGAGGCGCCGGACGGTTTGCCAGAATTTCTTCGAGGCCGACCGATAGTCCTTCTCCATGGCCTCCCCGAACTCCTCCCAGTTCCGAGTTTTTGCCTCCGCAACTGCCCGAGCTGCAGCACGCCTGGCCTGCCGATACCCGTCAGCTGCCTCGGGAGTCCTGGAGGTTAACATGGCCCGATAGGACTCCTTCTTCAGCTTGACGGCATCCCTTACTTCTGGTGTCCACCACCGGGTTCGGGGATTGCCGCCACGACAGGCACCGGAGACCTTGCGGCCACAGCTCCGAACAGCTGCGTCCACAATGGAGGTAGAGAACATGGTCCACTCAGACTCAATGTCCCCCGCCTCCCTCGGAAGCTGGGAAAAGCTCTCCCGGAGGTGGGAGTTAAAGACCTCCCCGACAGAGTGCTCGGCCAGACGTTCCCAGCAGACCCTCACCATACGTTTGGGCCTGCCAGGTCTGTCCAGCTTCCTCCTCCGCCAGCGGATCCAACTCACCACCAGGTGGTGATCAGTTGACAGCTCAGCCCCTCTCTTCACCCGAGTGTCCAAGACATAGGGCCGGAGATCAGATGAAACGACTACAAAGTCTATCATTGACCTCCGACCTAAGGTGTCCTGGTGCCACGTGCACTTATGGACACCCCTATGCTCGAACATGGTGTTCGTTATGGACAAACCGTGACTAGCACAGAAGTCCAATAACAAAACACCACTCGGGTTCAGATCGGGGAGGCCGTTCCTCCCAACCACGCCCCTCCAGGTGTCACTGTCATCTCCCACGTGAGCATTGAAGTCCCCCAGTAACACAATGGAGTCCCCAGTCTGAGCACTCCTCAGTACCTCTCCCAGGGACTCCAAGAAGGCCGGATACTCTATACTGCTATTTGGGCCATAGGCACAAACAACAGCAAGAGCCCTCTCCCCAATCCGAAGGCGCAGCGAGGCGACCCTCTCGTTCACTGGGGTAAACTCCAACACATGGCGGCTGAGCTGGGGAGCTATAAGCAAGCCCACACCAGCCCGCCGCCGCTCACCACGGGCGACTCCAGAGAAGTGGAGAGTCCAGCCCCTCTCGAGGAGCTGGGTCCCAGAGCCCAAGCTGTGCGTGGAGGTGAGCCCGACTATCTCTAGCCGGTACCTCTCAACCTCCCGCACAAGCTCAGGCTCTTTCCCCCCCAGCGAAGTGACATTCCATGTCCCAACAGCCAGCCGCTGTGTCCGGGGATCAGGTCGTCGAGGCCCCTGCCTTCGACTGCCACCCAATCCACATTGCACCAGTCCCCTACTGCTACCTCTGTGGGTGGTGAACCCACAGGAGGTCGGGCCCACGTCACCTCTTCGGGCTGAGCCCGGCCGGGCCCCATGGGCAAAGGCCTGGCCACCAAGCGCTCGCATACGAGCCCCAACCCCGGGCCTGGCTCCAGGGTGGGGCCCCGGCTGCGTCATCCCGGGCGACGTCACGGTCCTCGGATTTTTCTCCATAGGGGTTTTGGTGAACTGCTCTTAGTCTGGCCTGTCACCTAGGACCTGTCTGCCTTGGGAAACCCTGACAGGGGCATAATGCCCCCGACAACATAGCTCCTAGGATCATTCAAGCACACAAACCCCTCCACCACAATAAGGTGGCAGTTCAAGGAGGGGACAACACATTTTCCACAGTAAAATGTTAATACTGAGATTTGACATTTTTCAAACATTTACATTCTCAAGATTATAACAATAATAGATAACATAGCAATTTAATATCTCCATCACATTTTGTACTATTAACTGTAACTATATCAGTAGCATTAATATTACTGCTTCAAACCACCTCAGAAATCAGTAACTTTGGCTCTGGGCCCTGCTTCCACCGAACTCAGTTACATGCAGGTCGTACAGGGCCACACACACAATTAGCAAAATATTACTAGTTTACTGAAATAGATGGAGAAGGAAAAACAGGACTTTCCAAACTCCAGGTCACCTCGACACATGTCAGTGATCTGCTGTTTTGACTAGTCCGCTTGTAAATACTTTTTTTTTTTTTTTTAACCTTTTACTTTGAACTTTCTCATCACAAGCACATCATCTCTCTGTCTCACACACAGATCTGATCATGCAGATGCGTCATGACCTGTCAATCATGTTCAATTAAGGCAGGACCTGACCAACTATGTGCTCTGAGTGGCTGATCATCTCTCTGTTGGGTCAGATGAGAAAACAGTAAAACTATTTGGCTGATCATCTCTCTTACTGTGCGACACAGAAAACAGGAACATTATATTAATACATCATTAACATTTTTAACCCTTTATTGTCACTGGGTTACATGAGCTCCGTATTTCACTGTAGGAATAATAAACAGAAAAAAAGACACAATGTTTTGAAACAAATTTCTTTATTTTACTTCAGCATATATTATTCAACAATAAACCAAGTGAATTCTCACAAAGTATTCCTGAAGTGCTTTAACACGTGTATTCAGCACTATGAGCAGCTTGAAATGAAAGTCCCACTGCACACTCAGACTCGAGGTATGAAAATAACACCATGGTCTTCAAATCCACAGGTTTAGATGCAGGATTAAACTGGCCATTATAATGAGCTACAATCATTATAGAGCCTCACACTTTATAAATTTATATTCACGCAATAAGCTTTCTGATTTTTGCAGAAAAGAATGAGTTGTCGGAAATGTGATGCTACAAAGCAGACTAACCAATCACAGTTGTTGCGGCCTACATTAACCAGGGTGTCCGTGGAGTCTAAAGTCTAAAATTACACATTTTCAATTTTAGGCCTAAAAAAATCTAAAATACAGAGAGATTTTGCACTGTTGGTCTAAAATCTCATTTGGGTAATTTAAGACCTAGGTTACGTGCAGAATAATTCTGCACGTAGAAAATCTTCCCGGAAGTTCCTTTCAGCACCTAGATGTCACCCGGGATTGGTTGGCATCTCGGTGCTGAAAGGAACTTCCGGGAAGATTTTCTAGTTTCGGTTGTGTTGCCAGATTGGGTGGTTTTAAGTGCGTTTTGGCGGGTTTTGAACATATTTTGGGCTGGAAAACGTCAGCAGTATCTGGCAACACTGCCGGCGGGAAGATTTCCTGGTTCCGGTTTACAGCGCTGACTCAGTTCGTGCAATCGCTGGTGTTGCGTAGGCTACCGTGTAAGCTCTATCAATTTCAGCGACACATTAAAAATGGAAGCGGACGAATTGGTTCCTAAAAGAACTAGTAAGGGGTCAGTCACCTGGCATTTTTTTGGATATCGCGAGGAGGACGTGGAACAGCAAATGCCAATTTGTAAAGTGTGCAAAAAAACCTGTCATCATGAAAGGCAGCAGCACGACAAATATGTTCCATCACCTGAAACTCACCCAGTACAGTATGAAGAGTCTCTTAAACTCCGAACTACTTATCCACGAGCTAAACAAATGACCATAGTGGCCTCGTTCTCCAAAGCCATCTCCTATGAGAAAATGAGTCAGAGATAGAGAGCTATAACGGATGCAATCACTAACTTCATTGCCGAAGACACGATCCCAATTAGTATAGACCCCTTTCACATGATGTCACCGCGCCGCGAGATTTTGTTAAGGCACCATATTGGAAGACCAAGTACATGCACTCACAATATAAAACAAAGTACGAGCGAGAGTAAAGTGACACGATGGATGATAATTCTGGTTATGTGAGTACATTACCAGTTGCAGAAAGGGCACGGTATGTGCAGAAACTGGCTGTGATTGATGGGTTTGACCCATATGATAAGACTCGGGGCAAGGGAGAATGGAAACATAAGGAGGACCGGACACCAATTCTGTTTGCTACCCAGACACTGTAAACTATTTGTTGTTTGCACCCAGTGCCTACACTCAGTGTTTGAACTATGCCGATATTTTCGGGGGGCCCCTTTTTTCCCCTTGGGGGTGTGTGTGCTTGCGCTTGTCTCGGAGCGCGGATCTCCAAACACATGAGAAGCCTACCTTACGCACATATCACGCGGACTCCACACACGCCTCGCGTCTGAAGTCATAACTCATCAGGGGAAATCGTGTCCGCATTGGCATGTTCAAAAAACAACCTCGCGTCAACAATGATGCCACACGCAAGAAAAAAAAAAGTCAGGCTACTCAACAACCAACCTGGGAGCAGCGAGCAAGCCCCAAACCATCCTAAATTATTATTATTATTATTATTATTATTATTATTATTACATTGTAGAAGTCTGGGAGGCTTTCTCCTCATACAGTTAGCAACTTGGGGCCAATTTAGCATGTTTTAAATCTGAATTTCTTGCGTTTGCTTACCTCAGTGTCCACAGATCATGCACAGACTTATCCATTATATCCACAGTTTTTTGCCAAGTCTCACACAGGTTTCTTTCAAGTCTACTGTTGGGCCAATAAATCATAAATAAAACAGCTCAGATTTGTTTAAGTCGTTTGCCACTCCACTTTATTCTCGTGGGTTCACATACCACTGCCGTTATTATCCCCTTATCACGAGTTTGTTGGTCTTCCAAAATAGCGCAGGGTCTGTTTACTTCCGGTTTTGGGTGACGTCAGTGAAAGGGGTCTATAGTGGAAAAACCAGGCTTCCAAAAATTACTAAACGCACTCAATCCCAAACATGAGTTGCCTGGTCGCAGACATTTTACAGAGAAGGCAATACCGGAATTATACACATCTGAGAGGCAGAGCCAGAAAACATTCAGTTCAAAAGTGTGCAAAGAGAGAAATTGTTTTACAGATCTCTCTCTTCTCTCTCTCTATTGTGAATGTTCCAGTGGTTCTCAGTAGTCAGGTTAATAGCTTGGAGATCTACCTCTATTTTTTTTTTTTTAAATAATTTAATGAATGAACACTTTTCTTATTTAGGCTAAATGTCTTTCTCAGTGTTGAGCTTGCACTGATTTGAGCTCTGAGCAGCTCTGTATTGTATTGCCCCTTTGTTGCAATTTTCAAGATGGTTTTTGCAGTTTGTGCCACACCTTTGTTGAATAAAAATAGTCTTATTTCAATTCAATTGTGATTAATCACCAACATGAAAATTTAAAATGTGTTGTTGAAAACCACATGTAAAGTTAACCAAGAATGTTATTTCATCTGCAGGGATTGTAGTGAAAACAGTAAAGAGTAAAAGTTAGATTATATGGGGTCCTTTAGAGGAGATTTAAATATATCGAGATATCGTGAAATGGAGAAAATGTATCGGGATATTCATTTTTTTTCCCATATCGCACAGCCCTATTGTCACGGTTTGTAGCAAAATGGGCAAATGCAAGTTTAACGACTGCTGGCTTGAACGCAATGATTTCGTAGACTGGTTAAAATGTGTACCAAACAATCCGTTTGAGGCGTACTGCACATTGTGCAAAAGAACACTCAAACTCAGCATCCTGGGTGTAAAGGCACTGGAATCGCACGCGAAAGCGGAGAAGCACCAGGCTGCCTATAAAAGTCTGCAACAATCGCCTGCCATCACTCAATTTTGTTCACCGTTGTCAGGTCCAAGCACATCTCGAGACGGTGTATCAGCTAACTCCGTGCGAACTGTAACGCTACAACACGCAAACCATACGGAATCGAACGCCTCATCCTCAAGTGATTTGCTGGATGTCTTTGGCTCCACTGCAACTTAGTTCCTCATTAATGCAAGAGCGCACCCTAGGGATGTAATGAGTTCATTGGTGAATGATAATTTTTGTTATTTCGAAAGTAATTTAGCCTCTCCCAATTTTCTTTATTTTTTTTGTGCGGCATACGTCTTAAATTTAACCTGTTATGGTCTTAAAAAGTCTTAAATTGAACTTGTTCAAGCCTGCAGACACCCTGATTAACACAGTATGTTGCTAGATTTCTGGAGAGGTGTACATCAAGCTAGGATTTGACACAGAATTATAAATTGGTCTTTTTTCTTTCCTGGCCAAGCATTAATTATTTCTAGTCCCTTCTTTCCTCTGCTTTTGTCCTGCCTTTCCTTTCAGTTCTTTTTCAAATATGTTTTAATTTTTATTTCCATTTTTTGTTTTCCCCATTATAACCTTTCCTTGGGCAAAGACCTGACATACCATACTAGTCACCTCTCTACAAAGGCATGACAGATGGCTGTGTGAAAGGCTGGCTTTAAGTTTCCTGCCTGGCAGGTGCAGGCAATTCAGGATCATCAACCTGGAGAATTCTGGGTAACTGAGTTCTCCTGAATGGTCTCTCTCACGGTGTGCCGCTGTTCCCCTCTGCTGGCTGCCGGTGGTGTAGCATGACCTCTGACAGTAACAAAATGGAATAAATGTTTATTTAGACAGTAAAATATGCATGAAACTATTTTCTTGTTACAATTTTCCCTTGGAAGAAGTGTGTGATGTCTTCCCTGCAGACACCTTTCAAAAATTCTCCCCAGTTTTGTAGACTGTTTGTGCTCATATACAGCATTGATTTTGATACAAGCTTGATTCACAAACCTCTAATCTTGACTGTTTAATTCCTCTGCCAGGGCTGGGAATTTATCTAGCAGGGTTTAACAGTGAATCCTTGTAATTCACTTCATGAGGAGCTTCGATTGTCTGAATCACTGCTGCTGCTGTAATGTTAATTTCCTGTGTTGTGGACATTTTCAGTGTGATGTCATTCCTGTACATCAGTGTAGCAGTATGTAGACATGCAGTAAGAGTAATAACACTTCTCTTTGATTCCTCATTTAGTCCTGAACTTTACTGCACTGAGATCCTCTGCTTACACTGAATAATACTGCAGGGTCCAGTTCCTGTATCTGCTTTTAAGAGAACACTTTATTAATCCTATGTGGGAAATCCCAGTGTTACAGCAGGAGACAACAGACAACAAAGACAATGAAAAGAAAACGATACAGCAGCAGAAGGGTGTTTAAAATGTGAAATAAAAGCAATTGAAATAAAGTAGACATTGTCTTGGTGAGGCGGCACGGTGGTGTAGTGGTTAGCGCTGTCGCCTCACAGCAAGAAGGTCTGGGTTCGAGCCCCGGGGCCGGCAAGGGCCTTTCTGTGTGGAGTTTGCATGTTCTCCCCGTGTCCGCGTGGGTTTCCTCCGGGTGCTCCGGTTTCCCCCACAGTCCAAAGACATGCAGGTTAGGTTAACTGGTGACTCTAAATTGACCGTAGGTGTGAATGTGAATGGTTGTCTGTGTCTATGTGTCAGCCCTGTGATGACCTGGCGACTTGTCCAGGGTGTACCCCGCCTTTCTCCCGTAGTCAGCTGGGATAGGCTCCAGCTTGCCTGAGACCCTGTAGAAGGATAAAGCGGCTAGAGATGATATGAGATTGTCTTGGTGAAATTTTATTTTGGCTCAGTAAATGTTTTAATGCCAGTACATCACTGTATAAAAATACAAAATAGTAAAAATGCTGATATTGGCAAAGGCACAAGAGTTTTCTCAGTGTATTGCTTCATATGATGCATGATTGCGAGTAGGTTAATAATTCAGTCTGTTGATTTATGATGCATTTATTTAATTGATCATTTCATCCACAAATCTCCTCACACAACTACAATTAAACTTCACACAGCTGAAAAGTCAAACAAAATATAACAGTATCTAACTGAGATTGTAAGTCTACTCGTAGTTCATCTAGAGCTAATCTCACACAGAAATAGAAGAAAACACAGCAGGACAAATACAGTAGTGGAAGAACTAATACTGAGAACACAATGTTAGTTCCCCACCATGTTTCCGATAAGTCAATTAACTTGTTTTTATTTTGCAGACACACAAAGCTTCACTTATTAACTCCAGTATCACTGGACTTTTCACCAACCGCCCTATTAAAATTAACATTAAAATGACAAATCAGGAATCTTTTAAAATCCTCAGAAAACCCTAAAGAAGACATGATGAAATTATTTCAGTAAATGCATCCTCTTTTTATTGATGAACTTTGCTCACTCCTCTATGACTGCATTCTCAATTCTCTCTTCAACAGCGTGAGCTGTGAAAGACATTAAAAATTTCATTTAATTCATTTCATAGTTTATTTCAGGTGTTTATGGCAGAAAGTTAACCAAACTGTATTTGATCTCCCCTTAAACACAGTTTAAAGGGTGTTTGTTTTAAGGTTTATTAATGACTGTGAAGTGAAAGTGACATCTATGTATGAAACACTCTCTTCTGGATGATTTTTTTAAATAATTTGTACTTGATATACTTTATTAATGAAGTGAAAATGTAACTCCACTTGAAGCATCTGTCCCATGTAAATTCACTCTCAGAAACAGATGTGCTGTGTTTTATATCAAACTTACATTTAAATCTTATTGTAAGAGCATTTTCAAACAAGTGCTTTAACACTCAAGTCTGGATTTTTGCTTTTAAAATGAAAATAATTTCTAATTTTCTGAAGGTGAAAATGTTTTTCCCCTCACACTACTCAAAGTTAGTATGATCATGATGTGAAACATACTGAAAGAGTCCTTACTTCGAGCTCTGTAACATTTGACCAGCAGAATGATGGTCGCCAGCAGATTAACGACACTGCAGATCAGCATGAGCACTGAGAATGGAGCTTCTGCACGTGATGGACCTGATGATGAATAAAGTAACTTTTATTTTTGAAGTGTTTGGATGTTTTAGTTCAAGCTGCAGTAAAAATAAATTAATTTACACCTGTGTGAACAAGTGTAACAGCATATTGTACATAGACTTAGAAAAACTAAGCCCTTTCAATCACACCATATAAAGATACTGTGTTCAACACAAAGTCACAGTTGTATTAAAGTGAATATTTAAAAGGTTTCTCACGTTTGACGGAGACCCAGCTTTTCAGTGACTCTCCTCTGTCTGGGTGTTTACAACCTTCATCTGACTTTGAGACCTTCTGGATGATCATCTCTCCTGTAGTGTCTGTCTGGAGGACTGATCCATCTTTATAGAAATCAGCTCGGAGGTTTGAGGGCTTCGGGTTTCGATATAAACACCGTAGAGTCAGAGGATGTCCCTCAGTCACAGGATGGACAGGACTCTCCAGGATCACAGCACCATCTACAACACAGAAAACCACGTTTACAAAATAAATATTTTCTCTCATTCATCAATATTGAATGTGTAAATAATCTGTATACAAACAGAAGATGCAATTATTTATGGCAGCACAAAGTTATCTGTGAAAGTGAACAGTGAAGAGAGTGTGTAGAGAAACTGTCACACATGACAGCACTGAGCCATGTACACTTCCTTTCCCCTCGCTCCACACCGTCTACACTTTACTTGTGAGTGAAGGTGAAATTCACAGCGCATTTCTAGTCACCAAACTCACTGATATGACTCAGGTTACCACCTTGCACTCTCTATTACAAACACTCTTTTAATACCAGAACATATTAATCAGAAACCAAGCACAATGAGTTCAGTGCACACAGCAGCAATCAACATAAACAGAGAGAAATAAAATGCTTTGACGTCCCTGATTGATTAATACTCAATAAAATACTCATTTCATTATCAGTGTGGGTATCTGTAAGCATGGGCTCGTACTCAGTCTGGAAAGTAACAGCATAAACATATCCATACTCGCACCCGGATCACCGCACAGGCTTCATATGGATTCAGCCTAGGGGCCCCTATGCCCCCCGCCTCGCAGGGGGGCCCCCAATTGGTCAAAAGAAAAAAGAAACCTTCATATTCATTGGCTCAAAATGAATATTTAAATAAACGGACGCTGATTGGGTAAGGCAAATCCGCCTTCCATATATAAACGTTAGATGTCACGCACGACGTCACTCCACAGTTGAACAGTGAACATGTGTGACAGAAAATACGAGAGTGGTGCTCAAAAGCGCAAGGCGCAACGGCAAAAAGCCCAACGTGACAAAGCTCTATTGAGCAATATACCAAAACTAACAGGGTTTTTTAAAACCTAATGAAACCCAACTGGCAAGTGCAAGTCATCATGACACTAGCGTAGCAAACGTTATGTTAGCTGCAGCTGCAGCCAGTAGTACTACTAGCTCTGGTGAGGGTGAAGGACCATCCCTTTCAAACCCCGTCCCATTTGTGGATGAATGTGCCACTGCCACTAGTTTGCCACTAGGAGGACAAACTTTTAAGAATGATACTGGTTGTTGATCATTAGTTTACTTTGTCTTTATTGCCTTTCATTATAGCCTCTTCATCATGTACTTGAGAGGTTCAGTTGCCTAAAAGGCCTACAGGCACATTCAATTGACAGTTGCATAAGTTTGTGATAAGTTGTTGTCAATCTAAACCTTATAGTTTTTGGTGTTCTGTTTTTGCTGGCCCAGCTGTACAAAGTTTAATAATGAAAAAAAAAACCCTTTAAAATGTAGAAAATAGACCGTTCTTTACAGGTAGATGGGATAAGATGGTGGTGGCCGGGGGGCTACAGCAACTTGTAGTCTAGGGGCCCCTGGCCATGTTAATCTGGCCTTGTCCATACTCAGAATTACAGAAATTACAGGGAATGTACTGAGAGAAAAAATTCCAGATGTTTTTGTCTTCTTGAACAGTTTTTCCCAGTTGGAAACTCAGAGTTCTGAATATTCTGTAATGAAACATTTCCCTTTTCCTTGAATAATAAACACACTACATGAAGACTCACCCTGCACTGTGATGTTAACAGGATTCCTGTTTTCTCCAGATTCAGAGTGACACCAGTAAACTCCAGTGTAGGATGTGGAGAGGGAGCTGATTTTACATGGAGAACAATCTAACACTCCCTCACTGTGTGTGTATCGTCTCACTGTCCATCCAGTAGAACGACTCTGGTCAGTAGAGTTACAGCTCAGTGAGAGAGAGTCAGAAGTAAAGTGTTGAGTTCTGTTGGGATTGATGATCAGAGAGACTGGAGGAGATTCACCTTAAACAGAGAAGAGAGTCATGTAAATAAGAATAAGTGCAATATGCAATAAGGATATACAGTAAGTGCATGTGTGTTCAGAATTCTGTTTATTAATCCAGTAATTAAAACCACAGTCCATAAAAGTTTAACCCCAGATAATCCATAAACACTGCAAAAAGGTAAAGGTCAAAACCAAGAGACAAAATTAAAACTGGGATGAGGAGCACAGGAAAGTCTTACAATTGCTGCAAAGGGACAAAACAAATGATCAGAGACACAGGACAGCAGGGCAATGCCTCCTCACCACCAGAGGGCACTATCATCTCAGTATTAGCTGAGCTCTAACACACCACCTCCAGATCACTTCCTCATTGTAGATTACATTTGACCAGCACCAGTGGCGGATTTAGCAAATTGGGGGCCCCCTCATCTGATCCGAAACAAAAACAAAACAATGTACCGACTGCATGGTGGATAGGCAGGTAAAGCTAATCTATAGGGAAGTAAAGGTTGGAGAGGAGAAAAAAAAACATTCCCCTTTAAACCCTGCATACACTTCTTTACTCCAAAATGAAGATGGAAAGCAGAGAACACACAAAGTGTAGCACTACACAAACTAATAGTCATGATGGAACCCAACAGAGAACAAGATTTCAGATAACATCTGTCTTTGCCAAAATGCCAGGAAAACCAGCACTGTTTATTTTTTTTAAAGATCAGAACATTTCAAACATTCTATAAATAAAACTATGTACATGATTGTGTGTGTTTGTGTGTGAGTGAGTGTTTCTCTGTGTGTGTCAGTGTGTGAGAGTGAGTGAGTCAGTGAGTGTATGTGTGTGTGTGAGTGAGTGAGGGGAGGTAAGAAGTGTGGACTGAGGAGAGATGAGGTGGCATTTGGCTCTAAGCAACTCCATATCCATGTGAATGTATGTGTCAGTGAGTGAGTGAGAGAGAATGAGACAGTGTGAGAGAGAGAGAGAGAGAGAGTGTGTTCTGTGTGTGTGAGACAGAGAGGGTGAGTGAATGAATGAGAGCGTCTATGAGAGAGAAAAGAGAGATTGTTCTCCACATCACAGAGTCCTACTTGTTGATGTCTTCTCACAGGTCTTCACACGTACATGATGCACAGCCAGATGTAGGAAAATGTAAAATAATAATAATAAAAAACATTGTCACCAACTAACAATATGGTCATCATCATCGGTGTCAAAATGGCCATCACTGGATAACTCTTCCACCTCATTTGTGTCAACGTTGACACTGTCGGTGATGGAAGGTGGCAACAATGTGTCTTGCTTGATGTTATCCTCCTCAGCTAGTGCCACTTCACAGCAGCTAGCTGCTGCTGCTGTACCGGCATCATGTTCAACATTTTGAATGACGTTGACGTTGTTGTCGCGGTCACTATTGCTAACAGTAGTTGTAAAAAAGTTTCCCAACTTAGGCAGCATTGTCACATATTTCTCAGCGTCTTTTCCCTTTTTTTTTTTGATCCGCTTGGGTAACTCCTTTTCATTTTTGCATTGTTCAGACTCCGGTCTCTCTGTGTTTACCTTTCGTGCTGCACTGCGCAGCGTTATGGACTAGTCCATTTCATTGTGAAAGCATGGGGTGTATGTGTAGGGACAGATAACCATGAACTGGACATTTTAACTACTACTTCAATGTATTTCTTAGGAATATTAGTAAAATGTACCATACTTTTGAAGTGTTCATGAATCACGATAAGGGGCTTTTTCTTTTTTTTTTGAGGTTGGTTGGGGGCCCCCCCTACTACGACTGCTGGTGGGGGGCCCCAAGCAGCTGCCTACCTATGCCTCTATGGTAAGACCGCGCCTAACCAGCACATACATTTACACAGTGCAAAGTTCAGAGCCATGTTTAGTTTGTGATTGCCATTGCTGTGTTTAGACCCTTTGCTTTTGATGACTCTTTTGGATTTTCCCTCTGGTCTTATATTGTACTTTACTGTGTCGGACTCTTACCTGTTTTCCAGCTCTGCTATTTGTATTGTGTTTAATAACAGTCTAACATCATGACATCATCTGTAACTGTGTGGTTCTCTGAATATCCATATCTGTGTTTGTATTAGTGTTTAAACCTGAAGTATTTATGGGTCTGTCTTTCTGAAAAGTTTTCTGAAAACAAACAAACAAAACAACCCCAGAATCTTGTGCCTCTTGTTAACATCTTTGTATCTGTTAAGAACAAATGATCAGGGGTGGGTTTTCCAGTAATGCTGCCTTTTAGAGCTAAAGAGCGTGTTGAGAGACTGAACTCACTTGTAAGAAGGAATCTGAAGAGCATCTTTGTAATGCGCGTCCCTGATATAGGCATTAGTAGTTGCTAAATCCAGTCGATAAGGTCACATAGCATTAGTTTTTAACCAAAATCTAATGAAATATAAAGTGTTTAAAATAAGAGAATATATAGTATCATCTGGAAGCATTACATATATAATCTCATCATCTCTAGCCGCTTTATCCTGTTCTACAGGGTCGCAGGCAAGCTGGAGCCTATCCCAGCTGACTACGGGCAAAAGGCGGGGTACACCCTGTACAAGTCGCCAGGTCATCACAGGGCTGACATATAGACACAGACAACCATTTACACCAGGGGTCACCAAACTTTTTTCTCTGGGGGCCACATTGTCATTCCTGACTGTGATGGGGGGCCCGGGTCGGGTCAGCTATATAACAGAATTGTATGACCCAGACAAATATGACCACCAGCAGGCCTCATTGTGTAGTAGAGATTACTGGCCTGGCACAGCCATCCCCACTACTATATCCACACTACTATATCAACACTTGATTCCTGGCACATATTTGTTTATCTTTACTAGTGGTTTGCAAAAGTAGTAATCGAGTCTTCACACTTTTTTAATTTGAAATACCACAGATATTCTATTTATTTATTTTCTAATAAAAATTACATCAAAGCTGTCAAGGTAAGAAACATCTGCCTAGTTGAGGAGATTGACACTGGCAAAGGTGAGTGGAAAATTATAAATTGTAGGTAGGCCTGTTGATATTATTAATAATATTAATAATAATTGTGTGCAGCACTTAATAAAGGTCAAATAAATAGGCCTATAAAATAAATACATTTAAAAAAAAACAGTGAAATTATAATAATATGACCAATAGATCACAGCAGTTGTGCTGTGTCCTGCACGTCATTGCTCTCATCCATGGCCAAAGCAAAAAAACTCAAATTCTGACGCTTTCTCATTCAGCTGGTCATACACGTTGTCCCCCAAATCTTCGGTTCGCCTGGTCATAGTAGGTGCGGAGAGACTCACTGTGTTGAGCGCATCCTTCTTGTCGGGACACACCTCCTTGGCCACAGCAAGCATGCATACTTTAACAAAGTCCCCATCAGTAAACAGCTTTCCATGGGTAGCTAGTAGGTGAGCTACTTTATAGCTAGCTCGGACAGCAGCCTGGTTGATCTGGGTGTGGCAGTGGGGGCGTGGTCAAGCTTCGGTCTGTGACCGGAGGGCGGAGTCAGGGAAGGTAAGTGGCAGAATCACTACACCTGATGTGAATTAACGTGTTTGTGTGTCTTCCCAGCAACCACGTCCTGTATAAGGAGAGAGAAGGCAGAGGAAGGGAGCTCTCCCGAACCAGATGGCTTATGTGTGTGTGCATGCGTGTGGCTAGGAGAGTGCACGTGTGTGTCACTGAAAAGTGCAAAAATAAAGAGTTTTTGGAACTTAGTTCTGGCCTGCCGCCCTTCTGTGCTCCACCCACCCGCTCTGACTTCTACAGTAGTGCTGAAACCCGGGATCCGAGCACAGACGAGAACAGCCCCATGGAGTCCTCCCCCTTTGCGGACCTGATCCATGCCCTCACCACGGCCCAACAGAGCCAGCACCAGGCGCTGCTTGCCCTCCGAAAGGAGCAAGAACAACAGTTCGAGGCCCTGGTGCTGGCGCAACAGGAAGATCGTCAGGCGCTCCGGCACCTCCTCGCGTCGGCGGGGTCCACCGCAAAGATGGACACAAACATTTGCAGCTGTCGCGTTTGTCTCGGCTTCAGCCTTTATTTCACTCAAGTCAGTATGACTTCTGGAACAAAACTAAATAGATACTCTAGTCAAAAGATAATTTGTCATTATTTTTTACATTTACAAGTCAAAATATTCTGTTAATAGCAAACATTTCTTAAATCTCTTTAAAAATGCTACTAGCCTCAATCACATATGCTATAACAAATAACTGACACATACATCACAAAAACATAACGGCAAAAACAATATATCATTTAATTCTCATGTCAGAAAAAAAAAGGACTTGGACCAGGAGATGCTGCTGAGGAGGAGGCTTTCTTTCTTTTTTTAGATCCCAAAGTTTCACCCTCAGGTTCCAGAAGCATTCGTGCTCTGTATGTGAATTAGATCAAACAATAAGTTAGACAATCTCTATCGCAAATTTAAAAAAAGAGCTGTCCACCATTTTTACCTTGATGCAAGAGAGCTAACATTATTCCTACATAGCTAGCGATAACTTTCAGCTAAGTATGTTTGCAAAAACCACTGCTAGTTAGCTAAATCCCATTCAGTTTCTATGGATCGGTGATTAGGTAACCACAGTTTACACTTAGGTCTTGTCTCTCTTTTTCTTTGCTCCACTGCCGTTGAGACGCTGCCATCTTTGTTGAAAATTTCAGAAGCTCTCAGGTGGTCGTGTGATTCGCTGCTAGCACTCTGATTGGATGATCTTAAAGTTGCCCGAAATTATCAGAATTGTTCAGATAGAAATTATGTTGCCCAATCTCAGTGGGAAAGGTGTCGGTCTCCCTGGCAACAGATTTGCTCTTATCTGATTGGTTGTTACCAATTGTCTGTTGCCCTAATTAGTTGCTCGGTGTCTCACCTGGTTGCCTGTTGCTGGGAACACTGCCCAAAAAGTTGCCCCATGTATCATCACCTGAAGAGATGCTCCTTTGTATAAGTCTGATGGCCATGTTGAACTTGGAGGAACTCATAGTTGAGAATTCACAACCAGGAATTTCAAGTTGAGGGGATGTTTTATGACCTGTAGGCAAATGCAGCAGATCTGAAATAGCCACTCTGAACAGAAACACATCTCACAACACACACACACACACACACAAAACAAAACAAAAAAACTGTGAATACTTTTGGCAGATGGGCCACAACAGCAGAAGATCAGTCCTGTCAGCCAAGAAAAGGAATCTGACCCTAGAGTGGGCACAGGCCCACCCAAACTGGGTGTTTGGAAATTGGACTCCTGATTTTTGCTGCATGATGCAGATAGTAGGTTCAGAATTTGGCCTCAACAACATGAATCCATGCAACATGCAAATATTTTCAGTTTGGACAACTTTTGGCTTTAAAACAAAATAAGTGTCAGTGGGATTACAGTTGAAAAGTTATGTCAGTTATTGCTTTAACAAAACCATCTTCACACCTCCCCCCTGCTGAACTGATGTCACTGAATTAAAAAAAGAAGATGAAGAAGAAGAAGCAAAACCACAACTGTCAACTTGTGTCTGTTCTCTGAAATGGTCACTGACTTGTGTGTGTGTGTGTGTGTGTGTGAGTGAACAAGGCTAATGAGACATGTTTATTTCTGCATAACTGCTTTTGTAGTTTTACACAAATAAGTAAAGAATGATTGATTATTATTCAAACACACACACACATACACACACACACACACACACACACACACAAGACATTAGTGTGTATGATAGTGAACTTGCTGTAGTAAGGTATTTCCCTGCTCAGGAACACAAACGGAACTTTGGTATTGAGTTATAAGGCATTTTCTCAGTAAGTCCAGTAAATGCAAACATGGTTTTGTTAAAGCTTCTCTGTTCACAGTAAAGTCCACCAGTTACAAAGTTAAAAGTTAGTTCTTGCTTTCACACGTCCACTTTCACACCTCCCTCCTACTTCACAGCTGAATTTGCACCTTCATATTAAAATAGAAAATAAACCACATCCTTGAACTGGTTTCTGCTCTCAGGCCTCTCACACGGTCACTGCCCTGTGTGTGTACAGGACTAATGAGACATGTTTGTTTCTGCTCTTATTTTCTATTAATTTTCACAGAAAGGTAAATAATGATTAGTGATTATTGGGGGGGAAAAAAGTTCTGTGCATTAGTGTGTATTATAATGAACTTCCTGTGGTAAGATGTTTCCCTGCACAGACCATAATAGGAACAAAAATGGAAACTAGGCATTTAGTTCTACTGCATTTTCTCAGTAAGTCTAGTTAATGCTAACATGATTTTGTTAAAACCTTTCTGTGCACAAGAAAGACCACCAGAGTCTCACCACAGCAGCTAAAGACATCAGTTCATCACAACCATGACTTCCACTGATGAAAGTACAAACACCATCCAGTCATTTTCTTTTAGGAGATCAAATAATCATGAGAGGTTGTCACTGAACAGCAGATGACAGCAGGACACAGAAGATCAGGAACAGATTCCAACAATACAGACTCGTTTGCACTCATTAAATTATTTAAACCCTGTGTTTTAAACTTGGTCTACTTGTACTCTTACCTGTTGATCTATCATCGTTACTGAGAGTAGTTACACATCAAACTAAACCCTTCTCATAAGAGATATGGATACACTGATCCACCTGAGCAGTCATGCTGAAGTACACACAATGTCCTAATGACACAATAAACTCATCACTCAGGACATTCAGACTGCAGATGAAGAACTTTATACCCCACCACTCACTCTAATGAAGACACAAAGAGAACATTTGTGACCCCTCACCGAATCCAGGGACACATGTCGGCTGAAACGAATCTGAGATAATCGCAAAAGAAGCATTTTTTTTTCGAAAATTGTGATTTTTGTTTTTTTCCATCATGTGCAAGTTGAGATCTTGAAGAATGCAATCAGTATTTCAGATAATAGATTATTTTGTTGGAAAAGCATACATTTTTTGTTGCAAATTGTCTCGTTTTTGTCAGGACTGTAGCCTGCTGGGGGGTGTGGGTAAATTACCATATGGGCCATTCACATGATGATTTAAGTCTTTTGGTTTTTTTTTCCGCGAATCAGCTGTATGATACGGGCTGAGCGCATGGCTACTTAACTGCATACAGGCATGTGATTTCACTATGGAATGAGTTACTAAACAGAGCGCAGAGGAGCTGACACACCATGAAGCAAACAGACACACGGTATTTACATTGGAGATAACCATTTCTAGCAAAAAAAACCGCAACCTCGTTTTCCAGATTGAATGGAATACTTGAATGATCAGATGATACTTGGACCGTTCTAGGACTACATTCCATCGGAGGCATTGGTGTGTGCAAGGCGCCGTTTCTCTTTCTGATGGGGTAAGTTTATTAATCTAAGGCTGTGTGGTTATTTTTGCATGTAACGGAGAGTGTTGTGGTTTGGTTAAGCCTAGGTCACAACCGGACGTACGATTTTTTGGCCGTGTGATTTTTGGCATTTCCCAAATCGCTGCGTTTTTTTTTTTTTTGTTCACGGAGAAAGACGCGCGTTGGCTGTAAGTTTGTCTTGCAACCTGAAAAAAACGTAAGCGCCCGTAGAGTTTGACATGACAAAGAACCTCTGCGGCCGGTCTGCGGCTCGAAAATCAGCACATCACGCGCGCTCTCGTGCGTTTCATGCGCGCTCTCCGTGTGTTTCTTGCGTTTTTTGCATGTAGACCGGCTGTAGGAGCGCGTACTGTACGGCCGGTTGTGACCGAGGCTTTACATGAAACTAGTGTTGTGTTAGTTGTGTCATCATCGTGCTATCTTTCTTTCTTTCGGTGTGAGTAATTTTTCAACCACAAAACGTTAAAGTATACTTTAGGACTTATTTTTGTACTTCATAATTGTGTTGGGCATACTTTGCATGGAAGGAAAATTGACGTGGTGATCTTTGTTTACATGAAAGTAGTATCGTGCTAGCTAGTAGGAGGTCGAGCTTTCCTTAATGTCATGCAAATGAGCACCATTATGTGCCCGCCCTGCACCCAGAGTAACTGAGAAAGAAAACTTTGAGGGCGATTTTCTCCCTTTCCTGTTTTAAGAGGTATAGACTTTCAAAAGGCCACACATTCTTCAAATATTGTCAGATCTCCACATGGAAGGCATCATTGGAAAGCTTAGAAACTGTACTTTCTGAATCTGTCAATAACTCAAAATGCCCCCGGGCAGACATGTGTCCCTGGATTCTGTGATCTGCCACATTTACTCACAGAGCATCACAGGGAGTGGACTGAGCTCCATCCTGTGACTCTAACGACTGACTGACAGAGCAGTGGTGTGTTAAAGCCTTACCACTTCCTGTGACAGACACAGACAGAGAGAGAGAGAGAGAGAGAGAGTGTATGTATGTCAGTTTGATATATTAGAGTTGACACAGACATGGTTGCTCCTGTCCCTTTATTTTTGACATTAAGCCTGTTTTAAGGCTAACACTGTAAAATCCATTGTTTCATTTTGCTGGAATTAAAATAATTTGTACTCAAGAATAACACACTGAATAGCAGTGCTGTAAATAGGCAAAATATTAAATATTTATCATATTCACACTGTCCACTTTATTAGGAACACCTATGCACCTGCTGATTCATGCAGTTATCCAATCAGCCAATTATGTGGCAGCAACACAATGCATTAACTCATGGAGTGATAGAACATTTCCCGGAAGTTTTTTTTTTCATTTGCATTAAAGAAGCTATCGCTCCTGTGAAAGACGGCCCCATGAGGACAGTTGAGGGTTATAGCTGGAGGACGCTCTGGACTCTTATAGTAATGCTTTTATGGCTGAGGACTACAGTTGACTTGCTAACTTTAGGACTGCAGTTGTCATGAACAGTTTTGCACTCAAGTTTCCATCAATGAAGAGTTATAACATCAACGAAACTGTCTTAATGTTAAAACTGTTAATGTTATAGTCATGCTGTCTGTTGTTGCCCAAATGAGGATGGGTTCCCTTTTGAGTCTGGTTCCTCTCGAGGTTTCTTCCTCATGTCGTCTGAGGGAGTTTTTCCTTGCCATCGTCGCCACAGGCTTGCTCATTGGGGATAGATTAGGGATAAAATTAGCTCATGTTTTTAGCCATTCAAACTCTGTAAATCTGCTTTGCGACAATGTTTATTGTTAAAAGCGCTATACAAATGACTTTACTAGAGGTCATCTGCTAAGGTATATGTCTGCAAAAATACTACACGGGACTGATCACTCTCTCTCTCCCTCGCTCTCACTGTTTCCCACTCGCACATTTCACTTGTGAGTGGGAGGAGCCACCAGAACCAGTGAGTGACTGTAGCTCATTATAATGGCCAGTTTAATCCCGCATCTAAACCTGTGGATTTAAAGACCGTGGCGTTATTTTTGTACCTTGTTCCTGTGTGCAGTGGGACTTTCATTTCAAGCTGCTCATAGTGCTGAATACAGATGTGTTAAAGCACTTCAGGAATACTTTTAGTGAGAATTCACTTGGTTTATCGTTGAATAATATATGCTCAAGTAAAATATAAGGAACTTTGTTTCAAAACAACATTCTGTCTGTTGTTTTCCGTTTATTATTCCTACAGTGAAATATGGAGCTCATGTAACCCAGTGACAAAGGGTTAAAAATGTTAATGATGTATTAATATAATGTTCCTGTTTTCTGTGTCGAACAATAAGAGAGATAATCAGCCAAATAGTTTAACTGTTTTTTCATCTGACCCAACAGATCAGCCACTCAGAGTGCATAGTTGGTCAGGTCCTGCCTTAATTGAACATGATTGACAGGTCATGACGCATCTGCATGATCAGATCTGTGTGTGAGACAGAGAGATGATGTGCTTGTGATGAGAGAGTTAAAAGTAAAGGTTAAAAAAAAGTATTTCCAAGCTGATTAGTCAAAACAGCAGATCACTGACATGTGTCGAGGTGACCTGGAGTTTGGAAAGTCCTGTTTTTCCCTCTCCATCTATTTCAGTAAACTAGTAATATTTTGCTAATTGTGTGTGTGGCCCTGTACGACCTGCATGTAACTGGGTTTGGTGGAAGCAGGGCCCAGAGCCAAAGTTACTGATTTCTGAGGTGGTTTGAAGCAGTAATATTAATGCTACTGATATAGTTACAGTTCATAGTACAAAATGTGAGGGAGATATTAAATTGCTATGTTTATTGCGGCTACCAGATCCAACTAACCAAATGTTCAGAAGCCGCGGTGGGCTAAGCAAGGGAAACAATTGTCTTACGTGCACTGAATGATCCAATGTCCACACGATTACTCCCGTTTCTGTAGTTTATTGCTCTCCATTTCATTTAGACTCCAGTAGTCTTTCCACGTGCAAGGCAGAGCAAAAACATCCAAACAAACAGAAGTTTTAGGTGAGTCCATGCGATGTGCTATGTGCGGTACACAAAAGATAGCCTTACTGTGGAAAATGTGTTATTAGGGATGCATCAATTGTGAAATGCTTGATCAATACTGGCATTTAAAATAATAATTTGACCGATATGAATGTTTGGCTGACACCGGTGTGCATCCCTAGTTGTTAATACTAAAGGTACCTTCACCAGTGAGCACTGGAAATATCAGCAGAGCCATACCATATGGAACATGTAATCTGGCATGTATACTTCCAATTTTTTGTAATATTTGAGTGAGGTAAAGCTTAATGCTACTGTCACAGTAGCTATGCTATTAGTTTTGTTTAATCAGTACTATAGTGTACAAATGTATGCTAGAAGTATATAATACACTTTAATACACACTTTAAAAAGATGCCAGAACAAGTGAACCAAGGAGAGAAAGATGAAGTGAAACCTGGGAAGAGAGAGAGTTTTGACAAAGGAAGAAAAGGAAAAAAGCGGTGAAAGGCCAAGAAATCTTTCACAAGAAAAGCCACAAGCTGAAAGAGAAAGAAAACAGGTAAAAAATGAATGAATAGAAATGATGAGTTGTAGGAATTTAATTCTAAATAGTGATGTTGCCGTGGACTTTGGTGAAATGGTGCTCCACATTACATCTTTTACTGACGGGCACGCTGGCACCGCAGATCAGACACACGCTTGTTTTTGTTGTTAGTTTGCACTTTTTGTTTACAAAGGTCCTAACTGGCAGTTTGTTTTCCCTGTCTGAGCCTAATGTTTAATATCTTTTAAGGGCAATTTTGTTACAGAGACTTAATAATCCATTTTATTTATTGTTTTGGTTGTGTTTGATTTTTATTCAAGTGCAGTTTTTTGTTAAGTCCTTGCCGTAAGCCAGACTACATTAGGCTATTCTTATGTTAACAAGTCCATTTTATTTAGGCCTATTTTTGGTTGTCTTGCAGTTCCTGTGTTAAATGTTCTTTAGAAAGTAAAGTTTATTGATCTTTGAAAGGGTGTATTTGCATTATTATTCCATTATCATTATATTAGTTGAAAATGGTCTTAAAATGTCAATATTATCGGTTATCGCAATAATTTCTTGGTCAATTAATCGTCCAGCAAAATCTGTTATCGTTACAGGCCTATTTGGACCAACAGGAATGGCTGACATGCCCTTGAGCAAGACACCAAACCCCCAACTGCTCCTCAGGCTGCTCTGGGTATGTTGTAAGTCACTATGGATAAGAGCATCTGCAAAATTATTGGAATGTAATTATGAAGTATATTTAACAAGATAAACATGGCCAATGAATAGTCAGAGATAAACAAGTATCTTCATCAACAATCTTGATTTAAATACACACGTAGAGATTGCAAAGATTGAAACGGGGTTCTCCACGAGGGGTTTTAGAGGGGCAGGCCGCCCCCCCCTTTCTGTGATTCCCGCCCCCGTTTAATTTCTGCCACCCCTTTACAAAAGGAAGAGACGTCCCTTTGTTTTCTTTGTGACAGATAGCCTTTCTCTGTTGGAGTACCGGCAATGCGACAACACCCGAGTGTGAAACTCATTTACCAGCAATTAGTTTAGTCAGTCTGACAATTATAGTCTAAGAAAAGCATTTCACACTTCGGCGTTTTTGACACATTGTTCTTGCGCCGGGAGATAACACGCCTTTATAATAACGTGTGAATCGACACTAGGGCTGAACGATCTATCGTTTTCGACCGAAAATCGCGATTTCAGACAACACAATTTTGGGATCGTCAAAGCTGCGGTTTTTCTCAGTGCTCCTAAACTGACCCATGTTTTGTTTCATCAATAAATTGTCCATTTTTTACAGTACAGACAAAAAAAAAAATTACATCACTGTGTTCAAGAAAGCCTTATGGCGCTCAATGTGAAAGAATTTTGTGAATATCTCCTTCCGTTTTCGTGTAAATCCCCGTTGTTTGGAGGGAGCACTCTGAGGAAAAAGTGCGCTTTCTGTGTGCTACTCTGTCTCTGCACTCAGCGCGCGGGTGGGGGAGGGGATGCTCTCTCTCTCTCTCTCTCTCTCTCTCTCTCTCTCTCTCTCACACACACACACACACACAGGAGGGAGGGGCTGCTCTCTCTCTGAGAGACACAGGCTTGTAGCATCAGGGCAAGTCACACATTCACACAGTACAGCTCAGCTCCTGCAATAGCGGCTGCTGTGCGCACTGCATCACTCTCACAATTTCCCACAGGGGAATTGTTGGCTCTAGTTATAATTTATAATGCTTATGTACATTCTGTTACAAAAGTGCAATATTTTGATGCTGCTGAGCCATTGATCAACCTTTTTTTTATGTCTGATATGTTGTAGATGGGAAAAGTAAAAGAAGCAAAAGTTTACTTAAGAAAGATGGCCCTCTCTTTATTTTAAGTTATTATAACTTGTTCCTCAGGCACTCAATGTTAATAAACAGGCCTACATTTGAAATCTGTTGACCTCAGTTTTCATTCTTGCATTAGCTTTATGGAATTCATTGTATTAATTAATTTGCACTGAAGTGTGCAAATTAATTAATACAATGAATTCAAGTGTAAGTGTGTAATGTTTGATGTATGATGTGTTTTGTACCAGTCCAATTGATTCCTCTATTCTAAATGATTACTATTTGAGAGTATTTTATGCACATTTTATGCAAATGACATATGTAAATTTATGCAAACCTGTTTCAAGGTCATCCGATTGACCCCCACCCCCCTATATTTTCAATCCATGGAGAACCCTGTTGAAACACTATTCCAGAGTTTGGGAGCGATGCAACACAAACATTTCCACCAACTAAGCGGCCCTTGAGATTAACCTGCTGGATGGAGTATACTGCTTTTCAAAGAAGGTATACCAAAGTGAAACAACTTTGTAGTCATTGTAGAATTTAAAATCTTGCCAAACTAGATTGAGTAAGAATGGAATAATATGCTCACTTTGTTCTTTTCTCATAAGGACTAGCTGAGGCTTTCTAAAAGAGACAACACCACAGTCAGTTATTTATACTTTATGCAATAATTAAGTCTAGAAGTTACGAGAGTCTTTATACAACAAGGTGACATTAGTTCAAGAAAAGGTTCTGTTCATTGAAGCTTTGACATATTTTGTTTAGCCTTTCATTTTGCATAGCTGTGCAGTTAAATCCAGTCAAACATTACTTTTTAGTGCTGCTGTACTGAACAGTCATCCCATTACACCATGTTGGGCAAAATGGTCCCCAGCTGGAGGCAGGCTGCCCCTTTCCATGGCCCAACTGGAAGTCCAGATACTGTACAAGCACCCATACAATGACAAACTTGGCATACGAGATGGGTAATGAATTGCTCAAATAATATCTGTTCAGCCACCTTCTGTGGTTTCCTGGGGTTGGGCCTCAGAAAACAAATCGCAACTGAATAAAGAACCTCTTTGGTCAGGAAAGCTTCTTAGGCAAGTCACACTCTCCTGGGATTTCACCCTAATAAGAGCAAGGAAGCCCATTGATGGGATGCTAGGGCATTAAACCAGGCATGAAAACGGGTCAGGGGTGAAAAAGGTGAGAAGGGTGTGCGAGTGGTGACATGGCCTCTGGTGTTGTTTTGTTTGGGGGGGTCCTCTCCCAGAATAAATATTATAGCCTCCTTACTAAGTATACTATATTGACATTTGCACAAGGACATACAGTACAAATACAAATTCAAATACATGTAGTTATAGTGAAATTATGCCCTGGGAAAAAAGCGAATAATAGAACGAAGAAAGTGGAGAACACACAAGGAATAGTGATAATTTTTTCCTTTTATTTGCCTGGACCACCAGTGTCTCCATGGCCCGCTTTCACTGAGTTGCCACATGTTTCAGCCTTGCTCACTTCTCTCCTTCAGCATTCTGTTTCTTGGCCTGCTGAGCACTGCAAGTTGCTTGAGAGCCATACTTGCTCTGCTGCTGCTTTTCCTCCTTGTTCACCCTCTGCTGGTGTTTGTATGTGGCTGCTGCAGAGTTAATGTTCTTGCACAATGTTCTGTCCACTTCCCCAAACTTCATGTCCTCCCTTCTAAAGAGCTGCATAGCTGTCTTCCCCCTGGACATCAGCGTGTACTTGACCGTCTGTATTGCATTAAATGTTTCCACATTCATGTTGCCACTCCTTTGATCACTTACATCATTCATCAGACTAAATGAGGACTCGACTCTAGGTCCATGAAAGATGGAGAGGCAACACTTAACCAGTGCACCCAGGGAGGGGTACTTGTCTGGTTTGTCGAAGACATGACCCCACCACTCCACAATGCTTTCTCCCTCCTCGAAGCTGGGGATAGTCAGGTCAACACTGAACCGCACAAGTTCCCTCTGGATATCCTGGTCTGCTGGCAAGAGGTGCCCCAGCATACCACTCAGCCTGCCAAGATATGGAAGTAAAAAGCTTTCAGTTCATTTTAACCCATTAACACCGGATGCTGCATCGCGCAACATTGCCCCTAGCGCCAGTTGTTGCATAACGCAACATTGCCCCAAATGTCGGTTGCTGCATAACGCAGCATTGTTGATTTGTCATTATTTTCAAGATGCACGCGGCATGTAATGCACAATCATTGGTTCAAATACACATGTGGTGGGTGTTTTCGATTTAAGACCATGTGACCAAAAATTTGTGTGATTTGTCGACAATAATGTCAATCAATCAGCCATACTCGCTGTTCTGCACACGTGCGTTTGTTTAGCTATTTGACACCGGCGAAAATGGCTGCGGTTACTGCGGAGACATGCTGTGACAGCAATGGAAGTGATGTGGAGTTGGAGGGGGGTGAACAGATTTTAATTGAGGAAGAGATAGAGGGAGATGTGCCAGAAGACCCCTTAGATAGAGAGCAGGAGTGGGATTTGTTTCGAGAGGATGAGGAGGAGGAGGAATTCCAAGGCTTCCAAATGGACTGGCAGTCAGATGGATTTTGCCCCCCACGTCAACAAAAGTTCACTCGGACACCTGGGCTGAAGGTGCCGATATCTGAAGATGCAAGCCCTTTAGATGTATTTTCGAATATTTTCACTGAGGAAGTTTGGGATATGTTGGTGACACAGACAAATGTATATGCTGATCAGACGCGTGGCCACACACCATCAAACTTAAAGTGGAGCCCCGTCTCAAAACAGGAGATGAAATCGTTCATCGGTCTCTGCATAACTTTTGGGATAATAAAACTACCAACTCGCCGGGATTACTGGAGACAGAGCAAGTGGCTGTATCAGACAAATGTCCCCCGAGTGATGGCACGAGATCGCTTCGACATGATCTGGAGGTAATTATTTATTCTTGCGCTCTCTTCTGACGACTTCTGTGTCTTATTGCGTGGCGTTACCCTTATGAAAAAAAAAACCCTCGGCGAATTACTGCAGTATGAAAACTATGAAAACTAGAATTTTTTTAACTAGTGTTACTGCAGTATACAGTATAATTGCATAATGCAAGACATACGATGCAGGTTTTTATTTATTTATTTATTATTATTATTTTGCAATGACGTCTCCATCATGGCCAGTAATGTACCCGAAGTGGTGTTAGAGCCTTCTACTAGGCCTACTACTACTACTACTAATAATAATAATAGTAATAATAATAGTGATTATGCTTTAGTTATAGTATAGTAACAGTATATAGCAATAGTAATAGTAGTATAATAAATAGCAGTATTGGGCAGTAACTTTACTTTATCCTGAATCGTAAAGCAAAACTACATGTCCCAAATACCTAAATGTCCCAAATGTCCAACATTGATAAATAGTAATACAATTATAAATAAATAACTTAAATAACAATACATATGGAATAGATAAATAAATTCATATGCATAGCACAATACACAAAAATAAAAACAATAATGGCCAACACGTGCACGTCATAAGTTTACATGGACACCAAACATCATAAAGAAATCCAGCCAGCAAAAACTTTTTGAATTTTGAATCTTGAATCATGTTTTTTAGATATCTACATCTCCAAGACAACACTGACCCTGCAGTGGACAAATCGGACAGGCTATGGAAACTGCGGTGCTTCTTGGACCTCCTCCTGAACCAATACCAGGCCCTTTATGAAGTTAATGGTATCGTGACCGTGGACGAGTCCATGGTCAAGTACAAAGGGCAGCTGGCGTTCTGGCAGTACCTCCCCATGAAGCCAGTAAAATGGGGAGTGAAGGTATGGGTGATGGCTGAAAGTACAACTGGCTACGTCACCAGCTTTCATGTGTATACTGGGGCCACAGAGGGCAAGGCGGAGATCAACCTGGCGCACCGCATCGTCACCAACCTGGCCAGCCCATACTACAGATCACACCTGTCTGTTTACATGGATAACTTTTACACAAGCGTGCCCTTGCTGGTTTACCTGAAGGCAAGGGGAATTCAGGCTTGTGGGACTGTGCGTGCAAACGGAAGGGGCCTACCGAAGACCAAGGAGCTCAGCAAGCAGGCTGGCATGGCCAGGCATCAGTATCAGGTGGCTCAACAGGATGAGCTGACCTTGTGCGTGTGGCAGGACACCAAGGCAGTGATGGTCCTGTCCAACCACCATGACCCCATGGCTTTGGGGTCAGTGAAAAGGAAGGTCGAGGATCAGCGTCAGGTGGAGGTCGAGGTGCCAGCCTGCCTTGCTGACTACCAGCAACATATGAAGGGTGTAGACCTGCTCGACCAGATGGTGGGGTACTACCAAATCGATCACAGGTCTTTGAAGTGGTGGAGGCTGTTTTTTTTTTTTTTTTGTCTGTGGCGTGCTACAATGCATTTGTGGCTGCCAGATCTGCTGGTGGAGATGAATGGAAGTACAGGAAGAGTGGCTACAAAGCCTGGTTGGAGGACTTAACAATGGAGCTGTGCATCCCAGTAACCAAGAGAAGTGCTCCCCACCAGCCTATCTGGAGCTTCAGCTGGGCATGATCTGGCCCAGATCAACAACAAGAGAAAGACCTGCAGGGACTGTGCCAAAAAGCACACTGGCACCAATGTGCGCCCGGGGTCTACACTGATGGGATGCAGGCAGTGCAATATTCCCCTGCACCGCGAGTGCTTCATGCACCACATTCTACGACAGTAGTGTGTGTGTGTAAGATGGGTGTGTGTGAGGTCAGTGTCAGTCTTTGGAAATTTGTTCCTCCGGTCGTTTCCCCTGGTCATTTCCTCCAGTTCCTCCTCAGGACTTTCACCACCTCTCCTCACTCCTTTCCCACCTTTCTCCCATGACAAAGTGCCTTGTTCCATGTTAGATGAATTAATCTATGTGTTGACATGTTTTTAGATCAACTGATCTGTGTTGATATTGTCGTTCTTTATATGAATGAATCATATAATACTTATTTTTACTCATCTGACTGAGATTTGTTTTTTTTTATAAAAATGTGTTAGTGTTAATGCTGAATGAGCATGATCCAATAAAAACAGAGAATTTTATCTTTTAAATGCAACTTATTTCATGTCTTTATGTGCTTCAGAGGCTGAGATATTGAATTTTTCATAGGCGTTTTCAATTAATTATTTTTATTTCAGAAAACCCTCAGGCAGATGGGGACCTTTTCTAAAAACTGGCTTAGGCATTTGCAGACATTTTTTTGCAGGCGTTTCAGGCGTCAATGGGTTAAATCAAGGCTGAATACTTTCTTCTTTGCTGCTGTCTTTTATTAAATCAAATTTGAGACTTTTAATTTGACTTCTTTCAGCACGGACAGCACTACAAAATGGCATCTCCACTATACAGTGCCCTATATAGTTAGTAGCAAGCAATTTCGGACACAGGGATTGTCAAAAGGCGCGCACCCTCTTTCGAATGCTGACGTAATCAAGCCGGACGTTTTGTTTGTTTTGATAACAATCAGGAAAGTTTGAAAAAAGTAGGAAATTCAGTCCGATGACTCAATCCAGCTTCTGGTGGTCTGGTCTGCACTCTGACTGATGCGTGCACGCTCTGGCCAGCAGGAGAAGAGGTGCGAAATGATGCTGCTTGCCCTTTGCAGCAAGATGTACTCGTCGCTATGGTGTCAATATCAAAGCAGGAGGAGGAGGCGCAAACTGGCACGAACTGTCTATGGGTGTGTTGAGTTTCTTCACCTCTTGCCCTCAGCCAGAGCGATTACGCCATCTCGAGATCAGTCCCCCTGTGTCACCCAGAGCCGCTCTGGGGTGAGTCGCGAAAAAAGACAGGAACCCCATAAGTTCGCAATCTTTATTCACAAGTCCCCAACGAGGCAAGAAAATACAGGGGATTTTGTGTGTCTGTTATCTGTGTGGATGAAGTGACATCACTGCAGATGTGTGTGTGTGTGTGTGTGTGTGTGTGTGTGTGTATATATATATGGGGGGGGGTGAGTGAGTGAGTGACATCATTTTGATATCTGTGTCTATGCGTGTGTGTATGACATCATTGCATGCTTCAGAGACTGTAGGGAAACCTTGGTCTGAGCAGGTCACATCTTAATTACATCAGTGTTCTGATGGAATGTTCAGATGTGTGTGTGTGTGTGTGTGAGTGAAGGTGTGACATCACTGAAGACCTTGGCGCTGTGTGTGTAAATCTTGAATCAATCATAAACATAATGACACATTTCTGATCAATAAACAAAATGTTCTGATGATATATGACAGCAATGTGCAGACAGAATGGAATTTTTAAACAAAGATAATGTGTCTAGCTGAGACAGAAAGCCTCGGTCATTTTAAACAAAAATACTGAACAGAGGATCACAGACTAAATCCTTTACAATTAAGAATAAATCCTTACAATTTATCCTTACAAAGGAATAAATCTTTTACAGGGTGCGAAGCGACCTCCTTGCCCTTTGGGTCAATATCAAAACCCCCACCCCCCCAATTTTTTTTCTCATCGGATCTACACGATTCATGTAGGTCACCCATTTTGGTTTCAAAACGGCGAATTTCGCCGAAAGGTGAGGGATTTTCATGCATGTTAAACTCTTCAGACTGACTTGATCCATGGCCTGAACTTCTGTTATTTACACACATCTCCAGTAAGAGCCTGATGTTTTGGCTTCTGCAGGTTCATCAGAGCATGGTTGATATGAGCAAGTTCTCAAAATTGCTGGCAGGTTTGGCATTATCCAAGCTTAGACCATAACAATAGCAGTTTAAAGCTAACAGCTGAGCATTTTGGGAAGAAACAGAAGACAGACACAATTAACAGTTTTCCACTGATCTGTTTGATGACCGTCACTTCGTCAGCGTGCACAGACTCACAGCTCACTGCAGAGAGAGAAAGGGCTTGCATAAGTATTTTTAGAAATACATTTCTCCTGATATTGCCATCGATGGTGGTACAAACTACTAAACAGTTTGAAGCAATGACCACAGCAACAATTTAGGAAGTTATGAGGCTTGTTCGTAAGTTCATAGTGAACTATGATGTGACTGACCAAGCAGAATGAGATGATGGAAAGTTGCCTCGATAGCAACTAAACTAACACAGATGAACTCTTCCAGTCACCATAGATTCTGAGAGGCAGGTTTTTGTGGACATGGATATGAGGGTCAAGGAGAAACATGAACACAATATTTTTGTTGTCACCTCATAACTGCTTGTGGTCAAATTCTGCCCAATGAGCACCCACCTTTAAACATGTTTTTTACCTCATGGTGTTTGGATTGCCTTTTAGGCATTATAAATGTCATGAGTTTTACCTTCATGTTCTGCTGAAGCTCTGAGTATACAGTATCCTCAGCCAGACTGGCTGTCTCTAGTTGGGAACAAGAAACAAATCCTTGATTAATTTCCTGAATAAAACTCCAGCTCATCTAAACTGCTTAAGGGGGGAAAAAAAGAAGACAAGAAACACCTGACCCAAAAATAGAGATGACCTGAAGGCTGCTGTCAGAGCAACCATGGCTTCGGTAACACCTTAGCAGTGATCGCCTCCATGCCACACCACATTGATGCAGTAATTCATGGTAAAGGAGCCCCCACCAAGTATCGAATGTAGAAATGAACATACTTTTCAGAAGTTGGACATTTCTGTATTGTAAATCATTTTTGATTGATCTTAAGAAATATTCTAATAATTTGAGATACTGGATTTCTGATTTTCATGAGCTGCAAGCCATAATGGCTTTGGATTTAATGTATGTGAACACCAAGGATGCATATAGCTCATCACCCCTCCCCCCGCTGGGCTGTTCTGACCACAATCTGGTTCACTTGTCCCCTACATACATACCTATGGTGAATAAACAACCACCCACCAAGAGGTATGTAAGGAGCTGGTCTGAGGAGACCAGTATGGCACTGAGGGACTGCTTTGACACCACGGACTGGGATGTGTTGTGTGAACCTCACGGGGATGACATTGATAGCCTGACAACCTGCATCACGGATTACATTAATTTCTGTGTTAACACTATGCCAGTCAGGAAGTTACGGTGTTTTCCCAACAATAAACTTTGGGTGACCTCTGAACTAAAAGCCCTAATAAGGAGAAGAGGGTTTTTAAATCTGGCAACAAGGAGGAGAGTGCAGAGGGAGCTGAAGAGGGGGATAATGAGATGCAAAGACAGCTACAGGAGGAAGCTGGAGGAGCACCTCAAGGGGAGCAACACCGGAGAGGTATGGAGAGGCCTGAAAACCATCTCTCGCCACACAAAGGACAGTGGGAGGGGCCATGTATCTGGGGCCAGGACTGGGCAAATGAGTTGAATCTCTTTTTTTTTTTCAACAGATTTGACTGTGCCACCCCACCCTCCCCCACTCACCATAGTCCTGACCTGTCTGTGATATCACTTCACCCCCCCCCCATAATACCTCTGACACCAACAGCTCCCTCCTCACACCACATCACCCCCTCCGCTCCCTGCCAGACCAATCCACACACTCCACCTCCGACCTCACTCTACAGGAGTCACACCTCGGCTACACCCCTCGCCTCTCCATAACAGCTGATCAGGTGTTGAAGGAGCTGAGGAGGATCAAGACGAGGAAAGCTGCTGGCCCTGATGGTATCAGCTCCAGACTGCTTAAGGACTGTACAGATCAACTCTGTGGGATTCTTCTGTACATTTTCAACCTGAGCCTCAGTCTGGAGAAAGTTCCACTTCTGTGGAAAACATCATGTGTGGTTCCAGTTTCCAAGACTGTGCACCCCAGGGAGCTCAACCACTTTCGGCCAGTAGCTTTAACATCTCACCTAATGAAGATCATGGAGAGGATTGTTCTCTCCCACCTCCGACACCTGGTGAACAGCAAGATGGACCCCCTGCAGTTCGCATATCGACTGGGCATTGGTGTGGATGACGCTGTCATTTACCTGCTCCACCAGTCACTTTTGCACCTGGAGGGCACTGGGAGCACTGTGAGAATCATGTTCTTTGACTCCTCCAGTGCTTTCAACACAATCCAGCCATCACTGCTTAGGGCAGGGGTGTCCAAACTGATCCATAAAGGGCCGTGTGGCTGCAGGTTTTCATTCCAGCCATGCAGCAGCACACCTGACTTGGCTCATTCAATCAACTGAACTGTCTTCACACAGTCAAATACTTGCAGCCACACCCACCCTTGATTAAAGGGTGGGTGTGTCAGTTGATTGAATAAGCCAAATCAGGTGTTCTGCTGCATGGCTGGAATGAAATCCTGCAGCCACACGGCCCTTTACGGATCAGTTTGGACACCCCTGGCTTAGGGGGAAGCTGGAGGGAGCTGGTGTCGACTGCCACCTGGCTGCATGGATCATCGACTACCTCATTAACAGACCACAGTATGTGAGGCTCTGTGACTGTCTCTGATGTGGCAGTCTGCAGCACAGGGGCTCCCCACAGGGTACAGTGCTGTCTCCTTTCCTCTTTACACATCTGACTTCAGCTACAACATGGACAGCTGCCACCTCCAGAAGTTCTCAGCTGATACAGCCATCATTGGACGTGTGTCAGAGGGGGACAATCTGGAGTACAGAGAGGTCATCACCAACTTTGTCGCCTGGTGCGAACTGAACCACCTGTGCATCAACGCCAGCAAGACGAAGGAGGTGGTGATCGATTTCAGAAGGACTGCTCCTCAAATTGCACCAGTGAACATCCAGGGTTTGGACATTGAGATCGTGGAGGAGTACAAATACCTGGGTGTTCACCTCAACAACAAACTAGACTGGACTAACAACACAGATGTCCTGTACAAGAAGAGCCAAAGTAGTCTCCACCTGTTGAGAAGACTGAGGTTTTTTGGTGTGTGCAGGACACTGCTTAGGACTTTTTATGACTCTGTGGTAGCATCACTGATTTTCTATGCTGTGGTCTGCTGGGGCTGTGGAAGTTCAGAGAGGGACAGGAAGAGACTTAATAAACTGGTCAGAAGGGCTGGCTCAGTCTTGGACTGTCCTCTGGACTCCATTGAGGTGGTGGGTGAGAGGAGGATGTTAGCCAAGCCGACATCAATCATGGATAATCCCTCTTACCCCCTACATGAGGCTGTGGGGGCTTTAAGCAGCTCTTTTAGTAGTAGACTGCTACACCCACAGTGTAAGAAGGAAAGATACCGCAGGTCATTCATACCTGCTGCTGTCAGACTGTATAACACCCACAACTTGTAATGTAGCACCAATAACCTGTTTGTCGTTATATTTGCACTACTTCACCACTACTACCTCTGCCATCTCTCATCGATGCAATTATGAGCAATAATATAGGCCTTAAACTATTTTTATGCATACATATATATTACACACAGAGTCTACCTGTAATGTGCAATTTTTCTGAGCCTCTCAATAAGGCAATTTTTCTATACTTTTTCACGGTAGATAATGCAAATAGCCCTCTGTATTTAAAGGATATGGGACATGAAACATAAAAGCACGCTATATCAGTTTCTTTCCATTAAAAACATGAATTAATTGCATCAACAAATACAAAATCATCTATTAAATTCAGCAAAATCGTTATATTCGTGATGATTATATGGCATTTCTGCTCGACTTCTGATATGCATTTTTTGCAACCGGAAGAGCCGCTGTCACGTGATCATACGTCACAAAAACTTTCGGGCACAGCACAAGCGGGTAGATGAATGGAGAAGTGGATGACAAGAAAATTGTTTTTATAGTCTTTAAAGTACATTGGACATCATACATTGGACATCATGGTGTATTGTGCTGCTTATGGTTGCAATAATTCCAATGGGAAATGCCCTGGAGTAAGTTTTTTTGCATTCCCCAAGGACCCGAAGCTGAGGAAAGTGTGGGCTCACCTGCGCATGCGCAGTAGGCTTCGCGCATGCGCAGTAGGCTTGGTAGGACAACTTTACAGAACACCTGTTGAAAAAAACTTTGCACCGACTGTTTCCCACAAACTGTATTCAGACCATTTCACTGAGGATTCTTTCAACATTATTAATACTCAGGTACTGAGCGATATTAATTCATGACACAGGAAGCATAAGGATGAGAAAAAAAAAAAAAAAACAGTTCAAATCGGGAAGCCGCGCACACCTGCGCCAGGCTGCACAAATGCGCGCAGCTTCCCGACCCAAACCGCCTCTCTCTCATCCTTACACTTCATGCCTCATGCTCCATGAACCAACATCGGTATTTTTTAAAAAAAATCGGATCTGCGCGATTCAGCCGCGAAAAAGGCGGCATCCGCCGAAAGGCGCGCTGGATGCATCCCTGTTTGCATCCGTGACGGAGGCCAGGGGACAGGGCAGGAATATTTTTGTTGATATGAGTGATCCGGTGCGATTTCGCGACCCCCCTGTTGAAGACCTCTGCGCTAAGCGACTGAAAGCCGAGGTAAGGATTAGTATTATAATTTTGGGTGTATCAATTATTGATTATCATAATTCTGACTCGTTTCGCCATTTTGAATGTTTTCATCTCGGACTCTGGAAGCATTGTATCTCAATCAATCTCGAAAAATATCAGCAAAAAAAAAACTAGCTTGCAACGGACTTTAGCTAGATCTATGATGAACTTTCAATGTATGATACAAAAATAATACTTCTTTCAACAGATCATTAGCCTTTGAGCAGAATTGTTTTTAACTTACCAGGAAGTGTTATCCAGCCGACCGCTTTCAGTTTCATGAGGGCTGAATGAACTCTCTCTCTCTCAGAATCATCTGACCCATCAGAGTAAAGACAAGATCCATGTTCATGTGAATTTCCAGCTATCGGTTCGAATTGATAGGGTCTAACTTCACATCTCTGTGAAACATCGGGAATGTCACTGTCGATGGTGTCCATTTCGGCAACCTGTTTACATTAGATTCCCAAACGCTGGCTCCTTGGAAAGTTTTTGTGACGTCACGGGTCACGTGACCACCTAGCTCATTAACGAATCCTTGTTTTACGCTGATGTATAGAAAAACTTGAATAATGTGATGATTTTCACATTTTTGACGCCCTGCAGTGATTTAGATGGCGTTTCTTATGTCCTTTATACATAATTATGCCCAGGTAAAAATCCATGTCCCATATCCTTTCATCTTTCATTTGCCTAATTTTTATTTCAGTGTTATTTATCTGTATGACATTTTCTTGCTACTGTAACACATGAATTTCCCCGATGTGGGATGAATAAAGTGAAATCTAATCTAATAATCATCAAAATTAAAACAAAAAAAAGGCTTGAAATATTTCACTTTGTGTAATGAATATAGATATGAAAGTTTACCTTTTTGAATTCAATTATTAAAAAAAATGAACTTTTTCACAGTATTCTAATTGTTTGAGCTGCATTAGTATTATGTCAATAGTAAACCTAATATTGAATTATTTTATGATAACGGGCTGCCTAGCCAAGCCTTTTGGGTTAATCAATTCTCACTGCCTCTGTCAAAGTTGGTGTCATGTTCACGCACGTGCACTGTAACGGATGTCAGATTAAACTTGGGTTCCAATCCTCTCCTCAGCATCGACTGAAAATGCAGCAAAAAGTGCACTGTCTGCTGGTTTATTCTGTTACTTTTCAGTCCACCACATTCAGTCTGCCACTTAGTACTGTATCACTTTCAATATTAAAGTGCACATGAACACCAGACCACTCTTGTGAGATTGCTACCTTTGAAAATTCAACCCAGAGGTGGGTAAAACCGTGCCAGGTTGACACTGGTATGATTAAAAAAAAATAAATAAATAAAAAAAAAAAAAAAAAAAAAAACACAGGTACCTGTACAACTAATAAAATTGAAAATGGGTGTGTTAGATTTATGGTAGATATGCAAACGATCAATCATCAACAATAGTCAATAGTATCAGCGGTGCCGAGGTGGTGGGGGCCCCAAATCAAAATCTGCTTAGGGCCCCACAAAATCTTGGCCTGGCCCTGGGGGAATAAAACCCTCAGGGATGTGCTATTATAGGAAATGAAAATCCACTACTTCACACTATCCTGTTCTTGACGTTTCCCTGTAACAGCACATCACTGACTGTTTTGTTCGTGACATCATAGCATGAAATAAGAGTAGTGTGCAGATGATCCATGATACAAAATACATTTTCATTATTTCACTCTACCTTTTACTTTCTTCGATTTTTTTGGTGGTTTAAGTTCAATCTCAGCATAAGTCACATCACCAACACCTGCACCTTGTTCAGCATCAGCACCTGGAGTAGCAGAGAACAAAACCATCCCAGTGATCTTTAGCCGTGTAATACATCACTCATAAACAGAAACACAAGTCATGATCCATCTCTGGCTAAATCTACACTGAACACGAGCTGCTTTTTTAGAGAGTAAATCTTTAAAGGAACAGTCCACCATACTTCCATAATGAAATATGTTCTTGTCTGGATTGAGACGAGCTGATCCGTACCTCTCCGAGCTTTGCGCGACCTCCCTGTCAGTCAGATGCGCTGTCACTCCTGTTAGCAATGTAGCTAGGCTCAGCATTGCCAATGGTATTTTTTGGGGCTGTAGTTAGATGCGACCAAACTCTTCCACGTTTTTCCTGTTTACATAGGTTTATATGACCAGTGAAATGAACAAAGTTCAGTTACACAAATTGAAACGTGGCGATTTTATATGCTATGTAAAGTCCGCACTATAATGACAGGCGTACTAACACCTTCTGCGCGCTTCGACAGCGCATTGATACCTTCACTCAGGAGTGATGGTGTCGAAGCGCGCAGAAGGTGTTAGTACGCCTGTCATTATAGTGCGGACTTTACATAGCATATAAAATCGCCACGTTTCAATTTGTGTAACTGAACTTTGTTCATTTCACTGGTCATATAAACCTATGTAAACAGGAAAAACGTGGAAGAGTTTGGTCGCATCTAACTACAGCCCCAAAAAATACCATTGGCAATGCTGAGCCTAGCTACATTGCTAACAGGAGTGACAGCGCGTCTGACTGACAGGGAGGTCGCGCAAAGCTCGGAGAGGTACGGATCAGCTCGTCTCAATCCAGAGAAGAACATATTTCATTATGGAAGTACGGTGGACTGTTCCTTTAAACTCTTTTAGTTTCCTTTATCATTCAGTTTGTGGCATCTTTTTAATGTGCGATATCTTTATGACTTGTGCTCGGTAGATCACATCACTGCTTTTAATGGAGCCTGTGATGGAACTGATTCTTCTGATCTGGAGGAAAAATGCAGACCCTGGATCCTGATACGTTTATGTATTAAATTATTGAATGTGCTGAAAATTTCAGGTGTTATTTGCTGACTTTGTTTCTCAACAAATGCATGAAATGTCCCAGCATTAAAAACACTCTACCATTGTTCCTGTTTGCCTTCTTTTTCTTCGTGACCTTTGCGTAAGTGGCTTCGCTGCTCTCAGTTGCAGCTTCACCTGAACACAGTGCAGTGTGTTAATCACAAGACACTTCTGTACTTTACTGTATCAAGTTAATCTACAGTTAAGTCACCTAATGTAAGAGGAAATGTCTGATATGAAATAAAGCTACATTGGTGCTTGAAAGTTTGTGAACCCTTTAGAATTTTCTATATTTCTGCATTAATATGACCTCAAACAATCAGATTTTCACACAAGTCCTAAAAGTAGATAAAGAGAACCCAGTTAAACAAATGAGATTAAAATATTATACTTGGTCATTTATTTATTGAGGAAAATGATCCAATATTACATATCTGCGAGTAGCAAAAGTATGTGAACCTCTAGGATTAGCAGTTAATTTGAAGGTGAAATTAGAGTCAGGTGTTTTCAATCAATGGGATGACAATCAGGTGTGAGTGGGCACCCTGTTTTATTTAAAGAACAGGGATCTAGCAAAGTCTGATCTTCACAACACATTTGTGGAAGTGTATCATGGCACAAACAAAGGAGATTTCTGAGGACCTCAGAAAAAGCGTTGTTGATGCTCATCAGGCTGGAAAAGCTTACAAAACCATCTCTAAAGAGTTTGGACTCCACCAATCCACAGTCAGAAAGATTGTGTACAAATGGAGGAAATTCAAGACCATTGTTACCCTCCCCAGGAGTGGTCGCCCAACAAAGATCACTCCAAGAGCAAGGCGTGTAATAGTCGACGAGGTCACAAAGGACCCCAGGGTAACTTCTAAGCAACTGAAGGCCTCTCTCACATTTGGCTAATGTTCATGAGCCCACCATCAGGAGAACAATGAACAACAATGGTGTGCATGGCAGGGTTGCAAGGAGAAAGCCACTGCTCTCCAAAAAGAACATTGCTGCTCGTCTGCAGTTTGTTAAAGATCATGTGGACAAGCCAGAAGGCTATTGGAAAAATGTTTTGTGGACAGATGAGATCAAAATAGAACTTTTGGTTTAAATGAGAAGGGTTATGTTTGGAGAAAGGAAAACACTGCATTCCAGCATAAGAACCTTATCCCATCTGTGAAACATGGTGGTGGTAATATTATGGTTTGGGCCTGTTTTGCTGCATCTGGGCCAGGACGGCTTGCCATCATTGATGGAACAATGAATTCTGAATTTTACCTGCAAATTCTAAAGGAAAATGCCAGGACATCTGTCCATGAACTGAATCTCAAGAGAACGTGGGCCATGCAGCAAGACAATGACCATAAGCACACAAGTCGTTCTACCAAAGAATGGTTAAAGAAGAATAAAGTTAATGTTTTGGAATGGCCAAGTCAAAGTCCTGCCCTTAATCCAATTGAAATGTTGTGGAAGGACCTGAAGCGAGCGGTTCATGTGAGGAAACCCACCAACATCCCAGAGTTGAAGCTGTTCTGTACAGAGGAATGGGCTAAAATTCCTCCAAGCCGGTGTGCAGGAGTGATCAACAGTTACGGGAAACGTTTAGTTGCAGTTATTGCTGCACAAGGGGGTCACACCAGATACTGAAAGCAAAGGTTCACATACTTTTCCCACTCACAGATATGTAATATTGGATCATTTTTCTCAATAAATAAATGACCAAGTGAAATATTTTTGTCTCATTTGTTTAACTGGGTTCTCCTTGTCTACTTTTAGGACTTGTGTGAAAATCTGATGATGTTTTAGCTCATATTTATGCAGAAATATAGAAAATTCTAAAGGGTTCACAAACTTTCAAGCACCACTGTACCTGTTCCACTCGTATCTGCCTGAGCCACAGTGTCGTAAATGTGTTCAGTTCCTACAGAAAAAAGAACAAAGATTAAGTGAATTTGTTATAAATGTGACTGTAGATTACAAAATGTAACAGATTTCAAACAAATAAAATATTATATTATAATTTTACAATGGATTTCAAAGAAAGATGTGAGTTTCTGTGAATAAATGTAGAAATAAACAGTCACTGAGACAGTGTCTGACCAGCCTGAAGTGCTGTATATCCTGCCTGAGAGTCTTCAGCTCCTGACCGCCTCTGATTCTGATCTGATGTCTGATTGGTTTTCTGCTGCTTTTCTATAGAGGGAGACAGATTCTACATCTGAACAGGGTGTAAATAGGAACAGAAACACTTTATTTTACACAGCCCTGATTACAGCGTAATGAACAGAGGGAGTATGATATAATTCTAATAATAATATGGAGTTAGAGGAGTGAAACTACATGTATGAACTGCACAACCTGTAGTAAAGTCATATTTACAACTAAACTTAATGATTTAACAAAAATCCAGATTCTGTTATTAAACTGGGTTCCGTATGACAGATCTCACACCCACATTAATTACTGAGAATTTGCAAAAAACAATCAAACTATTATGTGACGCATCATAATTTTATTTTTTCTTGAGAAATTCTGACTATATTCAACATAAAATCGCTAAATCAGTTATCAGACCTTTCTTTCTTTTGTAGGACCACAGCAGGATCATTAAGATCAGTAACGCAATGAACAAAAATCCCAAACCCACAGCCACTCCTGCTGTTCCAACACTGGATCTAAATCCTGGGACTGAGGAGAGAAAGAGAGCAGAATTTAAGCTTTAAACACTGTACAACTAAACCATGTTATTAAAACTAGAATCAAATAAAAATAAATTCACACCAGGTTTCTCACGTCTGACTGAGACCCAGCTTTTCAGTGACTCTTCTCTCTCTGGGTGTTTACAGTGGTAGAAACCTTCATCTGACTTTGAGACCTTATGGATGATCATCTCTCCTGTAGTCTGTGTCTGGAGGACTGATCCATCTTTATAGAAATCAGCTCGGAGGTTTGAGGGCTTTGGGTTCCAATATAAACAGCGTAGAGTCAGAGGATGTCCCTCAGTCACAGGATGGAAAGGACTCTCCAGGATCACAGCACCATCTACAACACAGAAAACCACATTTACAAAATAAATAACTGTTTTCTCTCATTGATCGATACTGAATTTATAAATAACCTGTATACAAACAGACGGGAGAGAAACTGTCACACATGACAGCACTGAGCACTGAGCCATGTACACTTGCTTTCGCCTCGCTCCACACCGTCTACACTTTACTTGTGAGTGAAGGTGAAATTCACAGCACATTTCTAAATCACCAAACTCACTGATATGACTCAGGTTGCCACCTTGCACTCTCTATTACAAACACTGTTTTAATACCAGAACATATTAATCGGAAACCAAGCACAATGAGTTCACTGCGCACAGCAGCAATCAACATAAACAGAGAGAAATAAAATGCTTTGTGACATCCCTGATTGATTAATACTCAATAAAATACTCATTTCATTATCAGTGTGGGTATCTGTAAGCATGGACTCGTACTCAGTCTGGAAAGTAACAGCATAAACATATCCGTACTCAGAATTACAGAAATTACAGGGAATGTACTGAGAGAAAAAATTCCAGATGTTTTTGTCTTCTTGAACAGTTTTTCCCAGTTGGAAACTCAGAGTTCTGAATATTCTGTAATGAAACATTTCCCTTTTCCTTGAATAATAAACACACTACATGAAGACTCACCCTGCACTGTGATGTTAACAGGATTCCTGTTTTCTCCAGATTCAGAGTGACACCAGTAAACTCCAGTGTAGGATGTGGAGAGGGAGCTGATTTTACATGGAGAACAATCTAACACTCCCTCACTGTGTGTGTATCGTCTCACTGTCCATCCAGTAGAACGACTCTGGTCAGTAGAGTTACAACTCAGTGAGAGAGAGTCAGAAGTAAAGTGTTGAGTTCTGTTGGGATTGATGATCAGAGAGACTGGAGGAGATTCACCTTAAACAGAGAAGAGAGTCATGTAAATAAGAATCAGTGCAATATGCAATAAGGATATACAGTAAGTGCATGTGTGTCCAGATTTCTGTTTATTAATCCAGTAATTAAAGACACAGTCCATAGCATGGGTCATAACACAGAAAAGTTTAACCCCAGATAATCCTTCCTCATTGTAGATTACATTCGACCAGCACATACATTTACACAGTGCAAAGTTCAGAGTCATGTTAAGTTTGTGATTGCCATTGCTGTGTTTAGACCCTTTGCTTTTGATGACTCTTTTGGATTTTCCCTATTTGTATTGTGTTTAATAACAGTCTAACATCATGGCATCATCTGTATCTAGAAGGTCCTCTGAATATCCATATCTGTGTTTGTATTAGTGTTTAAACCTGAAGTATTTATGGGCCTGTCTTTCTGAAAAGTTTCCTGAAAGCAAACAAACAAAACAACCCCAGAATCTTGTGCCTCCTGTTAACATCTTTGTATCTGTTAAAGTGGCATTCCACCATTGGATGTATTTTTTTGGCATAAAATACAATATATTTTATGACAACATGACTAGACAGGGGCGGCACGGTGGTGTAGTGGTTAGCGCTGTCGCCTCACAGCAAGAAGGTCCTGGGTTCGAGCCCCGGGGCCGGCGAGGGCCTTTCTGTGCGGAGTTTGCATGTTCTCCCCGTGTCCGCGTGGGTTTTCTCCGGGTGCTCCGGTTTCCCCCACAGTCCAAAGACATGCAGGTTAGGTTAACTGGTGACTCTAAATTGACCGTAGGTGTGAATGTGAGTGTGAATGGTTGTCTGTGTCTATGTGTCAGCCCTGTGATGACCTGGCGACTTGTCCAGGGTGTACCCCGCCTTTCGCCCGTAGTCAGCTGGGATAGGCTCCAGCTTGCCTGCGACCCTGTAGAAGGATAAAGCGGCTAGAGATAATGAGATGAGATGACTAGACAGAGAAACCTTTTAGCTTCAAAATGATATATCAAACATAATTTTTTGACAACGACAAGTATATTAATTTTGCAACCAAAGTCACCTACCCTTTTAATTTCCGCGCGGTAGTGAAACGTGATGTCATCGGCAGGTTCCCCTTCTTGTGTACCATGTGTCGGTCTGTTTTTAGACCAGGAAACCCCCAAAGTGAGAGAGTCATTTCTCCTCGTATATGAGGGCCAAAAAAATTGCGAAAAATTTTGAGTTAATCTTTTAGTTAGCTAGATTTATTGGTATTATTTTTATCGCGTTCTATCCGCCATTGCTGATAATATGTGCCACGTCACTCGTCACGTGGTACACAAGAAGGGGAACCTGCCGATGACATCACGTTTCACTACCGCGCGGAAATTAAAAGGGTAGGTGACTTTGGTTGCAAAATTAATATACTTGTCGTTGTCAAAAAATTATGTTTGATATATCATTTTGAAGCTAAAATATTTCTCTGTCTAGTCATGTTGTCATAAAATATATTGTATTTTATGCCAAACAAATACATCCAATGGTGGAATGCCACTTTAAGAACACATGATCAGGGGTGGGTTTTCCAGTAATGTTGCCCTTTAGAGCTAAAGAGTGAGTTGAGAGACTCTTAAGCAACGAACATTGTCTCTGTACATGGTTTTCCTGAACTCACTCGTAAGAAGGAATCTGAAGAGCATCTTTGTAATGTGCGTCCCTGATATAGGCATTAGTAGTTGTTAAAGGCAATTGTACTGCCGTTGCTGAAGGCATTAGTAGTTGCTAAATCCAGTCTATAAGGTCACATGGCATTCGTTTTTAACCAAAACCTAATGAAATATAAAGTGTTTAAAATAAGAGAATATATAATATCATCTGAAAGCATTACAAATATAATGTGGTAATTAATTAATGAAACCATTTTATGTTTTTGGGCAGTATTTTTATTCCAAATGTGTCATCTCATCTCATCTCATTATCTCTAGCTGCTTTATCCTTCTACAGGGTCGCAGGCAAGCTGGAGCCTATCCCAGCTGACTACGGGCGAAAGGCGGGGTACACCCTGGACAAGTCGCCAGGTCATCACAGGGCTGACACATAGACACAGACAACCATTCACACTCACATTCACACCTATGGTCAATTTAGAGTCACCAGTTAACCTAACCTGCATGTCTTTGGACTGTGGGGGAAACCGGAGCACCCGGAGGAAACCCACGCGGACACGGGGAGAACATGCAAACTCCGCACAGAAAGGCCCTCGCCGGCCACGGGGCTCGAACCCAGGACCTTCTTGCTGTGAGGCGACAGCGCTAACCACTACACCACCGTGCCGCCCATTCCAAATGTGTTTTTAATTAAATGAACAAACGTTCACATGAAAGAATGAGCAAATAATAAGCTAAATATTTAAGTAAATGTGTTCCCCGTGCTCACTCATTTCACTGTTATCCCCCGATCATGCAGTCAGGATTATTTCAACTGTTATCCACAGTTGATCCGTGTGTAGTGTGTACCTAAGGAAGTTGTATTGACCTCCTTATATATAAATTGACCTCCTAATCTCATCTCATCTCATTATCTCTAGCCGCTTTATCCTGTTCTACAGGGTCGCAGGCAAGCTGGAGCCTATCCCAGCTGACTACGGGCGAAAGGCGGGGTACACCCTGGACAAGTCGCCAGGTCATCACAGGGCTGACACATAGACACAGACAACCATTCACACTCACATTCACACCTACGGTCAATTTAGACTCACCAGTTAACCTAACCTGCATGTCTTTGGACTGTGGGGGAAACCGGAGCACCCGGAGGAAACCCACGCGGACACGGGGAGAACATGCAAACTCCGCACAGAAAGGCCCTCGCCGGCCCCGGGGCTCGAACCCAGGACCTTCTTGCTGTGAGGCGACAGCGCTAACCACTACACCACCGTGCCGCCCATTCCAAATGTGTTTTTAATTAAATGAACAAACGTTCACATGAAAGAATGAGCAAATAATAAGCTAAATATTTAAGTAAATGTGTTCCCCGTGCTCACTCATTTCACTGTTATCCCCCGATCATGCAGTCAGGATTATTTCAACTGTTATCCACAGTTGATCCGTGTGTAGTGTGTACCTAAGGAAGTTGTATTGACCTCCTTATATATAAATTGACCTCCTAATCTCATCTCATCTCATTATCTCTAGCCGCTTTATCCTGTTCTACAGGGTCGCAGGCAAGCTGGAGCCTATCCCAGCTGACTACGGGCGAAAGGCGGGGTACACCCTGGACAAGTCGCCAGGTCATCACAGGGCCGACAAATAGACACAGACAACCATTCACACTCACATTCACACCTACGGTCAATTTAGAGTCACCAGTTAACCTAACCTGCATGTCTTTGGACTGTGGGGGAAACCGGAGCACCCGGAGGAAGCCCACACGGAGAACATGCAAACTCTGCACAGAAAGGCCCTCGCCGGCCACGGGGCTCGAACCCAGACCTTCTTGCTGTGAGGCAACAGCGCTAACCACTACACCACCGTGCCGCCCCATACATACATACACATACACACACACACACACACACACACACAATATTATATATATATATATATATATATATATATATATATATATATATATATATATATATATATATATAAATATATATATATATATATATAAAATAAATAAATAAATAATCAAAAGAGGAGGTCAATTCAACCTCCTTTGGTACACACTACCAGGTACACACAGGTCAAAACCTCTCTCTCTCTCGTACACACACACACACACATAATGTTAGAGGTGCAGAAATGTATCTCATTTATGACACTAAATTAGTGAATCACTCGCCTCATGGAGTTAAATTTGATTAAAATGTGGCCACCCCTGTTCATTCTAAATAATATATTCATATTCAGTTACATCTCCAGTGTTGACCTGCTCTGGCTTTCTGGATTTTATAATTAAACCCTCCAGCCCATAGATCCTCAATCATCTCCTTCGTCCTCTTTATATCAGGGAAAATAAACCAATGACAAAATGAGGAGCAGAGACGGAACAAAAAGACAGCACATGGCTTTTGTCACCAAACTCAACCAGCATTCAGAAGAAGAGGAAGAAGCCTTTATTTGCCACATGCACGTTCAAGCACAGTGAAATTCATCCTCTGCATTTAACCCATCTGAAGCAGTGAACACATGCACACACACCCAGAGCAGTGGGCAGCCATACTACAGCACCCGGGGAGCAGCTAGGGGTTGGGTTAGGTACCTTGCTCAAGGGCACTTCAGCTCAAGGCTGCCCCATGTTAACCTGACTTCATGTCTTTGAACTGTGGGGCAACTGGAGCACCCGGAGGAAACCCATGCAGACACGGGAAGAACATGCAAACTCCACACAGAAAGGCCCTCCATCGGCCACTGGGCTCGAACCCAGAACCTTCTTGCTGTGAGGCAGCAGTGCTAAACACGACACCACCGTGCTGCCCAAAAACTTGCTCATTTAGAGAACATATCAGATATTAAACTGATAAGAACAAATACTACACTTGATCTTAGCCAAAAGGCCGAGAAGTGAAGGGTTCTTTAACTGCCTTATACATATTAATAAATATTGAATGAATCTCAACTGACATTCACACCACCATATCATACTCTGTTTAACGGTGCTGACTACAAAGTGATCTGAAATTTTCAAAAAAATTTTCCATGCATGGCATTTTCCTACATCTCGCAAGAACAATATCAGGCTGACGAGATGTGATCATTTTGATGTCCTGAGGGTCGCTTTTCTCTGTTATGGGACCATTTTCCTCCCTCTGAAGGTATACGGTACGGCCCTACAGAAACAGGAAACAGCCGAATGCGGGGAGCTTTAACCAGTTAGCATAACTATGGAACTGCGTCACACCAGGATGGTGATGCGCGGAAAACATTGTGACTCTGCATCGACCTCGGAGAGTTTTGAGTCACAGGGATGTAATTTGTGGTTGACCTTCACGAATAGATCCGTGAAAGGGCAATTCCATGTAAATGTCAACCTCACCATGCAAAAATAAAGCAACATGTAATACATCAAAACCACTCCCAGAGATATCACCTAGGCCTGTATTTTACAGATGTGAATAAGTTGAACCAATTTGTCACAAGAATTGTTCCCTTCGCCTTCACTACTTTAGCTAATGACACTAATAACTTTGATCATGTACAATTCTATATTATTGCCACAAGCCACAAAAATGTATGCTAAAATCCACAAAACAGCAAAACAATAGCCATCCTAAATATTATTTAAGAACTTTGATAGTTTTAGCTGATATTTAGAGAGTTTTTCAAAGGGTTATGGTGGTTAAATTGCTGATTTTCTAAACATACGCCATGTCTATTTCAGACGCGTCACATCCATAACGGAATTTCGTCACATCCATAACGCTGACTTTTCCTTCCGAAACTCTGCATGAAATACAAAATATTTTAAACAAAGATTTTTTAATATTCACCTTGGACCCCTCTATCAAATGGATATCTCCATTTCGACATTAGGTTTACAATTTCACAGAGTTTGATAAAAATGTACAGTCACCCAAGAAGCGTGATACTTTTTCTGTCACATCCATAATGCATCTTTTATTGGCATTTTCTGGCATGCCCTAGATGTACTATGGGAATTGTTCTTGTTCTATCACTTCTCCAGTATGGTACAGCCTTAAAATATGCAACACCTGTTTAAATACTGGGAGACAATAAAACATGCACTGGGTCATTTGTTGCCATTTTGAGTTCAAGTGTCACGTCCATAACGCTGGAATTGCTCGAAAAAAAAAAAGACAAATATATATTTTCTCTGTTACTGCTTTTGTGTTATTGTTTCTTTCTCTGTAAGATCAAAACATTAGGTGTATAACTCCATACACGCTACCGTGGAGTTCATGGCTTCTAAGGCTAAGATAGCTAAACACTAGCCAGAATGATTTAGTTATCTGTCCAGAAAAATGACACGTCATCTAACCTTGCTCTATCTTGCAGTTACACTCACTAGGCAGGCTTTCCTTTTCATTTCCACTGGATTTTAGCTGGCAGGAGAGACGAGTCCACCATGTTTGCCCACACCGACTTGTTTTGGTTCAAAGTAGGTCCAACACGCCCCACAGTGGTCATGTGATATTGTTGCTCACTTGCTTCAGCGATCTCCGGAATCGTAAAATGTGGGACGTATTTTATCTCGGCAAAATATTTACACATAGGAGACACAGTGTGTGCAGCAACAAAGCATCTCAAAATTCCAAAAGCAAGAGAAATAGAACATTTTACCCAGAATTCAACTTTGCAGTCAGAAACTTTAACCCAAACCCATTGTTAATGTTCCTCACCAGTGATCCATAGAGGCTGTGGATTGCTGTACTGTGTGTGAAAGGCTGGTTCTCCTCTCTCTCCTCTGCACATATAAACTCCTGTGTGTTTCAGAGCAGCAGGACTGAGAGTGTATTTGCCTCCAGATCCTCTGCTGCTGTCTGAGAGGAGCTCCACAGACATGTTATAGACACGACTATTTGTTATTTGAGTTAATCCGGATCTGTAGGGAACAGTTGTGTACCAGCTGAATGTCCAGTCTGTTGAGGAGCCTGTAACCTCACAGCTTAGAGTCACTGAGTCTCCTTCAGTCAGCCAGCTCTGTGGAGATGCACTCAGTACTGGCGGTGGTCTCGCTGTTACACAGGAAACACAAAATGGTTAATTTGTAGGTTTATTTAATAATGAGAATCTAAGAATATCTAATTTCACATTTTAATGTCTCACTCAAGCAAACTCACACACCCACATCTTCCAGTGTAACAGCATCACTGAAGTGTGATGAGCGTGAGCCTCCTCTCTCTGCTCCTCTACAGGTGTAGTTACCTGTGTGGGTCACTTTAACACCACTGATTGTGTACACCTGTTCATTACTGACACGACTGTGTGAAGGATCTTTATACCAGTTATACTGCCAGCTAGAGACACTTTCATCTTGTATGTCACAGACGTCTCAGAGTGACGGCGTCTCCACTGAACACCTGTTTATCAGGATTCACGGATGCTATAGGTTTCGAGCTCGCTGTAGAACAATAATACAAGATCTAAACTATCATGATGAATTTGTCATCATTCATATATCATGATGATTTCGGAACAGTGGAACATTTATCATCTAATCTCCAAAAAAATAAGTTTTTATCAACAACAAAATTAATTTTTTAAAAATGTATATTTATGAACAGGTATCATCTGTTTCCAAACTGAACTGGATAATGTCGGCTGTCGTATTTATGAACCATATACATTATGATGCATTCTTACACACTCGTGTTCCTGTCACTGGTAAAAGGAAGCAGAACAGGGCTGTGAAAAACAGCTATATCAGCAATAAGTGGTGATCGTGATGTGAGCAGTTCCAGTTTGTGTGAATGTGATGAAAGTGATTTGTCAGTAGTTATGGTTTCTTACAGAAACACTTTATTTTACAAAGCCCTGGTCACCGAGTCACAGAGTAACTACAAAAGACCAAATACACAGTCAGGAAATGTTATAAATAATTACGAATTACATCAAGATGTTAGATGAGTGGAACTACACATCTGAGTTTCTGTGATATATGCAACATCATCAGAATAATATTGAAGAATTTACAAACGTTGAAACAAAATGAAATATTCTGATTCAGATGATATCTTGGACCAGGTACAGAGGTACTATTTTTATTTACCCGTATTTTCCGGACTATACGTCGCTCCGGAGTTTAAGTCGCATCAGCCAAAAAATGCATTATGAAGACGAAAAAAACATATATACGTCGCACCGGACTATAAGTCGCACTTTTTTGAAGGGTTATTCTATCCATAGAATCTGTGATTCTATCTGATAAGAGGCGCGTGATTACTGCGCGACTGCATTGTTTATTTAATAAACGAACAGCTGAGCAGTGATAACGCGCCCTTTGCCCTGTAAGTAGCCTAGTCTGATTATTTTAAATATCTACTACTATCTTTAATACTATCACTATCGTTATTACTAATAGCCTATATTATTATTATAGCTAATATTAGTAGCCTATTACTGATGCATTAATCAGTTTGCTTTTAGAATATTTTTACCGGTAGGGCTTATTATCGCCCCATGGCTCTTTCATCTGTGTTATTAAAGGTGTAGTCATCATCGAGGAGTGTCATTCTTCATTTTTGTCGAATTTTATTTCATCAAATCAGAGGTCAAGTAGGCTATAGGTATATCATCTCCAAAGACAGGTACGGTAGTAAAAACAACCGTCTAGTGAAAAAAAACAACAACCACCGCTTTTAAATCCCCTACTTAAATCCTTAAAATGAGTCATTTAACTCATGTCTTGTGTGATCTGATCTCCAATGGTGAAATAAACCGGTTGTGATGAGTACAGTCTGTTATTTTAGAAGATAAATGTAATATATAATTTAATATATAGACTAATAAAAATTAATATTTTATAATATAATATCACGACATATTACTGTCTGTAACTGTTTGTCACTAAAGCGTTTTCTAAGATCATAATGTCTGATATTATTATTATTATTATTATTATTTTACACACACAATAAGCGCATATGCGTAAAGTTATAGTAAACCATCCCCCGCCTTTTTTTTTTTTTTTTGAGTCGCCGGACCCACCCACCTCCTGCGTTCTGGGACCTCCCACTTCACAAATTAAGCACTGCCTAAAATCACTACATAACTTATTTAAATAACTATAGGCCTATCATTAATAATAAAACACAGGTCAATCAAGTTTATCAAGCTGATGATTTCACTCCAAATCAGCAAATCCATTGAATTCCTCATCCTCGGTGTCGCTTCTGAACAACTCTGCCTCCAGCGGCAGATGAAGCGCCGTTTCCTCTTCTTCTGCGTGGCTGTCATCAGACTCGGCATCAGCTCCAGTTATTCCGCGGTGAAAAAAAAAACAACATATATACGTCGCACTGGAGTATAAGTCGCATGGCCAGCCGAACCATGAAAAAAAGTGCGACTTATAGTCCGAAAAATACGGTAAACACAATAATTTGGAAGAATCTGCAAAAGTTGAAATGAAATATTCTGATTCCGATCACATCTTGGGCCAGGTACAGCGGTATGATTTTTATTTAAAACACATTAAACCCATGTTTTCATAACAGTGAATTTGTGTTTAACTCTCATTATCTTTTCTATCATAGTTTATGAAAATTGCTTTATTCAACAAAATCAATATGACTTTACAACACTTGGAGTTCAGATGTTTGTTTATAAACATATATACTGCATATTATAACGTGACATATCCAACCCCAAATCTGAAAAAAAAGTTGGAAAATGGAAAATGCAAAAAAAAAAACCCAATAAAAACAAATCAGTGATTTCTAAATTTACTTTGTCTTGTATTTCATTGCAGACAGAATGAACCCAAGATATTTCATGTTTGCTTGGCCAACTTCATTTAATTTGTTAATATACATCCATTCCTGTGTTTCAGGCCTGAAACACATTCCAAAAAAGTTGGGAGGAGGCAATTTAGGGCTAGTAATGAGGGAAAACAATTCAATGATTATGTGATTTGAAACAGATGATGTCAACAGGTGATTGTAATCATGATTTGGGACAAAACCAGTATCCAGGAAAGGCCGAGTATTTGAGGAGCAAAGATGGGCCGAGGAGCTCTAGTTTGTAAAGAAATGTGTGAGAAAATGACTGAAATGTTTCAAAACAATGTTTCTCAAAGGAAGACGGGAAGGGATTTTGATATTTCACCCTCTATGGTGCATCATATCATTAAATGAGTCAATGAATCTGGAGGAATTTTGGTGCGTAAAGGGTAAGGGCTCAAGCCTATCCTAAACACCCGTGATCTCCGATCCCTCACACAGCACTGCATCAAGAACTGCCATTCATCTGTCGCTGATAGAACCACATGGGGTCGGGATTACTTTGGCAAACCTTTGTCAAGCTACAATACAGAGTTACATTCACAAATACCAGTTAAAATTTCACTGCCCAAAAAGGAAGCCTTATGTTAACTGTGTCCAGAAGAGCCATCAACTTCTCTGGGCTCAAAGGTGTCTGGGATGGACCATCACACAGTGGAAACGTGTATTGTGGTCAGACGAATCAGTCTTCCAGGTCTTTTTTGAAAGAAATGGAGACTGTGTGCTCTGGACCATCCAGATTGTTACCAGGAACAAGTCCCAAAGCCAGGGTGTGTCATGGTATGGGGTTGTGTCAGTGCCCTTGGCAAAGGTAACTTACACTTCTGTGATTGAGCATTAATGCTGAAAAGTACACAGAGATTTTGGAGCAAAATCTGCTGCCTTCAAGACGACATCTTTTCCAGGGAGATTTCAACAAGACAATGCAAAACCACATTCTGCTCACATTACAAAGGCGTGGCTATGGAAGAAGAGGGAGTGTCCCCTCTGTCCCCAATAGAGAATGCGTGGAGAATTTAGAAGTGGAAAGTATGACAGTGACGACCCTGTACTGTTGCACACCTTAAGACCTGTTTGCAGGAAGAACAGAACAAAATAACACCTGAAATGCTTCATCACTTGGTGTCTTCCATCCATAAACATCTTGTAAGTGTTGAGAGAATTAATGGCAATATTACAAAGTGGTAAATGCTTTACTGTCCCAAATTTTTGGACGTGTTCCACAAATCAAAATAAGTGTTTATTTTGAGGAAAAACAAACAATAATAATAAATGCGCTTTTGTTTCGTTTCAAGTGCAATGCAGGTCAAATTTATTTACAAATTATTGTTTTGTTTTAATTTCAATTTCAACATACCATCCCAACATTTTCTGACTTGGGTTTGTATTAATTACTGTGTATTTACAGCTAGAGTATCCATCCATCCATCCATTATCTGTAGCCGCTTATCCTGTCCTACAGGGTTGCAGGCAAGCTGGAGCCTATCCCAGCTGACTATGGGCGAGAGGCGGGGTGCACCCTGGACAAGTCACCAGATCATCGCAGGTCACAGACACAGACAACCATTCACACTCACGGTCAATTTAGAGCCACCAATTAGCCTAACCTGCATGTCTTTGGACTTTGGAGCACCCGGAGGAAACCCACGCAGACACAGGGAGAACATGCAAACTCCACACAGAAAGGCCCTCGCCGGCTGCTGGGTTCGAACCCAGAACCTTCTTGCTGTGAGGCGACTGTGCTAACCACTACACCACCGTGCCGCCCGTGTATCACGTAGTGTATTCAACCTATGTTATACACTTATGTTAACTATATTTCTGCAAACATGTTAATTTATACAAATTAAATTTTTTTCTCTCTAAATTTTGTAGTTTATTTCCTATATATAATATCCTTTTTTGTATACTTGGTACTTTTGCACTCCTCCTTCACTGCCTTATCTTTTTCTCTTTATATATTTTGCTGCTGTAACAATGTAAATTTCCCCTTGTGGGATAATAAAAGGCTATCTTATCTCATCACTGATCTCTGAATCCTGTCCTCTGCAGGTGTAGGAACCACGGTCAGAGTCACCAACAGACCAGAGAAACAACTCCTGGTTTGTGTGGACTCTGTAGACTACATGTCCTCCCTCTGTGGAGAGTGGATCTTTGTTTTTATACCAGCTGTATGAGCTCTGAGAATCTCCTCCTTCCTGTGCGTTACATCTGAGAGTAACACACTCTCCAATGAACACGTGTATCAGGATTTATGGACACCAGAGCTTTAGGTCTCTCTGTAACAAAATATGTACGTGTATGTAGGTAGGTTAAAAAAACAAAGGACGTAGTAATTCTCAAGTGTACAGAGGTAGAAAGAGACATTTTAAACACCACTATAAATAATTTTATTTGACAAACTATAGATGCATCAATGCCATTTTTTCAGACTGAGTATGAGTAAATAGTTTTGGTACTTCTTGATACAGACATGAAAATTTGGTACTTTGTTAGTATTGAACCAAATGTTCACAAATTTTTTTTAGGGAAATGAATATTATGATTTTTCTGCAGCTGCAAGCTTTAACCACCCAATATTTCAAAAATAGCTAATATAATGTTGGCAAAGCAATTCTTTGTCAGTTTAAGTTGAAATTAAGCCACAGTAAAACATTCTTGCCAAAGGCATCTTTTTTTCTGTCATTCATCCAGATATCCTCCTCTTAATCATCTGAACTTCTGTAAGGATTTAATTACAGTGCATGTTTCATTTGTAGAAATGAAATCATAGAGATTTACAGATTCAATAGATTAGCAATACATTCCAAAAAAGTTGGGACAGTGGCAACAAAAGAGAGGGACAGATGTGGAGTGTTCCAAAAAAAAACCTCCTGCCTGGAACGTTCTACAGGTAAAGAAGTGAACTCGTAATTGGAAAGGCTCTGTCATTCACAAGCAAGGATGGGGCGAGGTTCACCACTTTGTGAAAAACTGCATGGACAAACAGTCCAACAGTTTAAGAACGTTTCTCAACATACAATCGCAAGGAATTTCGGGATTTCACCATAGACAATCCATATTTTTTTTCAGCTTTATTGGGAACATTAACCATATGAAATACATAATAAATTACACAAAAAATTTACAATAATTTACAAAAAGGAAAAAAGGTAACGTCACCCAAAGGGGTCAGCACGAACAGGAAAACCCATGCGAGGTACCGCCCACTTTTAACAATAAAAAAGTGAAATCATGAAACTATTATTCACAACACATACATTTATGATAAATATGATTTATAATGATGACCTGGCGACTTGTCCAGGGTGTACTCCGCCTTTCGCCCGTAGTCAGCTGGGATAGGCTCCAGCTTGCCTGCGACCCTGTAGAACAGGATAAAGCGGCTAGAGATAATGAGATGAGAGATGAGATGATTTATAATAAAGTCAGTGCGCTAAGTTTGATGGCACGCGCAAGATCGGACGGCGGACCAGGTGCACGGTCTCTCTATATCGTAGCAGGTTTTGAGTAGTTTACACAGTATTCCTACAACATAGTTTCTAAAAGAGTTCGGGCTGCTGAAAATATCATCATCAAAAGGTTCAGAGACTCCAGAGAAATCTCTGTAAGTAAGGGGCAAGGCCGAAAACCAATATAAAACCCTGTGACCTTTGATCCCTCGGGCGGCACAACATTAAAAACCAGCATGATTGAATAAAGGATATGACTACACAGCAAATTCCCCAGTGTTGAATTAACACTTTCAGAGTTCATTTGTGTCTAATTGGACATACATACATATACATGCTGTGGTCTGACAAGAACTGTTTTTAGAAATCATGGATGTTACGTCCTGCAGGCTGAAGAGGATTAGGACCATCCAGACTGTTACTAGCACAATGTTCAAAAGCCAACATCTGTGATGATATGGGGATGTTAGTGCTTGACTAAAGTTTGTAGGTAAACGAATCAACAAAGACTACCAGTGGATGGAATAATTAAGGAGGACTACCTCAGAATTCTTCAGCATAACCTCAGATCATCAGAAGCTTGAACAGAGTTGGGTGTTCCAACAGGACAATGACCCCCAACACACATCAGATCTGGTTGTGGAATGGATAAAGCAAGCTAACATTAAGCTTTAAGCAAGTCCTGACCTCAACCCTCTCAAAAATATATTTAAAAGTTGGGTTTTTGCTGGAAACATACAAAGCAACTTGAACTCAACCAATTCTGCCAGGAAGAGTGGTCAAATATCCAACCAGAATTCTGCCACAAGCTTGTTGATGGCGACCAAAAGTGTCTGATCAAGGTGAAACTTGCTAAGGGACATTTAACCAAATATGAGGGTGTTGTGTATATATATTTTTGACTGCGTGTTGATTTCAAAAATCCCCAAATAAATTAAAAGTAGTCTCATCATCTCATCTCATTATCTCTAGCCGCTTTATCCTTCTACAGGGTCGCAGGCAAGCTGGAGCCTATCCCAGCTGACTACGGGCGAAAGGCGGGGTACACCCTGGACAAGTCGCCAGGTCATCACAGGGCTGACACATAGACACAGACAACCATTCACACCTACAGTCAATTTAGAGTCACCAGTTAACCTAACCTGCATGTCTTTGGACTGTGGGGGAAACCGGAGCACCCGGAGGAAACCCACGCGGACACGGGGAGAACATGCAAACTCCACACAGAAAGGCCCTCGCCGGCCACGGGGCTCGAACCCAGGACCTTCTTGCTGTGAGGCGACAGCGCTAACCACTACACCACCGTGCCACCCCATTAAAAGTAGTGCACCAAATAATTTTTTTTTTCTATGAAAGTTATACAATCATTCTGCCACAGAAAAAGAAAAGGTCTTTTGTAAAATTCTGACCACAACTTCATTTCTAATAAAGTGGCTGGGAATTGTATAGGTTTTACAGTGCAAGTCTATACGTGTGCGTGCGCGCACGCCAGAGGTATGCCCTCTGCCGAGTGCCTTTCTAGTTTATTTTTAATGACTTGGGTGAAATGATTCATACTCAGGAATTAATCAGCAGGGTTTTTTCTGCACGTTTCCAAAATTAATGCTGAACATTAAGTGGTTTTCACACAGTGCCTATTGTGTTACTTAGTGTATGTATTAGAAATTATTTAATCTTAACATTACTAACATTTGAAAAATTAAGAACACGCACACTCTACTTGTCTTAGCTACGTGTCTGCATGGAGTCTGTGGCGCATGCGCGAGCGGCGACACGGTCTGTTGTGCGTCTCCTCTTACCTGTTTTGTTTGTTTTAAATCGTGTGTCTTTTATACGCAACAAAAACAGCAACCATTTAAGTTCCTGAACCGTCAACGTGTAAGCTACAAAATGAAACTGAACTCAGTCGTTCTACTGGTGAGCTTGATCACTTTTCTAGTTGTTGTCAGACATGCAGTTGGCTACAACTCAAATACGCATGATGGCCGAGCAAATCGCATCACCTACACAAGGGAATTTCTGCTGAATCTCAGACCATCTCTTGCACTCCCTCGCTTGGATGACACATCGCTGCTATCACTCGATTGTGTCAAAAGTAAGAACTCTAAAGCAAGGAAACGCGGAAGGAAAGGTGGTATCCGGGAGCGGATTAAAAGGCAACCCTACCGACAACCACTTCCATCGATCATGCTGGGCAATGTCCAAAGATTAAGGAACAAGGTGGATGAGCTGTGAGCCAGCAGCCAATACCTTTCGGACTACCGGCAATCCTGCCTCATCTGCTTGACTGAGAGCTGGCTCACGGACGCGGACCCCGACTCATCAGTTGACCTGGAGGGCTTCATGCTGGTGAGAATGGACTGCAATCAAAACTCCGGGAAAAAGAGAGGTGGGGGCGTGTGTGTTTGTGAACAATAAGTACTGTTACCCTGCACACATAACAACAAAGCACAAAGTTTGCACAGACATTTAATTGCTTTCGCTGTGCCTGAGGCCCGATCACTTGCCTCGGGAAATACACCAAATTAGACTTTTTCTATTGCACCCTCAGCCGACACACAGGCTGCTGCCACTCTGCTTCATGAACTGGTGTCGCAGGCAGAGACAGAGGCTCCTGATGCGGCTAATTTCATAATGGGAGACTTCAACCTTTGCACTCTAAAGGAACTTTTACCCACGTACCAGCAATATGTCACTTGTCCCACTCGTGATAAAACCTGCCTTGACCACTGTTATGGTAACATACTGGATGCCTTTTACTCTAAAGCACTACCCGGTCTAGGGAACTCGGACCATAATATGATTAAATTAAGCCCTGCCTATGTACCCAGGCTCAGGCGTGAGAAAGTTAAAAAACTGGACGTTAAATGCTGGACTGCTACCGCGACTGGCGCACTTCAGGATTGCCTTGCGAGCACGGATTGGAATGTAATAACAGATGGAACAGATGACGTCAACGATGCGGTGTTTGCCATTGCCAGACATATACAATTCTGTGAGGACACAATCATACCCAAAAAGACTACTAAAATGTTCCCCAATAATAAACCCTGGGTGACTCCGGAATTAAAGCAACTTCTCAATCAGAAGAAGAGTCTATTTAAATCGGGTGGAACTACAGAAGACAAAAAAAAAAAAAACTGTACAGAAAAAGATCAAAAACCTGATTAAAGACTGTAAATCCGCATATAAACGCAAACTTGAAGGTTTTTTTCAACAGTGACCCTAGAAGAGCATGGCAGGGGGTACAGACAATTACAGGTTACAAGCCTAAGAACCATCTGATGGCAGTAGACAATGAGCTCGACATGGCCAATGAGTTAAATGATTTTTATTGTAGGTTTGACACACGTAGGTTTTATTGTAGGTTTTCTTTTTTTTCATTTCCGTTTCCGGTTGAGAGTACATTGTGCGCATTCTGGCTGCCGCTTCTCACCAGAGCTTTTGTATTTTATTTTTATTTTCTTTAATTTTTATTTATTTATTTTTTCTGTGTTTGTGTAGTTTGATGTTTGTTTGTGTGTTTTGTCCACCGGTGGTGGTGTAGCTCCGGACCCAGTTTTGGGCATCGGTTCCCTCCAGGCCTTGGTTCGCTGTGGGCGATGCCTGCGCTCCCAGCTGTGGACTGCAGTGAGCTCGTTGCTCATTTAGCATTCGTGGTTGTCCAGCGCTCTGCGCTTTAATGCTTGGCGTGATGTTCCGAGCGATGTTGCTCGGTGGTGTCGCGGCGGCTGTGCAGGCGGTTTGGGACATACCAGCGCTCTGCGTGGCGGAGCTTCTCTGCTCACTTTGTGGATCCACGGTGTGGTGTTCGGGCGATGTGGCTGGCGGCGGCTGTGCTGGAGATGTGGGACTCGTTTTCATGCGCCTTTCGGTGGGACTGTGGCTGCTACACCATGGGAATTACATCCTGACCCCTACTTGGTGGACTTTTTACTTTTTATTATTTATTCATTTATTTATTTATTTTTCCCTTTATTTATTTATTTGTCTATTATTGTAACGCGTCCTTGGGTTTCTTGAAAGGCGCTATATAAATTAAACTTATTATTACATGATTTTAAAACAGAGCAGCATTTGATTAGCATGGAAGTGAGGGGTATGGAGGGTGCAAGTATGGACATTTCTGTTGATAAGGTAAAATCCTTTCTTAGATGCATAAATCCACATAAGGCTACTGGGCCTGATGGTATCAGCAACAGAACTTTTAAAATGTGTGCAAATGAGCTGGCACAGCCCTTCCAAAGGCTTTTCCAATGGCCCCTTGACACTGGTGTGGTCCCCAGTCTTTGGAAACGATCTTTAATAGTGCCAGTGCCTAAAAACAACAGACCCAGGGAACTTAATGACTTGCGGCCTGTTGCACTCACATCCACTGTAATGAAGTGTTTTGAAAAAATCGTTCTAAACCAACTTCTCTCTGAAGTATCACATTCTTTAGACCCCAATCAGTTTGCTTACCGTGCCAAGAGGGGGGGGTCGAAGATGCGCTCCTTACCTTGACCAACAACGTGTATGAGCATCTTGAACACCCAAGGAGTCTGGTAAAAATTGTTTTTATTGATTTTAGCAGTGCTTTTGACACAATACAACCACATTTGATGGTGAGAAAGCTTTTACACCTAGGAGTAAATCCCAGACTCATACTGTGGATTAATGCTTTTTTAACTGAACGCAGTCAGCAAGTAAGATTTAACTCCCACATCTCCTCACTGAAAACAATTAATACTGGAGCACCGCAAGGTTGCGTTCTCTCACCAATTTTATACACGCTGTACACCAATGACTGCCAGGCATCCTCCCCAGCTCATACCTTTAAGTACGCCGATGACACAGCACTGGTGGGCTTCCTACATTGACACCTTATCTGTTGAAGGTTTTGAAAGGGAGGTTCAGGGTTTTATTAGGTGGTGTACAGACAACTTTTTATTGGTCAATGTTAAAAAGACAAAGGAAATGGTGATAGACTTTAGCAAAAAAGGAATACCTATCTCCCCATCCAAGATTAATGGCGAATAGATAGAGCGGGTCTCATCTTACAAGTATTTGGGAATAGAGATAGACGACAGATTGTGTTTTAACCAGTGTGCACAGACCAAATGTAAGAAGCTACAACAGAGGATGTTCTTTCTTAGGAAACTCAAAGATTTTAGATTAGACTGCAGTATTCTCCAGCTGTTTTATAAATCACTTTTACAGAGTATTTTATCATTTGGGCTAATCTGCGTCTATGGAAATATGCACGTACAGGACCACAAAAAATTGCAGTGCATCATTAATTAATGCGCAAGCTATTGTAACCCCCTCTAACGCACAACATGGGTCACAAGTGACCCACATTCATTTCTAATGTAATTTCCAGCAAGGACATGGTTTTCTCTCTTACAACTTCTTGAAACAATACATTTAACCCTATAATATTTTATAAATTGACAGATTAGGTAGGGTTTGATGCGCAAAAACTATTTTTTATCATTTTTACTTTTGTATCTCATAAATAAACAATGTATTTGTAATTTCTCCATTAATTCGCAGACATGGGTCACAAGTGACCCGCATTCATTTCTAATGTAATTCCAAGCATGGATATGGTTTTCTCACTTACACCTTAAAAAATCAATACTTTCACCTACAATATTTAAAAAGTTTATAAAGTAGGTAATGTTTGAAGCATAAAAAAATTTTTTACTTAAGTTTATTTTAATTTAACCTAGATTTGGTGTTCTGAGGAACTATAATATTTGCAAGTGTTTCCTGTCAGGAAAAAATTTAAAGTCGGACCACTGTTGACCATGTTGCCCATGGTGCTCTGGCAAAACATGCTTGATGTTGGTGCTCTGAACGCCTTCACCATCTTTACTGCACAACACCCTGACTATATGAATGGTGTGCCAAATGCACGGCGGCTTTTCATCAAGGAGTTGGCCAAAGAGCTCATCATGCCTCACATGAACAGGCGCATGGAGACCTCTGTTCATCTCCGGAGGAATGTTACTGAGGCCATGGCAACATGTGGTGTGAAAAGGGGGAGTGCTGAGACCACCCATCCACAAGAGGACTTAAGACAGGGAGGAAAATCCAAGAGGAAGAGATGCAGCTTTTGTCCAACTGCCAGAGATAGGAAAGTCACCCTCTCCTGCTCCAAATGCACACAGCCTATATGCAAGGACCATTCAGTTACTGTGGTCATTTGTGATACATGTAAGAACTGAGACTGCTGTCTCGGCGCGTTCTCAATGTATACATGCCTGTGCCCATGCCAATATAATATTATCTTACCCAATCAGTTTTATTCAGTTACATTTACCACTTCCCCACAGTTTGAAAGTTAATATTCCAGTTGTCCATGGCTCACTATAGCTACTAATGCAGTGAAGTTCAGTATTGGTGTTTACAGTGTTAGTTGCTGTACATAATGTACAATGTTTAATGTTTTAAATATACCAACAACCTTTTTAATCAGATTACTATTAGAAATGATTTAGATTTTTAGAATGTTTTTTTTTTTTGTTATTTGTAGTGAAATGGTTCGCATAATATTTTTTATCTTAAATCACAATCACTTAGCCAACACAGGTCATTTCTGACCCATGCGTTCAACCGCTGTACTGCTTCACAAAATGTATTCCAATTCATGGAGTAGCCATAGTGGAATGAACATAATTATTGCTGTTTTTTAAAAGCTGAATATGTAATGATAAATTTTGATATTAAATGATGAAATAAACTAATTTCAAATATTACTGCAAATAAATTCTGATTCTTATTAATTTTACATAGGAAATTAATGCGGGTCATTTGTGACCCATGTGTGCAAATATAATATAGCTACATAAAAAGTGTTATAATTCAATGGGTAACCATAAATTAATGAAAAGAATAATTAATGTTTGAAAAAAACTGAATAAGTGATGGAAACTTGGTAAATTAAATGAAAAATTAATTAAAAAAAAACTAGCTAAGAAACACTAAACCTTCAACAAAACTCCATAGAAAATGAATGCGGGTCACTTGTGACCCATGTTGTGCATTAGAGGGGTAGTGACAAAAAAAGTATTTTTATTTAAAATCGTTTAGAGATATAAATTTAAAAAAGTTTTGAAATGAACAAAAACAAGTTAATTGAGGAATTCATGGAGTGTGGGGTCATGAAAATAATTTATTGCAGAGATAAAAAGCAAATTAAACGCAGCCGGGTCACTTGTGACCCATGTTGCGCATTAGAGGGTTAAATCAGTCAACCGGGTTATTGGTGTGGACCAGACATCTGCAGTTGAGCTGTACAATGAGCTTATTTTAAGAAAGATGGATCAAATTTTAACTGACCCAACACATCCTCTGTTCCCAAAGTTTTTAAGAAGCACCAGGTCTAATAACAGATTTCTGCAGAGGCCAATCAGGACAGCAAGATACTACAAATCATTTGTACTCACAGCAATAAGACTAGTGGTTCTCAACCGGGGGGCACGCCCCCCTGGTGGGGCGCGGAGGTACTCCAGGGGGGTCGCGAGTAGGCTTCATGTATGGAGGAAAAAAAAAATCTGGGGCTAACAGGCTATAGTAGCTAAGCAGATGCAACACATTTACCCATGTCAAAATGCAGGACATTGGACTATTACATACAAATCAATACTATTATAAAATCTATCATCAATCTATCATAAAATCTTGTGTGTAGGTTATTTTAAGCCCGTGACGCGAACATGATGCAACGTCACGTGAGTGAGTCTGCATACCGTGGCCACCGTGTGAGTGCTTGCCACACACACACACACACACACACTAGTCTGGTTTCTTGCCGAGTTAACTCGTGCCGACTCTCGCTAGTCTACTATCATCAATCCATCGATACAGCGCAAAACGCAAACAGTCTTTTTAAAGACTACTACCCCACACTGTATTTTTGCTTTCCCCATTTCAGCTCTACCCAAATAATTTGTTGTTTTTGTTGTTTTCTTACTGCTAGTCTACTACCCCTTTGCCTTTTTCACCCTGCGTGTGAAAAATCCAACTGTCCCACACACACACACACACACACACGAGTAAGTACACCATTCACACCTCGTTAAAATTTGCAACTATAAAATCCCCGAATAAAGATATCGATCGTGTTTCTCACTGATAAGCCCCATACGTTCCCTCTGGTTAGCCCCCTTAGCCTACTACAGACTTAGCCTACTACAGACTTATCGTTACAACTTTATTACACACGTTTATTCACAAATACTTTAACAAAATGGATAGATTTCTTGTCAAAAAACCCAAGACAACTGACGTAGGTCTACCACCAGCTGCGAGAAAGCTTCGGAGGTACGATGAATCATACCTGCAGTTTGGTTTTACTGTCACCTCTGATCTTCGTCCTCAGTGTGTCGTGTGTGCCGAGGTGCTGGCAAACGAAAGCATGAAGCCATGCAAACTTAAAAGGCACCTCGAAACGAAGCATGCTGGCCTGAAGGACAAACCGCTTGAATACTTTCAAAGAAAGCGTGATGGCCTGCATCAGCAACAGGCAACAATTTCTGTGCACAGCACTGTATCTAAGCAGTGCCTGGAGGCATCATATGTGGTGGCAAAAAGAATAGGTAAGCTAGGCAAACCGCACACTGATGCCACACAGTGATGCGCACACTGCGCACACACTGCGCAGCGCAGGACATGTGCAGAATATTCTTCGGGGATAGTGCAGCAGCCAAATTAGGCACCGTGCCACTTTCAAATGACACAGTTGCTCGGAGAATTGCTGATATGTCCAATGATATCAGAGAGCAATTAATACAGTTTATTAAAAATAGTCCATACTATGCCTTGCAGTTGGATGAGTCTACCGATATTGCTGGACAGGCACAGCTTCTTACATATGTCAGGTATGTCAGGGATAAATTAATTGAGGAGGATGTCCTTTTTTGCCGCCCTCTTCAGTCACACACAACTGGAGAGGCCATCTTCAATGTCCTTGATTCATTTATTCGCGAGAATGGGTTGGCGTGGGACCGATGCGTTGGCTTGTGCACGGATGGCACACGAGCAATGACGGGCCGTGAGCAAGGTCTAGCTGCTCGCGTTAAGCAGGTAGCTCCACTTGTAAAATGGACCCATTGCATGGTTCATCGCGAAGCACTCGCTGCAAAAAAAATGCCGTCTCTGTTGGAATCCGTGCTGAACCAATCAGTAAAAATGATCAACCTCATCAAGTCACGGCCGCTAAACTCTCGCTTGTTTGAGGTCCTCTGTCAGGAGATGGGGTCAGAGCACGAACAGCTGCTTCTGCACACTGAGGTTCGCTGGCTGTCCAGGGGGCGGGTGTTACAACGTTTGTATGAGCTGCGAGATGAGGTGAAGCGGTTTTTGACACAAATCAATTCAGACCTGGCGAAAAATCTGGATGACCCTTTGTGGCTGGCGTGTCTCTCCTATTTGGTCGATATATTTGACCGCTTGAATGGCTTGAACCTGTCTTTGCAAGGCCGAGAAACTCACATTTTGCTTCTCGCAGAGAAAGTGGATGCCTTCAAACAAAAACTTGACCTCTGGTGTGGCCGCATCAGTCGGGGGAACTGTGATATGTTCCCAAGCCTTGCAGACTTTATCAGTAATGCAGGCACTTCCCACGATTTCTCATCTGTCTTTCAAGCAGCGTCAGAGCACCTGTCGGTAATGAGAAAACAGTTTGCGGCATACTTCACAGAGGATTATCGCTCTTTTGCATGGGTTCGAGATCCATTTGTGTGTACCGCTGACGAACTTCCAGTTGACATGCAGGAACAGCTTATTGAGCTGAAGAGTGACAGTAGACTTAAGGCAGTCTTCACCTCATGCCCTCTTTCGACATTCTGGGCAGCATTGATGCAGGAGTACCCGCAACTGTGTGACGTAGCCTTGAAACTGCTCATCCCATTCGCATCGACCTACTTGTGTGAGGCAGGATTTTCAAAAATGACTGCGCTCAAAACGAAATATCGCAATCGTGCGCAAATTGAGGATGACTTGAGACTGTGCTTGTCAAACATTTCGCCAAGAATCGAGGATCTTTGTAAGGCAAAGCAGGCTCAGGTCTCGCATTAACGCAAATGCAGATCACAAAGGCACAGTAAAAAGTAAAACCTAAATTCACGCCTGGTCCCAATTCCCAATGATATCAATAGCCAGCTAATGATAAGCCTAATAAAATACCTAATAAAAACACTAATAATAATAATAATAATAATAATAATGCCTATTAATAATAATAATAATAATAATAATAATAATAATAAATATCAACAACCAACAACAGCAATAATAATAATAATAATAATAATAATAATAATAATAGGCCTAATAATAATGATGCCTGAAAGAACATAAGTCTTGTAGGGTGTTCACACGGCACATATTTGCATCGATGCTGCACCGATGCATTTTGTTGCGATATATCTTACACCGGTGTAAATTTTGCGCAGCGTTCACACGTCACAACCCTGCTTACTAGAGAGAAGCATGTTAGCACCGGTGCAGCCCCACTTGCGGTCACACGGCAGTTTCTGCGACCGTGCAATAGTAGCAAAAACTTTATTACTATCATTTCCTTTGATAGTAATAAAGTTTTGATATCATTTCCTTTTATTACTATCATTTCCTATCATTATTACTATCATTTGCGATAGTAATAATGCGGAAGTTAAATATGCGCATGTGTGAAAATGTACTTCCTTTTCCCGGTTGTCATGGCATCACCAAGCGCCGGAAAAACAACGTGGATGAAGACACCAGTGTTGCCAGATATTGCTGATGTTTTCCATCCCAAAATATGTTCAAATCCGCCAAAATGCACTTAAAACTGCCCAATCTGGCAACACTGGAAGACACGCAGTTCTGTTGTTGTTGATATTCGCCATTTTGGAAGCGCAAAATACCAGGATGCAAATTATGCAGTGCCCGTATGTAATCAACTCTCCTCACACGTAGCGAGTCGACCCCTGTAGCGTTCAGACGTCCCATTTTATATCGGTGCTGCCCTGCAAACTAGCATTTACTCCGGAGTAAATTTCTTAAACCACCTCCCGAGCAGGGTTAGATTTGCACTGGTTTAAGCAGCTTTCAGGGGCTACACCGGTATAACTTTGTACCGTGTGAACGCTCTACCGGGGCAGCCCCGGTGCTACACCGGAGTAAAAGTTGCCGTGTGAACACCCCTTTGTACTACTGCCAACAGCTTAGTAATGATAATAGGCCATAATAATAATAATAATAATAATAATATTTATTATAATAATGCCCGAAAGCAGATTAGAAATGTGGTGCTACTGCCAATTATAACAATAGCCTAATAATGATAATAGGCCTATGTATTTCTATGGAATGGATAATGCTACTACTGCTGCTACTGCTACTACTACTACTACTACTAATAATAATAATAATAATAATCTAGCCCAGGGCTATCTATCTATCTATCTATCTATCTATCTATCTATCTATCTATAAGGTGCTGTAGGTCGGGTGGCGTCACTGCGGGTGAGTGTGTTTGGGGGGGGGGGGGGGGGGGGGGGATGGGGGAGGGGCGAGAAGAGGGGCCCCCAACTGCAATGAACCAGCTTTGGTGGGGCCCAGGTTGCAAAAGGTTGAGAACCCCTGGACTATACAATAACATACCAAAAACATCTGCTGCACTTTAGTTTACTTATCTGTACAAATTTCCTTTTATGCATTTTATTTATTTTATCTAGCGCACAGTTTTTATCTCTTATTGTTTTTATCTTACATCACACCTTTTATCACAGATTTATTTTAATGTGGTATGTCTATTGTCTGTCTGTCTATATGTCTTTGGTATGTTTTGAGGAGATGTGCAATATGGACCACTTGAGTTTCCCCCTGGGGGATAATAAAGTTTATCTTGACTCTTGACTTGTGTTACAAATCGTTTTATTTGTACTCTTAGAAAACATTTCCAGAAAAAAGATGACATTTAAAAAATTTCCATTATTTGAACCAATAAAATCCAATGCATTCCTGGGATTTTCATACAAAACCAAACTAATGGACTTGGCAGTGTGATGCCACTCAGAGCCTGCTGTGGAAATTAGTGAAACTAAAGTGTTGATGGTGCTTACACTATAGCCAGTGTTCATAAATGTACCAGCTCATGGACCAGGTCACTGCTGCCAGGCTGAAACTGAGCTTGGTTTAAATAATGGAAATTTGTCAGACTTTGCAGTGCAAAACTGAACAGAAACAGGCCAGAGAAGAAAGAGAGAGACAAGGAAGAATAATCTTACTACACTGGATAATGAAAAAAACCAGCGAAAACACAGATATGAGCTGAGGTCTGGTGTTCAACTTTCCTCCTGATCCTGATGAATGTTGAAGTCGTTCAGTTAAACGATGATGATTTTCTGTACTTTCAAGCAACGCTTTAATTGTATACTGCTTTTGATATGAATAACAGTGTCATGAAAATTCCAATATAGAAATACAAAATCACTATCCTTTTCCTTAACCTAGCTCAATCTGGCAACCCAACCATTGGGGGGTGAGAGAGAGAGAGAGAGAGAGAGAGAGAGCGCGAGAGAGAAATCTGTGCCCCAGTGCTTGTTGCAGTTCCTATTTTTAACCAGTAGGTGCAATAATAACTGTAATCCAACCACTGGGGGTGCATAAGCGTACTCTTGGTGCTGGTCCCAAGCCCGGATAAATGGAGATTGTTTAATAAGATCCTAGAGAATGAGAAAATGCTGAATGAATGGAGAGAGTGTGCTAGTCCCAATATACAAGAATAAGGGAGATGTGCAGAGCTGCAGTAATTACAGAGGGATAAAATTGATGAACCACACCATGAAGCTATGGGAAAGGGTATTGGAGGCGAGATTGAGAAGAAGCAAGCTGTGAACAGCAGTACGGGTTTATGCCAAGGAAGAGCACGTCGGATGCAATTTTTGCTTTAAGAATGTTAATGGAGAAGTACAGGGAAGGCCAGAGAAAGCTACGTTATGTGTTTGTAGACCTGGAGAAAGCATACGATAGAGTGCCGAGAGACGAGTTATGGTATTGTATGAGAAAGTGTGGAGTGAATGAGAAGTATATTAGAGTGGTGCAAGACATGTATGAGAACAGTGAAACAGCAGTGAGGTGTGCAGTTGGAACAACTGAATGGTTCAAGGTGAAGATGGGACTTCATCAAGGATCTGCTTTGAGTCCTTTCTTGTTTGCCATAGTGATGGATAGCTTGATGGACAAAGTGAGGCAAGAGTCACCGCGGAACATGATGTTTGTGGATGATATTGTGATATGTGGTGAAAGTAGAAAGGAGGTTGAGCTGGGTTTGGAGAGATGGAGGTATGCACTGGAATGAAGAGGAATGAAGGTGAGCAGTAGCAAAACAGAATACATGTGTATCAGTGAGAATGGGGATGAGAGTGTAGTGAAGATGCAAGAAGTAGACGTAAAGAAAGTTGGTGAATTCAAGTACCTGGGATCAACTGTGCAGGAAAACGGGGGCTGCGAGAGTGAGGTGAGAAAGAGAGTGCAGGCAGGGTGGAGCAGTTGGAGAAGGATTTTGGGAGTCATTTGTGATGGAAAAGTCCCAGCAAAAGTGAAAGGTAAGATGTATAAGACAGTAGTGAGACCAGCTGTGATGTATGGATTAGAGACCGTACCCTTAACGAAGAGACAGGAGGCAAAGTTGGAGGTGGCGGAGTTGAGGTTTGTGATGGGAGTGACAAGGTTGGACAGGATAAGGAACGAACACATCAGGGGGACGGCGCATGTGGAGAGCTTGGGAATTAAGCTAAGAGAGATGAGACTGAGATGGTATGGGCACATCCTGAGAAGAGATGCAGAGCATGTTGGAAGGAGAATGTTGAGGATGGAGCTGCCAGGTACATGAAAACAAGGAAGGCCAAAGAGGAGATACAGTGCTCAGCGTAAATGAGTACACCCCCTTTGAAAAGCAACATTTTAAACAATATCTCAATGAACACAAACAATTTCCAAAATGTTGACAAGACAAAGTTTAATATAACATCTGTTTAACTTATAAGGGGAAAAAGTAAGGTTAATAATATAACTTAGATTACACATTTTTCAGTTTTACTCAAATTAGGGTGGTGCAAAAATGAGTACACCCCACAACAAAAACTACTACATCTAGTACTTTGTATGGCTTCCATGATTTTTAATGACAGCACCTAGTCTTCTAGGCATGGAATGAACAAGTTGGCGACATTTTGCAACATCAATCTTTTTCCATTCTTCAGCAATGACCTCTTTTAGTGACTGGATGCTGGATGGAGAGTGATGCTCAACTTGTCTCTTCAGAATTCCCCAAAGAAAATAATTTCTTTCCACCACAAAGGTGAAGGCTACAAGAAGATCAGGAAAGCTTTACTTATCAGTCAGAATACTGTAGCAAAAGTGGTCCAAAAATTTAAGAAAGATGGAACTGCAACCATCTCACAGAGACGTCCAGGTCGTCCACGGAAGTTAACACCTCGACAGGAGTGTCTTCTGATGAGAAGGGCTGAAGAAAATCGACATGCAAGTTCCCTGCAGTTATCTAAAGAAGTAGAAAGCTTCGAGGAAACCCACGCAGACACATGTCACTTCCTCTGGCGGGAAATTTCGGAAAGGCAGTGAGGTGAGGAAAGGACTCTCCAAACATTTTACTGAATTGGATGGCTTTATTGGTGAATTATGCCACCAAAAAAAGAACTTTACAGCCGAGGAAGGCGAGGACATTAAAAAGTCACTTGACTTTCTGGCAGAAGAGGTTTCTGTTATTAAACAGCAACAGAAAACAATCATGGAGCTGGTGACGGAAGTAAAGTCGCTCAGGCTGCAGAACACCGAGAAGGACCGGCATCTCGCCCACCTGGAGAGCAGAGTTGCTGATTTAGAACAGTACACCAGGATGAACGACGTCATCGTCACTGGGACCCAGATTAAACCCTGGTCATATGCAAAAGCAGTGACAAGGGAGGGGGAATCTGATGAACGGGGCAGCAACTCCGTGGAGCAACAAGTGTCGGCATTCCTACAATCAAAGGGAATCAATATTGATTGTAACAACGTTGAGGCCTGCCACATTCTACCCAGGAGAGACAAGGAGAACACCGCCGTCATCATGAGATTCATCAGCCGGAAACATAAAGCTACACTACTGAAACAAGGAAGGAAACTGAAAAGGGACAAACGTCTACATCAATGAGCACCTGACAAAATGCAATGCTGACATCGCCAGAAAAGCATGACAACTAAAGAAAGAAAATAAAATTCAATCTACATGGATCACCAACTGCAAAGTTTTCATCAAGCTGAACGGGACACCGGAGGAGGCGAGAGTTCTGGTCATACGGAACATCGAGGACTTGGACAAATACCAGTGATGACTATCAGGACTGTATGGTAATCAATACCGACGTGACACTACACCAAACCCAACCATGACATACACCGAAATAACTCCTTCATCCATTACTCGGAACACTACTCGGCCCACGCAAATGCTTGTTGATTATGAAAACCTGGAACTGAAACCACATGAATTCACTGACCATAAACTACTGGATACAGAAAATGACAGACCCAGACAATAACTTTTTTTCAACCATTAAGGACAATTGCCACTATTACACAGAGGAACAGTACAATCAGTCCACTAAGGCCGTGGGAAAATTATCAATACACTTCAACAGCAGAAGCATGGACGCTAACTTCAAACACATCAAGAAATACTTAAGTCAGTTTACTCATCCATTCAACATAATTGCCATCTCAGAGACCTGGATTGACATGAAGAAAGGAGTGGATTTTGAACTGGCTGGATATGAATTTAATTATATAAACAGGAAAAATAAAGGTGGAGGAGGAGTGGCGGTGTATGTGGACTGTAATTTGAATTATAAGTTAATAGATGGCATGACAACTGTGATTGATAACTTATTAGAATGTTTAACAATCGAAATTAATATTGAAAAAAGTAGAAATGTATTAATTAGCTGTACATATCGAGCGCCAGAAACTACTATAGAGGCGTTTAAGGACTGGGTAGAAAAGACATTTACAGTAGACAATAAAGTTTTCATTTGTGGGGATACAAATATTGATCTGTTGAACCCTAATAAGTACAGTATGACTGAGGAATTTATTAATACCATGTACAGTATGAGTCTCCACCCAAAAATTACCAGACCCACCAGAATTACTGACCATAGTGCTACCTTAATAGATAATATATTTACCAATGATATAGAGAATAACATTATAAGTGGAATATTAATCAATGATATTAGTGATCATCTACCAGTTTTTACAATTTATGACTGTAATCATAAGAGAAATGTGACAGACCATAAACTTAAGTATAGAAGAGTTAGGACTGAGGAGGCCATGTTTGCATAAAATAATGATTTATTAATACAAGACTGGGAATCAGTTTATATGGAGAATAGCATTGATAGAGCATATGATAACTTTTTAAGTATATTCAAATTATTATATGATAAAAATTGCCCACTGAAGCAACATAGTACAAAACAAAACTATAATGACCAACCTTGGATTACTAAGGGATTACAAAATGCCTGTAAGAAGAAAAACACTCTATATAGAGAATGTATTAAATTAAGAAGCAAAGAGGCAGAAAATAAATATAAAAAATATAAAAACAAGTTAACAAGTATCATAAGGAGATGTAGGAAGGATTATTATGGTAAATTAAAATATAATAAAAATAATATTAAAGGAATATATTAAATCGTATTATTAAAGATGGTTCTTGACACATTACCCTAAATACTTTAATGACAAAGGTATCGAAAATTATAACATGGATGTAGTTGCTAATAGTTTTAATAATTTTTTGGACCAAGATTAGCTCAAAATATCTCTGATCCAGTAACAAATGATTGTATAGATAATTTTATAAAGAGGAATTCTTGTTCTATGTTTTTTTACACCAGTAGATGAGAAGGAAATTATTGATATAGTCAATAAATGTAGTAATAAAATATCCACAGACTGTAATGATATTGATATGAAACTAGTGAAAACTATTATTGGGGGGGGATTTCTAAACCATTAACATACATCTGTAACTTGTCATTTCAAACCGGTACATTTCCAACCAATATGAAAATGGCAAAAGTAATTCCATTGTATAAATCTGGGGACAAACACAACTTCACAAATTACAGACCTGTTTCTTTACTTCCTCAATTCTCCAAAAAATTCTTGAAAAACTATTCAATAACAGATTAGATAAAGTCATTGAAAAATACAAACTACTCAGTGATAGTCAATATGGATTTAGAGCAAATAGATCAACAGAGATGGCACTAATGGATTGAAGAAATCAGTAACTCTATAGATAAGAAATATGTCGCTGGGATATTTATTGATCTTCAAAAATATTTTGATACTATTAATCACGATATATTAATTAATAAGATGGAACAATATGGGATAAGGGGAGTTGTATTAAATTGGATAAAAAGTTATTTGAGCAACAGGACACAATTTGTGAAGTTGGGTGACTCTGTCTCAACTCGTTTGAATATTGATTGTGGTGTCCCTCAGGGGTCAGTATTGGGTCCTAAACTGTTTATTCTTTATATAAATATGTGCAATGTATCAAAGATATTTAAGATGGTATTATTTGCAGATGAGACAAATATGTTTTGTTCTGGAACAAATTTACATGAGTTAGAAAACAATCTCTTCAGAATTGTGCAGGTTAAAAAGTTGGTTTGTTCGAAATAAATTATCATTAAATCTGTCTAAAACAAAAATCACGTTATTTAATAATTATAAAATAAATAGGGCAATAAATGTACAGGTAGATGGTGCTGATGTTGAAAGAGTTTCTAATAATACATTTCTTGGGGTAATAATAGATGATAGAATTAATTGGAAATCACATAAAATACATACTAATGAAACTATCAAGAAGCATATCTGTGTTGAGTAAAGCTAAGCACGTCCTGGACTATAATTCACTCCGCATTCTTTACTGTTCCCTGGTTTTACCGTACTTAAATTACTGCTCAGTGGTGTGGGGAAATACGTATAAAATGTTCACTTCATGCAATAACTATACTTCAAAAAAGAGCTACAAGAATAATTCATAGTGCTGGTTACCGAGATCATACTAATTCACTATTCTTAAATTCAAAATGTTTAAAATTCAGGGATATTATAGAATTTAAAACTGCCTTAGTAATGTACAAAGTAAGGAATTATAATGTACCAAGGAATATCCAAATAATGTTCTCAGATAGAGAGGGGGGCTATAATTTAAGGGGGAAATTGAAATTTAAAATTTGCAGTGCTAGGACAACGTTAAAAATGTTCAGTATTTCTACTTGTGGAGTAAAGCTTTGGAACAGTTTGAATGTGGAGCTCTTATATACATGTATTGTATGTGTGTATATATGCGTAGCATAAGTATTTGTATATGATTTGATTTGGTCAATATTATACCATGTTGGTATGTCGGTATGTTATTTTTTTTTTGTTGATTTTGCTTTCTTTTGTATATATAGTTTATTATGGTGGAAAGTGACGTTTGATTAATGGTGGTATAGAGGGTTAGGATTTGATAAGTTATTTACTTCTTCCTAATCCTTTCCGAACATTATTATGTTATTGCCTTGTGGCTATGCTATTCTGTTTATGACGATGTTTTGATGATTGCATTTTTATTTTTTGTTGGTTTTTATATCTTCTTTACTGTTCGGAATAAAATCAATCAATCAATCAAAAAAAAAAGCCAAACTGGGGTGACTATTTCCCGTGACACAATACGGCGTACACTGCAGAGGAATGGCATGCATAGATTCCATCCACGAAAGAAGCCTCTCCTAAAGCTCAGGCACAAAAAACCCTGCCTAGAGTTTGCCAGGACCCATGCTGACAAAGATGAAGACTACTGGGACTCTATACTCTGGAGTGATGAGACCAAGATGTTTTTGTGAACTTCTGCTCCTCTATGACCCGCCACGTCTACTTAGATCAAAAGGTGCAGGCTATCTGCTGGTACCTCATATAGTGAAGGCTACATCAGGGGGCAGAGCCTTTTCTTACAAAGCCCCACTGTTATGGAACAGCCTTCCAAGTAATGTTCGGGAATCAGACACAGTCTCAGCATTTAAGTCTAGGCTGAAAACATATCTGTTTAGTCAAGCCTTTTGTTAATGGTGTTTATGAGGTAAAGGAGTAGATCTGGAGGGTCCTCAGACAGAGTGTTTTGGTAAACTGGGATGTATGGATGCTGTCAGTCCCCACTCGCTTGCTCACTCGAGTTTGTTGATGGTGTAGTGGCTGGCTGCTTTATGTCCCGGGGCTCCCTCATGCCTGTGTTACCTTCTGGCTCTCTCCTTTTAGTTATGCTGTCATAGTTAGTTGCCGGAGTCCCTGCTTGTACTCAGTGCAATATGTATACTGTTCCTACTTATTCAGGTGACATTGGGCATACCTAACCACCTGTTTTCTTTCCCTCCCCCCCACCCCAAATCTGTCCCTCTGAGTTACATGGAGTCAACAGGAAATCTTTTGGCGGAGAGGGTGGAGACCTCGACTGGCTATCGTAGCCTGCAGGGAATCGGCCATCAGACATTCTGTCGCATGTCCCAGACCTGGTGAAATGTAACTGAATTGTCTTGGCCAGCCCTAAGGGTCCCATCTGCATCTCATCATTGCTGAGGAGTGTGCTCCCATCACCCAATCAAGCATCCAGCCAGAGCAGGTCATGATATATTTTACCATATTAACATGCCATTGTTGTGTGTTATGCCTGATGTAAAGACTCATCTCTGCGAGCCTACCACACAGATTTAATACTTGTCATTTTTAGGGCTTACCTAACAACGTGTTTTCTTTCTCTCTCTCTTCCCCCCCCCAATCTGTCCCTCTGAGTTACATGTTGATCCTGGGATTGAGATGCTGGCCTCTTCTGCCCCTCGGACCTGCTTGATCCACCCTGGTGCCCTGTGTCTGGTCGGAGTTTTATCGCACCGCTCCTGTGAAGGACGGCCCCATGAGGACAGTTGAGGGTTATACCTGTTAAAACTGTTAATATTATAGTCAGGCTGTCTGTTGTTGCCCAAATGAGGATGGGTTCCCTTTTGAGTCTGGTTCCTCTAGAGGTTTCTTCCTCATGTCGTCTGAGGGAGTTTTTCCTTGCCACCGTCGCCATAGGCTTGCTCATTGGGGATAGATTAGGGATAAAATTAGCTCATGTTTTAAGTCGTTCAAATTCTGTAAAGCTGCTTTGCGACAATGTTTATTGTTAAAAGCGCTATACAAATAAACTTGATTTGATTTGATTTTTGGAACTGATGGCTTCAAAACTGTATGGCGTCGCAAAGGTGAGGAATACAAAGAAAAATGTATGGTGCCTACAGTGAAACATGGTGGTGGCAGTGTCCTTATGTGGGGCTGCATGAGTGCTGCTGGTGTCAGGGAGCTGCATTTCATTGATGGCATCATGAATTCACAGACGTATTACTCTATACTGAAAGAGAAGATGCTACCATCACTCTGTGCCCTTGGTCATTGTGCACTTTTCCAACAGGACAATGATCCTAAACACACATCTAAGGCCACTGTTGGATTTCTGAAGAACAGGGTGAAAGTGATTCAGTGGCCAAGTATGTCTCCTGATCTGAACCCAATCGAACAACTATGGGGAATTCTGAAGAGACAAGTTGAGCATCACTCTCCATCCAGCATCCAGTCACTAAAAGAGGTCATTGTTGAAGAATGGAAAAAGATTGATGTTGCAAAATGTCACCAATTTGTTCATTCCATGCCTAGAAGACTTGGTGCCGTCATTAAAAATCATGGAGGCCATACAAAGTACTAGATGTAGTTGTTTTTGTTGTGGGGTGTACTCATTTTTGCACCACTCTAATTTGAGTAAAACTGAAAAATGTGTAATCGAAGTTATATTATTAACCTTACTTTCCCATTATAAGTTAAACAGATGTTATATTAAACTTTGTCTTGTCAACATTTTGGAAATTGTTTGTGTTCATTGAGATATTGTTTAAAATGTTAATTTTCAAAGGGGGTCTACTCATTTATGCTGAGCACTGTACATGGATGTGGTGAGAGAGGACATGAAAGTGGCAGGTGTGGTAGAGAAGGATGCGGAAGACAGGGAGTAATGGAGACAAAAGATCTGCTGTGGTGACTCCTAATCGGGAGCAGCCAAAAGAAGAAGAAGGTGCAATAATAACTGTATTTAAATCAAACAAATTAAATTGGCCAAATGAATCTTATCCCAGTCAGTAGATACCACTCCGGAAGTCCAGAAAGACCATGAGTTATTTATTTATTCTTTTCTCAATTCTGTTATCTTGATATAATGACTTTCTTGATTTTGAAATAACAAAAGGTATTTTCTTCAGAACTTATTTTTTCTCATGATATCAAAATGTACAGTTAAGCCTCACTCACAACCCCCCATAAGTGTTTTGGACACGCACGGGTCGCAGGGTTTGGTAGCTCGCAGGCGTGCCGCAGGGTCGTGGTGAACCCGGGGGAAAGTTTGGGGGAGGAGTACGGGCAAAGTACACTGGCAGTCAATGAAAAAGTCCAGGTCAATAATTCAACATATTATGCAATACGGAGTTGGGGAAATGTTTGTTTTGAGATGTTTCTATTGAATAGCGTGCACAGAAGTCATTAATGAGTTCTCCTCAATCCAAACATTTTTCAATAGTCTTCAGGGAGTGGTCTTTAGGAATCAGCTCAAAGTGCTGTTTTGGAGAAAAACAAAAATTTGTACACGGTTGAAAGGATGGGTTGGATAGCCTTTATTAAGGCCATGAAAAAGCCGACTTTTGTATTCCTTATGTCCAAGATGCCATGGTTAAATCCAGATGACAGATGGCGGGCCCTCGGCATGGTGCAAACCGGCCTAAGTTTTTCAGAAGTTGGGCGTCGATTGAATGTCCAAACCCTGCCATGGCCTGCGTATTCACCTGATCTCAATCCCATTCAGCATTTATGGGATCACCTTGGTGTTCAGATCCAGAACTGTGTTCCTCGTCCCATGAACAGAGGTCAACTGATCCAGGCTCTTCAAGAGGAGTGGCAGGCCATTCCACAAGACAGGATTCGCCATTTGATACGCAGTATGCGTCGCAGACTGATGGCTTGTATTGCTGTTGGTGGGGACAATACTCGGTACTGAAGCTGCAACTTTCCAATTACAGGGAATCCATTTTGTTCGGACTGTACATTATCAAAGCTCACAACAATTGTGATTTTTTGTTTATTCATCTCGAGTTAAATGTCAGTATATTGATCTGTAAGCTTCTAGTACATGATTTCATAGCTTATGAATAAAATTATTTTCATAAATGTCACCTGGACATTTTCATTGACTGTCAGTGTACTTGTCAAGTACAGGTTGCACAACTGACTTCCTCGAGGCGTGGGAAAAATTGTGCCGTTACCCCGTGGAAAGTGTATATCTAACGCATGTGATCAGTGTGTGTGGAGTGTGTGAGACTTGCATTTTACCAGTTTCCTGCGCTCCGAGTTCAGGTCGCATTTGTGAAGCGCGTGTGATGCATGTGATTAGCACATTACAATCACTCATAACTTGCATGTGACACAAGCCAGGAGTGGGTATAAAACCAGCGTGTCTGCAGCATCTGTCTTTCGACTGACGAACAGTGGATATTTTGTGGGAAAAATGTAATTTTCAGTTTAAAGTTTAGAAAATGGGACCCAAGAAGAAGCGAACAAAAGTGAAGTAACCCAACCTGAAACAGCAGAGGGGGAGGAGGAGGAAAAGTTTGATGATGGTAGCAGCACCGGCGAGCCCTGCACGGACAGGGAGAAGTTTGCCTTCAAGCCGGCAGAAGGCACAGCACCCCGCCAGAGGGATTTTCACAGGTAAATACACATGCTTTAAACATTCATTTCAGTATATATATGCTTATGTAATTAATATTATATACAGTGGTGCTTGAAAGTTTGTGAACCCTTTAGAATTTTCGATATTTCTGCATAAATATGAGCTAAAACATCATCAGATTTTCACACAAGTCCTAAAAGTAGATAAAGAGAACCCAGTTAAACAAATGAGATAAAAATATTACACTTGGTCATTTATTTATTGAGGAAAATGATCCAATATTACACATCTGTGAGTGGCAAAAGTATGTGAACCTCTCGGATTAGCAGTTAATTTGAAGGTGAAATTAGAGTCAGGTGTTTTCAATCAATGGGATGACAATCAGGTGTGAGTGGGCACCCTGTTTTATTTAAAGAACAGGGATCTATCAAAGTCTGATCTTCACAATACATGTTTGTGGAAGTGTATCATGGCACGAACAAAGGAGGTTTCTGAGGACCTCAGAAAAAGCGTTGTTGATGCTCATCAGGCTGGAAAAGGTTACAAAACCATCTCTAAAGAGTTTGGACTCCACCAATCCACAGTCAGACAGATTGTGTACAAATGGAAGAAATTCAAGACCATTGTTACCCTCCCCAGGAGTGGTCGACCAACAAAGATCACTCCAAGAGCAAGGCGTGTAGTAGTTGGAGAGGTGACAAAGGACCTCGGGGTAACTTCTAAGCAACTGAAGGCCTCTCTCACATTGGCTAATGTTAATATTTATGAGTCCACCATCAGGAGAACACTGAACAACAATTGTGTGCATGGCAAGGTTGCAAGGAGAAAGCCACTGCTCTCCAAAAAGAACATTGCTGCTCGTCTGCAGTTTTCTAAAGATCATATGGACAAGCCAGAAGGCTATTGGAAAAATGTTTTTGTGGATGGATGAGACCAAAATAGAACTTTTTGGTTTAAATGAGAAGTGTTATGTTTGGAGAAAGGAAAACACTGTATTCCAGAATAAGAACCTTATCCCATCTGTGAAACATGGTGGTGGTAGTATCATGGTTTGAGCCTGTTTGGCTGCATCTGGGCCAGGACAGCTTGCCATCATTGATGGAACAATGGATTCTGAATTATACCAGCGAATTCTAAAGGAAAATGTCAGGACATCTGTCCATGAACTGAGTCTCAAGAGACATTGGGTCATGCAGCAAGACAACAACCCTAAACACACAAGTCGTTCTACCAAAGAATGGCTAAAGAAGAATAAAGTTAATGTTTTGCAATGGCCAAGTCAAAGTCCTGACCTTAACCCAATCGAAATGTTGTGGAAGGACCTGAAGCGAGCAGTTCATGTGAAGAAACCCACCAACATCCCAGAATTGAAGCTGTTCTGTACAGAGGAATGGGCTAAAATTCCTCCAAGCTGGTGTGCAGGACTGATCAACAGTTACCGGAAACGTTTAGTTGCAGTTACTGCTGCACAAGGGGGTCACACCAGATACTGAAAGCAAAGGTTCACATACTTTTGCCACTCACAGATATGTAATATTGGATCATTTTCCTCAATAAATAAATGACCAAGTATAATATTTTTGTCTCATTTGTTTAACTGGGTTCTCTTTATCTACTTTTAGGACTTGTGTGAAAATCAGATGATGTTTTAGCTCATATTTATGCAGAAATATCGAAAATTCTAAAGGGTTCACAAACTTTCAAGCACCACTGTATGCTGATTTTCATGTATGTTTCAGCTAACGATGCCCAGAAGTGAGGACACTGCAATCCCATCATCGCTGTCAGGCCATTGTGCCATGCTCAGTGATGAGGACAAGGACATCCCGACACCCCGTCCCACCACTCAGCAGGAGTAGGAGCCGGACAGCAGCTCGGAGTCAAAGTGTGTTTCAATGCCCAAACTGTTGGGCTATTTAGTTGGGATTTTTTACAATGTAATAAAATGCGTTATTCCCTTACGTTTTATTATTTGACATTTGCATGGTAAATTAATACATACTCAAATAAAAACAGCAAATGAGGTGGTCTTCTTCCCTTCTACAATGCTACTTGCTACATGACTGGTTCCTTGGTTCCTCCCCAATATACTGTATATACCCAGAGTCTTGCCCCTATGGAATTTTTATGTCAGTTATTCATATCAAAAGCAGTATATAATGACAAAGTGTTGCCTGAAAGTACAGAAAATCATCGTTTAACTCAGGGGTGTCAAACCTGATCCATAAAGGGCCGTGTGGCTGCAGGTTTTCATTCCAGCCATGCAGCAGCACCCTGATTTGGCTTATTCAATCAACTGACACACCCACCCTTTAATCAAGGGTGGGTGTGGCTGCAAGTATTTGACTGTGTGAAGACAGTTCAGTTGATTGAATGAGCCAAGTCAGGTGTGCTGCTGCATGGCTGGAATGAAAACCTGCAGCCACAAGGCCCTTTATGGATCAGGTTTGACACCCCTGGTTTAACTGAACGACTTCAACATTTATCAGGGTCAGAAGGAAATTTGAACACCCGACCTCAGCTCATATCTGTGTTCTTGCTGGTTATCTTCATTATCCAGTGTAGTAAGATTATTCTTCCTTGTCTCTCTTTCTTCTCTGGCCTGTTTCTGTTCAGTTTTGCACTGCAAAGTCTGACAAATTTCCATTATTTAAACCAAGCTCAGTTTCAGCCTGGCAGCAGTGACCTGGTCCATGAGCTGGTACATTTATGAACACTGGCTATAGTGTAAGCACCATCAACACTTTGGTTTCACTAATTTCACCAGCAGGCTCCGAGTGGCATCACACTGCCAAGTCCATTAGTTTGGTTTTGTATGAAAATCCCAGGAATGCATTGGATTTTATTGGTTCAAATAATGGAAATTTTTGAAATGTCATCTTTTTTCTGTGAACGTTTTCTAAGAATACAAATAAAACAATTTGTATCGCATAGCTAAGACAAGTAGGGTGTGTGTTTTTTATCTTTCAAATGTTAGTAATGTTAAGATTGAATAATTCCTAATGCATACACTAAGTAACACAATAGGCACTGTGTGAAAACCACTTAAATGATCAGTATTAATTTTGGAAACAAAATTTAATGGAAATTATTCTGCGATCATCCACCACTGTTGTCTTCTGTGGGCGTCCAGGTCTTTTTGCATTGATGAGTTCACCAGTGCTTTCTTTCTTTCTCAGGATGTACCAAACTGTAGATTTTGCCACTCCTAATATTGTCGCAATTTCTCGGATGGGTTTTTTCTGTTTTCGCAGCTTAAGGATGGCTTGTTTCACCTGCATGGAGAGCTCCTTTGACCGCATGTTTTCTTCACAGCAAAATCTTCCAAATGCAAGCACCACACCTCAAATCAACTCCAGGCCTTTTATCTGCTTAATTGAGAATGACGTAACGAAGGAATTGCCCACACCTGCCCATGAAATAACCTTTGAGTCAATTATCCAATTACTTTTGGTCCCTTTAAAGGTCCCATGGCATGAAATTTTCACTTTCTGAGGTTTTTTAATGTTAAAATGAGTTCCTCTGACCTTCTTAAGTCACCCCAGTGGCTAGAAATTTCATAATGTGTAAACCAAACTATGCCCAATATTTGAGAATGGCGCGTCAAAACGGCGCGTTGAGAAGCTCTTCCCTTGCCGACGTCAGCAAGGGAGATGATCCCCATGCCCCCCCTCTGGATTCCCACCCACTGTATGGATTGCCCGCCCAGCTCAAAAGTTGCCACCAAACATGGAAGTTGCGCTGTACATGGATGTGACAAGACAGAAAAGAGTCTGTTTTTACTGCCGACGGGAGAGTCCCTGAAGACGCAGCGGCTTAATTTTATTTACTTCAATAATACGCCGTCAAGTCTACCTAAGACGGTGTATGTTTGTCGGAAGCATTTTCCTGATGAATGTTTCCACAACTTGGGACAGTACAGGGCAGGTTTTGCACATCAACCGTCACTGAAGCCTGGGTCAGTACCAAGCATCCCTGCTGCATCAGCCACAAACAGCGAACAAGTAAGTGTATAACTGTTAAGTCGTTTTGCCGTGTTTTAAAATCGGTGCCACGTTAGCCTTGCAATGGCTACATTAGCTGTGCAGCTAACCGCTCCCTGCAGTTAGCCAGGTACTCTGCGCTACAACACCAAAAAGCATGCAGCATGCTCTGTTATAATAGCCAATCAAAACAGTTTTTACAAAGACACCCACATTCTTTTTTTAAGTCACTCGTTCATTTTATTTATTTGTTTGTTCAGTAAAAACCCAAACATTTGTTGAATTTATTTTATTTCCTCGTGTCACACCTTAATGACATCAGCGCGCGGTATTTTTCCCTTCACGGTTTGTTCCTTCTCTCTCGCCATAGTAAGACACCCACATCCGCTTGTTCTGACCCACTGGAGGTAGCGGCACAGTGCTGTTAGCCAATCAGAGGTAACACGTTTACATGTCATGAATATTAATGATAAGACCCGCCCCCACCCTCTACCCTTCCCCGCCTCCTGCTTCTCATTAGCAAAACGACGCACTGGGAAAAGCGCTGAAATGGGGCTTTCTCCCAGGAGGCTATATCTACGTGCCGAGGGTTCATTTCGAGAAAGGCTGCGGATATAACATCCGGAAACCTCCACAAGCCCGTTTAAAGCATCAACAAACCACCATGCCATGGGACCTTTAAAAACAGGGTGGCACATGTTAAGGAGCTGAAACTCCTAAACCCTTCATCCAATTTTAATGTGGATACCCTCAAATGAAAGCTGAAAGTCTGGACTTTGTCCATTATATAACTATAACCTGAATATGTTTCAGTAAACAGGAAAAAAAACAAAATTTGTGTCAGTGTCCAAATATATATGGACCTAACTGTATATACCCAGAGTCTTGCCCCTCATGTCACGTGCGCTGCGTGCACACCACACATAGGGGTAGAAAGTGAGATGTACTTCTGTCTTGCACAAATAGCAAGTGTGGAATACTTATGTAGTACTTCTGAGGCACGTCACTCATACAATGACCGTGCGTCACTCATGCGACTGACTTGTATCCACTAAAAGAGAAGCTGAAGACATAAACACACATATCTCTCTCTCTCTCTGAAGATTTCAGCTCTGACAGCGCTCACTGACTCACCGTTGGAAGCGGTTCTTTTCTACACGTCCTCTGTCTTTGTCAGGAAACTTAAAGCTACAGTTTTACCTCTGACTGTTACAGTGAGCTGACACTGGAGACTCCTTCCTTAAGTTAAACAAACATCTTCCGACAGAAAACTTCACCATACCAATTATACACTTTTTTTGTTGTTTTGTTAAATTACATCTTTTTAATCTCTATCATCGGGCTTAGATTATGTGACTCATCCACCGTACAAGTCCCTCTGAAAGAGCTGTTACTATAGAAACAGTACCATATTAGAATGAGTGCACTGTCAGAGCTGCTGTTATAGAAAATTAATCAACACCTTTTGACCAATCAGAATCCAGAATTCAACAGTTACATGGAATAATGTTATAGTGAGTATTTCTGCACTTCTCTGTTTCCATACAGGTATAAACACCTTTATAAGAGATTAGGAATGTGTTCATCCTTCTCATCATCACTGAATGGTTTATTATAATAATAATAATAATAATAATAATATTATTATTATTATTATTATTATTATTATTATTATTATTATTTTGTTATAATAATATTTTGTGAAATAAAAGTTGTATCACCTGTATCCACCAGTCTGTATCTCACATATGAGAGTGAATCTCTCCCTGATAAACACACACTCAACTGTTTTACTGACTTTACTGAGCCTTGTTCGACCTCACTGACCAAGGGCGTAACCATGGTATAAATATTGGGGGGGTCCAAATTTGAGCCCTTCCCAAAATATTTTTAAGTGCATTTAGCGCAATTTTTATATGGGCCTATTGATAAAGATGTGCTTATCTAGAACATTGTTTTGATGAATACAATTACCAATGAACATGTTAACATTTATATCTTGTTTTTTTTTTATTGTGTATCAGGCAAAACACAAAACAGAATGTGCAACTGCAAAACATGTAACGCAATACAACATACAAAAAACATGTAAAACATTGCATGAAAATCTGTCACACCAGAGCTAGTCACACACACACACACAAACGCACACACACATTTCAAACAAATGCAGAAATGCCAAATTGCTACAGAAAAATGGCTACCAAAGCAATAGAAAGGAGCATTACCCTGGTTAATAGGTCAAAACAACATAGAACTTTGTAGAAAATATATTGACTTTATCTAAATAAATGGCCCAAAAATATGGAGGTGTTCAAGAATAGAGGGCTACCGCATGACGTCACCGTACCGCGAGATTTTGTTAGGGCGCCATATTGGAAGACCTCACGTATATACATACAAAACAAACTATGAGCGAGAGTGAAGTGACACGATGGCTGATAATTCGGGTTATGTGAGTACATTACCAGCTGCAGAAAGGGCACGGTATGTGGAGAAACTGGCTGTGATTGATGGGTTTGACCCATATGATAAGACTCGGGGCAAGGGAGAATGGAAACATAAGGAGGACCTGACACCAATTCTGCCATCTGTTTGCTACCCAGACATTGTAAACTATTTGTTGTTTACACCCAGTGCCTACACTGCTGATGACTTGAAAGCCTACAAAGGGCTACAGGCTTACAATTATGTTGTTAGTGGCTTGGTTCATGATATTACAGCTGTTGTTAAGAATAACCTACACATAGTTATGGCCAAGGTAATCTTGTTGATATTTATCTTTTAATAATATATCTTTTCAGTTGAAAAATTAATACTTTTTGCTACTATTAAGGTATCCATAATTTAGGTTAATTTATCCAAATTATACATATGTATTTATGATATATGCCTACACAACAACTATGCTTTATTTATATAATAGGAGGGAGAGCAAGCCCCAAACCATCCTAAATTATTATTATTAAATTGTAGAAGTCTGGGAGGCTTGCTCCTCATACAGTTATCAACTTGGGGCCAGTTTAGCATGTTTTAAATCTGAATTTATTGCGTTTGCTTACCTCAAAGTGTCCGCAGATCATGCACAGACTTATCCATTATATCTACAGTTTTTTGCCAAGTCTCACACAGGTTTCTTTCAAGTCTACTGTTGGGCCAATAAATCATAAATAAAACAGCTCAGATTTGTTTGTTTAAGTCGTTTGCCACTCCACTTTATTCTCGTGGGTTCACATACCGCTGCCGTTATTTCCCCCTAATCACGAGTTTGTTGGTCTTCCAATATGGCGCAGGGTCTGTTTACTTCCAGTTTCGGGTGACATCAGTGAAATCCCTCTATAATGACTGACCAAAATGATAATTTTATTTAATTTATTTACATTTAATTAAAGGACAGTATGCTCTTATTACTAGCCTACTGATGACATGCAGCCTATGATGAGGTTAAAAATAAAGTTGTTTTAAGAACTCGTAATACAATGCTCTTTACCAGTTCATCTTCAGAGCAGGTCTCTGTCTGTTCCCTTCCTCCATCATGCCTGTGACTCTCTGTGACAGACTCATCATGTCTGTGACTCGTCTGGAAAAAAAGGCGAATGTCAGCCCGTTGGTCCTTCCAAGGGCGTAAAAACGGTGTTGATATTGGTGGGGACATAATTTGGCCAAGCGCCCCAGTGCGCCATGGTTGTCGCACTAAATGTGGCCTACACTGTACAAATGATTGGTTGTCCATTCCTTTGTGTTATTTTGATTTTTAGCACCAGGTACACTCAGTCTTAGACTTAGGCTAACATCTGTATGTATACGGGCAATACATTATCACACAGAGAAAGCGGACATTGAAGTTGCTGTGAATTTCGCTGTAGTGGATGACCTACCCAAAATACAACAACACAATCAATCAAAATTATGTGCTGCTGCTTCATTTTCACACAACTTTTACTATTTTCACACATTTGAAACATCATGTGCTTCCTTTTGAGTTACTGCAATTTCAGAATCTGGAAGCAGGGCCGTTGACAGCTTTGGCTGGGCCCGGGACAAAATAATCTGAGTGGGCCCCCCACACACACACACATACGCACGCACGCACATCACCACACAGCAACCACCCACACCCAACCCCTCTTTTCATAGTCTCCATTCACTCCAACCCTTAAATAACAGGTATTCCAAGCCCATTATAACAGTCAACCATTTTATTTCAACATTTCAACATATTTACAGTTTGAACATTTCCTTAGTCTGCAACTATTCAGGTGCGAAATGCAATGCGCCGGACTTTTGCTGTGGCAAAGTCGTCAATAAGGTCATTGAAGTCCAGCTTCTTTGCAAGTTTGCGCTCTATAGAGAGCATAGCCAGCCCATTGAGCCTCTCCTGTGACATGTTTGAGCGCAGGTAGTTGATAAACCAAAATGATTGTTTACGGGATGGAACTGGGCCTCAATGAGAACGGAGTTATGGCTTTCCCAAAATCTGAACATAGAAGCATCACCACTAGTGATGTGTACAGTGAGTTTTTCAGTGTATTTTTTTGTCTTGTTTTTCATAAACGTCCTTTCCGTACTCGATTTAGAATGTTACAAAAAAAATTGACACCCTCCCAACCACGTAACATTAGCCTATCTGACCTGGGGGCTGACACGTTTATTACGGATAAACCAAAAGGATTACAACGTTCCCTGGATATAGAACTGGACTGAGAAGATTTCAAAATCTTAACGTGTAAGCAACAACAATAAAACAGAGGTTGTTTTATTCATTTAGGGCTTATTAGGCTACTTTCATTAATTGCGCTTTTCATACAGGCCTATCATTTTTCACTTGAGCAAGGGAATTGTTTGAAGAGTATCCAGTCTAAGCGAAAGTTTAATGTTTTGCAACAGACTAACCTCAAAACACCCCATTTATAGCCCATTCGTTACATTAAACTCTATCTAGCTGGCAATTTCACATGCCGTCGTATCTACACGGGATGATTTCCAACAAAATAAGGTTTAATTAACAAGAGGCAGCGTTCCACGGGCTTTCAGCTAACCGGAGTCCAGCTCAGCGCAGCTCAGCAAGCGTGCCTAAAACATTTGGATATGATTGCCACATACATATACACATACAAACAGCCACTCAAATCTCCACTGCCAAGCCTCTACCTCTCCAACGCCAGATCCATGTAAACAACACGGACGATTTGGAATTACCTTATTCTATTCTATAATCGGCTGGTCAGTGCTATACTCAATACTTAAGTGACTTACCCATCCAGTGAGGATCATTTTGTTTACAAGATGCCACATCTGAGTCGCTGACAAATCCTGAATTTCTGTAAAGATAACTGTGCAGAGATTTATAAGCACGCAGTGCTTCACCACTGAACAGCGAGGGAAAGTTAATGAGGTAATCATACACGTCTGGGTATTCCGCTGGCAGTTCAAAATCCGGTCGTGAAAACTCCGTCCGGTAAGCCATAAGGGTCACAAATCTGTAGATCGTTTATTTTAGACATATATCTAGTTATCTGTTCATTAGAAAAATGAGCCGTGTAGTCCGTCAGTTGAAATTGATCCATTCTGTACACGAGTGCAGCAGTATTCAGCGGTGTTTTTGACCGACAAGATGGCGGTTGTGTACTTTCCGGTCACGTGACTGCAAGATCTCTATAGTGCCGTGTTATTTGGCGCCTTAATCAAATGGCCCTTTTCCACTACCCTTTTTCAGCTCACTTCAGCTCGCTTCAGCTCACTTCAGCCCGACACGGCTCGCGTTTCGACTACCAAAAACAGCACGACTCAGCTCGTTTCAGCCCTGCTTAGCCCCTAAAACTCGCACCGTTTTGGAGTGGGGCTGAAGTGAGCCAAACCGTACCGAGTGAGGCTGGAGGCGTGAGCAGACACTCCCCTGTGCACTGATTGGTGAAGAGGAGTGTCCTCACATGCCCACACACGCCCCGCGAGCACGCTGGGATCTGTAAACACTGCAAACCCGGAAGAATAATAATTACGAATTACGAGAATTTCTGGAGCCTTATGCGCCTCGCCTCATCTATACGCTCTTGCCAGTGTCTGTTGGCGTTGTCGGTGACAACAAGCCACAGAACCAAGACCAGCAACACTAACGACTCCATGTCCTCCATGTTTATTGTTTACTATTCGGGTCGTGAGACTACCGCTTAAAAGCTCACTGAATCAGTGACATACAGAGCATCGTGGACGAGTTCGCGGAGCGCAAGGCTCGCCGTATGCCCTTCAAATAATGCGCGCAGTAGGCTATTGATGTTTTATTATGAGCCATGTACAGTATGTCGCCTAATGTTTTTTTGTTTCTGAGTTACATGTTCGTTTGAAGGACTTAATGTACAAAATAACATAGTTGCACCCCGTAGTGTTGAAATTGGTAAACACAGTGCATTCAGTGAGGTTTGCACCGCCCTCCTTTTATTTCTGACTCTTCCTGTCACCGTTGCAACCTCTGAGCGCTCATTCGTATGCCCTTCAAATAATGTGCGCAGTAGGCTATTGATGTTTTATTATGAGCCATGTACAGTATGTCGCCTAATGTTTTTTTGTTTCTGAGTTACATGTTCGTTTGAAGGACTTAATGTACAAAATAACATAGTTGCACCCCGTAGTGTTGAAATTGGTAAACACAGTGCATTCAGTGAGGTTTGCACCACCCTCCTTTTATTTCTGACTCTTCCTGTCACCGTTGCAACCTCTGAGCGCTCATTCGTATGCCCTTCAAATAATGTGCGCAGTATAGGCTATTGATGTTTTATTATGAGCCATGTACAGTATCCTAATGTTTTTTGTTTCTGAGTTACATGTTCGTTTGAAGGACTTGATGTACTAAATAACATAGTTGCACCCGGTAGTGTTGAAATTGGTAAACACCGCAGTTGCGGACATTTTGTAGCCTAAAATGATGTTATGATAAGCTTTAATAAAGGGCCCGGTCATTTGCCCCGCCCCCGGCCCGGCTCTGACTTGTTCCGCCACTGTCACTGATGTCACTGTTTGCGCTGCTTAACGACATCACATGACGTCCACCCACTTTCGCTAACTCCACCCAATGTGTCCACCCACTTCCAGCCAGCACGGTTCAGCGCGGTTGTAGTCGAAATGCAACTCCAACAGCCCCGCTCAGCCCGACTCAGCTCGACTCGGCACGGCACGGCTCAGCCGCGTTTGTAGTGGAAAAGCGGCAAAAGACCAAACCATTTCTGCATTAGGGGTGGTACGTGGGTTCTTGAATCTATTTTCGAAGACAATAAAGGCAAAAGAACCAGAAATCATTCATTGAATGCAAATATAGCACATTTTTCTCCCCCAAATCAACACATTTTGAAATGAAACAGAATGATTAATGGCATCTTCATGAGGGACCAGTTCTGGGCCCCCCCTCATGCCTGGGCCCGGGACAAAATACCCGGTTGTCCCCCCCCCTGTCGACGGCCCTGTCTGGAAGTAATGTAGGTATGGGTGGTAGAAGTGTGAAGAGTTTTGGTAGTTGTAGTGCATTTTGCAAAAATGTTTATTCATCAAGTTGAAAGGGTTAAGTGATAATTGTTTCACATTTTTACATTTTATTGCAGAGGTTACATACATACGCATATACACATGCATATATGCATATACATGCAATGAGCAAGAAAAAAGTAAATATAAGTAAACATTTAGCATTACCTACAAGCATTTATTAGTGTGTGTGTGTGTGTGTGTGTGTGTGAGAGAGAGAGAGATTGCAAACAGAAACTCCTTGCTGTTACAGTAAATATAAGTAAACATTTAGCATTACCTACAAGCATTTATTAGTGTGTGTGTGTGTGTGTGTGAGAGAGAGAGATTGCAAACAGAAACTCCTTGCTGTTACAGTAAATATAAGTAAACATTTAGCATTACCTACAAGCATTTATTAGTGTGTGTGTGTGTGTGTGTGTGTGTGAGAGAAAGAGAGAGATTGCAAACAGAAACTCCTTGCTGTTACAGTAAATATAAGTAAACATTTAGCATTACCTACAAGCATTTATTAGTGTGTGTGTGAGAGAGAGAGAGATTGCAAACAGAAACTCCTTGCTGTTACAGGATCATATGACAAAAATGTCATGTTATGTCCTCCTTACGTTTTCTTTTATTGCCCGACATCACTGCCTGTGTGCTGTTTTGCTGTAGCAGCGAGCTGGATGCTGATTTTACCGCTTGCTACTGCTTACAGCCAATGACAACAAAAAACCATAGCAACGTCAACGCAACGGGAGGTGGGCCAATCAAAGCTTCATAAAGCTTTTTTACCTGCTGTCCCCACCAATAGTCAGCCGTCTTTGAGAGGTCTGTTCACAACTGAAAATCAGCTGGAAGCGACACCGCGTTTGGTGTTTTTATTCAGCGTTTCCCGCATCGCGGCTTCTCCATTCAAAAATGGTATGGACATTTTAAACTCAGCTGAATATTGGTATGGACGCGTCCATACGCATTTTTACGCCCATGGGTCCTTCCTTTTCTTTGCGGCTACCGCCATTTGAATGTGTCCACCAGCAGCCTACCTGACAGTCTGAGTGGATTTTCAAACCAACGAACCACATGGGCTGACCCAAGTGCACAATCATAGGGGGTGGTCGCAAAGGTTTTTTTTTTGTTTGTTTGTTTCTCTGTGCTTCCTAAATTGAAAGTAAATCGGACATAACAAGTGAAGGATTCATTATATAGCCATGGTTCAGGATGGCATATTATTTGTCTCATATTGATTTAATACGCCAAATATTGGGGGGGACAGATTGGTGCTTTCCCAATATTGGGGGGGACATGTCCCCCCCAGTGCCTATGGTGGTTACGCCCATGTCACTGACCACAAATAACACCTACCTTTTAAAACTTATTTCAAGATTATTTAAAACATTATAGAATAACATGGACTTGCTATAATTATGCAATATTTTTATTCACACCCCTCCTAACTTCAAACCTGTTGAAAAAAAGTGAAAATTTTATGCTGTACCTCTTACTGTAATCCTGACTTCATCACTGTAGGCTGTGTCGTAGTAGTTGTAGCCTGTGTTTGCCCATGCGTTCCGCCTGTGTGCTCTACACCGATACCCGGTTTCTCCTGCAGTATCAACTGTCACTCTGAGTGTGTTGGTGTTTGTAGCTCCAATGTTCACATACGGATTATATTTGTACCAGTGAAACTGCCATCCAGCCCCCTGCTGCAGCTCACAGCTCAGAGTGATGGTGTCTCCAGTGTAGACGGAGCTCTGAGGATTCACTCTCACAGTCGCTTTGGGTTTTTCTGTTGGTATGAAATGATGAAGGTGTCAGAGCTGCTTTTCACTTCACAACAGAAGCAATAGATTCACTGTGCTCATTAAATGCTTTCAGAAATATTTCTAACAAACATTTATATTTTTTTCGCGGTCCAAACCCTGCGCTCTGATTGGCTGGCGAGCGGGTCTGTATCCTAAATGTTTGGCAGCATTTCTCAGGAGAATAGCATTAATTTTACAGCATGGATAGCGATAACGACAGTGTTCACAGCGAGAGCGAGTTTCACTACCCTGAGGAAGAAGAAATAAAATAAAACATTTCGGCAGAAAGCTAAAAACCTCTAACTTGCTCACAGTTTGATCTCATTAGTTAATGAGGCCCATTTTGGACCATGTTATCCTCATACATAATATTACGCTCGGTAAAAACTTTAAACCAGGACAATCTCTTCTTCAAAGTTTCACCAAATGGCTTTATTTATGCAATATAAAGGTCATAATACTGGATAACTTTGGTCGAGCAAAAACATGGCTGAATCCTGAATGACTCCTATTTGTATAAATAGGGCACTACATAGGCGGCAGAATGTAGTGTTTTTCCTGCCATGGAAGTGCACTTGTATACCGAGGAGGAAGCCATTTGCATTACAGCCGTGAATGAGGATTCAAAATGGCGGCTCGGCTCGGTTTCCCCTTTCGGGCGCTCTCGCTTTCTGTTAGAATTTGGGAAAGAAAAATAAATAAATATATTAAGAAGGAAATTGGTGCCGACGAGACAAACTAAACAAACAGGGACTCAGTTACTGACAGCTCAAAATCTGAACCCTAAAAAACAATGGAAACATATTAAATTAAAACAAAACCCCCACAGACTGACCTGATACAGTCAGTGTAACAGCATCACTGATCTCTGAATCCTGTCCTCTGCAGGTGTAGGAACCACCGTCAGAGTCACCAACAGACCTGATATTTAACTCCTTTGTTGAGGCTGGATATCCTCCGGCTGTGTAGAGGCTATTATTGTTCTTATTCCAGCTGTATGGCCACTGAGTGTCTCGTCCTCCCTGTGTGTCACATCTGAGAGTAACACGCTCTCCAATGAACACATGTGTATCAGGCTGAATGGACACCACAGCTTTAACTCTCCCTGCAATAATAATAATGATAATAATAAAAACAGAGTATATTACATTATCTTTATTTTGTTTGTATTTTGTTTTGTACAGCAGTCTCACATAACATTTTGTTAAGGGCCTTGAGGAAATTGGTTCCGGGGGGAAAGTGACCATGGGGAGGAGAAAAGAGGAACATGGGGAGAGAGGAGAAAAAGACGTGAGAGGAGTGAAGAAGTTGTATGCAAGCGTTCGGTCTGCAATAAACTGAATTTCTGTAAACTGCCTGTAGCCCATTTATTCCACGCCCCGGTAAGGAGGGCGGGAGTTTCCACGCACTTGCGCCAACTTTTAGGGTTACAGGCTGGTGTCAGCGGTGTTTTCATTGTTATTGGAAGATTCGTGGGTTTTTTCAACCGAGCAGTGGGCTAAGTTACTGGGTCTAGCTGAGTTTGACAGTGAGTGCATTTTGGATGAACATTGCTAATCACTGAGTGCTTATGCAAGTCACAACGTTTATCAGCTGCTAGTCTTCCGATCTCAGGCGACAAAACATGAGCTCCGATGAGGAAGTTGTGCTGTTTGCCCCACAAAATGCATCTACAACTGAAGCAAATAGGATCAAGGACGCTGCTAATGTTAGGCTGGGTGAGTCTACTGCTGGGGACCAATGTAATTCAATAAAAAAAAACTTTTTGTCACATGCACACTTCATGCACAGTGAAATTCATCCTCTGCATTTAACCCATCTGAAGCAGTGAACACATGCACACACACCCAGAGCAGTGGGCAGCCACACACAGCGCCCAGGGTGCAGTCAGGGGTTCGGTACCTTGCTCAAGGGCACTTCAGCCCAAGGCCGCCCCACGTTAACCTAACTGCATGTCTTTGGGGGAAACCGGAGCACCCGGAGGAAACCCACGCAGACATGGGGAGAACATGCAAACTCCACACAGAAAGGCCCTCACTGGCCGCTGGGTTTGAACCCGGAACCTTCTTGCTATGAGGCGACTGTGCTAACCACTACACCACTGTGCTGCCCACGGTGACAGTAAGGACAAAGAAAGTTTTTCTTTGTGTAAAGCCAGATTAAAGCTCACTGTACGAGCGTGTCCTGCATCTCAGCAACAGGATTTAACTACCATTTTGCCAGCTAGGCTAAGCGGCGATGCCTTAGCATACTGGTTATCACTGCCACCCGCCACACTGAAGGACTATGATGCGTGTGTTTCCCGACTGACTGATGTTTTTGGCGGCAAGCAGTTTTGCAACATTTTCAGACTTTTGTGAATGCCCGGCAGCGCATGCCGAAGGAGCTGCTTGAAGTTTTTGCTGCAGAGATAACTAGGCTAGTTTTTGAAGCGTTTCCAAATTATGAAAAGACGGCTATAACTATGGAGCGGTTCTGACGATTTGTTGCTGGACTAGACCCAGTTTTGCAAGTGAAGTGCCACAAACATAGGGCTACCACGTTGGAGGAGGCCCTAGCAGTGGCGTGTAAGTGGGAGCGAGCACAAGAAGCACTTCGGCTTGCACAACCACAGAATGCAGCCACCACTATTTCCAGTTCTAACACCGGCTCACAACCAGTTGCACACCTCACAGCAATGGTGTCCACCAAAGCAGCAGCATCCTCAGACCAAAGCCCTGATGTATTATCAGCCATCAAACAACTGTCAGTGGAAGTCCAGACTTTGAGGTTGGCGGTGACCGACTTAAAACGACACAAGTCTTCACCATCCAGGCATGAGGACTTCAGGCAGCGCCAGCGCTCACCAGAATGGTCCCCTCATCAGCGGGGAAGAGCAGCTTCACGCTTCTTTCCGCATGCATCACCGCAGAGATATCAACATTATGCTGGGTCACCAAGGCGTGGCTTCTCGCTGGAGCAGGGGTATTCTCACCGCCATCAATCCCCAGACCAAAGGGGACGACGCTACCCCAGCTCACCCCCATCTTTGCCACGTCAAGGACCCCAGCATTTCTCCAGTAGGCGGGACGGCTACAACAGCCATCAAAGCCCGGAACCAATTTCCTCAAGGCCCTTAACAAAACGTTATGTGAGACTGCTGTATAAAACAAAATACAAACAAAATAAAGATAATGTAATATACTCTGTTACAATAATAATAATAATAATGATTTGTTAAAATATACTAAAGTAATTCCCAAGTGTGCAGAAGTGGAAATAGTCATTTTAAACAACACTGTGAATTATTTAATTAGACATAAACTAGAGATGCATCAATGCCATTTTTACAGACTGAGTATGAGTAAATAGTTTTGGCACCTCTTGATACACACAATAAAATTTGTTACCTTGTTAGTATTGAACCATCTCATCTCATATCATCATCTATAGCCGCTTTATCCTTCTACAGGGTCGCAGGCAAGCTGCAGCCTATCCCAGCTGACTACGGGCGAAAGGCGGGGTACACCCTGGACAAGTCGCCAGGTCATCACAGGGCTGACACATAGACACAGACAACCATTCACACTCACATTCACACCTACGGTCAATTTAGAGTCACCAGTTAACCTAACCTGCATGTCTTTGGACTGTGGGGGAAACCGGAGCACCCGGAGGAAACCCACGCGGACACGGGGAGAACATGCAAACTCCACACAGAAAGGCCCTCGTCGGCCCCGGGGCTCGAACCCAGGACCTTCTTGCTGTGAGGCGACAGCGCTAACCACTACACCACCGTGCCGCCAGTATTGAACCAAATGTTGACAATTTTTTTTTTTTTTTTGGGGGGGGGGGGGGGGGGGGCAAATGGACATTATGAATTTTCTGCACCTGCAAGCTTTAACCACCCAATACTTAAAAAAATATCCAGGTTTAGAATTTAGACCGACTGTAACATTGAAACATTTTATTACATCAGTAACATGTTCATGTGTAACATATCTGAGTAAAAACCACAGAAATATTCCCTGTCCTGACTTACCAGGCAAGTCAGAAGTGCTGTTATAGAAAAAATAAAAAACTCTGGTGTGGTGTGATTTGGCCTGATGTGAAGCAGAGGGCTCTGGTTTATACTTTGTACCTTCAGAAGTGGCGGCACGGTGGTGTAGTGGTTAGCGCTGTCGCCTCACAGCAAGAAGGTCCGGGTTCGAGCCCCGGGGCCGGCGAGGGCCTTTCTGTGTGGAGTTTGCATGTTCTCCCCGTGTCAGCGTGGGTTTCCTCCGGGTGCTCCGGTTTCCCCCACAGTCCAAAGACATGCAGGTTAGGTTAACTGGTGACTCTAAATTGACCGTAAGTGTGAATGTGAGTGTGAATGGTTGTCTGTGTCTATGTGTCAGCCCTGTGATGACCTGGCGACTTGTCCAGGGTGTACCCGACCTTTTGCCCGTAGTCAGCTGGGATAGGCTCCAGCTTGCCTGCGACCCCGTAGAACAGGATAAAGCAGCTAGAGATAATGAGATGAGACCTTCAGAAGCAGCAGCACACTCACTGTGTATCTTACGTACATCCAGAACATTTAAAAACAACTTACACAAGATACAAGAGACAAAAAATCTCTGTCAAGTTTCCAAGTCAAACTGTAAAATGTTTAATGTCACTGTGCATAAAAATCCCTAAACACACTGATGCACTCTGTCTCGAAGGGAACTTTCCTCTGCTGTTGTGATTATTGTCATGAGCTGCGTCTCAAATCTAAAATTCAGACCTTATATTCAAAAGTATTTATTAATCTAGAAAATCCTGATGGCTGGTACACAAATCAGAACTTTTGACCTTCCCAAGCTACTTTGAGCATTTGCTAAGATCATACAGTCAATTAAAAAAAAAAAATTGCTTTGAAATTTTGCGCGTGTTATCTGCCTTGGTTTATCCCATCACTTCATTCACTCATGTTTGCTAGTTATAATGTCAGTACAGTAAGCTCGCTTAGACATCAGAATGAGCAACATACTGAAAAACTGCAGAGAATTTCCTGCTGAGGGTCTGTTAGAAGAGTTTACAGCAGAACAGGACATGACTTTGCTGCAGAACTGTAAAGAGATTCAGGTGTGTGTTGGAAAGTGAATGTGTGTTCATGAGGCTCGATTGTCATGTCCAAAACTGTCAATCAGCTCATCAACCACACCCTGTTTTATCACCAAATAACACCAATAAAATTCATTGATCATGAGATAAGATTTTGAGGTCGATCTCAGGGTCCATTTATAAAAATGACAGCACTGTTGCTGAAAATAATTGGGGTGAGCTGTAACTTAAAATGGAAGTTTGACACTTTTCCCATAGAGTAACATAGAAATGGGCGGGGTTACAACTGTACTGCAGCCAGCCACGAGAAGGCCTCAGAGACAATTTTGGCTTTACTTTTGAATCCCTGTTACTATGACAACCCATATATACAGTCACTGGTTTTGCTGGGATCATAGTTTGTGAAGTACGTCCACATCATTGTTGTTTTGTGTCGTCTGTTCATTAATGCAACAACATACACTAAGCTCATGTCACATGGGATCACCTGGCTTTGTCTGTTCATACTGGAGCATTTTTAGTACCAGTATTGATGCATCTCTAAAGGGATTTTTATGTCAAATTAAAGAACCACAGTGAAACTCATGTAAAACTATGTATTCCCATCAGAATTTTTGTTGGTCATTGTTTTCTTATTTTATTACCATTATTTATCTGAAATGAACATAATTCTTCTGAATGGTTATTAAACAACGAGTAACAAATTCTACACAACCTTTATAGCCCCATTAGAAAGAAGAAATTTACACAATATAAAGGATGAAGTGTATACAGTATAAATCACCTTGAACATGGGCCACTGGTATCAGTGAAACCAGCACTAAAAAGGGAACAGAAACAGAAAACATGACGTAAATCTGAAAATTATTCAGTATGTTCATGGAAACAGCACATTGTAGACACAAAAGATTCAATCTTATTCAGAAAATCTAAACTACCAGCTGTAAGAAATTCAAAAGTGACTATTCTGCTCATTAATGCCTTTATTTAATGAAAATTGCTTTATTTAAAGCAAATATTATGATTAAAAGTGTGATAATCTCGGCACTGGGACATAAACCCATGTCCTAATGACACAAACTCATCACTCAGGACATTCAGACTGCAGATGGAGAACTTTATACCCCACCACTCACTCTAATGAAGACACAAAGACAACATTTACTCACAGAGCATCACCGGGAGTGGACTGAGCTCCATCCTGTAACTCTAATGACGGACTGAATGAGGTGTGGTGTGTGTTCAAGTCTCAACACTTCCTGTGGTTTCTCTCTTTCAATCACACTACAAGGAAAGAAAGAGAGGATGAGTGTATCCCAGATCTTTAATTTCTCTTTTAGTGTGTACAGGCACTGTATCTGCTCTTCCTTCCTCTTTCCAGAAAAATCTTCAATACTTTTTGTTTTTCTCAAACTCTCACATACAAAAAAGAGCACACAGTAGAGACTCCACTGCATTAAATCAAGAGAAGCTTAAAGCTTTACAAGCTACAATTTCTAGGTTGCTCATCTTTCATCCAACTTCAAGCTCCTTTGAGTTTAGTGTTTAATTTTCAAAGCATTACTGGGATATTTATGAATGTTAGTTTCAAAATGATGTGGCCATCTAAGTCAATCTATCCATCCATTATCTGTAGCTGCTTATCCTGTGCAGGGTCACGGGCAAGCTGGAGCCTATCCCAGCTGACTATGGGTGAGAGGTGGGGTACACATTCAAACATAATAACATTCATAAATTATTCAAAACCGAGATGTTTTTGGACTGCAGGGGAAACCGGAGCACCTGGAGGAAACCCACACAGACAGAACATGCAAACTCCACACAGAAAAGCCCCCATCAGCCATTGGGCTTGAACCCAGAACCTTCTTGCTGTGAGGCAATAGTGCTAACCACTACACCACCATGCCAGGCTATCCAAGTGTGAAAGATATTTATTTCTGTACGTAGTTTCTCAGAAGCCCAATTCATGTGTGTATTATTATTGTTCTTCTGTGTTGGTTTATAAATAGAGTAGTAAATATCAAAACAGTTCAACTGAAAGAAAACGTGGAAATAAAGAGTGTCTGTTTAAGCATAAACGTTTAAGACAGATCACTTGTGAGAGGGAGGTAATACATAAACTCACAGAACACTTTACAGACATCCCAACCTGCCAAAATTCATTTCAGGGACACCCCCCGCCCAGAAAATTTTGGATTTGGTTGATGTGATTTCCTGCATTCTGGTGGATTTTGGGGTGGCCTTTTGGAGATGAACAATACCCGAATTCACTCAATTCACTCAGATTCATAGCTGACACCCTGGCTTGGGGACTTGGCTGCCCCCAACCCATAAACTATGATAATTACAATGTGCCATATATTAAGCTCCTTACTGACACCCCTTTTCCACCAAATCAGTTCTAGGGCTGGTTTGGGGCCAGTGCTGCTGCGGGTTCACAACTCGTTCAACTTGCAAGCCAGCTGAGAACCAGTTTGCTTTTCCATAGCTCGGGGTGCTAAGGGGAGCCACGTCATTACGTCACTGTATATGTCAGTTACGTTGCTGCGTTTGCATAAACCTTGGCGCGAACATCGAAGCAACAACACCACGGAGAAGAAGTAGTAGCAACAACAACAACAATGGATGACTTCACGTTTGTACAGCTGCTGCTTCTGGCTTTACAGTGCTTCATTGGGATCAGAAAACGGCAGATCCAATGTGTTTGTGTTGATCGACAGGTTTTGATTGGATGGTGATTACGTTCTAGGAGACAGGTAATAACCTAATAATGTTTTGACTCTTACTTACACTGAATGAGAGATGGTTATGTCAGCCTTTGTTATGAGCTAACGTTAGCCGGTGTTATGTCCCTGCTGGAATCATCACAAATTCACAAACATATTACTGGCGATTTTTAAGTCGCCGCTCATATCTACCACAGCAGTAGATATGAGGATGCTTAGCTCTGTAATGAACTTAACTTACTGAAGTGAATGTAAACAAACTGCATGGAAATACAAGTGAATGATTTATGTTTAACCTCGTTTCTTTAACCCTTATTCCTCACTAAGGATATTTTTGGCTTGTCAGTTGTTCATTTTCTTTATTATTTTGACTGTGTTCATACATATAGAAATATAATAAGGTCAATAGAATATAAAGTATGGCAAATGTGCTGTACATTAACTCCACAAGTAAATGTAACACTTATGTTTCCAACACTCACACATGCACATTTATTTCTCAATACACATCCCACTCTAATCTAAGGGGAAAAGAGGCACAAGGGTTAAGTACCATGATGAATATTTGTTTGAGTATTGATGACTCTCCACACAACATGTTTATTTACCTAGACATTTTTCTCTTTACAGGTAATCTTGCGACTGATGGCAAGGCGGAGATCCCATGTTGTCTGGGCACACCCAAGATCTCACGACTGGTGGGACACAATTGTTCCTGATTTCACCTCTCACCAGTTCGTGCAGAATTTCCGTGTGTCCCGAGAGTCATTTGAGTATATCTGCAGTCGGGTGAGGCATGTCTTGGGGAGAAGGAACACAAATTACCGTTTGTGTCCCCCAAACCAGAAGCGGGTGGCTATTGCCATCTGGAAGCTGGCCACTGGAGGTGAATACAGGACCATCAGCCATCTTTTTGGAGTAGGCATGAGCACCGTCTTTAATTGCATTCAGAATTTCTTTAACACAGTCATCAAGGTGCTGCTCCCTGCCCACATTACATGCCCTGATGCTGAGAGGTTAGTGGAAATGGCTGCCCTCTTTTAGAGTCGTTGGAGAGTGCCACAGTGTGTTGGTGCAATAGATGGAAGCCACATTCCCATTATAGCACCAGAACAGTATCCTGAGACTACTACAACCGGAAGGGATGGCATTCAGTTGTTCTGCAAGCAGTTGTAGATGGCAGAGGATTTTTTCTGGGATGTGTGTGTTGGCTTTCCAGGGAGTGTGCATGACGCAAGAGTCCTAAAACAGTCACATTTGTGGGAAGTCCTAAGTGACGGGGAATTTCTAGGTCAAAGCAAAGTGACCATCTCTGGCTGTGAGGTTGGACATTACCTGATAGGTGATCCAGCCTACCCCATGCAGAACTGGCTGATGAAACCCTTTTCTGACACTGGCAGATTGACCCCTGAACAACACACCTACAATTACAGACTCAGCAGTGCACGATCAGTTGTGGAAATGGCATTTGGGAGACTGAAAGGAAGGTGGAGGTGCCTACTAAAAAGAAATGACTGCAAGCTGGAACTGTGCAAGAAAATGGCGCTGACCTGCTGTGTCCTTCGTAACATCTGTGAGGAACATGGCGACAATTTCACTGAGGAGCACCAAGATAGACATGCCAACATCCAGCCTCCTCTTCAGGCATCACCTGAACATGGCAGTCAAGAAGGGGCTGACATTAGAGCTGCTTTAATGGCCTACTTTAACAGAGGGAACGAGTAATTTGTTTGGTTATTTTGCTATTTACTTCATGTCAATGTTGTTTAATTGTTCAGTTCGATAAGTTCATAGAAATGAGTCATTTAGGCTACGTTTACATTAGACCGTATCTGTCTCGTTTTCTTTGCGGATGCACTGTCCGTTTACATTAAACCGCCTGGAAACGCCGGGAAACGGGAATCCGCCAGCGTCCACGTATTCAATCTAGATCGTGTCAGCTCCGGTGCTGTGTCAACATTCAGAATACGCGAATACGCTGTGCTGAGCTCTAGCTGGCATCTCATTGGACAACGTCACTGTGACATCCACCTTCCTGATTCGCTGGCGTTGGTCATGTGACGCGACTGCTGAAAAACGGCGCGGACTTCCGCCTTGTATCACCTTTCATTAAAGAGTATAAAAGTATGAAAATACTGCAAATACTGATGCAAATACTGCCCATTGTGTAGTTATGATTGTCTTTAGGCTTGCCATCCTTCCACTTGCAAGTAGTAAGTGATATGCGCTGGGATCACACACACAGCGGCTCAGTCCCGAATCGTGGCTTGTGCACTTCACTCGCACGCTCTGTGAGCTGCGCAGGGCCGGAGTGCGCACCCTCCAGAGGGCACTCGCTGTTCAGGGCAGAGTGATTTGGAGCGCAGGATGCCTGCGGAGCCGAGTGTATCCGTGTATTGGCGTTGCTATGTGCACGCAAATCGTGTATTGGTGTTGCTGTGTGCACACTAATCGTTTTAAAAACGTTAATCTGATGATCCGCTGATACGGTCTAATGTAAACATGGGCTTATTTGTAAATAAAGTGACTGAAAAAGGTAGCTTGTTGAGTTCTTTCATTACTTGTTTTCACAAGCTCTAACCAGCTTTACTTGTACTTATTACACAGTTAAAATAATTGTACATCACTAGTGAAAACATATACAAGCAGACATGTCTCTTTAGAAAAAACATTTATTTACATAGTGCATAGAAACACAACATAAAGTGACGTGAACAGTGCAAAGGTGCAAAACAAGAAAAGTGGCGTGATTATTTTCTGGCTTGCGCCTCCATTACAGACACCATGCGCCCCATTATACTGAGGAACGCACTGTTGTCTGCCTCCAGCTTGTGCAGCAAGGCATCGTTCATTTCCTTGCTGTGCTGCAGGAACTTCTCGTCCGCCCACTCAAGGTATTCCACGAGCTCAGTGTTGCTGTCTCGCTTCCTCTTAGCTGTGTACAAGAACAGAATAATGAGCTTTAAAAGTTTTTATTAAGTCATAAGTAGATTAACACAGGTTCAGCAATACAATATAAGAAACATGTCAGCTCAGCAATAAGAGCATTAGTTAACTGTTTACGGTTGGTAGGGGATTTTATATGAATGACTGATCACTTATACAGCATGTATTTATATTATAAAGTCACACTATTAGGTATATATCCATGTTTGCATAGTATCCGGTGAGACAGACTACTGGATACTCAGCACAACAACTTACCAGGTCTGGTCTGCTGCGATTGTCCTGAGGTGCTGGATGATGCAGGAGAGCTGCAGTGGCGTGGAGACATCAGGTCCTCATCCCCGATGGTGGACAACTCTATAAACCACATAAAAACAGCCAGTGTTGGGAAAGTTCACTTTCTACATCAACTATTTCAAAGTTCAGTTCACAAATTTTAAAATGAGCTAGTTCAGTTCATACCGTAGTTCATAATGAAAAATTTGGAACTAAGTTCACAGTTACAAAAATGAACTAGTGAATGAAACTATGCTTCAGATTTCATTGTAACCTTATACAAACAAACATTAACTGAAGTAACTAAAACTTTATGCAAGGCGAAAATGTTTGAAAAGAAACTTATCAGGCTCTGATTGCGGCACCATCGCCTCCAGCATCGCCGTCGCTGAATTTAAGGCTCCGGTGGCGTTATTTGCCGGTCTATCGCTGAGGACCGAGTCCAGAATATCGAAGGTGTTCTTCCTCGGCTGCCCGTTGCCGCTTCAACCGAGGTCCTTTTTTTGGTCCCTGTAGTCTTTCTTCACCTTCTTTAATTTGTTTCTGATCTGCTCAAGAGTACGTTCGTACCCCGCCGCAGCCATCTCTTTTTGTATTTGATGTAATACGGGCTTGGTCGGCGTAGCACCCTCCAGTTTTGCCTGGACTTCATCTGTGGACCATATCGCGAGGAGACAGATTGTCTCTTCCACAGACCACTGCTGCTTTACTGCATCCATGATATCTCGTTGCTTAAAAATGGCGACCTTTCACAGTCTTGTTATTGTTGTTGGTCTTAACAACTCCACCCCACCGCTGACGTAAGCGGTTCTTTCCTCTGGCCCAGCAAAGCGTTTGTGCTAGCCTGGAACCGGTTTTTCTGGCCCCATAGCCAGTTCTTTGTCAATGGAAACAGAAAACCCGGTTCCAAACTAAGCACTGGCCCCGAACCAGCCCTGGAACTGATTTGGTGGAAAAGGGTGAATCTGGACACCCTGCCCTCCATAAATAAGGAAGGATGACCAGGATAGATAGAAAGGATGACCAGGATAGATAGATAGATAGATAGATAGATAGATAGATAGATAGATAGATAGATAGATAGATAATTTCACCACAGAACATTCCTTTACTTAGATACCAAAACACAGATGAATATAACAGAACAATGAATGAATTGCATGAATGACAATGAGTGTAATTGTACATGTAGGCCTAGGCCTAAAGGGCTCTTTCCTTTCCTCTGTTCTATGCCTGTTCCTTTTGCAAGCTTTCATTGTATTTAGAGGCTGCTTGCTTTGCAGATTTGAGCAATTTTACAGACACCTCCACCTCATAGCACTCTTTGTCAATAAACTTGTGAATCTGATGTCTCATCTCATCTCATTATCTCTAGTCGCTTTATCCTGTTCTACAGGGTCGCAGGCAAGCTGGAGCCTATCCAAGCTGACTACAGGCGAAAGGCGGGGTACACCCTGGACAAGTCACCAGGTCATCACAGGGCCGACACATAGACACAGACAACCATTCACACTCACATTCACACCTACGGTCAATTTAGAGTCACCAGTTAACCTAACCTGCATGTCTTTGGACTGTGGGGGAAACCGGAGCACCCGGAGGAAACCCACGCGGACACGGGGAGAACATGCAAACTCCACACAGAAAGGCCCTCGCCGGCCATGGGGCTCGAACCCGGACCTTCTTGCTGTGAGGCGACAGCACTAACCACTACACCACCGTGCTGCCATGAATCTGATGTCTTGCAAGATTAACAAGTATTTGGTGAGACATCTGACCCCTAAATTCTGTCTTGATGTGACGCACCATGCTGAATGCCCTTTCCCCGTCACAGTTAGAATTTGGCAGCACCAATAGCAGCTTCATCAGCTGATAGAGCTCCCTGAATCTCAACAGCCCTGAGCTCACAGATGTGACTTTGGATAGCTTCCCCTAGCACTCATCAACTGGTAAATTCTTATAATTTGGTGCCAGTTCTTCCAGGTTAGATGACACATAATCCAGGAATTCTATGGAGCTGTTCTCTGGCATCTGCCTTCATTACATTTGGAAATCTTTCTGCCAAAATCAAAATCTGCTCTGGTTTCACATCATCATGGTTCTCAGGATTGAACACTAACAGATTCATCAAGATTTGATCTCTCACTGGGAATTTTTCCTTTATTTTTTGAAAGATTCTGACAAAGAATGCTCTCGCATCTCTGTAGAATTGCTTTGTCTTGTGACTGGAGAGTGCTGATTTTAACATCGGAAAATCACATATTTGATGGAAGATGGATATGATGTGTTAATAGTACCTGAAGATACAGTATTAATTGAACAGCGGACATTTGGCTCATTTTGTGAGAGAATCTCTTTCAGAGCCTATAAACACAGAAAAACCCGATGAGTTAGTTGAGAGAGATAAGATGGCGTGTCCATTCATTTCGAGTGTAGATGGCTCTGGCAAAACCAGAGGTGGAGGTTTGTGCATTTATATAAATAGAGCTTGGTGTACAAACTCTGTTGTTGTCGAGAGACACTGCTCACCTAACGCGGAGTTTCTCATGGTTAAATGTAGACCTTTTTATCTCCCAAGAGAACTCACATCAGTTATAGTTACTGCTGTATATACACACCACCAGACGCTAATGCTAAGCTTGCAATGGGAGAATTGCATGCAGCCATTAGCAAACAGCAGGAAATGCACTCAGAGGCTGCCTTTATTTTTGCGGGTGACTTTTAAATCACTCCAACTTGAAGACAGTACTTCCCAGACTGCATCAACATGTTACCTGCCACACAAGAGGAAATAAGACACTGGACCATGTTTTTTCAGTGGACAAAAAGGCAATGACAAGATTCAGAAATATAAAGGGAAGTTGATCACAGAGTGATAAATTATAAATTAATCTTGTAATGGCTTATTCCTTCGTGCTAATCCCATGATTATTGTAGGGACTTGACCTTAAAATTTCAAACAGGTTCAATTCACCTGAAAATCAGCCCTCTGTAAAGGGACACCGCAAGAAGATCATAGGCTTTGGAATTTTGAAAAAAATATATTTTATGGTTGCAGAGATATGATGATTTTAGTAAAAATAAATAATGGTAATTTCGCACTGACCCCCAACACACACACACCTCTACTTAACGTCGTAGCACAAAATAGAAAGGGTGTATATGGTCCTAATTGGCTCTGTTAGAACCAGAAAAGGTTGTAGTTTTATGAGTGACTTAGTTTTGGAGGTGAATCCGAACAAATTCCTGCCTGTTGCGCAACACCTGCTCCTGCTGCTCCAGCACTATAAAATGAAAGTAATTTATTGCCATTATTTAGCCTTGTGCCTAGCAAGTGAGCTTACAAAGATGACAATTACAAAGAGACACTGCTTTATCATAACTGTGAAAGTTGAACACAAAAACAACAACAACAACAATGATTTGTACCATGGATTAATTTCCTGGGGTGGCACGGTGGTGTAGTGGTTAGCGCTGTCGCCTCACAGCAAGACGGTCCGGGTTCGAGCCCCGTGGCTGGTGAGAGCCTTTCTGTGCGGAGTTTGCATGTTCTCCCCGTGTCCACATAGGTTTCCTCCGGGTGCTCCGGTTTCCCCCACAGTCCAAAGACATGCAGGTTAGGTTAACTGGTGACTCTAAATTGACCGTAGGTGTGAATGTGAGTGTGAATGATTGTCTGTGTCTATGTGTCAGCCCTGTGATGACCTGGTGACTTGTCCAGGGTGTACTCCGCCTTTCGCCTGTAGTCAGCTGAGATAGGCTCCAGCTTGCCTGCGACCCTGTAGAACAAGATAAAACAGCTAGAGATAATGAGATGAGACTAATTTCCTGGGTTCCAGAAAATGGCTGGAGCAGCTGTTACTCTTCTTCATGCTCTATGCACTGACTGACTGGTCGAAAGGTTTGGGATGAAGCTTGCTCGCTTGCTCTAGATTCCGTGAGATTGTATGTAATGTGCGGGCATCAGGGAGCCGCTATCAATATGTGGGAGACTCCTGAAACTTCCGGGAGACTTGGGATGTCTGAGTTTATGAGGAAAACCTGCTCATTCATGCAATTATCCATCATCCAATCAAGTGGCAGTAGCACAGTGTATTAAATCATGCAGATACAGGTGGGGCCACAGCTAGGAATTCTGGGCTCCTCTTGAAGAATAGTGCAGTCGGACTAATGAACAAGTATACAGAGAAGTTCAATAGGGGAAAATGTGTTCTTAGAGATTTTAAAGTAATTTCCTCATTAACACTGTGTGCTCTCAGTTCACAGTTCATACTTGAAACTACTAATAGTACCTACTATTATTTGCATGATCATGCCCAGCACATAAGACGAGCCAGCTAACCTCATTGACTTGCTATTTAAAGCTAGGGTAGGTCATTTTTGAGAAACCAGATTTTGAAAGTATCCAACTGATAAATCCCACCCCCTCCCTTTAGCCCTCCCTCCAAAAACACATGAAAGTGCACTGTAATTAGATCAAAGTCCAGCTCAGAATGAAACATGGACTGTGGAACACATTTTGAATTGGTCAGGCCCATCAGTTCCCCAACCAATAAAATTAAATATTTTTAGAGAATTTGATTGGCTTATAGAGCAGTCACATGAATTCAAATGTTTCTTTGTTTGTTTCTTTATTTCTAATCACATTTTCCTTTGCAACTGATTCGAAGACACATTGGCGAAATGGTGGATTTCTCAGGTATGTTTATAACTTATAATTTCTCCTTTTCTACCTTTATCATTTGCTTAATGTGTGAAGATTCTTGAAAATAAATACAGATATATAAATACAGATATATCTGCCATTTCACACGTGAATTTCTTTCAGCGGCAACCAACTTGAGTTGAAAAAGCTCTCTTATGGCCAATGATTCACTGTAACTTACGACAGAAGTTAAAACCACCAACTTTTTCCAAGTACACACAAAAATGCGGGTCAAAAAAGACAGTAGAAAAGGTAAAAACAGCTATTATAGAAATGGATTGCTTCGCATCACCAGTCAAACTCCTATGGTTGTCAAGGAAAGTCAAGTTAGCTTGCCCACCACAGGCTTGTTGCCATGGAGAAAACTGACAATTCCTGCAAATGGCCGATTGGATCAGACTCCAGCTCAGAATGAAACATGGACTGTGGAACACATTTTGAATTGGTCAGGCCCATCAGTTCCCCAACCAATAAAATTAATTATTTTTTTCATGGTCTGGTTTCCATCAAATCATGCGCTCTGATTGCCTCGCGAGCAGTCCAGAATCCTCTGATATGGACCCTGGTTATAGACCTTTGGAGACTCGCTCGTTCACAACAACAAACATAGTAGCAATTTTTGGCAAAGTTTATTTTTGCATTTCTCAGTATAATCGCATTAATTTTACAGCATGGATAGCAATAATGACAGTGTTCAAAGCAAAAGCAAATTTTACTACCCTGATGAAGACAAAATAAAAAAAACATTTCAGGAGAAAGCTGAACACCTGTAACTGTTGCTAACGCCGAGCAAAAACATGGCTGTCTCCTGAATGACTCAATTTTGCATAAATAGAGGACTACATAGGCAGCAAAATGTTTTTGGTTTTTTTTTCCTGCCATGGAAGTGCACTTGTATACCCAGGAGGAAGCCATTTGCATTACAGCCATGAATGAGCATTCAAAATGCCGGCTCGCCTTGGCTTTGTTTTCCTTTTCGGTCGCTCTCATTTTCTATGAGAATTTGGGAAAGAAAAAAATATATTATTTACCAGCTTAAGGTCGGTCTGTATGGTGAAATGCCATGACCTCGGCCTTGAAAATACTGACCTTGGCCCAGAGGGATTCGGTCAGTATTTTCAAGCCCTCGGTCACGGTATTTCACGATATGGACCTCCCAGCTGGTAAATAATATATATATGGGTCCGTCTCAGAAACTGGTCTCTCATTTGGGACATTCTAATCAAAAAATTAATTTTCTAATTTTACTATTTTTTTTTTTTTTGCATTTACCTAACACTCAGTGTTTCTTTTATGTTGAATAAGAACAAAGATATCATATGCTTTATCTGGCCTCCACTGTGGAAATTTTTTTTTTATTACAATTCAAATGCTTTTGTAAAATTTATTTCCATATAAAATAACTACATCATGAAGAATTAAAGCCCCTCCTTCAGAGATGAGTGAAAATATTGAATAAATTTTCTCTTTTTGATTGCTTGGGTTAAAAATGCCAAGTTATGATGACGGAATTGATTATTCACTTAAATATGAATAATATGATACATTTTGGGTATTTGATATGGCGAAATAGGACAATAGGACACAATGGAAAAATCAAGAACACACTGGAAAGATGAGAATAATGGTGGTGGTAAAAGAACAGTGACTGGACCGGCTGAAGGTCGCGCGGGTCTCTGCTGCGGCACGCGAGCAATGGGACATCACTACCGCACCGGATGGAGCCCGAGGCGGGGGCGGGGCAAAATGGCTGGCCGTAGATTCTATCAAAAGTTTGATCCAAATTGATCATCGCTGCAAAATATTGGCCAAAAATATGCAAACACTACAAAATATGAAAGTAAGAAGAAAAAGAAACATTCTATTGCCTTATACTGCAAGACTAAAACAAAATAAAACTGTCAAAACTCACCTTTTCAGTGATAACGTCCGAACAGATCACTCGCGTAACAGAAAGACCGCAAATGGAAGCACGATCAACTTCTAACTATTGGAGTGGAAAATTCCATTCTACACATGCAAATTATTAATGTGTGTCCTTCCCCGCACACAAATAACACATTACGGTAAAAAATAGACCACAACTCATTTTATAGCTCAGAAATTCGTACAAGACCAGCTACTATCGTTACATATTCTAGAAGAAACATATTCTATACCTAACTTTCAGCTTTCATTTTAAAAAACAAAATCGCAGATTTATGACTAAATTTTTATATGGCGTAGTGATTTTAAGTTACTATTTTCGGTGAGGTAGTGACCTTGACCCTGAGGCTTTCCTATCATGAATTGTATTTTAAGTTGTAACTTTATACACCTAAAGATTGGTGCACTCACAGAATAATCATAACCATAATAAAACATCATGCAAAATATTTGATCACCATTGTAACTCCATTTTCCACATACGTAATACGATCGTGTGTTTTGATCTAAACGGTAGACTTTTCAGTGGACTACAACCTTTTTAAGGGAATGCGATGTAGTCAACCATTTATCGTGTCCCAGATCAAGCCGCCATTTTTCCACAAATTTGCAGAATTTTTGCCAAATTCTGAATATTCACATCAAAGATTTAGTTTTATCTGTATTATTTCTTTCATCATTTTATTTCAAATTAAAACCAACATCACCATTCAAAACTGTATAGTTTATTGACTGAGTATATTTAATGGGGTACCCCCACAGTACCCAGTTTCTGAGACACACCCATATATAGATATAAGTGAACTTTGATTGGCTTATAGAGCAGTCACATTAATTAAAATGTATGTTTGTTTCTTTATTTCTTTGTTTCAAATCAAATTTTCCTTCGCAACTGATTCGAAGACACATTGCCCATGAGAGGAAAGGACAGTGAGAAGGGAGAGCAGTCACTATAAAAAATATTCATTCCCGTAAGTCGAGCCCTACCGTTTCCATGGTCCATGATATGAAGTCATCTACCACACTATCTATTCAGTAAAAGAACTAACACACACTTAGTTCACTGCTTAGATGTTTGTTTGAGAACCAAAACTGTTGTGAAAAGTCCTAAATAAGCAGTAAACTGTTTCTGAGAACATTTAGCTGTGAGAGCACAGGTGCACACAAATATCAGGACAAACACCAAACCGATACGACTGCCTGGGCACTTCACAAAGATATTTTTAGCAATGTTCAAATAAAATAACACTAACCAGTCACCTTAGCCAGAGATGTTCCTCTCAGAAAATCTCTGCCCTAACATCAGAAACAAGATAAAAGTAGCCCAACTTTAGCAGGTTTGGAAATTGTAATTTGTTTCATCAAAGCTGATGGTCTTGCTTAAATTCTGTTTCAATCAGCGTGATTTACTGAATCATGCACACAACAATTCAGTGATAACAAGGAGCCTGTGAACTACTGGAATGCAGTGGGTCCTTATCATTGTCACCACCATTCACTTCACCAGCAGCAGCCCAGGATACAGGTCAAGATCTTCAGTTAATGTTCACATCAAACATCATAATGAGAAAAACTGTGATCTCAGTCACTTTGACTGTGATATGGTTGCAGGCAGTGTCTAGACTTTACACAGAAATGGGGGGGGCTACACAACCCAACAGGTAGAAATGCCTTGTTGATGAGAGAGGTCAGAGAAGAATGGCCTGACAGTAAAGTTACAGGAATTCTACATTCGACTGACCTCAGAAAAGTTAAATTAGAGATCGGAATGACATCATTTTAACCTCCACTGATTCAAAGTACAAAGGGGGAAAACATGGGTGCCTCCATCTTTTGTTAGCCTTCCTTCTCAATACAACAAACTGTATGATCAGTGTATAGACTTCACTAAAGCAAATCCTTTTTATACACAGCATAACTCACTGAAAAGTAAAGGTGATGATACACGGGGCAACTTTTTAGGCAATGTTGCTGGGCAACTGCACTTCAACACTATCCCACTGAGATTGGGCAACATAATTTCTATCTGAACAATTTTGATCATTTAGGGCAACTTTTTAAGATCATCCAATCAGAGTGCTAGCAGCGAATCACACGACCACCTGAGAGCTTCTGAAATTTTCAACAAAGATGGCAGCGTCTCAACGGCAGTGGAGCAAAGAAAAAAAGAGAGACAAGAGCTAAGTGTAAACTGCGGTTACCTAACAACTGCTCCATAGAAACTGAATGGGTTTTGGCTAACTAGCAGTGTTTTTTGCGAATATACTTAGCTGAAAGTTATCGCTAGCTATGTAGGAATAATGTTAGCTCTCTTGCATCAAGGTAAAAATGGTGGGCAGCTCATTTTTAAAAAAAATTTGTGATAGAGATTGTCTAACTTATTGTTTGATGTAATTTACATACAGAGCACGACTGCTTCTGGAACCTGAGGGTGAAACTTTGGGATCTAAAAAAGAAAGAAAGCCTTTCAGGAGCTCTGTCACCCCTTTTCCTCCTCAGCAGCATCTCCTGGTCCAGGTCCTTTTTTTTTGCCAAGATGAGAATTAAATGATATTGTTTTTGCCGTTATGTTTTTGTGATGTATGTGTCAGTTATTCGTTATAGCATATGCGATTGAGACTAGTAGCATTTTTAAAGAGATTTAAGAAATGTTTGCGATTAACAGAATATTTTGACTTATAAATGTAAAAATAATGACAAATTATCTTTTGACCAGAGTATCTATTCACTTTTGTTCCAGAAGTAATACGGACTTGAGCGAAATAAAGGCTGAAGCCGAGACAAAAGTGACAGCTGCAAATGTTTCAGTGTCCATCTTTGCATGTCTGTCTCACTGACAACAGATTTGCTCTTATCTGATTGGTTGTTACCAATTGTCTGTTGCCCTAATTAGTTGCCCAGTGTCTCACCTGTTTGCCTGTTGCTGGGAACACTGCCCAGCAACATTGCCTAAAAATCATCACCTTTAGAGATGCTCCTTTGTGTAAGTCTGATTGCCATGTTGAACTTGGAGGAACTCGTAGTTGAGAGTTCACAAGTAGGAATTTTGAGTTGAGGAGGCATTTTATGACCTGTAAGCAAATGCAGCAGATCTGAAATAGCCACTCTGAACAGAAATATATCTCACAACACACACACACACAAAAAAAAAAACCACCGTGAAATCTTTTGGCAGATGGGCCACAACAGCAGAAGATCAGTCCTGTTAGCCAAGAAAAGGAATCTGACCCGAGAGTGGGCACAGGCCCACCCAAACTGGGTGTTTGGAAATTGGACACCTGGTCTAATACACCTTGATTTTTGCTGCATGATGCAGGTGGGAGGTTCAGAATTTGGCCTCAACAACATGAATCCATGCAACATGCAAATATTTTCAGTTTGGACAACCTTTGGCTTTAAAACAACAATAAGTGTCAGTGGGGTTACAATTGAAAAGTTATAAGTCAGTTATTGCTTTAGCACAACCGTCTTCACACCTCCCCCCCTTCTTCACTGCTGAACTGACATCACTGAATTAAAAAAAGAAGAAGAAGAAGAAGCGAAACCACAACTGCCAACTTCTGTCTGTTCTCTGAAATGGTCACTGCCTTGTGTGTGTGTGTGTGTGTGTGTGTGTGTGTGTGTGTGTGTGTGTGTGAGTGAACAAGGCTAATGAGACGTTTATTTCTGCATGACTGCTTTTGTTGTTGTTGTTTTACAAAATAAGTAAAGAATGATTATTATTCCAACACACACACACACACACACACACACACACGCACAACTTGCTGTAGTAAGGTATTTCCCTGCTCAGGAACACAAATGGAAATTAGGTATTGAGTTATAAGGCATTTTCTCAATAAGTCCAGTTAATGCAAACATGGTTTTGTTAAAGCTTCTCTGTTCACAGTAAAGTCCACCACTTACAAAGTTAAAAGTTAGTTCTTGCTTTCACACGTCCTCTTTCACACCTCCCTCCTTCACAGAAAATAAACCACATCCTTGAACTGGTCTCTGCTCTCAGGCCTCTCACACGGTCACTGCCCTGTGTGTACAGGACTAATGAGAAATGTTTGTTTCTGCTCTTATTTTCTATTATTTTTAACAGAAAGGTAAGTAATGATTCATGATTATTGGAAAAAAAAGTTCTGTGTATTAGTGTGTATTATAGTGAACTTCCTGTGGGAAGATTTTTCCCTGCACAGACCATAATAGTAAAAAAAACTAGAGTCGACAATTCCCCTGCGGGAAATCGTGAGAGGATGCAGTGCGCGAAGCAATTTGGTCACGCATGTTTGCTGGCCGTGAATGTGTGACCTGCTACGATGCTACAATGCTGTGATTATGTGTGTGCTTGAGACAGCAGCCCCTCCCCTCTCTGCTAGGGGCGCTTTATCAACACCCGTGGCCCAGGGGCTACTGGGTTTTTTGAGGCCCCTCATAGGCTACCTGTCAACCCTAGCCTTACCATTGGCCAGGAAAACATTCTTATTTTATTTGCAATACATGTCAAGCATTTACAGTGTAAGCGCGTAATTAGCCTAGAAGCCTACGATAGGTTGTTTGGCTCAGCGTAGCTGCGCAAGGCCCACGCTCACATCGCTCAACACATCCGACCACAGAGGGAGAGAAGAACGCGCGCGTTATCATTACAGAGCCAGTTCTGATTATTACCACAGACAGGACAGTGATACTGTGTAACTTTCACGCGGGGGCATGGCCAGAGATAACCACACAAGCACACGTGCGCTATAATGTAGACCTATGTGTTGTAAACATAAAACACACACACCTACAGACAAGTCCTTTTAAAAAATAAAATACATAAAAATAGCTCGGCGGCATGAAAACAAACATTCACTGCAAGTCAAGGTACTTGGCTCGGCGGCCACATGAAACGTAAACACCATGGACAGCGGCCAAACTCATAACTCTACAGACCGAAATACACGAAACCAAGTCCTACTAGGGGCTGGGTGGCCAACCCGCGGCTCACGAGCCGCATGCGGCTCTTTGCCCGGTGTCATGCGGCTCTTACGTTCATATCGAAGTTGGTGTTTGTGTATGTGTTTTGGTTTTTTTTTTATGTGCGTGTGCGCTTTGCTTGAGTTCAGTATGGTATTTTCGTCAAATGCATCTTCGCTTTGCTTGGGTATATTACGGTATTTTCAGGTCATATCAAATGCGCATGTGCGTGAGATAATCATTAAGTTTTTGGCCAAGGTGTATCTTATGTCAAGTAGCCTCTCAAAATGGCAATGAAAAAATGCACAGCAAAACGAAAATATGAAGACGAACATAGGACATTTTTAACAGAGTGGGAGAGTTTATACTTTTTTGTTGAACGTAATGGCAAGCCATTCTGCCTTATATGTCAGTCGTCATTAGCTCATTTCAAAGCTTCCCTCCTCCCTGAATAAGCAAGGAGCCAGATATGCAACACTAATTGAAAATCTGCACGAAAGCTTTGTAACCCAGTTCCGTGATATACAACTGAAAAGGCCACAGATTACGTTCCTTGTCGACCCATTCAATGCGGAGATGGATTGTTTGAAAGCCCCGCTTGTCACAGATGAGGCTGCGGCTGAGTTGGAGATGATCGATCTTCGTGAGGAAGACCAACTGAAACCTGTTTTGAGGGAAGGCACCACTGAGTTTTGGAAAAGTGTGCCATTGGAAAAATACCTGAATGTGAAACGGGCTGCGCTTAAGATACTGTCAATGTTTGGGTCAACATACGTCTGCGAGTCTGTGTTTTCTACCATGAAACACGTGAAGTCAAAGCATCGTTCTGTTCTGACTGAAACCCATGTGAAAGAACTGCTTCGAGTGGCAACGACGGAATACAAGCCAGATTTGAAGAGGATTGTTCAAGGCAAGGAATGTCAGAAGTCCCACTAAGCAACATGCATAGTAAGTGCACACAATATTGATTGCTGTAAATGACTGGCCTGTGGTATTAGTACTGACTGAAGGAGTAAATTTATCTCATGTTGGCGTGTGACATTCACTATTAATCTGGCTGAGCAGAGGTGCATGCGTGAGCGTGTGCATGTGTGTCTGTGAGGGAGAGCGAGGGGGGGGGGGCGATGTTCATGTGCGGTTATGTGTATGGTGTGGCTTTTTTTTTGGTAATGCCATGAGTCCCACTAAGCAGCATGCATAGTAAGTGCACACAATGTTCATTGTTAAAAATGACTGGCCTCAGCCTGTGGTCTTAGTACTGTAGGAGAAAATATGTTGGTGTGTGACATTTACTATTAATCTGGCTGAGCAGAGGTGTGTGTGTGTGTGTGTGTGTGTGTGTGTGTGTGTGTGTGTGTGTGAGAGAGAGAGAGAGAGAGAGAGGAAGGGATGGGTGATGTTCGTGTGCCCATGTGGATGATGTGGCTCTTTGCGGTAACACAGTAAAAAATGTGGCTCTTGGTCTCCAACTGGTTGGCCACCCCTGTACTAGGGTCTATTTTACTGATCTGTGTTCAAGCATCATGCAAGTCTTCCTTCTCCTTTGACATGACTGCATCGAAATACCACTTGCAACAATATTTCACGCACTCCATCAAGAAAAAAGTTAAACATGATGAACACGGGCATACTGTTTTGAGCATACGATTTTTAAAAAAGAAACTAGCTACATCAAAGTCCTTCAATAAACACATCCTTTAGCGCAAATGAGCTTAACCTAGTTCAAAGCATGACGCTAGCAGTAGCTGCATAAGGCAAAATCATGTGGGCCTTACGTCAACAACAAGCCACGGCGGGCAAACATTACTAATCAAGTGTCCTTACCTTAAAACATTGTCTTGACCACAGAACTTCTCAAGTATTTCACTTAAATCCACACGGGTTAACAACACACCCAACACAGCTAGCGAGAAATGTGGATATGCGTTAGCTTTGTATTGCTATTCCCCTCAGTATTGCTTACTCTGTCTGCTGCCCGAACTGTGAAAATTATAGGCTACAATCTTTTCATCAATTTCTTCAGTAGATGCCATTTTAGACATTTTATTATCCCCATCATCCCTCCTCCTCACGGTTTCATTTGAGCAGTTGACACCCTCCTCTTCCTCAGCACAGTTCCAGTTTGTCTCATCTGCCTCGCTGACTTGGTTTTCCTCCACCTTCACAAATGTAAAAAACAGTAGCTATCTTAATGTAATAATATGCTATCCATTACCTCATAGCATATCTAGCCTAGCTACACATAGCCTAGCTGCTGGTACGGCTGATAACTGATAAGTAGCTGATATTCTGAACAGATCGGTGATCCTTACCTTAAAAAAGTCTGTGACTTTAGGCAACGATTCTATCATTACCTTCATCTCTCTCTTTTTTTCCTTTTATGCGCCCCGCTAACATGTGAACACTTCATCTTTCAAAGCCTCTAAATTTGTGTCTCAGTAGTCTGTAGTCTGCAGTCTTTGGCGTGCTTTCGTGCGTGACATTACATTTTGTTACATTTTATTCTGGTACAGTTGTGGGTGTTCGTTTCGCGAACCACATCCACCATGTCTCTTACAGCAGGCTACTGTGTGCTCATTTATTTCTAACCTTATTTCTATCCGTACATTAATGGAGGCCCACGATTCCGACAGTTTATTATTTTATTAATATTACAAGGCCCCTTTACGAGGCCCCTGATTGGCTGTGGCCCAGGGGCTTGAGCCGCCCGAAGCCCCCCCCTTAAAGCGCCGGTGCTCTCTGCTCCCTCACTGGCCCCAGTCGGCATGGCGACGGGCCTGAGCAGGAGCGCTGAGTCACACAAGATCTTGTCAGTTTTCTGCTGTTCTTTGCTCAGGAGCAGGCCTCGAACAACGACAAATAACTCGAAACCGAAAGCAGCTATTCACAAAATTATTTCACAGTGAGCGCTACAAGGGTCTCCTGAACACATAGATGTAATTTTTTTGTCACTAGTGTGAAAAATGAGGACACTAGAGCGAGTTAAAAACGAGTGACTTTTTTGCCAGGTTTATAATGGGAGTCAATGAGGCAGACTTGCTGTCCTCTCGTTACTTTGAGGCATCTCATTCAAAAACTGTAAATCCTATCGGTTAGGTAGACACATTGTGTGAATCAGGATAAGTGTGACTACTACTTTTGAGAAAATCATGTCTGTAGAGTGAAATTTGTGGCTGAAAACACAGTTTAAGTGAGAAAGTTTGAGCTATTTTTTCAAGCTCTCTACACTCCTAACTAAACGAGCTCCACTGGTGTGTAATGCAATAGACACCCATTATAAAGCCGTATTTTCTCCCGGAACCCACATGGCGTTTGAGCCGGGACTGATCCAAAAGTGTAGAATCTAGCAGAAAAGTCAAATGCCAGATCCACAGAGGAGAAGTTTTCCTACGTTTTAGAGTTTGAATCATGTCTCTAGGCGAAAGCATGCCAGAGCAGCGGAGGTTTGAAAAAGTGCACTGTTTTTCAATTAATTCCAGAGAAATGAATGGGAAATTTTGGACAATTTTTTCGTGACCACATCGTGAAAAAATCGTAGAATAACGAAGAAAGTAATACCACACCGAGTCCAATCGAGCCGCACGTTTTGATATATTGCTTGTCTGTGTGCGACGTACGGTTATTGAGTTATTATGTATCAAAATTTGTACGGAAGATGGGGGTTTTTTGGACCTGTGACTTTGAGCTGTTGGTGGCGCTAGAGAGTTTAAGGTGGTGACTCGAAACTTGCTGAGAAGAACCTTGAGTTTGTCAAGAAGCAGTGTGCAAAATTGCAGAACTTTTCCAGAATATGACGTCAAGATATGAGCTAAAGGACACTTTTCCCAGCTGTAGCGCCCCCTAGCGGCCAACTTGTTGCACTTTTTTGTGGGCCTTCGTGGAGGGGTGGGGCATAATGCCACCAAGGTCTGTTAAGATACGCCAAAGCGCGGCCGAGATATGAGCACACTTCCTGTTTCGCGTCTGCGCAGCCAATTTTGATTGTCTGCCACGGCCAAACGCTTATGAAATTCTAAAATCTGGGAAGGTCTTTTGTGCAGCTTAGTCCAAAGTTGGCATGTACCAAGTTTGGGAGAAATTGGTCAAAAATTGAGGGAGGAGAAGCATTTTAATTGATTTTCACAAAATTCAAAATGGCGGGAAAACTTTCCGGTTTGAAAATGATGTCATAGGATGCGCTGGATTCGGCTTGGCCCAAGGATTCCAGGGATACCAAGTTTTTGAAAATCGGACCAACGGTTCAAAAGTTACAAGCAGAAATGTACCTGTGAATTTGAGCTATTGGTGGCGCTAGAGAGTTTAAGGTGGTGACTTGAAACTTGCTGAGAAGAACCCTGAGGTTGTCAAGAATCAGTGTGCAAAATTTCACACCTTTGCGCCAGACCGTTCTAGGGGTAGCTATAAATATGTGTAGCTTTTCAAATAATTCCATAGAAATGAATGGGAAATTTTGGGTGATTTTTTTTCGCGACTATGTCACGAAAAAAATCACATTTTGATGAACAAAGTAATAGCACACCGAGTCCGATCGATCCGCACGTTTTGATATATTGCTTGTCTGTGTGTGACGTACGGTTATTGAGTTATTACGAATCAAAATTTGTATGGAAGATGAAAGCGGAAGAAGAAACACGTAGAAGAACAATAGGTTGCAGTGCAGCAGCACTGCATCCCTAAAAAGGAAACTAGGCATTTAATTCTACGGCATTTTATCAGGAAACTAGGCATTTAGTTCTACGGCATTTTATCAGGAAGTCTAGTTAATGCTAACATGGTTTTGTTAAAACCTTTCTGTGCACAAGAAAGACCACCAGAGTCTCACCACAGCAGCTAAAGACATTTCAGTTCATCACAACCATGACTTCCACTGATGAAAGTACAAACACCATCCAGTTATTTTCTTTGAGCAGATCAAATGATCATGAGAGGTTGTCACTGAGCAGCAGATGACAGCAGGACATAGAAGATCAGGAACAGATTCCAACAATACAGACTCATTTACACTCATGAGATTATTTAAACCCTGTGTATTAAACTTGCTCTACTTGTACTCTTACCTGTTGATCTATCATCGTTGATCTGAGAGTCGTTACACATCAAACTAAACCCTTCTCATAACAGATATGGATACACTGATCCACCTGAGCAGTCATGCTGAAGTACACACAATGTCCTAATGACACAATAAACTCATCACTCAGGACATTTATACTGCAGATGAAGAACTTTATACCCCACCACTCACTCTAATGAAGACACAAAGAAAACATTTACTCACAGAGCATCACAGGGAGTGGACTGAGCACCATCCTGTAACTCTAATGACTGACTGACTGACAGAGCAGTGGTGTGTGTTAAAGCCTTACCACTTCCTGTGACAGAGAGAGAGAGGGTGTATGTACGTCAGTTTTATATTTTAGTTGACACAGACATGGTTGCTCCTGTCCCATTATTTGACATTAAGCCTGTTTTAAGGCTCACACTGTAAAATCCATTGTTTCATTTTGCCAGAATTAAAATAATTTGTGCTCAAGAATAACACACTGAATAGCAGTGCTGTAAATAGGCAAAATATTAAGTGTTCATCATATTCACACTGTCCACTTTATTAGGAACACCTCTGCACCTGCTCATTCATGCAGTTATCCAATCAGCCAATCATGTGGCAGCAACACAAAGCATTAACTCATGCAGTAACTTGTACTTCAGAATGTCCTTGGATTTTCACACACAGCAGTGTGTATAGATTACACAAAGAAAAAGTCAAAAAGAAACACCTTGTTGTGAGAGAGGTCAGAGGTGAATGACCAGACTGGATCACACTGACAGGAAGGCTACAGTAACTCAGTATGTGGTGGCCAGTGATTGAAAAGTGAAAATAAATTGCCTTTGACTCCCTCTAGTGGTAACTGTAGTATAATTTTAATCCTGACCTCCTTCAGACTGTGGGTTTAACCAGAGGCCAGTAAATGGGATTTCTGCCTGTTTTGGGGTGCCTGGGTTCAGTATTGAATATATTTGTCATGTCACACTCCACAGTAGTGGTTCTGAGTGGACACTCCGAGCTTTAAGGATCTACAGTGTATCATAAGATTTTTTTTTTTTTTTTTTAAGTAAATGGTGATCGTCACATTTCAGCTCTTTGGGATGCCCAAAGTACTTGTCCATCTGAATCTCAAATTTGATGGAGTTCTGTTCAACTGCTAAATTCTGTGTAAGTTTCTCCAAACACAGGCAAAAACATCTCCAAATGGCACCAAATCTCTTCATCTGAAGGCAGGACCATGAAGGAGAAAGGTGAGTTTCCTCAGAAATTTCCTGAAAAGGAAATCCATGTAGATATTTTATAAAATCTGAAATCTGTGAGGCAATATGTTGTATAATCGATCTAAATATTTAGAGCACTGCAGTTTGAACTCGGAGCATAATTTGTTTGTGTATTCATTCATTTCATTTATAACAAATGCCATGTTGGGTAATGTCATTATCTTCCACCTGCACTGTGTTGTAAAATGTAGGGGAGCTGCTTTAACAACAATGCATTGTGGGTAATGTAGTCCTGGAGAAATAAGGGAAAAGGGAAAAAAAGTGCTTCAAAGCAGACATTTGTTTTAAACTGTATTTGTTTAATGGCAATAAAGCCACTCAAAACAAAGTAATATATCGATTTATGCACTGCCTAAAAGCGGAGCTCCCATCTGTTTCTGGGTTGAAGAATTTTCTTATCATAGCCAGCCTCTTTTGTTTTATTTCTTTACCTAACACTGGGCACTAGGTGGTGTGTCTCATCCCATCTCATTATCTCTAGCCGCTTTATCCTTCTACAGGGTCGCAGGCAAGCTGGAGCCTATCCCAGCTGACTACAGACGAAAGGCAGGGTACACCCTGGACAAGTCGCCAGGTCATCACAGGGCTGACACATAGACACAGACAACCATTCACACTCACATTCACACCTACGGTCAATTTAGAGTCACCAGTTAACCTAACCTGCATGTCTTTGGACTGTGGGGGAAACCGGAGCATCCGGAGGAAACCCACGCGGACACGGGGAGAACATGCAAACTCCACACAGAACGGCCCTCGCCGGCCCTGGGGCTCGAACCCAGGACCTTCTTGCTGTGAGGCGACAGCGCTAACCACTACACCACCGTGCCGCCCTAGGTGGTGTGTATGATTGGCAATTTCTAACACTGGACACTAGGCGGTGCGTCTCATCTCATGATCTCATCTCATCTCATTATCTCTAGCCGCTTTATCCTGTTCTACAGGGTCGCAGGCAAGCTGGAGCCTATCCCAGCTGACTACGGGCGAAAGGCGGGGTACACCCTGGACAAGTCGCCAGGTCATCACAGGGCTGACACATAGACACAGACAACCATTCACACTCACATTCACACCTACGGTCAATTTAGAGTCACCAGTTAACCTAACCTGCATGTCTTTGGACTGTGGGGGAAACCGGAGCACCCGGAGGAAACCCACGCGGACACGTGGAAAACATGCAAACTCCGCACAGAAAGGCCCTCGCCGGCCACGGGGCTCGAACCCGGACCTTCTTGCTGTGAGGCGACAGCGCTAACCACTACACCACCGTGCCGCCTATGATGATTTTAGTAAAAAATTAAATAAATAAATAAAAATAACAGTAATTGCACATTAACCCCCAACACACACCTCTACTTAACATTGTAGCACAAAATAGAAAGGGTGTATATGGTCCTAATTGGCTCTGTTAGAACTAGAAAAGGTTGTAGTTTTATGAGCGACTTGGTTTTGGAGGTGTATCCGAACAAATTCCTGCCTGTTGCGTGACACCTGCTCCTGCCACTCCAGCACTGTAAAATGAAAGTAATTTATTCCCATTATTTAGTCTTGTGCCTAACAAGTAAGCTTACAAAGATGCCATTTACAAAGAGACACTGCTTTATCATATCTGTGAAAGCTGAACACCCAAAAACAAACAAACGATGATTTGTACCATGTATTAATTTCCTGGGTTCCAGAAAATGGCTGGAGCAGCTGTTACTCTTCTTCATGCTCTATGCACTGACTGACTGGTCGAAAGGTTTGGGATGAAGCTTGCTCGCTTGCTCTAGATTCCGTGAGATTGTATGTAATGTGCGGGCATCAGAGAGCCGCTATCAATATGCGGGAGACTCCTGGAACTTCCGGGAGACTTGGGATGTCTGAGTTATGAAAACCTGCTTATTCATGCAATTATCCATCATCCAATCAAGTGACAGTAGCACAGTATAATAAATCATGCAGATACAGGTGGGGTCACAGCTAGGAATTCTGGGCTCCTCTGGAACAATAGTGCAGTCGGACTAATGAACAAATATACAGAGAAGTTCAATAGGGGAAAATGTGTTCTTAGAGATTTTAAAGTAATTTCCTCATTAACACTGTGTGCTCTCAGTTCACAGTTCATACTTGAAACTACTAATAGTACCTACTATTATTTGGGTCTTTCCATGTCAATTCACACAAATGCCCAAAACCTCCCCAGTGACACCTCTTCAATTTGCCTTATTTTTAGTTTCTTAGTACCTTATGATGTCAAATGAAAGAATCCAAAATTTTAGCTTCCTAGCTCAAACGTTTTTTGAGTTATGGCCCTTCAAAGTTTGGGTGCCACGCCCTTTTTTGGGGTCCGGGAATTACGCACTTAATTTGCAAGCATTTTTGGAGGCCCATATTTTTTGTTCTAAGGGGGATATAGACCTGTAAATTACTACATCTATGTATTCTGGCCCTGTCTATCAGATTCTGCACCTAAAAATAGCACAGGTTTACTAACTTTATAGATATTAACCCGTTAAAAGTGGATTTTTTAATGACACAAATTTTTTTACATTTTGGGGGTCCATATCTTGGAAAGGTTTTATGTAGATGGGGTTTCAACTGATTTATCATCATATTTGGGAACTCTACTGTGTACTTAGAGAGTTTCAGGGAACTCAGAGATTTGGTGGGGGTACAGGAGGGCCCCAAATATGGCTTCGGGACAAAATTACCATTTGGTATGCCCTACTTCAGGCCATTAGTTGGCCATGTGGGCACATGATGACTGGAATGAACCTTTAACCCTATCAACAGACACCTTTTATCAAACTTTTAAGCCAATAAAAACTTTGATTATCCAACTCCTTCAATATAAACTAAGCATTTGTATATGGTACTCATGTGGGGAAAATTAGCATATCAATTAGTAAAAAGAGGAAATTTTATATATATATATATATATATATATATACTGATGAGTCTAGGTTTAACTTCCAGATCAGATGTCAGACCAAATGTAGTAAAGCAACCAGGATGTTTTTCTTGGGATCATCCCCTTGTTTGCATCTTTCCCTTTCCTGTTTGAAAGATGCATTTAACTATTAAGTGTATAGTGGTCAGAGTTTGGTTGGATACAGGGAAAGGTGTCAAATGTAAAAAAAACAGCATCGTGAAACAGCCGGGAAAGGGTTTATCCCTTGTAATTGTCAATATAACTAATGGGGTATTGGGTATAAATAATCTTCCCATAGATTAAAATCACTATATGGGTGTGGTTTTACTACCTTAAACATGAATAGGAAGTCAAAACAACAGTTGACCTACTTTCCGGACTTAGGATTTTTCAGAAAATATGCAAAAATAGTACCATATACAAATACTTAGTTTATATTGAAGGAGTTGGATAATCAAAGTTTTTATTGACTTAAAAGTTTGATAAAAGGTGTCTGTTGATAGGGTTAAACGTTCATTCCAGTCATCATGTGCCCACATGGGCAACTAATGGCTTGAAGTACGGCGTACCAAATGGTAATTTTGTCCCGAAGCCATATTTGGGGCCCTCCTGTACTCCCACCAAACCTCTGAGTGCCCTGAAACTCTAAGTACACAGTAGAGTTCCCAAATATGATAAATCAGTTTAAACCCTATCAACACAAAAACTTTCCAAGATATGGACCCCTGAAATGTCAAAAAAAATTTGTCATTAAAAAAATCCACTTTTAAGGGGTTAATATCTCTAAAGTTAGTAAACCTGTGCTATTTTTAGGTGCAGAATCAGATAGACAGGGCCAGAATACATAGATATAGCAATTTACAGGTCTATATTCCCCTTAGAAAGATATGGGCCTCCAAGAATGCTTGCAAATTAAGTGTACAATTCCCAGACCCCAAAAGTGGGTGCGGCACCCAAACTTTGAAGGGCCAAAATTCAAAAACCGTTCCAGCTAGGAAGCTAAAATTTTGGATTCTTTCTTTTGACATCATAAGGCACTAATAAAATAAATATCAGGCAAATTGAAGAGGTGTCACTGGGGAGGGTGTGTGAATTGACATGGAATGACCCATTTGCATGATCATGCCCAGTACATAAGACGAGCCAGCTAACCTCATTGACTTGCTATTTAAAGCTAGGGTAGGTCATTTTTGAGAAACCAGATTTTGAAAGTATCCAACTGAAAAATCCCACCCCCTCCCTTTAGCCCTCCCCCCAAAAACGCATGAAAGTGCACTGTAATTGGATCAGACTCCAGCTCAGAATGAAACATGGACTGTGGAACACATTTTGAATTGGTCAGGCCCATCAATTCCCCAACCAATAAAATTAAATATTTTTAGTGAATTTGATTGGCTTATAGAGCGGTCACATGAATTAAAATGTTTCTTTGTTTGTTTCTTTATTTCTAATCACATTTTCCTTTGCAACTGATTCGAAGACGCATTGGCGAAATGGTGGATTTCTCAGGTATGTTTATAACTTATAATTTCTCCTTTTCTACCTTTATCATTTGCTTAATGTGTGAAGATTCTTGAAAATAAATACAGATATATAAATGCAGATACATCCGCCATGTCGCACGTGAATTTCTTTCGGCGGCGAGCAACTTGAGTTGAAAAAACTCTCTTTTATGGCCAATGATTCACTTTAACTTACGACAGAAGTTAAAACCACCAACTTTTTTCAAGTACACATGAAAATGCGGGTCAAAAAATACAGAAGAAAAGGTAAAAACAGCTATTATAGAAATGGATTGCTTCGCATCGCCAGTCAAACTCTTATGGTTGTCAAGGAATGTCAAGTTAGCTTGCCCACCACAGGCTTGTTGCCATGGAGAAAACTGACACGTAACCAATTCCTGCAAATGGCCTATTGGATCAGACTCCAGCTCAGAATGAAACATGGACTGTGGAACACATTTTGAATTGGTCAGGCCCAACAGTTCCCCAACCAATAAAATTAATTATTTTTTTCGTGGTCTGGTTTCCATCAAATCATGCACTCTGATTGGCTCGCGAGCGGTCCAGAATCCTCTGATATGGACCCTGGTTATGGACCTTTGGAGACTTGCTCGTTCACAACAAACATAATAGCAATTTTTGGCAATGTTTATTTTCGCATTTCTCAGTATAATAGCATTAATTTTACAGCATGGATAGCGATAATGACAGTGTTCACAGCGAAAGCAAGTTTTACTACCCTGATGAAGACAAAATAAAAAACATTTCAGGAGAAAGCTGAAAACTTGTAACTGTTGCTAACACCGAGCAAAAACATGGCTGAATCCTGAATGACTCAATTTTGTATAAATAGGGGACTACATAGGCGGCAAAATGTTTTGTTTTTTTTTCCTGCCATGGAAGTGCACTTGTATACCCAGGAGGAAGCCATTTGCATTACAGCCGTGAATGAGGATTCAAAATGCCGGCTCGCCTTGGCTTTGTTTTCCCTTTCAGGCGCTCTCATTTTCTGTGAGAATTTGGGAAAGAAAAAAATAAATATATTATTTACCAGCTTAAGGTCGGTCTGTATGGTGAAATACCATTACCTCGGCCTTGAAAATACTGACCTCGGCCCAGAGGGACTCGGTCAGTATTTTCAAGACCTCGGTCACCTCCCAGCTGGTAAATTATATATTTGGGTCTGTCTCAGAAACTGCTCTCTCATTTGGGACATTCTGGTCAAAAAATAAATTTTCAAATTTTTTTTTTTTGCATGTTTCTTTTGTCATGTTTAATAAGAATAAAGATAGCATCTTGCTTCATCTGGCCTACACTGTGGAAATTTTTTTTTTATTACAATCCAAATGCTTTTGTAAAATTGATTTACATACAAAATAACTACATCATGAAGAATTAAAGCCCCTCCTTCACAGATGAGTGAAAATATTGAATAAATTCTCTTTTTGATTGCTTGGGTTAAAAATGCCAAGTTATGATGATGGAATTGATTATTCACTTAAATATGAATAATATGATACATTTTGGGTATTTGATATGGCGAAATAGGACAATAGGACACAATGGAAAAATCAAGAACACACTGGAAAGATGAGAATAACGGCGGTGGTAAAAGAACAGTGACTGTACCGGCTGAAGGTCGCGCGGGTCTCTGGTGCGGCGCGCGAGCAACGGGACATCACTACCACACTGGATGGAGTGCGAGGTGGGGGCGGGGCAAAATGACTGGCCGTAGATTCTATCAAAAGTTCGATCTAAATTGACCATGGTTGCAAAATATTGGCCCAAAATACGCAAACACTACGAAATATGAAAGTAAGATGACAAAGAAACATTCTATTGCCTTATACTGCAAGACTAAAACAAAACTGTCAAAACTCACCTTTTCAGTGATAACGTCCAAACAGATCACCCGCGTAACAGAAAGACCGCAAATGGAAGCACGATCAATTTCTAACTGCTGGAGTGGAAAATTCTATTCTACACATGCAAATTATTAATGTGTGTCCTTCCCCGCACACAAATAACACGCTACGGTAAAAAATAGACCACAACTCATTTTATAGCTCAGAAATTCGTACAAGACCAGCTACCATCGTAACATATGAAGAGCTCTTTTCCAAAACGCGATAAACGCCAAATTAAAAAAAAAAATGAGTTCGTCGTGCTATTCTGCTGTGTACTGAGCCTATTCACTGCTCCATTAATGTTTCATGCCAAATCGCTATATTTCCTTTTTTATATGTGCTGCAAATTGTAGTTTCTCTCCAAAACGCGATAGGCGCTACACCTGTTTTTTTGGCCGAGTGCGACATTTCCTCGAGACCAATCAGAGTTCGGTCAGCGTTCTACACTATCCCACATGGCAGTGCCCTGAAGCGAGGAGTTTTGTTTGCTTGTGCAGCTTCTTGAGCACAAATAACTTTTGCAAATGGTGGTTGTGAATACTTTTTGATCATTCTGAAGAACATCTGAGACCTACACCAGGTGGTAGAAGACACCGTTTAAACAAATCACCATGAATGAGAGCAAATGAAGAAAATTCGCTATTCTGGTGGCGGGCTGATTATTGTTATTTAATTAGTGGTTTTGTCATGCTATTTAAGGTGACACTTTGAATGGATTGCATTTAAAAAATTGAACTAACTGGCCATTTGTTATTTAGTTAGTTGTTTTCTGTGGTGGACAGTCTTAAAATGTAAGATTAAACATAAATGAATGTTATTTAAGTGTTTATATAATTTATTTGATTTTATTATAAATTGTATGATGAAAGTTCTTGATATTATATATCTACAGCATGTTCTCTTGTTTTAAAAACAAAGACAGAAAAAATGACTGGATTTATAGTGTTTTGAAAAAAATATATAATAAACTTTGGAGTTATAATCAATAACATTGTTGTTAGATTTGTCAATTATTATTGAAAATGTTCAGACTGAACCAACTATCTGTTATAACAGGATAAACTAAATATTTGCAAAATTTATGGGTCTGGGTAAATGTCATTTTTCTGAAAACAATCAAAATGGATTTATAGCATTTTGGAAAGAGCTCTACATATTCTGTCAGAAACATTCTATACCTAACTTTCAGCTTTCGTTTTAAAAAACAAAATTGCAGATTTATAACTAGATTTTTATATGGCGTAGTGATTTTTAGTTACTACTTTTGGTGAGGTAGTGAGCTTGACCTTGAGGCTTTCCATTTAGATCAAAACACACGATCGTATTGGGTATGCGGAAAATGGAGTTACAACGGTGATCAAATATTTTGCATGATGTTTTATTATGGTTATGATTATTCTGTGAGTGCACCAATCTTTAGGTGTATAAAGTTACAACTTAAAATATAATCAGTGATAACTGTAGACTTTTCAGTGGACTACAACCTTTTTAAGGGAATGCGATACAGTCAACCTTTTATCATGTCCCAGATCAAGCTGCCATTTTTCCACAAATTTGCAGAATTTTTGGCAAATTCTGAATATTCACATCAAAGATTTAGTTTTATCTATATTATTTATTATGTAGTGAAAGTTCATTATGTCTAATTATTATAACTATTCTTTAAGTTCGTTTCTTAAGACACGTATTTTTTAGGATGTTACCTCGTTTGTTGACAGTTTCGGCGAACACTTCCGCCTTCTTCAAAACAGTCACCAGATGTCGAGTGGTGACGTGCCTTATCAGCTGATGTACTCTATGGAGGCGTGAATGTCCCGCCCAATTTGACAGGTAGTCCACGCCTCCTGCTGTCAGGTCCATGGGCGCAGATAGAGGGGGGGACGGGGGGGATTCGTCCCGCCCAGATTTAAATTCACCTCGTTCGGTCCCCCCACTTATAGGGAGGAAAAAACGTCTATGCTGTCTTTCTTTGCATAAGGCAAACCTCATGGAAAAATCAAAAGACTAATTACCATTCGGTTTAGTGAGGTGCACAGCAGCACATACATAGTTGCAACTGCGCAGACTGCACAGGTTGCGAGCTCGAGCTTGGTTGCTATGGTTACCCATAACAAGTCTGACAGGCATATCAGGGACAGCTCCTAGTTCAGGACCCCAACACGGCATGATGAAGGGTGCCAAAAGGCAGAAAACGATTGCATCATTTAAAAAAAAAAATGACTGTAAGTAAACTGTGCCTTACTTTATCATATCACCTTGCAATTTTTTGATAGTCTGTTCAAAGTAATGTCGAAGTGAAAGTAAAATCGTACGGAGTAGAGATGCCTTTCTGGTAGCCTCCTTCTTTCGGTGGCAGCCTGTAGATACAGTGCTCAGAAGGCAGTTTTAATGTTTAATCTGGCGTTCCCTGCCATAATTTCAGCGAGCATATTGTTTCATAAGGAAACTTTGCGAAGAGTTGTTGACTGACTGCCGCTCACGCAACACACAGGCATAGTTAGAAAGTCAGGATGCACTGGTTTACACTTTACACACACACACACACATGTAGCCCAGCCTCTCGCTATGTTTAACAGTTGGAACTTAGCGGTTTTAAAACTAGTTTTGCAGTTTCTGTGCGTGATGATAATGTGTAAACTTTGGATTTCCATGGGCTATGTTAAAATGTTATCATTGTCCTGGCCTGCAGGTAGTTCCTGGTGATGGCAGTGAGGGAGGTGAAATAACATGTATACACACTACCGTTCAAAAGTTTAGGGTCACCCAGACAATTTTGTGTTTTCCATGAAAAGTCACACTTTTATTTACCACCACAAGTTGTAAAATGAATAGAAAATATAGTCAAGACATTTTTCTGGCCATTTTGAGCATTTAATCGACCCCACAAATGTGATGCTCCAGAAACTCAATCTGCTCAAAGGAAGGTCAGTTTTATAGCTTCTCTAAAGAGCTAAACTGTTTTCAGCTGTGCTAACATGATTGTACAAGGGTTTTCTAATCATCCATTAGCCTTCTGAGGCAATGAGCAAACACATTGTACCATTAGAACATTGGAGTGATAGTTGCTGGAAATGGGCCTCTATACACCTATGGAGATATTGCACCAAAAACCAGACATTTGCAGCTAGAATAGTCATTTACCACATTAGCAATGTATAGAGTGGATTTCTGATTAGTTTAAAGTGATCTTCATTGAAAAGAACAGAGCTTTTCTTTCAAAAATAAGGACATTTCAAAGTGCCCCCAAACTTTTGAACGGTAGTGCGCGTGTGTGTGTGTGTATATATATATATATATATATATATATATATATATATATATATATATATATATATATATATATATATACACACAAAATGGAATCATTTGCTGACAGCTCAGTCCCCCCAAGTTCAAAAATCCTATCTGCGCCCCTGGTCAGGTCGCTGCCCCAGGACTGCGCTCCAGGTGTGTGACAGCGCGTACGCTCCCTTATCCCGGTTCATAGTCCTCTGTGCCCGCTTACGTATCTCCACTGCCTCCAAAATCCAACGCTGGTATCTATTCTCTTCAGCGCGAATGACTCTGGCCTCTTCCCAATTCATAATATGATTTTGTCGTTTGCAGTGGTCTGAAATGGCTGATTTTAAGTTTTCTTGGTTTGCTTTTTCTTTTTCGGATCTTGTGAGTCTTTTTGTTGTTTCTTTTTCACATTCTAATTGGTGTTCTTTCCTGCGAGTGTGGAAGCATCTGCCCGTTTCACCAATATAGACTTTATTGCATGAACGGCAAGGGATTTCATATATGACGTTACATTTATTGTCCAGTTGTATTTTGTCTTTGGGGTGAACTAGCAGCTGTCGGAGGTTCTTGTATGGTTTGACCGGGGTGTTGATGTGGTATTTCCTCATGGATCGTTGGATGCGTTCTGTAACTCCTTTTATGTATGGTAGTGACAGCAGGAGGCGTGGACTACCTGTCAAATTGGGCGGGACGTTCACGCCTCCATAGAGTACATCAGCTGATAAGGCACGTCACCACTCGACATCTGGTGACTGTTTTGAAGAAGGCGGAAGTGTTCGCCGAAACTGTCAACAAACGAGGTAACATCCTAAAAAATACGTGTCTTAAGAAACGAACTTAAAGAATAGTTATAATAATTAGACATAATGAACTTTCACTACATATTAAAAATAAGTTATGGAGAAGATTGTGCCAAAGAGGTACGTTACCTAGAAAAACTAAAGAAAAAACTGGCGCGACAAAGAAACCATCTCCGCTTTAATCTCCGCTGCCGGGACGAAGGCATCATTCCAGCAAGCCTCTGCATAAAAAATCCAATTCCAACAAGAAACGCGGGAAGGACCATCGAAAGAGCGCGAATGACTCTGGTAAGAGAAAGAATTCGATGCACGACAAACAAAATCAACAACTTAAATACAGAAATAACACAAAGAACACAAGATTTCAAACGCCGGTTCAAACTCAGCAGTGACATGGAAAAAAGTATGGAAGAACATCTAAATGCAATACAAGAACAAGAATTCTCAAAAACAAAAACACGCCATATTAAAAAACTAAATAGGCTTATCAAAAAGAAACAAAATAAATGCAAGGACAAGCAAATAAATGAAAAATGGATTTGCAACCTGTCTAAACACACACTAACAACAGCAGAACGCACTATACTCTCACGGGGACTAAACTATGCCATCACACCAAATAAAATCCCGAATGAAGAATTCATACTGGCTACGGAACTAGCATGCAACATGTTACAGGACCAAGGACAGAAGGCTGCATTAAGGAACGAAATAGCAGGCATCCTCACCTCAGCTAAACCGCCACCCAGAAACACAACTAAACAGGAAATGGAAGCCATCAGAACACTCACAAAGAACAAGAAAATAACAATACTACCGGCTGATAAAGGGAGGACCACGGTTATCCTGGACACTAATCAATATGAAAAACAAATGAATGAAATGCTCAAGGACCCAAACACATACGAAATACTCAAAAAAGACCTGACAGAGGAAAAGAAAAAAAGACTAAAACTATTACTCAAACCGTTAATGGACGACAACAAAATCGATAAACAAACATACAACCACTTCATCCCCACAGCAGACATCACCCCCCGGATATACGGCACACCGAAAATTCATAAACCCAGAGCACCACTAAGACCCATAGTAGACAGTATAGGATCAGTTACTTACAACCTTTCCAAGACGCTGGCAGACATAATTAAACCACTCCTCGGACTCACGGAATACCACTGCAAAAACTCAAAACAACTGGCGAAAGAACTAAAGGAAATCAAGATAAAAAAGGATGAGATCTTTGTATCACATGATGTCATATCCCTCTTTACCAAAACACCGGTCACAAACACTCTCAACATAGTAGAAAACCGGTTAAAAGCAGACAGAACCTTGAAAAAACGTACAAAACTCACAGCACAGGACATAACAAAACTATTACATTTCATTTCCACGTCCACATATTTCCAATTCAGACGTACAATCTACAGACAAAAAGAGGGATTTGCAATGGGGGACCCGCTATCTGCCACTCTATGCAACTTTTTTATGGAGGATCTGGAAACCCGAGCCATAGAAACAGCACCGGACGAATGCAAACCTATCTTCTGGAAAAGATACGTTGATGACATTCTTGAAATAACCAAAACAGGCCACACACAACAACTCACAGATCATTTAAACTCCATAGACAAGACAGGCAACATCAAATTCACACACGAAGAGGAAACGGACAAGACAATAGCATTTCTGGACCTAAAAATACACCACACAGAAGAAGGTAATATCAGAATTACAACATACAGAAAACCTACACATACCGACCAATATCTTCTCTGGACATCTGAACATCCCATAGCACATAAAATGTCAGTAATCAGAACATTATACGACCGAACACAGAACATCACGGAGGAGAAAGACAGACAGGAGGAGGAACAACACATCCAACAGGCATTAAAAAAATGCCAATATCCACCGTGGGCAATTTGAAAAGGAAAAATACAGACACAAAAAAGGAAAAAAAACAAACAAACAAGAAAAAACACAGAAAAAACAAACCGGGGGTTTGTCACACTACCATACATAAAAGGAGTTACAGAACGCATCCAACGATCCATGAGGAAATACCACATCAACACCCCGGTCAAACCATACAAGAACCTCCGACAGCTGCTAGTTCACCCCAAAGACAAAATACAACTGGACAATAAATGCAACGTCATATATGAAATCCCTTGCCGTTCATGCAATAAAGTCTATATTGGTGAAATGGGCAGATGCTTCCACACTCGCAGGAAAGAACACCAATTAGAATGTGAAAAAGAAACAACAAAAAGACTCACAAGATCCAAAAAAAAAAGCAAACCAAGAAAACTTAAAATCAGCCATTTCAGACCACTGCAAATGGCAAAATCATATTATGAATTGGGAAGAGGCCAGAGTCATTCGCGCTGAAGAGAATAGATACCAGCGTTGGATTTTAGAGGCAGTGGAGATACGTAAGCGGGCACAGAGGACTATGAACCGGGATAAGGGAGCGTACGTGCTGTCACACACCTGGGGCAGCGACCTGACAGCAGGAGGCGTGGACTACCTGTCAAATTGGGCGGGACGTTCACGCCTCCATAGAGTACATCAGCTGATAAGGCACGTCACCACTCGACATCTGGTGACTGTTTTGAAGAAGGCGGAAGTGTTTGCCGAAACTGTCAACAAATGAGGTAACATCCTAAAAAATATGTGTCTTAAGAAACGAACTTAAAGAATAGTTATATTATTTATTTCATCATTTTATTTCAAATTAAAACCAACATCACCATTCAAAACTGCATAGTTTATTGACTGTGAGTATATTTAGTGGGGTACCCCCACAGTACCCAGTTTCTGAGACAGACCCATCTCATTATCTCTAGCCGCTTTATCCTGTTCTACAGGGTCGCAGGCAAGCTGGAGCCTATCCCAGCTGAACACGGGTAAAAGGTGGGGTACACCCTGGACAAGTCGCCAGGTCATCACAGGGCTGACACATAGACACAGACAACCATTCACACTCAATTTAGAGTCACCAGTTAACCTAACCTGCATGTCTTTGGGGGAAACCGGAGCACCCGGAGGAAACCCACGTGGACAACATGCAAACTCTGCACAGAAAGGCCTTCGCCGGCCACGGGGCTCAAACCGGGACCTTCTTGCTGTGAGGCAACAGCCCTAACCACTACACCACCATGCTGCCCATGAGACAGACTCATATATATATATATATATATATATATATAAAAGTGAACTTTGATTGGCTTATAGAGCAGTCACATGAATTCAAATGTATGTTTATTTCTTTGTTTCAAATCACATTTTCCTTCGCATCTGATTCGAAGACACATTGCCCATGAGAGGAAAGGACAGTGAGAAGGGAGAGCAGTCACTATAAAAAATATTCATTCCCGTAAGTCGAGCCCTACCGTTTTCATGGTCCATGATATGAAAAGTCATCTACCACACTATCTATTCAGTAAAAGAACTAACACACACTTAGTTCACTGCTTAGATGTTTGTTTGAGAACCGAAACTGTTGCGAAAAGACCTAAATAAGCAGTAAACTGTTTCTGAGAACATTTAGTTGTGAGAGCACAGGCGCACACAAATATCAGGACAAACACCAAACCGATACGACTGCCTGGGCACTTCACAAAGATATTTTCAGCAATGTTCAAATAAAATAACACTAACCCGTCACCTTAGCCAGAGATGTTCCTCTCAGAATATCTCTGCCTTAACATCAGAAACAAGATAAAAGTAGCCCGACTTTAGCAGGTTTGGAAATTGTAATTTGTTTCAACAAAGCTGCATGGTCTTCCTTAAATTCTGTTTCAGTCAGTGTGATTTACTGAATCATGCACACAACAATTCAGTGATAACAAGGAGCCTGTGAACTACTGGAATGCTGTGGGTCCTTATAATTGTCACCACCATTCACTTCGCCAGCAGCAGCCCAGGATACAGGTCAAGATCTTCAGTTAATGTTCACATCAAACATCATAATGAGAAAAAGTGTGATCTCAGTCACTTTGACTGTGATATGGTTGCAGGAAGTGTCTAGACTTTACACAGAAATGGGGGGAGGGGGACCCACACAACCCAACAGGTGGAAATGCCTTGTTGATGAGAGAGGTCAGAGAAGAATGGCCTGACAGTAAAGTTACAGGAATTCTACATTCGACTGACCTCAGAAAAGTTAAATTAGAGATCGGAATGACATCATTTTAACCTCCATTGATTCAAAGTACAGAGGGGGAAAACATGGGTGCCTCCATCTTCATCTTTTGTTAGCCTTCCTTCTCAATACAACAAACTGTATGATCAGTGTTATAGACTTCGCTAAAGCAAATCCTTTTTATATACAGCATAACTCACTGAAAAGTAAAGGTGATGATACACGGGGCAACATTTTGGGCAATGTTGCTTGGCAACTGTACTTCAACACTTTCCCACTGAGATTGGGCAACATAATTTCTATCTGAACAATTTTGATCATTTTGGGCAACTTTTTAAGATCATCCAATCAGAGTGCTAGTAGCGAATCACACGACCACCTGAGAGCTTCTGAAATTTTCAACAAAGATGGCAGTGTCTCAACGGCAGTGGAGCAAAGAAAAAGAGAGACAAGAGCTAAGTGTAAACTGCGGTTACCTAAACACCGCTCCATAGAAACTGAATGGGTTTTGGCTAACTAGCAGTGGTTTTTGCGAATATACTTAGCTGAAAGTTATTGCTAAAAGTGGTGAGCAGTTCATTTTTTTTAAAAAATTGCGATAGAGATTGTCTAACTTATTGTTTGATCTAATTCACATACAGAGCACGACTGCTTCTGGAACCTGAGGGTGAAACTTTGGGATCTAAAAAAGAAATTAAGCCTTTCAGGGGCTCTGTCACTCCTTTTCCTCCTCAGCAGCATCTCCTGGTCTAGGTCCCTTTTTTTTTTTGCCGACATGAGAATTAAATGATTTTGTTTTTGCCGTTATGTTTTTGTGATGTATGTGTCAGTTATTCGTTATAGCATATGTGATTGAGGCTAGTAGCATTTTTAAAGAGATTTAAGAAATGTTTGCTTTTAACAGAATATTTTGACTTATATATAAAATAATGACAAATTAATAATATATATATAAATAATGACAAATTATCTTTTGACCAGAGTATCTATTCACTTTTGTTCCAGAAATGATACTGACTTGAGCGAAATAAAGGCTGAAGCAGAGACAAAAGTGACAGCTGCAAATGTTTCAGTGTCCATCTTTGTGTGTCTGTCTCCCTGGCAACAGATTTGCTCTTATCTGATTGGTTGTTACCAATTGTCTGTTGCCCTAATTAGTTGCCCGGTGTCTCACCTGGTTGCCCGTTGCTGGGAACACTGTCCAGCAACATTGCCCAAAAAGCTGCACCTGAAGAGATGCTCCTTTGTGTAAGTCTGACTGCCATGTTGAACTTGGAGGAACTCGTAGTTGAGAGTTCACAAGTCGGAATTTCGAGTTGAGGGGGTGCATTATGACCTGTAGGCAAATGCAGCAGATCTGAAATAGCCACTCTGAACAGAAACACATCTCACAACACAGACACACGCAAACAAACAAAAAAACATGAAATCTTTTGGCAGATGGGCCACAACAGCAGAAGATCAGCCCTGCCAGCCAAGAAAAGGAATCTGACCCTCGAGTGGGCACAGGCCCACCCAAACTGGGTGTTTGGAAATTGGACACCTGGTCTAATGCACCTTGATTTTTGCTGCATGACGCAGGTGGTAGGTTCAGAATTTGGCCTCAACAACATGAATCCATGCAACATGCAAATATTTTCAGTTTGGACAACTTTTGGCTTTAAAACAAAACAGTAACTGTCAGTGGGGTTCCAGTTGAAAAATTACAAGTCAGTTATTGCTTTAACACAACCATCTTCACACCTCCCCCTTCTTCACTGCTGAACTGACATCGCTGAATTAAAAAAAAAAGAAGAAGCTAAACCACAACTGCCAACTAGTGTCTGTCTCTCAAATGGTCACTGCCTTGTGTGTGTGTGTGTGGGGGGGGGGGGGGGGGGGGGGTGAACAAGGCTAATGAGACATGTTTATTTCTGCATAACTGCTTTTGTTGTTGTTTTACACAAATAAGAATGATTATTATTCAAACACACACACACACACACACACACACACACACACACACACACACACACAAGACATTAGTGTGTATTATAGTGAACTTGCTGTAGTAAGGTATTTCCCTGCTCAGGAACACAAATGGAAATTAGGTATTGAGTTATAAGGCATTTTCTCAGTAAGTCCAGTTAATGCAAACATGGTTTTGTTAAAACTTCTCTGTTCACAGTAAAGTCCACCAGTTACAAAGTTAAAAGTTAGTTCTTGCTTTCACACGTCCACGTTCACACTTCCCTCCTTCTTCACAGCTGAATTTGCACCATGATATTAAAATAGAAAATAAACCACATCCTTGAACTGGCCTCTGCTCTCAGGCCTCTCACACGGTCACTGACCTGTGTGTATACAGGACTCATGAGAAACATTTGTTTCTGCTCTTATTTTCTATTATTTTAAACAGAAAGGTAAATAATGACTGATGGTTATTGGAACAAAAAGTTCTGTGCATTAGTGTGCATTATAGTGAACTTCCTGTGGTAAGATGTTTCCCTGCACAGACCATTATAGTAAAAAAGAAAAAAAAAGGAAACTAGGCATTTAGTTCTACGGCAATTTCTCAGGAAGTCTAGTTAATGCTAACATGGTTTTGTTAAAACCTTTCTGTGCACAAGAAAGACCACCAGAGTCTCACCACAGCAGCTAAAGACATTTCAGTTCATCACAACCATGACTTCCACTGATGAAGGTACAAACACCATCCAGTCATTTTCAGATCAAATGATCATGAGAGGTTGTCACTGAGCAGCAGATGACAGCAGGACACAGAAGATCAGGAACAGATTCCAACAATACAGACTCATTTACACTCATGAGATTATTTAAACCCTGTGTATTAAACTTGCTCTACTTGTACTCTTACCTGTTGATCTATCATTGTTGATCTGAGAGTTGTTACACATCAAACTAAACCCTTCTCATAACAGATATGGATACACTGATCCATCTGAGCAGTCATGCTGAAGTACACACAATGTCCTAATGACACAATAAACTCATCACTCAGGACATTCACACTGCAGAATAACAACTTTATACCCCACCACTCACTCTAATGAAGACACAAAGAGAACATTTACTCACAGAGCATCACAGGGAGTGGACTGAGCTCCTTCCTGTAAGTCTAATGACTTACTGACTGACTGACAGAGTAGCGATGTGTGTTAAAGCCTTACCACTTCCTGTGACAGAGAGAGGGAGGGTCTATGTATGTCAGTTTTATATTTTAGTTGACACAGACATGGTCGCTCCTGTCTCTTTATTTTTGACATTAAGCCTGTTTTAAGACTCACACTGTAAAATCTATAATGTTTCACTTTACTGGAATTAAAATAATTTGTGCTCAAGAATAACACTCTGAATAGCAATGCTGTAAATAGGCAAAATATTAAGTGTTCAGGCGGCACGGTGGTGTAGTGGTTAGCGCTGTCGCCTCACAGCAAGAAGGTCCTGGGTTCGAGCCCCGGGGCCGGCGAGGGCCTTTCTGTGCGGAGTTTGCATGTTCTCCCCGTGTCCGCGTGGGTTTCCTCCGGGTGCTCCGGTTTCCCCCACAGTCCAAAGACATGCAGGTTAGGTTAACTGGTGACTCTAAATTGACCGTAGGTGTGAATGTGAGTGTGAATGGTTGTCTGTGTCTATGTGTCAGCCCTGTGATGACCTGGCGACTTGTCCAGGGTGTACCCCGCCTTTCGCCCGTAGTCAGCTGGGATAGGCTCCAGCTTGCCTGCGACCCTGTAGAAGGATAAAGCGGCTAGAGATAATGAGATGAGATGAGATTAAGTGTTCATCATATTCACACTGGCCACTTTATTAGGAACACCTATGCACCTGCTGATTCATGCAGTTATCCAATCAGCCAATCATGTGGCAGCAACACAATGCATTAACTCATGCAGTAACTTGTACTTCAGAATGTCCTTGGATTTTCACACACAACAGTGTGTATAGATTTCACAAAGAAAAAGACAAAAAGAAACACCTTGTTGATGAGAGAGGTCAGAGGAGAATGACCAGACTGGATCACACTGACAGGAAGGCTACAGTAACTCAGTATGTGGTGGCCAGTGATTGAAAAGTGAAAATAAATTGTCTTTGACTCCCTCTAGTGGTAACTGTAGTATAATTTTAATCCTGACCTCCTTCAGACTGGAATGGGTTTAACCAGAGGCCAGTAAATGGGATTTCTGCCTGTTTTGGGGGTGCCTGGGTTCAGTATTGAATATATTTGTCATGTCACACTCCACAGTAGTGGTTCTGAGTGGACACGCTGAGCTTTAAGGATCTACAGTGTATCATAAGATTTAAAAAAAAAATTATTTATTTATTGTTTTAGTAAATGGTGGTCGTCAAATTTCAGCTCTTTGGGATGCCCAAAGTACTTGTCCATCTGAATCTCAAATTTGATGGAGTTATCTTCAACTCCTAAAATTCTGTGTAAGTTTCTCCAAACACAGGCAAAAACATCTCCAAATGGCACCAAATCTCTTCACCTGAAGGCAGGACCATGAAGGAGAAAGGTGAGTTTCCTCAGAAATTTCCTGAAAAGGAAATCCCTGTAAATATTTTATAAAAGCTGAACCTATCAGGCGCTATGCTGTACAAAAGATCTAAATATTTAGAGCAATGCAGTTTTAACTTATAGCATCATTTGCTTGCTTGTTTATTTATTTATTGTTGATTGATTGATTGATTGATTGATTGATTGATTGTAATGAATGCCATGTTGGGTAATGTCATTATCTTCCACCAGCACTGTGTTGTAAAATGTCAGGGAGCTGCTTTAACAACAATGCATTGTGGGTAATGTAGTCCTGGAGAAATAAGGGAAAAGGGGGAAAAAGTGCTGTAAAGCAGACATTTGTTTTCAGCTGCATTTGTTTAATGGCAATAAAGCCACTCAAAACAAAGTATTAGCTTTGGCTACCTGCACACAGATGCTCCCATGTATCTCATGACCACAGTTGGGGGAAGAACATGGGAAAGGTATCAACTGTGGTGTTAATGGTTCAATATTAGCTTGTGTTAGTGACTTTAGCAGTGTTGCTAATGCAGTGAGTCATGAGGATATAATAGTCACTGATTATCCCGTTCAAGTTTAAGTTTTTTTTTTTAAATGACGTCTAACTTCAGGGGTGGCATGGTGGTGTAGTGGTTAGCGCTGTTACCTCACATCAAGAGGGTCCGGGTTCGAGCCCCGTGGCCGGCGAAGGCCTTTCTGTGTAGAGTTTGCATGTTCTCCCTGTTTCCTCTGGGTGCTCCGGTTTCCCCCAAAGACATGCAGGTTAGGATAACTGGCGACTCTAAATTGAGTGTGAATAGTTGTTCGTGTGTCAGCCCTGTGATGACCTGGTGACTTGTCCAGGGTGTACCCTGCCTTTCGCCTGTAGTCAACTGGGATAGGCTCCTGCGACCCTGTAGAACAGGATAAAGCGGCTAGATATGATGAGATTTTATTTACTTTATTATTTCCAGGTTGGTACAATAACTTTTCACACATGTCGTCATCTCCAGTAATAAACAGTAGTTTCCCTGATGTCACGTTTGTAACCCTGTTGAAATTTGTTCATGAGAATATAAATGAATAAGTTCATAGTTGAATAAATAGAATTTAAGGTTAAAATGTTAAGATTCACTGACCAGCAATGTAGTAATGATGTTGCGCAATGAGAGAAATGCATACTGTATTGGGTAATGTTAATGTTTCACTGAATACAGCATTTAATATGTTAAATATTTGTTGTGCAATAATATATGTGAAAATGCTTTAAATATGCCTGTCAGAATAGGAAGAAGGAGTTAAACAATTTTTTTTTTTTTTTTTTTACGGAGCGGGTTTTTTCAGTTATCTATTTGAGGTGAACTTTTTTTTCCCAAAAAACCCCTTATTTTATAGTGAAAGCGTTTTGTTTGAGTTTTATATTGTGGTTTGTTTTCGTCAGAATTGTGAATTAACGTGTGTTGGAAGCGGCGCGTGCGTGTGTGCTGGGTGTATTTCTCTCCTGAGGGATTTTCGGTTGTCATGACAACAGTTTGCCTGAAGTAGCTGTGAGCTCATGGTTTTGCTGACTGACTTCACAATCCGTTTATTTCCGGAACTTTGGTGAATGAGCCAATCACATTCGAGGTCAGAGGAGCCGGAAGTGAGAGAAACGGATGTGGAAGAGCGAGACGGGGAGCGGAGAGAGAGTGACGACCGAGCAAGCCGTGAGAAGCGTGTTGTCTGATATGGAGTGAAACACGAAGTTTTAAGCGATTTCTACACCATTTATAGTGGAAGTGTTCAGCCAGGACTCTGAGAGAAGCTTTAATGGTGCTAGTTCTGTCAGTGTGAGTGAAATGCTCATCACAAGAAGACAGAAAGAAGTTTAAGTTAGCTGCTGACTTAGTGGCGAGTATTTTTGCCCGGACTTTGCTAACAAGCAGCGAGCAGCGACCTCGACTGGTAAAGCCGGTGTGGAGCGACTGCGGACACAAAGACCCCGACGGAGCCGGCTAGCGCTGCCAAATGGTGGACTTTGCCAAGATGCTCAACTGCGTGAGTCTTCTCTTCAGCACTGTGAATATTCTCTTCATCCACGCGTTTCTTCTCGCCATCTCTCCTCCTGCTCCTGCTGCCTTGGACCCTGCGTGTATAAGGCTACATTCCAGTTGAGTAAAGGTAGCATGTGTGTGTTTTTGCCTGCACGGTGAAGCAGCCATTTTGTTTAAGGTTACACCGCACACGAGCTGCATTCAGGCTGCACCTTTTGAACTGGGGATTCGAAATTAGGCTGCTTTATTGCCGGCTATTTTCTTTTCTTGGGCCCTGTTTTTCCCCCTTTCTTTTTCGATGTGTCTGTGAATGCCAATTGTAGAGAGATTTGAAAAGCCTTTAAATGCTTAAATCTTTCATATGTTGTTCTAAAACAGTTGCACTGACTACTCAGTTGATATTTTAAGTTAAGTAAGACAAGTAGTAATTTTGTTCAAGCTAAAAAGAGTATTTAAAGGGTAAGTGTTAATTAAGAAGGGAAGTAATTACAAATACATTTTAGTTAATGGTAACGTGTTAGAACTGATGCTTAAATGGTGATTTAAGTGAAAGACATTTAAATGCATGGTTTAGATTAATAATTCCTGTAAACACTGGTTAAAAGTAAGTGTTTCCTTTAAAAAGAGTAGTCATACACTCATTACGTTGACACTAATAAGTTGATATATATTTTAAAGAACACAGGTTAACCACCTGTCGTGATTAGCGCTGTCGCCTCACAGCAAGAAGGTCCTGGGTTTGAGCCCCGTGGCCAACAAGGCCCTTTCTGTGTGGAGTTTGCATGTTCTCCCCGTGTCCGCGTGGGTTTCCTCCGGGTGCTCCGGTTTCCCCCACAGTCCAAAGACATGCAGGTTAGGTTAACTGGTGACTCTAAATTGACCGTAGGTGTGAATGGTCGTCTGTGTCTATTGGCCCTTTTCCACTACCCTTTTTCAGCTCACTTCAGCCCGACACGGCTTGCGTTTCGACTATCTCAGAGCAGCACGACTCAGCTCGCTTCAGCCCTGGTTCGCACCCAAAACTCGCACCGTTTGAGTGGGGCTGAAGCGATCCAAACCGAGCCGAGTGGGGCTAGGGGCGTGAGGAGACACTTTCCTGTGCACTGATTGGTGAGGAGGAGTGTCCTCACATGCCCCGCGAGCATGCTGGGATCTGTAAACACCGTAAACCCGGAAGAAGAAGAATTACGAGAATTTCTGAAGCCTTATGCGCCTCGCCTCATCTATACGCTCTTGCCAGTATCTGTTGGCGTTGTCGGTGACAACAAGCCACAGCACCAAGACCAGCAACACTAACGACTCCATGTCCTCCATGTTTATTGTTTACTATCCGGGTCGTGAGACTACCGCTTAAAAGATCACTGATGTCACTGTTTGCGCCGCCTACCGACATCACGTGACGTCCACCCACTTTCGCTAACTCCACCCAATGTGTCCACCCACTTCCAGCCAGCACGGTTGTAGTCAAAATGCAACTCCAACAGCCCCACTCAGCTCGACTCAGCACGGCACGGCTCAGCCCAACTCAGCCGCGTTTGTAGTGGAAAAGCGGCATATGTGTCAGCCCTGTGATGACCTGGAGACTTGTCCAGGGTGTACCCCGCCTTTCTCCCGTAGTCAGCTGGGATAGGCTTCAGCTTGCCTGCGATGCTGTAGAACAGGATAAAACGGCTAGAGATGATAAGATGAGGTTAACCACCGGCGGCATGGTGGTGTAGTGGTTAGCGCTGTCGCCTCACAGCACGAAGGTCCGGGTTCGAGCCCAGTGGCCGGCAAGGGCCTTTCTGTGCGGAGTTTGCATGTTGTCCACGTGGGTTTCCTCCGGGTGCTCCGGTTTCCCCCACAGTCCAAAGACATGCAGGTTAGGTTAACTGGTGACTCTAAATTGACCGTAGGTGTGAATGCGAGTGGTTGTCTGTGGCAGCTGTGTGATGACCTGGCAACTTGTCCAGGGTGTATCCTGCCTTTCGCCCGTAGTCAGCTGGGATAGGCTCCAGCTTGCCTGTGACCCTGTAGAACAGGATAAATTGGCTAGAGATAATGAGATGAGGTTAGCCACCTCTCACATTCGTCAGTACATGCTAGAGAGGCACTACATTTCCTTTTCTTCCTCTGTCAAAACTCTCTCTTCCCGGTTTTCACTTCATCTTTCTCTCCTTGGTTCACTTGTTCTGACATCTTTTTAAAGTGTGTATTAAAGTGTATTATATACTTCTCCATCAGTATCTAAATCAATACTCTAACACTAGCATACATTTGTACACTTTTGTACTGATTAAACAAAACTAATAGCATAGCTACTGTGACAGTAGCATGAAGCTTTACCTCACTCAAATATTACAAAAAATTGGCAGTATACATGTCAGATTACATGTTCCATATAGTATGGCTCTGCTGATATTTGCAGTGCTCACTGGTGAAGGTACCTTTAGTATTAACAACTAGGGATGCACACCGGTGTCGGCCAAACATTCATATTGGTCAAATTATTATTTTAACAGGGATGTGATTTTTCCGCGAATTCGCGGAATTCCGCTTTTTTCACCTCAAAATTTGAAGAAAAAATTTTTTTTCCGATTTTTCGCTCAAAAATCCGCATTCGTATCCTATTCATTCTGATTTTCAGTAATTCCGTCATTGAGATGAAACGAGGTACGTGATTGGCCCATCGCTCTGTAACAACCAATGAACGCGCTTGTTAGATAGCTGTGTAAGCTCGCTTCAAACAAAGAGTTGAAAGATGGCAGCCTCCGTGATCGAGCGTAAAGATGCAAATCGAGTTAAAGAAATCAACAGAATAGTGAAAAACATGTTCCGCTGGGAATGGTTGGAGAAAGAGGTTGCTACAGACGTTGGACATAAGACTGTGAGACATTTGTTCAGGTCGGGGCGGATCGTCTCTCGCTCAGGGGGAGAGAGAGATGGCGTGCTTGCTGGAGGCCCCTCTACGCATCAGCGTGTTATCTGTGAGTGTGTGGCGTTTGGTCACGAACAAACTCAGCTTTTTATGTGTACGTTTTGTCCGACGTGGCAGAGCCGAGTGTGTTTGACAGGACACGGTTGTCTGGGTCGAGCTAGTGGGCTTTGTGTGTGTGTTTAGGGAGGCGAGAGGTTGGCTGACGGTCACCCGGAATGAGTTCACGTACCGGCGCGCTGGGCGGAAAGGAAAGGAAAGAGAGGAGGAGATGCCGTTCGTCATTTAGTCCGCGGAAATATTTCCACTTTGGGTGTAAAATGACTGGAACATTTGCTCAGGGAACAGACCCGACACCAGAGTTAGCTCCTGAGTTAGCACGGCTTGCTAGTAGCAGTGAAGTTCTGTTACTTTACACTCAGGCTTGTTGCTACTTAGCCATGTAGCTAGCAAGAGCTTTAACGCACCGCTTAAACACAAGTCTGCCAAGGCCATTTATTTATAATTTAATCCTATTTTGGAGCATGTATAGCTTCTTCTGGCTACATAGGAAGTCAAAATATGTGTTGCAGCTGCCTGCTCTGGCTAACAGGCCGAGCGCTGTGCAGCTGGAAACGCCCCCTGTCCTGTTGTTCCACCGTGCTGATGAAGAGGAAATCTGTTGCGCTGAAGACCAAACCGCTCCATAAGGTATGTAGAGTGCACTAGAGAGACTACAAGGGCTCGCTCTGTGTGTGGTGTAGGGCACTTGTATAGGAAGGAGGAAGTGATTTGGGATTGAGCCTTCAGTGTGTGTATATGGAGGCTACTATATAAAGTTAGTTTCGTTTTAGAGAAGTGTCAACATCATCTTTACGAGTGTTATCAGCCAGGTTGTTAAATTTATTTATTTTTTAAATTATTTTTTAAAAAAGTATGATAATTATGAATGAATGAAATGAACTTAAATTTACAACCAGTGTAGATACATTACATTATGTACACATTACCGTGATATCTAAGGCATAATTAACAAAATTTACAGCATTAAAAAAAAATTAAAGCCGCAAGCGGCCTTGACGGGCCCTCGCGCCAGCGGCCAGTGGGGGCGGGGGCATGCGTCCCCGCGAAATACCGTAAAGAGTCTGCTTGCCAAGTTTGACCAATCAGAAGCTGCAATATCATTTGTGCCATAACCAGCACCCCCAGGGGTGAAAGTGCACAAAATTTGGCGGATATGTCAGGAGAGCTATGAAGAGTTTGCGTATGAAGTTTGATGACAATTGAGTAAATAGAAGATGAGAGATAGATTTTTGAAGAATAAATTTTTTGGTTTTTCCCATGTCAGAAGGTGGCGCTATGCTGTACATGAGCGATTATGAGTTGGAGAAATAAGTGTCTACAACAGCAACGCACTATCACAAGGTAGTGGTGTGAAGGAAAAGCATTATGGAATTATTTACCAAAAACCCGTTTTGGAGAAATTGCGTCGGCCAAAAACAGCGCCCCCCATGGACGAAAATTCCCAAAATGTGGTATACATGACATGGGCGGTAGTAAGAGGGTGGCCGTGAAGTTTGACCAAATTTGAGGAAAGATTGGATTGTTTGCCCAAAAATAGCGCCCCCAGTGGCGAAATATCACAGAAAATGGGGAACATGTCAGAAGCCCAATGAGGGATTTGCGTGTGAAGTATGAGCAGTTTTGAGCAATTAGAAGATTTGTCATGAATTTTTAAGCATGTAAAATTTTGCATTAAAAATTGATTGACGTATAACTTCTGAGCGGTTCAAGCTACGTGAAACTTATTTAGTAACTTTTGTCAGCCATGTCTGTAGATGATGTGTATCAATTTTGGTGACATTCCTATGAACAGTCTAGGAGGAGTTGCGCCGTCTTCGTGGCCATGCATTTCGCACAAAAGTGAAATTACCTCACTTCCTGTTGGGCGTGGCTAATGCATTGGCATTACATTTTTGTCCGGCTTAGTGAGATACATATGCGTACCAAATGGCACGCCACTCCTACAAACTACATGGCAACCAGGCACCTTAAAGCGGGAGACCAAAATCACAACGAGTTAGGGGGCGCTATAGAGGCCCTGAGGCCCGGCTGGATCTGGGCTTTTGGTTCTCAGTAGCGGTGGCAGTCTAAGAAAAAGGAGCCAAATTTCGTGCGTTGTCGACCATGGCAAGCGCCCCAATAAGGGTCTTGAAAAGAGTTTGCTTGCCAAGTTTGACAAATCAGAAGCTGCAATATCATTTCCGCCATAACCAGCACCCCCAGGGGCGAAAGTGCACAAAATTTGGCGGACATGTCAGGTGAGCTATGAAGAGTTTGCGTATGAAGTTTGATGACAATTGAGTAAATAGAAGATGAGATATAGATTTTTGAAGAATAAATTTTTTGGTTTTTCCCATGTCAGAAGGTGGCGCTATGCTGTACATGAGCGATTATGAGTTGGAAAAATAAGTGTCCACAACAGGAACGCACTATCACAAGGTAGTGGTGTGAAGGAAAAGCATTATGGAATTATTTACCAAAAACCCGTTTTGGAGCAATTGCGTCGGCCAAAAACAGCGCCCCCCATGGACGAAAATTCCCAAAATGCGGTATACATGACATGGGAGGTAGTAAGAGGGTGGCCGTGAAGTTTGACCAAATTTGAGGAAAGATTGGATTTTTTGCCCAAAAATAGCGCCCCCAGTGGCGAAATAGCACAGAAATTGGGTAACATGTCAGAAGCCCAATGAGTGATTTGCGTGTGAAGTATGAGCAGTTTTGAGCAATTAGAAGATTTGTTATGAATTTTTTAGCATGTAAAATTTTGAAGTGAAAATTGATTGACGTATAACTTCTGAACGTTTTATCCTACGTGAAACGTATTTAGTAACTTTTGTCAGCCATGTCTGTAGATGATGTGTATCAATTTTGGTGACATTCCCATGAACGGTCTAGGAGGAGTTGCGCCGTCTTCGTGGCCATGCATTTCGCACAAAAGTAAAATTACCTCACTTCCTGTTGGGCGTGGCTATGCATTCATAGAACGTTTTTTGTTCGTCTCAGTAAGATACATATGTGAACCAAATTTCGTTCCTCTACGACAAACTATATGGCAACCAGGAGCCTTCGAAAAAAGGCAAAATTTTCAAGGCGTTAGGGGGCGCTATAGAGGCCCAGAGCCCCGCCCAGATCTGGGGTTTTGGATCTGAGTAGCGTAGGGGATGCCGATAAAATGATCCAAAATATGCGCGTTTTCGTCCACAGGAAGTGCCCCAAAAAAGGCCGAACAGCGACCGCGACTAAGGAATAATAATAATAATAATAATAATAATAATAATAAAAAACCGAACAAGATCAATAGGGCCTTCGCCCTATAGGGCTCGGGCCCTAATAAGGGTGGCACGGTGGTGTAGCAGTCAGCACTGTCGCCTCACAGCAAGAGGGTCCGGGTTCGAGCCCCGTGGCCGGCGAGGGCCTTTCTGTATGGAGTTTGCATGTTCTCCCCGTGTCCGCATGGGTTTCCTCCGGGTGCTCCGGTTTCCCCCACAGTCCAAAGACATGCAGGTTAGGTTAACTGGTGACTCTAAATTGACCGTAGGTGTGAATGTGAGTGTGAATGGTTGTCTGTGTCTATGTGTCAGCCCTGTGATGACCTGGCGACTTGTCTGGACAGTTCTACCTTGCATTTCAAAATTTGACTACTTTGGTTCATTGACTACTTTGTCCCCCCACCAGGGCGCTGCCCTGGACCAGCTGGGGGCCTGCGGCCCCCAGACCCCCGGCTAAAATTTTCAGATAATTTCACCAGCCCCAAATCACATCCCTGTTTTAAATACCGCTATTGATCAAGCATTTCACAATTGATGTATCCCTAATAACACATTTTCCACAGTAAAATGTTAATACTGAGATTTGACATTTTTCTAACATTTACATCCTCAAGATTATAACAATAATAATAGACAACATAGCAATTTAATATCTCTCACATTTTGTACTATTAACTGTAACTATATCAGTAGCATTAATATTACTGCTTCAAACCACCTCAGAAATCAGTAACTTTGGCTCTGGGCCCTGCTTCCACCGAACTCAGTTACATGCAGGTCATACAGGGCCACACACACAATTAGCAAAATATTACTAGTTTACTGAAATAGATGGAGAGGGAAAAACAGGACTTTCCAAACTCCAGGTCACCTCGACACACGTCAGTGATCTGCTGTTTTGACTAATCAGCTTGTAAATACTTTTTTTTTAACCTTTTTATTTTACTTTTAACTTTCTCATCACAAGCACATCATCTCTCTGTCTCACACACAGATCTGATCATGCAGATGCGTCATGACCTGTCAATCATGTTCAATTAAGGCAGGACCTGACCAACTATGCACTCTGAGTGGCTGATCATCTCTCTGTTGGGTCAGATGAGAAAACAGTAAAACTATATGGCTGATCATCTCTCTTTGTTCGACACAGAAAACAGGAACATTATATTAATACATTAACATTTTTTAACCCTTTATCATCACTGGGTTACATGAGCTCCATATTTCACTGTAGGAATAATAAACAGAAAATAACACACAATGTTGTTTTGAAACAAATTTCCTTATATTTTACTTGAGCATATATTATTCAACGATAAACCAAGTGAATTCTCACTAAAAGTATTCCTGAAGTGCTTTAACATGTCTGTATTCAGCACTATGAGCAGCTTGAAATGAAAGTCCCACTGCACAGTCAGGAACGAGGTACGAAAATAATGCCACAGTCTTTAAATCCACAGGTTTAGATGCAGGATTAAACTGGCCATTATAATGAGCTACAATCATTATAGAGCCTCACACTTTATAAACTTATTTTCATGCAATAATATAAGCTTTCTGATTTTTGCAGAAAAGAATGAGTCGTCGGAAATGTGATGCTACGAAGCAGACTAACCAATCACAGTTGTTGTGGCCTACATTAACACACTATGTTGCTAGATTTCTGGAGAGGTGCGCACCAAGCTCGGATTTACAGTATAAATTGGTCTTTTTTTTTCTTTCTGGGCCAAGCATTAATTATTTCTAGTCCCTTCTTTCCTCTGCTTTCTTCCTGCCTTTCCTTTCAGTTCCTTTTCAAATACGTTTTCATTTTTATTTCCATTTTTCGTTTTCCCCTTTTAACCTTTCCTTGGATAAAGACCTGACATACCATACCAGACACCTCTCTACAAAGGCATGACAGATGGCTGTGTGAAAGGCTGGCTTTAAGTATCCTGCCTGGCAGGTGCAGGTAATCCAGGATCATCAACCTGGAGAATTCTGGGTAACTGAATTCTCCTGAATGGTCTGTGTGCTGCTGTTGCCCTCTGCTGGCTGCTGGTGGTGTAGCATGACCTCTTCCAGTAACAAAAGGGAATAAATGTTTATTCAGACAGTAAAATATGCATGAAACTATTTTCTTGTTACAATTTTCTCTTGGAGGAAGTGTGTGATGGTCTTCCCTGCAGACACCTTTCAAAAATTCTCCCCAGTTGTGTAGACTGTGTTCGTGCTCATATACAGCATTGCTTTTGATACAAGCTTGATTCACAAACCTCTAATCCTGACTATTTAATTCCTCTGCCAGGACTGGGAAGTTATCTAGCAGGGTTTAACAGTGAAACCTTGTAATTCACTTCATGAGGAGCTTTGATTGTCTGAATCACTGCTGCTGCTGTAATGTTAATTTCCTGTGTATAGAGATGCAGTCAGAGTAATAACACTTCTTTGATTCCTCATTTAGTCCTGAACTTTACTGCACTGAAATCCTCTACTTACACTGAATAATACTGCAGGATCCAGTTCCTGTATCTGCTTTTAAGAGAACACTTTATTAATCCCATGTGGGAAATTCCAGTGTTACAGCAGGAGACAACTGACAATATAAGACAATGAAAAGACAACGATACAGCAGCAGAAGGGGGTTTAAAACATGAAATAAAAGCAATTGAAATAAACATTGTCTTGGTGAAAATTATTATTTTGGCTCAGTAAATGTTTTAATGCCAGTACATCACTGTATAAAAATACAAAATAGTAAAAATGCTGATATTGGTAAAGACACGAGAGTTTTCTCAGTGTATTGCTTCATATGATACACGATTGCTAGCAGGTTAATAATTCAGTGCATTGATAATGATGCATTTATTTAATTGATCAAATTTCATCCACAAATCTTCTCAAACAACGACAATTAAACTTCACACAGCTGAAAAGTCAAACAAAATTATAACAGTATCTAACAGATTGTAAGTCTACTCCTCGTCAGGCCAAAAAAAAAAAGCTTCCGGTTACCCGACCGACCCTAATCCGTACCGCCCGACCCTAAACTTTTTTTTCGTTTTTTCCCCAGTCGCGACTTTTACATATAACCCAACCGCGTGAACCGGAAGTTTTTGTCACTCACTGGGAAAATCGGGGCTTTCCACAAGCGCCGGCTGCCGGCCATACAGCCGACTACACAATTAAGTCCAGCCGGCTACTATAATGACTTATTTGTAGCCCACAGGCTCTAAATATTAATTTTCGATTTTAAAAAAATTAAATGTTTATCTAACGGACTGACAATGTCAAACTGAACCGCACTCATTTAAGTTGTGATTTGCGCTGTTTGTACCAATAATAACCACAAATTCCCCGCCGACTTCGTTGATCAGGGAGAGTAACTCATCCGCGGCCCCGACATGTGGTGTGTGCGCGCACTCGGCGGAGGCAGTAGTGTGTCGGGGCCGGCGGAGGGAACAGAAGCAGAGAGAACGCTTATTTTGTCTTTCACCTAGAGACATGATTCAAACTTTAAAACGGAGACAAAATTCTCCTGTGTGGATCTGGCATTCAACTTTTTTGCTAGGTTCTATACTTTTTGATCAGTCACAGATCAAACACCATGAGCAAATCTGGAGAAATTCCGGCTTTATAATGGGTGTCTATGGCGTTATTTAGAGTGTAGGCAGCTTGAAAAAAAAAAAAGCTCTAACTTTCTCATTTAAACTGTTTTCTCAGCCACAATTTTCACTCTACACACACAATTTTCTCAAAAGTTGTAGTCACACATTGTGTGAATCAAGACAAGTGTCTCCCTGAGCGATAGGATTTACAGTTTTTGAATGAGAAGCCTGAAAGTAAGGAGAGGACAGCCGTGCTCTCCCATAGACTCACATTATAAACGTGGCAGCGCTTTTACTGCAAAATCAGAAAAGTCACTTGTTTTTAACTCGCTCTAGTGTCCACATTTTTTACACTAGGGACAAAAAAAATACATTAATGTGTTCATGGGAGCCTTGTAGCACTCAATGTGAAAGGATTTTGTGAATAGCTCCTTCCGTTTCCATGTAAATCAGCGTTGTTCGAGGAGAGGGAACTCTGAGAAAAAGCGCTCTTTGCTTGTTATATTGTGTCTTTTCCCTGCACCGTTACCAAGGCGACGAGCTCCACTCAGGGAGCAGAGAGGGGCGGGGCTGCTCTCTCTCTCTCATGGTGTATTGAGCTGTTATATTTACAGAAAAATTCATGTTAAAAGGTGTCTCATGCTGCATCAGATTCATCAGAAGGTGGTAACTCAGGTGACCTGCAAAGAAATTCATTATATTTTGTGAAATTATTCCTGTCTAAATATAGGTTATGGCAGCCATCTTGGAAAAAAAAATGCCTGCCTACCGACCCTAGTTTTGAAATCTACGTAACCGGAAACACACTTTTTTTTTTTTTTTTTTTTTTTTTTTTTTTTGGCCTAATTCATCTAGAGCAGTGTTTCCCAACCTTTTTTGTCTTGAGTACCCCCTGAGCCTTCTTGTCACACCACGAGTACCCCCTCACACATGCGCGTTGATGATTCTCCAAAAGTAGAGCATAATACAGTGGTTATTAAATGAAAATCATTTTATTTAATCTCCTTAACTTGAACATAAAATTCTCAGGCTTTCTCTCTCTTTTTGTTTTTAACCTCAACTTAATTCAACATAAGAATAAAGAATGTTTTCTTGGAATATAAATAATTTACCAAAATAGTATAAATACTAAATCAAAATAACCTTCCTTTTGTTATATCTAACTTTAACAAGTAACATCTCTTTTTTTTTTTAAAAGAGTACATTGTTACATAACTCATGTTACATAACTCATGTTACATAATGTTACATAACTCATGTAACATTCATCACAAAACTGGAGTGTCCTCCATAAACAGGCATTTTTATTGTTTAATATCTGAAACAAAACCTTTCTCAAAATACTCACTACTGTAGTATAATCTGGTCTTTAGTGAGACACTTGAGCTTGCTTGTCTTTCATCAGCTTTGCTAGATCTGGGGACAGTGTGGAAACAGCTGCTAGCAGGCTGTTCTCCACATCCAGCGTGTTCCTCTTATTTGTTTTTATGTGTGTCAGAGCTGAGAATGTCACCTCACACATATATGTTGATCCAAAAGGTAAAAGTTCAATCAGTGCATGTTTTCCCAATTCAGGATATTCCTTCTCCACATTACACCAAAACTCTGTCAATGTCTTTTCTCTATGTGCCACTTTCAGGCCCCGGTCAGGAGACACATCCAGCAGCTGCTCCTGCAGCCTTGCAGGAAGCTTGTTGCTGCTCTCAGTTGCAGTGAATGGGTCCCTCACCCAATCCAGGCTTTCTGACTTTTTGTCAATATCCTGAAAGTACTGGTTAAAGTCTGAGTTGAGTTTGGATAGATGTTCTTCCACCTGTTTCACCACTGGAGCCCTGGTGACATCAGTAGTGGCAAGATGTGCATGAAGTAATGGGAAATGGCTCACATCACCCGCCTCACATTTCTTTTGCCACAGATTGAGCTTTTTTGTGAACCCTTCCACTTTCTCGTACATCCTCAGGATGTGTGACTCCTTGCCCTGGAGTGAGAGGTTGAGCTCGTTGAGTTTGGTAAACACATCAGCGAGATATGCCAGGCGTGCCACCCAATTGGCATCCTCAAACACCACAGCAAGAGGGTGCAGCTGCTCCTTCAAAAACGCAAAAACTTCACTGCAAAGTTCATAAAGCCTCAGTAGCGTTTTTCCACGAGACAGCCAGCGGACATCTGTGTGAAGCAGTAGCTGGTCGTGTTGCGCGCTGCTCTCATGGCAAAGAGTTTTGAACAGTCTGTGATTCAGTGGCCGGGATTGGATGAAGTTTATCATCTTCACAGCGTCATCCATAACAGCATTTAGATCAGGGCTCATTCTCTTACTAGCCAGAGCTTCCCGATGAATAATACAATGCATCCATTTAATGTCGGGGTTTACCTTTTTCACTTGTCCGAACAGTCCCTTCACGCTCCCCGTCATTGCAGCCGCACCATCAGTACAGATGTGGCTGCATTGTTTCCACTGTATATCGTGTTCTTTGAAAAAACTGTCAATAACCTGGAACATTTTTTCCCCGGTTGTCTTTCCTGGCAGTCTTTTGCAAAACAAAATATGCTCGTTTATGTCCGACACATCTTTGTAACGAACGAAGGCCAGGAGCTGCGCTTCTCCACTCACATCTGTCATTTCATCCAGCTGCAAAGCGAACTGACCGACTTGTTTTATTTTGCCCATGACTTGTCCCACAATATCAAGAGCCATATCATCAATCCAACGGGCCACGGTGTTGTTTGACAGGGGAACTTTCTTGAATGTCTTTGCTGCTTTTTTGTCTATCGTAATTCCAGCCATACGAGTCGCTGCAGGGAGAATTAGTTCTTCAACAATTGAGTGAGGATTTTTTGTTTGTGCCACAAGCAGCGAGATAGCGTAAGATGCCTCCAGGGCTTTGCTCCACACATTTGTGGTTTTCATCATTGTATTCTGAATCTGACCTGACTTAAATTCTGACAGCTTTCGTTTGTAGTACTCTTCAGTTTTCCCTACTTTTGCAGGGTGCTTGGTGCTCTGGTGTCGCTGCAAATGGGCTGGCTTCATTGTGCTGTTAGCCAGAATTTCACCACAGAAGAAACACTGAGGCTGCGGTAGTTCCGAAGACATAGACATGGTGAAACCACACAAAATGTAGTTTTCATTGTACTGCCTAGGTTTAAGCTTTGGCCTCTTTCTTGCGTTTCTCTGCTGTCTCCTCCAAACCCCCTCCTGGATCCAGAGAAACTGGACATTTTAACCATTTATCCATCTGCAGGTAGCAGCCAGACTTTTTGTAGACATTATCGGTTGCTATGTTTTTGTATTTTGTGTCACAGGTCATTGTCTTCCCGGGGAAATGAGTTGTAGCGCAAATGTACCATTTTATTGATGAGCTCGACATGACACATTGCTGAGAATATTTATCATCTTGGAAATTTTATTAAATAAATAGCCTATTACTAAATTCCACAGCAGACATTCTGTTGTCCACATATTACGAGTTAGCTGAGTTATTGGGACTACACTTTTGTGTGACGCCTTAAAAAAAAAAATCTCCCCGTGCGCCGCGTACCCCCGGTTGGGAAACACAGATCTAGAGCTAATCTCACACAGAAATAGAACACAGCAGGACAAATACAGTAGTGGGAGAACTAATACTGGGAACTAGGGCTGAACGATCTATCATTTTCGACCGAAAATCGCGATCTCGGACAACACGATTTTGGGATCGTCAAAGCCGCGGTTTTTCACAGTGCTCCTAAACTGACCCATGTTTTGTTTCGTCAATAAATTGTCCTCATTTTTTTACACTACAGACAAAAATTACATCTATGTGTTCAGGAAAGCCTTGTGGCACTCAGTGTGAAAGAATTTTGTGAATATCTCCTTCCGTTTTCGTGTAAATCCCCGTTTGGAGGGAGCGCTCGGAGAGAATCCTTCACTTTCTGTGTCTCTAAGCGCAGCGTGCGGGTGGGGGAGGGGATGCTCGCTCTCCCTCTCTCACTCACACACACACACACACACACGAGGGAGGGGCTGCTCCCTCTCAGAGAGACACAGGCTTGTAGCATAATGGCAAGTCACACATTCACACAGTACAGTGCAGCTCCTGCAATAGCCACTGCATCACTCTCACAATTTCCCACAGGGGAATTGTTGGCTCTAGTTATAATTTATAATGCTTATGTACATTATTTTACAAAAGTGCAATATTTTGATGCTGCTGAGCCATTGATCAACCTTTTTTTTATGTCTGATATGTTGTAGATGGGAAAAATAAAAGAAGCAAAAGTTTAAGAAAGATGGCTCTCTTTTTATTTTAAGTTATTATAACTTGTTCCTCAGGCACTCAATGTTAATAAACAGGCCTACATTTGAAATCTGTTGACCTCAGTTTTCATTCTTGCATTAGCTTTATGGAATTCATTGTATGAATTAATTTGCACTGAAACTTGATTTAAAGAAAAGAAAAATCGTGGTTGAAATCGAAATCGCAATATCTGCCAGAAAAATCACAATTCAATGTTTTCTTAAAATCGTTCAGCCCTACTGGGAACATAAAACACAATGTTAGTTCCCCACCATGTTTCAGATAAGTCAATTAACTAGTTTTTATTTTGCAGATACACAAAGCTTCACTTATTTTAACTCCAGTATCACTGGGCTTTTCACCAACTGCTCTGACTTTAGCCAGCTATTAAAATTAACATTAAAATGACAAATCAGGATTCTTTTAAAATCCTCAGAAAACCCTGAAGACATAATTATTTTACAGTAAATGCATCCTCTTTTTATTGATGAACTTTGCTCACTCCTATGACTGCATTCTCAATTCTCTCTTCAACAGTGTGAGCTGTGAAAGACATTAAAAAATTCATTTAATTCATTTCATAGTTTATTTCAGGTGTTTATGGCAGAAAATTAACAAAACTATTTGATCTCATCTTAAACACAGTTTAAAGGGTGTTTGTTTTAATGTTTATTAATGACGGTGAAGTGAAAAGTGACATCTGCATATGAAACTCTTCTGCACTATTTATTTATTCATAATGTACTTTATTAATGAAGTGAAAATGTAACTCCACTTGAAGTATCTGTCACATGTAAATTCACTCTCAGAAACAGATGTGCTTGTTTGATATCAAACTTACATTTAAATCTTATTGTAAGAGCATTTTAGAACAAGTGCTTTAACACTCAAGTGTGGATTTTTGCTTTTAAAATGAAAACAGTGAGTCAAATAATTTTTGTGAAAATGTTCTTGACTACTCAGTTAGTCTGATCATGAGGTGAAACATACTGAAAGAGTTCTTACCTCGAGCTCTGTAACATTTGACCAGCAGAATGATGGTCGCCAGCAGATACGGAGAGGCCGTCACTACACTGCAGATCAGCATGAGCACTGAGAATGGAGCTTCTACACATGATGGACCTGCCCATAAATAAAATAATGATAATGTTTTTTATTCTTGAAATGTTTGTATGTTTTATTTCAATCTGAAGTATAAATAAATTAACACCTGTGTGAACAAGTGTAACAGCATATTGTACACAGACTTCGATAAACTAAGCCCGATAGATTACATGATATAAAGATACTGTGTTCAACACATTAGGTCACAGTTGTATTAAAGTGAATATTTAAAGGTTTCTCACGTCTGACTGAGACCCAGCTTTTCAGTGACTGTCCTCTCTCTGGGTGTTTACAGTGGTAGAAACCTTCACGTGACTTTGAGACCTTCTGGATGATCATCTCTCCTGTAGTCTGTGTCTGGAGGACTGATCCATCTTTATAGAAATCAGCTCGGAGGTTTGAGGGCTTTGGGTTTCGATATAAACAGCGTAGAGTCAGAGGATGTCCCTCAGTCACAGGATGGACAGGACTCTCCAGGATCACAGCACCATCTACAACACAGAAAACCACATTTACAAAATAAATATTTTCTTTCACTGATTGATATTGAATGTGTAAATCTGTATACAAACAGAAGGTGCCATTAGTTATGGCAGCACAAAGTTATCTGTGAGAGTGAACAGTGAAGAGAGTGTGTAGAGAAACTGTCACACATGACAGCACTGAGCCATGTACACTTCCTTTCCCCTCGCTCCACACCGTCTACACTTTACTTGAGTGAAGGTGAAATTCACAGGACATTTCTAATCACCAAACTCACTGATATGACTCAGGTTGCCACCTTGCACTCTATTACAAACACTGTTTTAATACCAGAACATATTAATCAGAAACCAAGCACAATGAGTTCACTGCACACAGCAGCAATCAACATCGAGAGAAATAAAATGCTTTGTGACATCCCTGATTGATTAATACTCAATAAAATACTCATTTCATTATCAGTGTGGGTATCTGTAAGCATGGACTCGTACTCAGTCTGGAAAGTAACAGCATAAACATATCCATACTCAGAATTACAGAAATTACAGGTGTAGCCCGGTCTTAAAAGATTTCAGTTAAGACGGAGACAAAGAAATGTGTAAATAATTAAATAAGCTTTAATGTTTAAAAAGTCACTCTGATAAAAAAAAAAAAAACACGTTCAGTAAAACAGTTAATTAAAAATCATTATAAGCTGATTGATTCATCTTTGTCATATTGTTTGATGTAATTCAGGTCACTGGAGAAAGTTTGTTTGATTTGCACATAGAAAGCGTGTTAGGTACAACCCAGCCTTGCAGGGAATAAGGTTGACAATCTTGGGTTTATTCAATCACACTGGTTGTTTATTCGTTGATTAGCCAGTAAGAGGTGCATAGAGGCACGATATAGAGGAAACCCCGTCCTGTGAATAACAGGGCTCAGTCAGGGGTAAACAGACGAGCTGTAGAAGACAGTGGAAACGTGGTGGCAGTGTGTGGTGTTGATACGTGGATGGATGCAGAGTCTCATTAAGCTGTATCAGACATCATATCTCTTGCCGAAGGTAAAACTAACCTTTGTGTATATTGTGTAATGTTTCGTTTTGATCCATGCTGTCAATAGAGATAATGACATCTATCAGACTGTGGACCAGGAAGTCATCCTTGGACCCTTTTGGATGGGTAGATGTGCTTCGTGCCAAGTTTGCCTTAGTGAACTGGGTTGCCAGTACCCCCGGTATCATCGTTACCCCCTCTCTCATCATCTAGCCAGTTTCAGCCCTCTTTTTCCCTTTATCCTCTCCAAGACTTGTGAGTAATTAACTATAGATTAGTGCACTGCTATTTTCTTTTGCTTGTGTTGTACAAGTGAAGCGGCCATTTTGTTTTAGGTCTCCACGCTCCCAAGCAACGACTCAGGCCTGCAACGGGTTTTTATTTTTTTGCTTTTTCAAAGAGAGACATTATTTCATTTTGTTGCAGAGTGTGTGTGAGTGGTGGGCCTGTTAGGTAAGACTAAAGGTGTAAAAAGTGGTAAATTAACAAGAACAATAATTTCTGAGAAATTCTAAAGGTAAGCTCATTCAGGTCCATTCAACATTTTTGTACTATCTTTAATTGTTATTATTTACATTCGTGTTAACTAAATTCACAATTTGGATTTAAAGTGTGTGTGTGTGTGTCATGTGTATATTTGATGAAGGGGTGTTTGAGTAAAAAGGGTAATAAGTTAACATAATTCTTAGTGGGATTCAAAATAGGTGAAAACTTATTGTATTTTTCTGCTAAGTGGAGGCACCGCCAAATAATTCAGCATTTCATTATCAAGTTAACCATTCAGAAAACTGGTAAGTTCATTTCATTTGTCCCTTTCATGTTAAACCACAGATATATGTACCCAGGACCTCGCCCATAGTACTACAACACTAGATATATCCAATTAGCTACATGGGACGGGTGTTACACAGGGAATGTACTGAGAGAAAAAATTCCATATGTTTTTTGTCGTCTTGAACAGTTTTTCCCAGTTGGAAACTCAGAGTTCTGAATATTCTGTAATGAAACATTTCCCTTTTCCTTTAATAATAAACACACTACATGAAGACTCACCCTGCACTGTGATGTTAACAGGATTCCTGTTTTCTCCAGATTCAGAGTGACACCAGTAAACTCCAGTGTAGGATGTGGAGAGGGAGCTGATTTTACATGGAGAACAATCTAACACTCCCTCACTGTGTGTGTATCGTCTCACCGTCCATCCAGTAGAACGACTCTGGTCAGTAGAGTTACAGCTCAGTGAGAGAGAGTCAGAAGTAAAGTGTTGAGTTCTGTTGGGATTGATGATCAGAGAGACTGGAGGAGATTCACCTTAAACAGAGAAGAGAGTCATGTAAATAAGAATCAGTGCAATATGCAATAAGGATATACAGTAAGTGCATGTGTGTTCAGAATTCTGTTTATTAATCCAGTAATTAAAGCCACAGTCCATAGCATGGGTCATAACACAGAAAAGTTTAACCCCAGATAATCCATAATCATAAACACTGCAAAAAGGTAAAGGTCAAAACCAAGAGACAAAATCAAAACTGGGATGAGGAGCACAGGAAAGTCTTACAATTGCTGCAAAGGAATAAAATGATCAGACACAGGACAGCAGGGCAATGCCTCCTCACCACCAGAGGGCACCATCATCTCAGTATGAGCTGAGCTCAAACACACCACCTCCAGATCACTTCCTCATTGTAGATTACATTCGACCAGCACATACATTTACACAGTGTAAAGTTCAGAGCCATGTTTAGTTTGTGATTGCCATTGCTGTGTTTAGACCCTTTGCTTTTGATGACTCTTTTGGATTTTCCCTCTGGTCTTATATTGTACTTAACTGTGTCGGACTCTTACCTGTTTTACAGCTGTGCTATTTGTATTGTGTTTAATAACAGTCTAACATCATGGCATCATCTGTAACTGTGTGGTCCTCTGAATATCCATATCTGTGTTTGTATTAGTGTTTAAACCTGAAGTATTTATGGGCCTGTCTTTCTGAAAAGTTTTCTGAAAGCAAGCAAACAAACAACCCCAGAATCTTGTGCCTCCTGTTAACATCTGTGTATCTGTTAAGAACACATGATCAGGGGTGGGTTTTCCAGTAATGTTGCCCTTTAGAGCTAAAGAGTGAGTTGAGAGACTCTTAAGCAACGAACATTGTCTCTGTACATGGTTTTACTGAGCTCACTCGTAAGAAGGAATCTGAAGAGCATCTTTGTAATGCGCGTCCCTGATACAGGCATTAGTAGTTGCTAAAGGCAATTGTACTGTCATTGCTGAAGGCATTAGTAGTTGCCAAATCCAGTCGATAAGGTCACATGGCATTCATTTTTAACCAAAATCTAATGAAATATAAAGTGTTTAAAATAAGAGAATATATAATATCATCTGGAAGCATTATAAATATAATGTGGTAATTAATTAATGAAATAATTTTGTTTTTGGGCAGTATTTTTATTCCAAGCGTGTTTTTAATTAAATGAACAAGCGTTCACATGAAAGAATGAGCAAATAATAAGCTAAATAATTAAGTAAATGTGTTCCCCGTGCTCGCTCATTTCACTGTTACCCCCCGATCACGCAATCAGGATTATTTCAACTGTTATCCACAGTGCAGAGTGGGCAATGATCTCCCTGAGACGTGCACACAGAGAGAGAGAGAGAGAGGTTTTGACCTGTGTGTAGTGTGTACCTAAGGAAGTTGTATTGACCTCCTTATCTATCTATCTATCTATCTATCTATCTATCTATGGAGGTCAATTCAACCTCCTTTGGTACACACTACACACAGGTCAAACCCCCTCTCTCTCTCTCGTACACACACACACACACAATGTTAGAGACAGGGCTTTGAACCGGTTCAAGGAACGAAAACAAAACCGGGAACTTTTTCTATTTCACATGGAACAGAAACGAAACCAGAAACATTATTATTTTTTATGTTCTGGAACAGAAACGCTTATTAAAAATAATGGTAACCGGTTAATACCGGTTTTTATTTCGTTCCTCAAAGTTTCCGTAGCCTACAAATAAAAAAGTCATTCTTCTCCTGCGCAAGTTTCTATGACCCGCTGGGGTTCACTTACTGTGTGACGTTCGCTGACTGAATGGAGAGAGCGGGAGGGTGGACTACTATCACGTCTCCACATCTTAAATAAGAGGTAAATATTGCAGTCTACCGTTATTCAAAAACGTCAATTTCAAACACGATATCAATATATTTGTCCACGTTAATGAGAGGCTCGCGAACATTAAATGACGTTAACCTCTGTTAGCCTATCAACGCATAGGGCCTGACTAGCCTTTGGTAACACACGAAATGAATTATCTTTCATTTTTGGCACTTTTTCTGTTTGTGTAGATGGGAAGACATACTGAGAATCCAAATCGCAAACATTTGAAATAATAATTGTTTTGAATTATTTCTTGTCTTATTTAATGAAGGTTGTAATAGAATTAGCCTACATTTGGCTTAAGCTGGATGAGACAGAGACATAATTTTATAGCCACTTGTTAAACAGCTGACAGGGAACATAATTAACCGTTCAGGGAACGAATTTTTTTTTGTTCTAACCGGTTCGGGAACGTCTATTTAATGGTGGAACCCAAAACCGGAAACATTAAAATTCCGTTTCTGTTCGGAACGAACCAATAGGAAAAAAATTCTGGTTCAAAGCTCTGGTTAGAGGTGCAGAAATGTGTCTCATTTATGACACTAAATTAGTGAATCACTCGCCTAATGGACTTACATTTGATTAAAATGTGGCGATATCAATGTGACATTAAGATGTCCATATGTAACTTCATAACATTTTGAAATATATTCATAAAGCTTTGCTTATTTATTTAATAATTAACTGGATGTACTTGCACCAGAAAGTGAAGAAAAATAATAACAAGAAAAATAATTTAACACGGGCAGCAGATTCAACACCAGTTTCCCCCGCTGACTGTGAGCGTCCCTCTACAGCGCATGCGCAGTCTGTGTATTTGGCTGTGAGAGAGTCACTCTTATGGCCCTTTTCCACTACCCTTTTTCAGCTCACTTCAGCTCGCTTCAGCTCACTTCAGCCCGACACGGCTCGCGTTTCGACTACCAAAAACCAGCACGACTCAGCTCGTTTCAGCCCTGCTTAGCCCCTAAAACTCGCACCGTTTTGGAGTGGGGCTGAAGCGAGCCAAACCGTGCCGACTGAGGTTGGGGGCGTGAGCAGACACTCCCCTGTGCACTGATTGGTGAGGAGGAGTGTCCTCACATGCCCACACACGCCCCGCGAGCGCGCTGGGATCTGTAAACACCGCAAACCCGGAAGAAGAAGAATTATGAATTACGAGAATTTCTGAAGCCTTATGCGCCTCGCCTCATCTATACGCTCTTGCCAGTATCTGTCCGCGTTGTCGGTGACAACAAGCCACAGCACCAAGACCAGCAACACTAACGACTCCATGTCCTCCATGTTTATTGTTTACTATCCGGGTCGTGAGACTACCGCTTAAAAGCTCACTGAATCAGTGACATACAGAGCATCGTGCAGGAGTTCGCGGAGCGCAAGGCTCGTCGTATGCCCTTCAAATAATGCGCGCAGTAGGCTATTGATGTTTTATTATGAGCCATGTACAGTATCCTAATGTTTTTTTGTTTCTGAGTTACATGTTCGTTTGAAGGACTTAATGTACAAACTAACATAGTTGCACCCCGTAGTGTTGAAATTGGTAAACACAGTGCATTCAGTGAGGTTTACACCGCCCTCCTTTTATTTCTGACTCTTCCTGTCAGCGTTGCAACCTCTGAGCGCTCATTCGTATGCCCTTCAAATAATGTGCGCAGTATAGGCTATTGATGTTTTATTATGAGCCATGTACAGTATCCTAATGTTTTTTGTTTCTGAGTTACATGTTCGTTTGAAGGACTTGATGTACTAAATAACATAGTTGCACCCGGTAGTGTTGAAATTGGTAAACACCGCAGTTGCGGACATTTTGTAGCCTAAAATGATGTTATGATAAGCTTTAATAAAGGGCCCGGTCATTTGCCCCGCCCCCGGCCCGGCTCGGACTTGTTCCGCCACTGTCACTGATGTCACTGTTTGCGCTGCTTAACGACATCACATGACGTCCACCCACTTTCGCTAACTCCACCCAATGTGTCCACCCACTTCCAGCCAGCACGGTTCAGCGCGGTTGTAGTCGAAATGCAACTCCAACAGCCCCGCTCAGCTCGACTCAGCTCGACTCGGCACGGCACGGCTCAGCCGCGTTTGTAGTGGAAAAGCGGCATTAGTTTTGAACGAGTGGTCTGGGTCTCTCATAAATTTCAAGCAACTCAAGGACTACTTAGGCAACGAAGTTGTTTGGGAAAGCTATATTAGCTTGACGATGGCTCTTTCGAGGTAATTTAAGACTCTCTTGGCCTTAAGAGGCTTTTGGGAAACCCACCCCTGTTCATTCTAAATAATATATTCATATTCAGTTACATCTCTAGTGTTGACCTGCTCTGGCTTTCTGGATTTTATAATAAAACCCTCCAGCCCATAGATCCTCAATCATCTCCTTTGTCCTCTTTATATCAGGGAAAATAAACGAATGACAAAATGAGGAGCAGAGACGGAACAAAAAGACAGCACATGGCTCGTCACCAAACTCGACCAGCATTCAGAAGAAGAAGAAGCCTTCATTTACCACATGGACACTTAAGCACAGTGAAATTCATCCTCTGCATTTAACCCATCTGAAGCAGTGAACACATGCACACACACCCAGAGCAGTGGGCAGCCATACTACAGCACCTGGGGAGCAGCTAGGGGTTGGGTTAGGTACCTTGCTCAAGGGCACTTCAGCCCAAGGCTGCCCCATGTTAACCTTACTTCATGTCTTTGAACTGTGGGGCAACTGGAGCACCCGGAGGAAACCCATGCAGACACGGGGAGAACATGCAAATTCCACACAGAAAGGCCCCCCATCGGCCACGGGGCTCGAACCCAGAACCTTCTTGCTGTGAGGCAGCAGTGCTAAACACTACACCACCGTGCTGCCCAAAAACTTGCTCATTTAGAGAACATATCAGATATTAAACTGATAAGAACAAATACTACACTTGATCTTAGCCAAAAGGCCGAGAAGTGAAGGGTTCTTTAACTGCTTTACACATATTAATAAATATTGAATGAATCTCAACTGACATTCACACCACCATATCATACTCTGTTTAACGGTGCTGACTACAAAGTGATCTGAAATTTTCAAAAAAATTTTCCATGCATGACATTTTCCTACATCTCGCAAGAACAATATCAGGCTGACGAGATGTGATCATTTTGATGTCCTGAGGGTCGCTTTTCTCTGTTATGGGACCATTTTCCTCCCTCTTAAGGTATACGGTACGGCCCTACAGAAACAGGAAACAGCCGAATGCGGGGAGCTTTAACCAGTGAGCATAACTATGGAACTGCGTCACACCAGGATGGTGACGCGAAGAAAACATTGTGACTCTGCATCGACCTCGGAGAGTTTTGAGTCACAGGGATGTAATTTGTGGTTGACCTTCATGAATAGATCCGTGAAAAAAAGACATATATATTTTCTCTGTTACTGCTTTTGTGTTATTGTTTCTTTCTCTGTAAGATCAAAACATTAGGTGTATAACTCCATACACGCTACCGTGGAGTTCATGGCTTCTAAGGCTAAGATAGCTAAACGCTAGCCAGAATGATTTAGTTATCTGTCCAGAAAAATGACACATCAACTAACCTTGCTCTATCTTGCAGTTACACTCACTAGGCAGGCTCTCCTTTTCATTTACGCTGGCTTTTAGTTGGCAGGAGAGCCGAGTCCACCATGTTTGCCCACACCGATTTGTTTTGGTTCAAAGTAGGTCCAATACGCCCCATGGTGGTCATATGATATTGTTGCTCACTTGCTTCAGCGATCTCCGGAATCGTAAAATGTGGGACGTATTTTATCTCGGCAAAATATTTACACATAGGAGACACAGTGTGTGCAGCAACAAAGCATCTCAAAATTCCAACAGCAAGAGAAATCAAACATTTTACCCAGAATTCAACTTTGCAGTCAGAAACTTTAACCCAAACCCATTGTTAATGTTCCTCACCAGTGATCCATAGAGGCTGTGGATTGCTGTACGGTGTGTGAAAGGCTGGTTCTCCTCTCTCTCCTCTGCACATATAAACTCCTGTGTGATTCAGAGCAGCAGGACTGAGAGTGTATTTGCCTCCAGATCCTCTGCTGCTGTCTGAGAGGAGCTCCACAAACATGTTATAGCCACGACTATTTGTTATTTGAGTTAATCCGGATCTGTAGGGAACAGTTGTGTACCAACTGAATGTCCAGTCTGTAGAGGAGCCTGTAACCTCACAGCTTAGAGTCACTGAGTCTCCTTCAGTCAGCCAGCTCTGTGGAGATACACTCAGTACTGGCGGTGGTCTCGCTGTTGCACAGGAAACACAAAATGGTTAATTTGTAGGTTTATTTAATAATGAGAATTTAAGAATATCTAATTGCACATTTTAATGTCTCACTCAAGCAAACTCACACACCCACATCTTCCAGTGTAACAGCATCACTGAAGTGTGATGAGTGTGAGCCTCCTCTCTCTGCTCCTCTACAGGTGTAGTTACCTGTGTGGGTCACTTTAACACCACTGATTGTGTAGACCTGTTCACTACTGACACGACTGTGTGAAGGATCTTTATACCAGCTGTACTGCCAGCTAGAGACACTTTCATCCTCTATGTCACATCTCAGAGTGACGGCGTCTCCACTGAACACCTGTTTATCAGGATTCATGGATGCTACAGGTTTCGAGCTCGCTGTAGAACAATAATACAAGATCTAAACTATCATGATGAATTTGTCATCATTCATATATCATGATTTCAGAACAGTGGAATATTTATCATCTAATCTCCAAAAAATGTTTTTATCAACAACAAAATTCTCATCTCATCTCATTATCTCTAGCCGCTTTATCCTGTTCTACAGGGTCGCAGGCAAGCTGGAGCCTATCCCAGCTGACTATGGGCGAAAGGCGGGGTACACCCTGGACAAGTTGCCAGGTCATCACAGGGCTGACACATAGACACAGACAACCATTCACACTCACATTCACACCTACGGTCAATTTAGAGTCACCAGTTAACCTAACCTGCATGCCTTTGGACTGGGGGGAAACCGGAGCACCCGGAGGAAACCCACGCGGACATGGGGAGAACATGCAAACTCCACACAGAAAGGCCCTCGCCGGCCCCGGGGCTCGAACCCAGGACCTTCTTGCTGTGAGGCGACAGCGCTAACCACTACACCACCGTGCCGCCAACAACAAAATTAATTTTTTTAAAATGCATATTTATGACCAGGTATCATCTGTTTCCAAACTGAACTGGATAATGTCGGCTGTAGTCTTTATGAACCATATACATTATGATGCATTCTTACGCACTCGTGTTCCTGTCACTGGTAAAATGAAGCAGAACAGGGCTGTGAAACACAGCTGTATCAGCAATAAGTGGTGATCGTGATGTGAGCAGTTCCAGTTTGTGTGAATGTGATGAAAGTGATTTGTCAGTAGTTATGGTTTCTTACAGAAGCACTTTATTTTACAAAGCCCTGGTCACTGAGTCACAGAGTAACTACAAAAGACCAAATACACAGTCAGGAAATGTTATAAATAATTACGAATTACATCAAGATGTTAGATGAGTGGAACTACACATCTGAGTTTCTGTGATATATGCAACATCATCAGAATAATATTGAAGAATTTACAAACGTTGAAACAAAATGAAATATTCTGATTCAGATAATATCTTGGACCAGGTACAGAGGTACTATTTTTATTTAAACACAATAATTTGGAAGAATCTGCAAAAGTTGAAATGAAATATTCTGATTCCGATCACATCTTGGGCCAGGTACAGAGGTATGATTTTTATTTAAAACACATTAAACCCATGTTTTCATAACAGTGAATTTGTGTTTAACTCTCATTATCTTTTCTATCATAGTTTATGAAAATTGCTTTATTCAACAAAATCAATATGACTTTACAACACTTGATGGAGTTCAGATGTTTGTTTATAAACATATATACTGCATATTATAACGTGACATATCCAACCCCAAATCTGAAAAAAAAAAAAAAAAAAAAAAAGAGTTGGAAAATGGAAAATGCAAATTAAAAAAAAAAAAGTGATTTCTAAATTTACTTTGTCTTGTATTTCATTGCAGACAGAATGAACCCAAGATATTTCATGTTTGCTTGGCCAACTTCATTTAATTTGTTAATATACATCCATTCCTGTGTTTCAGACCTGCAACACATTCCAAAAAAGTTGGGATGAGGCAATTTAGGGCTAGTAATGAGGGAAAACAATTCAATAATTATGTGATTTGAAACAGGTGATGTCAACAGGTGATTGTAATCATGATTTGGGACAAAACCAGTATCCAGGAAAGGCCGAGTATTTGAGGAGCAAAGATGGGCCGAGGATCTCTAGTTTGTAAAGAAATGTGTGAGAAAATGACTGAAATGTTTCAAAACAATGTTTCTCAAAGGAAGACAGGAAGGGATTTTGATATTTCACCCTCTATGGTGCATCATATCATTAAATGAGTCAATGAATCTGGAAGAATTTTGGTGCGTAAAGGGTAAGAGCTCAAGCCTATCCTAAACACCCGTGATGTCCGATCCCTCACACAGCACTGCATCAAGAACTGCCACTCATCTGTCGCTGATAGAACCACATGGGCTCAGGATTACTTTGGCAAACCTTTGTCAAGCTACAATACAGAGTTACATTCACAAATACCAGTTAAAATTTCACTGCCCAAAAAGGAAGCCTTATGTTAACTGTGTCCAGAAGAGCCATCAACTTCTCTGGGCTCAAAGGTGTCTGGGATGGACCATCACACAGTGGAAACGTGTATTGTGGTCAGATGAATCAGTCTTCCAGGTCTTTTTTGAAAGAAATGGAGACTGTGTGCTCTGGACCATCCAGATTGTTACCAGAAACAAGTCCAAAAGCCAGGGTGTGTCATGGTATGGGGTTGTGTCAGTGCCCTTGACAAAGGTAGCTTACACTTCTGTGATTGAGCATTAATGCTGAAAAGTACACTGAGATTTTGGAGCAAAATCTGCTGCCTTCAAGATGACGTCTTTTCCAGGGAGATTTCAACAAGACAATACAAAACCACATTCTGCTCACATTACAAAGGCGTGGCTATGGAAGAAGAGGGAGTGTCCCCTCTGTCCCCAATAGAGATCTTGCAGTCACGTGACCGGAAAGTACACAACCGCCATCTTGTCGGTCAAAAACACCACTGAATACTGCTGCACTCGTGTACAGAATGGATCAATTTCAACCGACGGACTACACGGCTCATTTTTCTAATGAGCAGATAACTAGATATATGTCTAAAATAAACGAGCTACAGATTAGTGACCCTTATGGCTTTCCAGACGGAGTTTTCACGACCGGATTTTGAACTGCCAGCGGAATACCCGGACATGTATAATTACCTCATTAACTTTCCCCTTGCTGTTCAGTGGTGAAGCACTGCGTGCTTATAAATCTCTGGACAGTTATCTTTACAGAAATTCAGGATTTGTCAGCGAATCAGATGTGGCATCTTGTAAACAAGAATCCTCATTGGATGGGTAAGTCACTTAAGTATTACTAGTACTGATACTAGATGCACTGACCAGCCGATTATAGAATAGAATAAGGTAATTCCAAATCGTCCGTCTTGTTTACATGGATCTGGCGTTGGAGAGAGAGAGGCTTAGCAGTGGAGGTTTGAGTGGCTGTTTTCTGAGCTTAGTCAACAGGCCGGCTCTGCAGCCTCGCTTTTGCTTCCTCTCCCGATGCCGCCTCCTTCTCTTTGCTTCCGATAACAATCCACCGAGACCCCGCTGGTCTCACTATCTCGTCCAGAATGTTTTTTTTTTTTTCTCGTCCGGAATGTTGTGCATGCGATGGAAATCGCTACAAACCGTCATTTTCTGCTGGAAACCAATGTCCAGTAAGTCCATACGGTTGTAGTGGATATTGAAGTCCGGTACAGACGAACAACATGCAAAAATACACACAAAAAACAAAAACCGTGCACAGGTAGGGAGAGCTTGTAGCCGCAGCCGTTGTAGTAGAATTGTATATAGTAGGGTTTTCCAGAAGAAAAGGTAGAAGTAAAAGCAGAAGTAGAACCAGAAGTAGAAGTAGAAGGTGGAATATGGCGTTTGACCGACAAGATGGCGTCTGTCACAATCTGGATCAGCTGTGACGTCACATGCAAGTGCTCCATAGAGAATGTGTGGAGAATTTAGAAGTGGAAAGTATGACAGTGACGACCCTGTACTGTTGCACACCTTAAGACCTGTTTGCAGGAAGAACAGAACAAAATAACACCTGAAACGGTTCATCACTTGGTGTCTTCCATCCATAAACATCTTGTAAGTGTTGAGAGAATGAATGGCAACATTACAAAGTGGTAAATGCTTTACTGTCCCAAATTTTTGGACGTGTTCCACATATCAAAATAAGTGTTTATTTTGAGGAAAAACAAACAATAATAATAAACGTGCTTTTGTTTCGTTTCAAGTGCAATGCAGGTCAAATTTATTTACAAATTATTGTTTTGTTTTAATTTCAACATACCGTCCCAACATTTTCTGACTTGGGTTTGTATTAATTACTGTGTATTTACAGCTAGAGTATCCATCCATCCATCCTTTATCTGTAGCCGCTTATCCTGTCCTACAGGGTTGCAGGCAAGCTGGAGCCTATCCCAGCTGACTATGGGCGAGAGGCGGGGTGCACCCTGGACAAGTCGCCAGATCATCGCAGGTCACAGACAACCATTCACGGTCAATTTAGAGCCACCAATTAGCCTAACCTGCATGTCTTTGGACTTTGGAGCACCCGGAGGAAACCCACGCAGACACAGGGAGAACATGCAAACTCCACACAGAAAGGCCCTCGCCGGCTGCTGGGTTCGAACCCAGAACCTTCTTGCTGTGAGGCGACTGTGCTAACCACTACACCACCATGCCGCCCGTGTATCACGTAGTGTATTCAACCTATGTAATACACTTATGTTAACTATATTTCTGCAAACCTGTTAATTTCTACAAATTAAATTTTTTTCTCTCTAAATTTTGTAGTTTATTTCCTATATATAATATCCTTTTTTGTATACTTGGTACTTTTGCACTCCTTCTTCACTGCCTTATCTTTTTCTCTTTATATATTTTGCTGCTGTAACAATGTAAATTTCCCCTTGTGGGATAATAAAAGGCTATCTTATCTCATCACTGATCTCTGAATCCTGTCCTCTGCAGGTGTAGGAACCACGGTCAGAGTCACCAACAGACCAGAGAAACAACTCCGGGTTTGTGTGGACTCTGTAGACTACATGTCCTCCCTCTGTGGAGAGTGGATCTTTGTTTTTATACCAGCTGTATGACCTCTGAGAACCTCCTCCTTCCTGTGTGTTACATCTGAAAGTAACACACTCTCCAATGAACACATGTGTATCAGGCTTTATGGACACCACAGCTTTAGGTCTCTGTAATAAAATATGTACGTGTATGTAGGTAGGTTAAAAAACAAAGGACGTAGTAATTCTCAAGTGTACAGAGGTAGAAAGAGACATTTTAAACACCACTATAAATAATTTTATTTGACAAACTATAGATGCATCAATGCCATTTTTTCAGACTGAGTATGAGTAAATAGTTTTGGTACTTCTTGATACAGACATGAAAATTTGGGAGTTAGTATTGAACCAAATGTTCACAAATTTTTTTTTAGGGAAATGAATATTATGATTTTTCTGCAGCTGCAAGCTTTAACCACCCAATATTTCAAAAATAGCTAATATAATGTTGGCAAAGCAATTCTTTGTCAGTTTAAGTTGAAATTAAGCCACAGTAAAACATTCTTGCCAAAGGCATCTTTTTTTCTGTCATTCATCCAGATATCCTCCTCTTAATCATCTGAACTTCTGTAAGGATTTAATTACAGTGTATGTTTTATTTGTAGAAATGAAATCACACAGATTTACAGATTCAATAGATTAGCAATACATTCCAAAAAAGTTGGGACAGTGGCAACAAAAGAGAGGGACAGATGTGGAGTGTTCCAAAAAAAAAAAAACCTCCTGCCTGGAACGTTCTACAGGTAAAGAAGTGAACTCATAATTGGAAAGGCTCCGTCATTCACAAGCAAGGATGGGGCAAGGTTCATCACTTTGTGAAAAACTGCAAGGACAAACAGTCCAACAGTTTAAGAACATTTCTCAACATACAATCGCAAGGAATTTCGGGATTTCACCATAGACAATCCATATTTTTTTTCAGCTTTATTGGGAACATTAACCATATGAAATACATAATAAAATTACACAAAAAATTTACAATAATTTACGAAAAGGAAAAAAAGTTAATGTCACCCAAAGGGGTCAGCACGAACGGGAAAACCCATGCAAGGTACCGCCCACTTTTAACAATAAAAAAGTGAAATCATGAAACTATTATTCACAACACATACATTTATGATAAATATGATTTATAATAAAGTCAGTGTGCTAAGTTTGATGGCACGCGCAAGATCGGACGGCGGACCAGGTGCATGGTCTCTCTATATCGTAGCAGGTTTTGAGTAGTTTACACAGAAATCCTACAACATAGTTTCTAAAAGAGTTCGGGCTGCTGAAAATATCATCATCAAAAGGTTCAGAGACTCCAGAGAAATCTCTGTAAGTAAGGGGCAAGGCCGAAAACCAATATAAAACCCTGTGACCTTTGATCCCTCGGGCGGCACAACATTAAAAACCAGCATGATTGAATAAAGGATATGACTACACAGCAAATTCCCCAGTGTTGAATTAACACCTTCAGAGTTCATTTGTGTCTAATTGGACATACATACATATACATGCTGTGGTCTGACAAGAACTGTTTTTAGAAATCATGGATGTTACGTCCTGCAGGCTGAAGAGGATTAGGACCATCCAGACTGTTACTAGCACAATGTTCAAAAGCCAACATCTGTGATGATATGGGGATGTTAGTGCTTGACTAAAGTTTGTAGGTGAACGAATGAACAAAGACTACCAGTGGATGGAATAATTAAGGAGGACTACCTCAGAATTCTTCAGCATAACCTCAGATCATCAGAAGCTTGAACAGAGTTGAGTGTTCCAACAGGACAATGACCCCAAACACACATCAGATCTGGTTGTGGAACGGATAAAGCAAGCTAACATTAAGCTTTAAGCAAGTCCTGACCTCAACCCTCTCAAAAATATATTTCAAAGTTGGGTTTTTGCTGGAAACATACAAAGCAACTTGAACTCAACCAATTTTGCCAGGAAGAGTGGTCAAATATTCAACCAGAATTCTGCCACAAGCTTGTTGATGGTGACCAAAAGTGTCTGATCAAGGTGAAACTTGCTAAGGGACATTTAACCAAATATGAGGGTGTTGTGTGTGTATGTATATATATATTTTTTTTTTTGACTGCGTGTTGATTTCAAAAATCCCCAAATAAATTAAAAGTAGTGCACCAAATAATTTTTTTTTCTATGAAAGTTATACAATCATTCTGCCACAAAAAAAGAAAAGGTCTTTTGTAAAATTCTGACCACAACTTTATTTCTAATAAAGTGGCTGGGAATTGTATAGGTTTTACAGTGCAAGTCTATACGTGTGCGCGTGCGCCCGCCAGAGGTATGCCCTCTGCTGAGTGCCTTTCTAGTTTATTTTTAATGACTTGGGTGAAATGATTCATACTCAGGAATTAATCAGCAGGGTTTTTTCTGCACGTTTCCAAAATTAATGCTGAACATTAAGTGGTTTTCACACAGTGCCTATTGTGTTACTTAGTGTATGTATTAGAAATTATTTAATCTTAACATTACTAACATTTGAAAAATTAAGAACACGCACACTCTACTTGTCTTAGCTACGTGTCTGCATGGAGTCTGTGGTGCATGCGCGAGCGGCGACACGGTCTGTTGTGCATCTCCTCTTACCTGTTTTGTTTGTTTTAAATCGTGTGTCTTTTATACGCAACAAAAACAGCAACCATTTAAGTTCCTGAACCGTCAGCGTGTAAGCTACAAAATGAAACTAAACTCAGTCGTTCTACTGGTGAGCTTGATCACTTTTCTAGTTGTTGTCAGACATGCAGTTGGCTACAACTCAAATACGCATGATGGCCGAGCAAATCGCATCACCTACGCAAGGGAATTTCTGCTGAATCTCAGACCATCTCTTGCACTCCCTCGCTTGGATGACACATCGCTGCTATCACTCGATTGTGTCAAAAGTAAGAACTCTAAAGCAAGGAAACGCGGAAGGAAAGGTGGGATCCGGGAGTGGATTAAAAGGCAACCCTACCGACAACCACTTCCATCGATCATGCTGGGCAATGTCCAAAGATTAAGGAACAAGGTGGATGAGCTGCGAGCCAGCAGCCAATACCTTTCAGACTACCGGCAATCCTGCCTCATCTGCTTGACTGAGAGCTGGCTCACGGACACGGACCCCGACTCATCAGTTGACCTGGAGGGCTTCATGCTGGTGGGAATGGACTGCAATCAAAACTCCGGGAAAAAGAGAGGTGGGGGCGTGTGTGTTTGTGAACAATAAGTACTGTTACCCTGCACACATAAAGCACAAAGTTTGCACAGACATTGAATTGCTTTCACTGTGCCTGAGGCCCGATCACTTGCCTCGGGAAATACACCAAATTAGACTTTTTCTATTGCACCCTCAGCCGACACACAGGCTGCTGCCACTCTGCTTCATGAACTGGTGTCGCAGGCAGAGACAGAGGCTCCTGATGCGGCTAATTTCATAATGGGAGACTTCAACCTTTGCACTCTAAAGGAACTTTTACCCACGTACCAGCAATATGTCACTTGTCCCACTCGCGATAAAACCTGCCTTGACCACTGTTATAGTAACATACCGGATGCCTTTTACTCTAAAGCACTACCCAGTCTAGGGAACTCGGACCATAAAATGATTAAATTAAGCCCTGCCTATGTACCCAGGCTCAGGCGTGAGAAAGTTAAAAAACTGGACGTTAAATGCTGGACCGCTACCGCGACTGGCGCACTTCAGGATTGCCTTGCGAGCACGGATTGGAATGTAATAACAGATGGAACAGATGACGTCAACGATGCGGCGTTTGCCATTGCCAGACATATACAATTCTGTGAGGACACAATCATACCCAAAAAGACTATTAAAATGTTCCCCAATAATAAACCCTGGGTGACTCCGGAATTAAAGCAACTTCTCAATCAGAAGAAGAGTCTATTTAAATCGGGTGGAACTACAGAAGACAAAAAAAAAAAAAAACTGTACAGAAAAAGATCAAAAACCTGATTAAAGACTGTAAATCCGCGTATAAACGCAAACTTGAAGGTTTTTTTCAACAGTGACCCTAGAAGAGCATGGCAGGGGGTACAGACAATTACAGGTTACAAGCCTAAGAACCATCTGATGGCAGTAGACAATGAGCTCGACATGGCCAATGAGTTAAATGATTTTTATTGTAGGTTTGACACATATGTAGGTTTTATTGTAGGTTTGTTTTTTTTCCATTTCCGTTTCCGGTTGAGAGTACGTCGTGCGCATTCTGGCTGCCGCTTCTCACCAGAGCTTTTGTATTTTATTTTTATTTTCTTTTTTAATTTTTATTTATTTATTTTTTCTGTGTTTGTGTAGTTTGATGTTTGTTTGTGTGTTTTGTCCGCCGGTTGTGGTGTAGCTCCGGACCCAGTTTTGGGCGTCGGTTCCCTCCAGGCCTTGGTTCGCTGTGGGCGATGCCTGCGCTCCCAGCTGTGGACTGCAGTGAGCTCGTTGCTCATTTAGCATTCGTGGTTGTCCAGCGCTCTGCGCTTTAATGCTTGGCGTGATGTTCTGAGCGATGTTGCTCGGTGGCATCGCGGCGGCTGTGCAGGCGGTTTGGGACATACCAGCGCTCTGCGTGGTGGAGCTTCTCTGCTCACTTTGTGGATCCACGGCGTGGTGTTCAGGCGATGTGGCTGGCAGCGTCGCGGCGGCTGTGCTGGAGATGTGGGACTCGTTTTCATGTGCCTTTCGGTGGGACTGTGGCTGCTACACCATGGGAATTACATCCTGACCCCTACTTGGTGGACTTTTTACTTTTTATTATTTATTCATTTATTTATTATTTTTTTCCCTTTATTTTTTATTTACAGTGCAATGCAATAATGAGTACACCCCCCCCCCCCCCGAAAAACGACATTTTTCACAGTATTAAAATGAACACAAACAATATGTCCCAAACAGTTCCTTGTTGATTTATTGCACTATGTTCTTACATTATAACTCAAGCAGAAAGGTGAAAAGATGCCTTAAATTACATAATTTTCTGTTTCCGTGAAAGTGGGGTGGAGCAAAAGTGAGTACACCCCACAACAAACTCAATTACATCCAGTACATTTAGTACTTTGTATGGCTTCCATTATTTGCAATGACAGCCCCAAGTCTCCTTGGCATGGAGTGCACAAGTTGACAACATTTGGCTACATCAATCTTTTTCCATTCTTCAAGGATGACATCTTTCAGAGCCTGGATGTTGGATGGAGAGTGATGCTCAATCTGCCTCTTCAGTATTCCCCAAAGATGCTCTATAGGGTTCAGATCAGGTGACATACTTGGCCATGGAATCACTCTCACCCTGTTCCTCTTCAGAAAGTCAGCAGTGGCCTTAGATGTGTGTTTTGGGTCATTGTCATGTTGAAAAATGGCACGACGACCAACGGCCCGAAGTGATGGAAGCATCTTAGCTTTCAGTATAGAGCAGTACATTTGAGAATTCATGATGCCATCAATGAAATGCAGTTCTCCAACACCCGCAGCACTCATGCAACCCCACATAAGAACACTACCCCCTCCATGTTTCACTGTGGGCACCATGCATTTTTCCTTGTACTCCTCACCCTTGCGACGCCAGACTGTTTTGAAGCCATCAGTTCCAAAAAGATTGATTTTGGTCTCATCACTCCAGAGTATAGAGTCCCAGTAGCCTTCATCGTTTTCAGCATGTGCCCTGGCGAACTCTAGACAGGCTTTTTTGTGACTGGGTTTTAGGAGAGGCTTCCTTCGGGGACGACACCCAGGGCCGTCGACAGGGGGGGACAACCGGGTATTTTGTCCCGGGCCCAGGCATGAGGGGGGCCCAGAACTGGTCCCTCATGAAGATGCCATTAATCATTCTGTTTCATTTCAAAATGTGTTGATTTGGGGGAGAAAAATGTGCTATATTTGCATTCAATGAATGATTTCTGGTTCTTTTGCCTTTATTGTCTTCGAAAATAGATTCAAGAACCCACCTACCACCCCTAATGCAGAAATGGTTTGGTCTTTGATTAAGGCGCTAAATAACACGGCACTATTCCATCATAACGCTTCGACAATAAGCGTGCGAGCCCGTTTGCCAACATGCACAAGTCAGGAGCAAAGAAAAGAAAAGAGAAAAAGAGATGAAGAAGCCAAGAGCCTCAGGGGCTCACTGCATAGATATTTTAGAAAAGATTTAGATGATGCAGCAGGTGGTGAAGGCAGTGGGGCAGCTGAGCCAGGTAAGATGCAGATAACTTTTTTCCAGCCCCGTAATGTAACCCCGGCACGCGCAACGCGCCATTCATAATTATAAAGTAGGGGATAGCAGGGTACACTGAGTGAACACTGAAATGCACAGGGCATTGAATTATTTCATAAACATATCGGTTTAATAACACTGTGTTGCATATATCTCAATGAAGCAAAGAATAGCACATTGGCCCGCAATCATATCCAAATGTTTTAGGCATAGTTCGAATTACGTGGGAGCCAATGGGAGCTGAGCTCCCATTCCCTCAGGCTCCCATGAAAGAAGCAAACTTAATTTTCTGTGGAAGTCTCTCAAATACGTCATATATCACCATAATAAGCTTGAATAGCCTATATCACCATATAAATAAAACTCGTTTCATTTCCGATCACCATGCAGCCATAACTTTGTATTGAACGTGTTATTAAACCGCAACATGTACGGCTGTACTTCACCACCACACCACTATGCGCGCAAACTGAAATTTGCAGCCTGCGAAATCGAATGTGAAGTTAAGTCCGAAGAAGACTTGTCCTCTATCTCACAACGATCTTCCTTTGTTTAACTATATATATATATATATATATATATATATATATATATATATATATATATATACACACACACACACACACACACAATATATATAATTTAACTATATATATATATATATATATATATATATATATATATATATATATATATATATATATATATATGCGCAACACCGTGTGTGCGTGCGTGCATGCGCACGCCTGTGTGTGAAAGCTGTGCACTGCAGTGCGCAAAAGTGCGCTGGTCCAGGAGAGCGAGTATGCATTGCTTTTTTTTTTTTTTTTAAATAGAGACCCCCATAGGGTCAAATTTATAATTCGAACCCTGGTTTTAGGCACGCTTGCTGAGCTGCGCTGAGCTGGACTCCGGTTAGCTGAAAGCCCGTGGAACGCTGCCTCTTGTTAATTAAACCTTATTTTGTTGGAAATCATCCCGTGTAGATACGACGGCATGTGAAATTGCCAGCTAGATAGAGTTTAATGTAACGAATGGGCTATAAATGGGGTGTTTTGAGGTTAGTCTGTTGCAAAACATTAAACTTTCGCTTAGACTGGATACTCTTCAAACAATTCCCTTGCTCAAGTGAAAAATGATAGGCCTGTATGAAAAGCGCAATTAATGAAAGTAGCCTAATAAGCCCTAAATGAATAAAACAACCTCTGTTTTATTGTTGTTGCTTACACGTTAAGATTTTGAAATCTTCTCGGTCCAGTTCTATATCCAGGGAACGTTGTAATCCTTTTGGTTTATCCGTAATAAACGTGTCAGCCCCCAGGTCAGATAGGCTAATGTTACGTGGTTGGGAGGGTGTCAATTTTTTTTTGTAACATTCTAAATCGAGTACGGAAAGGATGTTTATTAAAAACAAGCCAAAAAAATACACTGAAAAACTCACTGTATACATCACTAGTGGTGATGCTTCTATGTTCAGATTTTGGGAAAGCCATAACTCTGTTCTCATTGAGGCCCAGTTCCATCCCGTAAACAATCATTTTGGTTTATCAACTACCTGCGCTCAAACATGTCACAGGAGAGGCTCAATGGGCTGGCTATGCTCTCTATACTGTTTTTATTTTTTATATCTTTATCTATTTATATTTCTTCTATTTATGATGTGGTTGTCCTGTCTTACTGTTATGTGTTGTATGTATGGTCAGGTGGCGTTCAATTTCCCCCTTGGGGATTAATAAAGTTCCTCAATCAATCAATCAATCGAGCGCGAACTTGCAAAGAAGCTGGACTTCAATGACCTTATTGACGACTTTGCCACAGCAAAAGTCCGGCGCATTGCATTTCGCACCTGAATAGTTGCAGACTAAGGAAATGTTCAAACTGTAAATATGTTGAAATAAAATGGTTGACTGTTATAACGGGCTTGGAATACCTGTTATTTAAGGGTTGGAGTGAATGGAGACTGTGAAAAGAGGGGTTGGGTGTGGGTGGTTGCTGTGTGGCGATGTGCGTGCGCGCGTGTGTGTGTGTGTGTGTGTGTGGGGCACTCAGATTATTTGGGGGGGGCCCACTCAGATTATTTTGTCCCGGGCCCAGCCAAAGCTGTCAACGGCCCTGACGACACCCATGCATGCCATTCCGCTGCACTGTACGGCATATTGTGTCATGTGACACATTCACTCCAATTTCAGTCTCTACTTCCTTAGATACCTGTTGTGCACTTGCATGCCGATTTTCCTCAACTTCTCATTACAAGCCGCTCCTGCCTGGGTGTTAATTTTCTTGGCCGGCCTATACGTCTCTGTACTTTGGCTGCAGTTCCATCTGTCTTGAATTTTTGGATCACTTTTGCAACCGTGTTCTTACTGATAAGTAAGGCTTTACTGATCTTCTTGTAGCCCTCACCTCTCTTGTGTAAAGCAATAATCCGCTTTCTCAGATCCAGAGACATTTCCTGGCCATGAGGTGCCATTGCTGACAGCAGGAAATGGGAAAGGGTGGTTTGCTTTAGGTAACAGCCTTTTGTAGCCAACTGCCTAATTAACACCTGTGTAATGACTAATTAGACTCACCTGTGGTTAATTATTTGTTCAGGTCCACATTGGTAGCCTAAAAAGTTGCTTTACTCAGAGCCCTTCAGTGGGGTGTACTCATTTCTGCACCACACAAATTACACTAAAACTGAAATAAAAATCATTTAAGTTATATTATTAGCCTTTGTTTTGAGTTCAAAAGCTCAACAGAACCTGTGTTTAACTTAGTCTGGGAACATTTTGGAAATATATCTGTGTTCCTTGTCATATTGTGTGAAATGTTACTTTTCAAAGAGGGTGTACTCATTATTGCATTGCACTGTATTTGTCTATTATTGTAAAGCGTCATTGGGTTTCTTGAAAGGCGCTATATAAATTAAACTTATTATTACATGATTTTAAAACAGAGCAGCATTTGATTAGCATGGAAGTGAGGGGTATGGAGGGTGCAAGTATGGACATTTCTGTTGATAAGGTAAAATCCTTTTTTAGACGCATAAATCCACGTAAGGCTACTGGGCCGGATGGTATCAGCAACAGAACTTTTAAAATGTGTGCAAATGAGCTGGCACAGCCCTTCCAAAGGCTTTTCCAATGGCCCCTTGACACTGGTGTGGTCCCCAGTCTTTGGAAATGATCTTTAATAGTGCCAGTGCCTAAAAACAACAGACCCAGGGAACTTAATGACTTACGCCCTGTTGCACTCACATCCACTGTAATGAAGTGTTTTGAAAAAATCGTTCTAAACCAACTTCTCTCTGAAGTATCACATTCTTTAGACCCCAATCAGTTTGCTTACCGTGCCGGGGGGGGGTGTCGAAGATGCGCTCCTTACCTTGACCAACAACGTGTATGAGCATCTTGAACACCCAAGGAGTCTGGTAAAAAATTTTTTTGATTTTAGCAGTGCTTTTAACACAATACAACCACATTTGATGGTGAGAAAGCTTTTACACCTAGGAGTAAAGCCCAGACTCATACTGTGGATTAATGCTTTTTTAACTGAACGCAGTCAGCAAGTAAGATTTAACTCCCACATCTCCTCACTGAAAACAATTAATACTGGAGCACCGCAAGGTTGCGTTCTCTCACCAATTTTATACACGCTGTACACCAATGACTGCCAGGCATCCTCCCCAGCTCATACCTTTAAGTACGCCGATGACAGCACTGGTGGGCTTCCTACATTGACACCTTATCCGTTGAAGGTTTTGAAAGGGAGGTTCAGGGATTTATTTGGTGGTGTACAGACAACTTTTTATTGGTCAATGTTAAAAAGACAAAGGAAATGGTGATAGACTTTAGCAAAAAAGGAATGCCTATCTCCCCATCCAAGATTAATGGCAAACAGATAGAGCGGGTCTCATCTTACAAGTATTTGGGAATAGAGATAGACGACAGATTGTGTTTTAACCAGTGTGCACAGACCAAATGTAAGAAGCTACAACAGAGGATGTTCTTTCTTAGGAAACTCAAAGATTTTAGATTAGACTGCAGTATTCTCCAGCTGTTTTATAAATCACTTTTACAGAGTATTTTATCATTTGGGCTAATCTGCGTCTATGGAAATATGCACGTACAGGACCACAAAAAATTGCAGCGTATCATTAAATCAGTCAGCCGGGTTATTGGTGTGGACCAGACATCTGCAGTTGAGCTGTACAATGAGCTTATTTTAAGAAAGATGGATCAAATTTTAACTGACCCAACACATCCTCTGTTCCCAAAGTTTTTAAGAAGCACCAGGTCTAATAACAGATTTCTGCAGAGGCCAATCAGGACAGCAAGATACTACAAATCATTTGTACTCACAGCAATAAGACTATACAATAACATACCAAAAACATCTGCTGCACTTTAGTTTACTTATCTGTACAAATTTCCTTTTATGCATTTTATTTATCTAGCGCACAGTTTTTATCTCTTATTGTTTTTATCTTACAATCACACCTTTTATCACAGATTTATTTTAATGTGGTATGTCTATTGTCTTATCTTACAATCACACCTTTTATCACAGATTTATTTTAATGTGGTATGTCTATTGTCTGTCTATATGTCTTTGGTATGTTTTGAGGAGATGTGCAATATGGACCACTTGAGTTTCCCCCTGGGGGATAATAAAGTTTATCTTGACTCTTGACTTGTGTTACAAATTGTTTTATTTGTACTCTTGGAAAACATTTCCAGAAAAAAGATGACATTTAAAAAATTTCCATTATTTGAACCAATAAAATCCAATGCATTCCTGGGATTTTCATACAAAACCAAACTAATAGACTTGGCAGTGTGATGCCACTCGGAGCCTGCTGGTGAAATTAGTGAAACTAAAGTGTTGATGGTGCTTACACTATAGCCAGTGTTCATAAATGTACCAGTTCATGGACCAGGTCACTGCTGCCAGGCTGAAACTGAGATTGGTTTAAATAATGGAAATTTGTCAGACTTTGCAGTGCAAAACTGAACAGAAACAGGCCAGAGAAGAAAGAGAGAGACAAGGAAGAATAATCTTACTACACTGGATAATGAAAATAACCAGCGAAAACACAGATATGAGCTGAGGTCTGGTGTTCAACTTTCCTCCTGATCCTGATGAATGTTGAAGTCGTTCAGTTAAACGATGATTTTCTGTACTTTCAAGCAACGCTTTAATTGTATACTGCTTTTGATATGAATAACAGTGTCATGAAAATTCCAATATAGAAATACAAAATCACTATCCTTTTCCTTAACCTAGCTCAATCTGGCAACCCAACCATTGTGGGGGGGGGGGGGGGGGGGGGGGAATATCTGTGCCCCAGTGCTTGTTGCAGTTCCTATTTTTAACCAGTAGGTGCAATAATAACTGTAATCCAGCCACTGGGGGTGCATAAGCGTACTCTTGGTGCTGGTCCCAAGCCCGGATAAATGGAGATTGTTTAATAAGATCCTAGAGAATGAGAAAATGCTGAATGAATGGAGAAAGAGAGTGTGCTAGTCCCAATATACAAGAATAAGGGAGATGTGCAGAGCTGCAGTAATTACAGAGGGATAAAATTGATGAACCACACCATGAAGCTATGGGAAAGGGTATTGGAGGTGAGATTGAGAAGAAGCAAGCTGTGAACAGCAGTACGGGTTTATGCCAAGGAAGAGCACGTCGGATGCAATTTTTGCTTTAAGAATGTTAATGGAGAAGTACAGGGAAGGCCAGAGAAAGCTACGTTGTGTGTTTGTAGACCTGGAGAAGGCATACGATAGAGTGCTGAGAGATGAGTTATGGTATTGTATGAGAAAGTGTGGAGTGAATGAGAAGTATATAAGAGTGGTGCAAGACATGTATGAGAACAGTGAAACAGCAGTGAGGTGTGCAGTTGGAATGACTGAATGGTTCAAGGTGAAGATGGGACTTCATCAAGGATCTGCTTTGAGTCCTTTCTTGCTTGCCATAGTGATGGATAGCTTGATGGACAAAGTGAGGCAAGAGTCACCGTGGAACATGATGTTTGTGGATGATATTGTGATGTGGTGAAAGTAGAAAGGAGATTGAGCTGGGTTTGGAGAGATGGAGGTATGCACTGGAACGAAGAGGAATGAAGGTGAGCAGTAGCAAAACAGAATACATGTGCATCAGTGAGAATGGGGAGGAGAGTGTAGTGAAGATGCAAGAAGTAGATGTAAAGAAAGTTGGTGAATTCAAGTACCTGGGATCAACTGTGCAGGAAAACGGGGGCTGCGAGAGTGAGGTGAGAAAGAGAGTGCAGGCAGGGTGGAGCAGTTGGAGAAGGATTTTGGGAGTCATTTGTGATAGGAAAGTCCCAGCAAAAGTGAAAGGTAAGATGTATAAGACAGTAGTGAGACCATCTGTGATGTATGGATTAGAGACCGTACCCTTAACGAAGAGACAGGAGGCAAAGTTGGAGGTGGCGGAGTTGAGGTTTGTGATGGGAGTGACAAGGTTGGACAGGATAAGGAATGAACACATCAGGGGGACGGCGCATGTGGAGAGCTTGGGAATTAAGCTAAGAGAGATGAGACTGAGATGGTATGGGCACATCCTGAGAAGAGATGCAGAGCATGTTGGAAGGAGAATGTTGAGGATGGAGCTGCCAGGTACATGAAAACAAGGAAGGCCAAAGAGGAGATACAGTGCTCAGCGTAAATGAGTACACCCCCTTTGAAAAGCAACATTTTAAACAATATCTCAATGAACACAAACAATTTCCAAAATGTTGACAAGACAAAGTTTAATATAACATCTGTTTAACTTATAAGGGGAAAAAGTAAGGTTAATAATATAACTTAGATTACACATTTTTCAGTTTTACTCAAATTAGGGTGGTGCAAAAATGAGTACACCCCACAACAAAAACTACTACATCTAGTACTTTGTATGGCCTCCATGATTTTTAATGACAGCACCAAGTCCTCTAGGCATGGAATGAACAAGTTGGCGACATTTTGCAACATCAATCTTTTTCCATTCTTCAACAACGACCTCTTTTAGTGACTGGATGCTGGATGGAGAGTGATGCTCAACTCGTCTCTTCAGAATTCCCCAAAGAAAATAATTTCTTTCCACCACAAAGGTGAAGGTTACAAGATGATCAGCAAAGCTTTACTTATCAGTCAGAATACTGTAGCAAAAGTGGTCCAAAAATTTAAGAAAATGGAACTGCAACCATCTCACAGAGACATCCAGGTCGTCCACGGAAGTTAACACCTCGATAGGAGTGTCTTCTGATGAGAAGGGCTGAAGAAAATCGACATGCAAGTTCCCTGCAGTTATCTAAAGAAGTAGAAAGCTTCGAGGAAACCCACGCAGACACATGCCACTTCCTCTGGCGGGAAATTTCGGAAAGGCAGTGAGGTGAGGAAAGGACTCTCCAAACATTTTACCGAATTGGATGGCTTTATTGGTGAATTATGCCACCAAAAAAGAACTTTACAGCCGAGGAAGGCGAGGACATTAAAAAGTCACTCGACTTTCTGGCAGAAGAGGTTTCTGTTACTAAACAGCAACAGAAAACCATCATGGAGCTGGTGACGGAAGTAAAGTCGCTCAGGCTGCAGAACGCCGAGAAGGACCGGCGTCTCGCCCACCTGGAGAGCAGAGTTGCTGATTTAAAACAGTACACCAGGATGAACGACGTCATCGTCACTGGGATCCAGATTAAACCCCGGTCATATGCAAAAGCAGTGACAAGGGAGGGGGAATCTGATGAACGGGGCAGCAACTCCGTGGAGCAACAAGTGTCGGCATTCCTACAATCAAAGGGAATCGATATTGATTGTAACAACGTCGAGGCCTGCCACATTCTACCCAGGAGAGACAAGGAGAACACCGCCGTCATCATGAGATTCATCAGCCGGAAACATAAAGCTACACTACTGAAACAAGGAAGGAAACTGAAAGGGACAAATGTCTACATCAATGAGCACCTGACAAAATGCAATGCTCACATCGCCAGAAAAGCACGACAACTGAAGAAAGAAAATAAAATTCAATGTACATGGATCACCAACTGCAACGTTTTCATCAAGCTGAACAGGACACCGGAGGAGGTGAGAGTTCTGGTCATACGGAACATCGAGGACTTGGACAAATACCAGTGATGACTATCAGGACTGTACAGTAATCAATACCGACGTGACACTACACCAAACCCAACCATGACATACACCGAAATAACTCCTTCATCCATTACTCGGAACACTACTCGGCTCACGCAAATGCTTGTTGATTATGAAAACCTGGAACTGAAACCACATGAATTCACTGACCATAAACTACTGGATACAGAAAATGACATAGACCCGGACAATAACTTTTTTTCAACCATTAAGGACAATTGCCACTATTACACAGAGGAACAGTACAATCAGTCCACTAAGGCCGTGGGAAAATTATCAATACACTTCAACAGCAGAAGCATGGACGCTAACTTTAAACACATCAAGAAATACTTAAGTCAGTTTACTCATCCATTCAACATAATTGCCATCTCAGAGACCTGGATTGACATGAAGAAAGGAGTGGATTTCGAACTGGCTGGATATGAATTTAATTCTATAAACAGGAAAAATAAAGGTGGAGGAGTGGCGGTGTATGTGGACTGTAATTTGAATTATAAGTTAATAGATGGCATGACAACTGTGATTGATAACTTATTAGAATGTTTAACAATCGAAATTAATATTGAAAAAAGTAGAAATGTATTAATTAGCTGTACATATCGAACGCCAGAAACTAGTATAGAGGGGTTTAAGGACTGGGTAGAAAAGACATTTACAGTAGACAATAAAGTTTTCATTTGTGGGGATACAAATATTGATCTGTTGAACCCTAATAAGTACAGTATGACTGAGGAATTTATTAATACCATGTACAGTATGAGTCTCCACCCAAAAATTACCAGACCCACCAGAATTACTGACCATAGTGCTACCTTAATAGATAATATATTTACCAATGATATAGAGAATAACATAAGTGGAATATTAATCAATTATATTAGTGATCATCTACCAGTTTTTACAATTTATGTCTGTAATCATAAGAGAAATGTGACAGACCATAAACTTAAGTATAGAAGAGTTAGGACTGAGGAGGCCATGTTTGCATTAAATAATGATTTATTAATACAAGACTGGGAATCAGTTTATATAGAGAATAGCATTGATAGAGCATATGATAACTTTTTAAGTATATTCAAATTATTATATGATAAAATTTGCCCACTGAAGCAATATAGTACAAAACAAAACTATAATGACCAACCTTGGATTACTAAGGGATTACAAAATGCCTGTAAGAAGAAAAACACTCTATATAGAGAATTTATTAAATTAAGAAGCAAAGAGGCAGAAAATAAATATAAAAAATATAAAAACAAGTTAACAAGTATCATAAGGAGATGTAGGAAGGATTATTATGGTAAATTAATTTATAATAAAAATAATATTAAAGGAATATATTAAATAGTATTATTAAAGATGGTTCTTGACACATTACCCTAAATACTTTAATGACAAAGGTATCGAAAATTATAACATGGATGTAGTTGCTAATCGTTTTAATAATTGTTTTGTTAATGTTGGACCAAGATTAGCTCAAAATATCTCTGATCCAGTAACAAATGATGATTGTATAGATAATTTTATAAAGAGGAATTCTTGTTCTATGTTTTTTTACACCAGTAGATGAGAAGGAAATTATTGATATAGTCAATAAATGTAGTAATAAAATATCCACAGACTGTAATGATATCGATATGAAACTAGTGAAAACTATAATTGGGGGGGATTTCTAAACCATTAACATACATCTGTAATTTGTCATTTCAAACTGGTACATTTCCAAGCAATATGAAAATGGCAAAAGTAATTCCATTGTATAAATCTGGGGACAAACACAACTTCACAAATTACAGACCTGCTTCTTTACTTCCTCAATTCTCCAAAATTCTTGAAAAACTATTCAATAACAGATTAGATAAAGTCACTGAAAAATACAAACTACTCAGTGATAGTCAATATGGATTTAGAGCAAATAGATCAAGAGAGATGGCACTAATGGATTGAAGAAATCAGTAACTCTATAGATAAGAAATATGTCGCTGGGATATTTATTGATCTTCAAAAATCTTTTGATACTATTAATCACGATATATTAATTAATAAGATGGAACAATATGGGATAAGGGAAGTTGTATTAAATTGGATAAAAAGTTGTTTGAGCAACAGGACTCAATTTGTGAAGTTGGGTGACTCTGTCTCAACTCGTTTGAATATTGATTGTGGTGTCCCTCAGGGGTCAGTATTGGGTCCTAAACTGTTTATTCTTTATATAAATATGTGCAATGTATCAAAGATATTTAAGATGGTATTATTTGCAGATGAGACATATGTTTTGTTCTGGAACAAATTTACATGAGTTAGAAAACAATCTCTTCAGAATTGTGCAGGTTAAAAAGTTGGTTTGTTCGAAATAAATCATCATTAAATCTGTCTAAAACAAAAATCACGTTATTTAATAATTATAAAATAAATAGGGCAATAAATGTACAGGTAGATGGTGCTGATGTTGAAAGAGTTTCTAATAATAAATTTCTTGGGGTAATAATAGATGATAGAATTAATTGGAAATCACATATAAAATACATACTAATGAAACTATCAAGAAGCATATCTGTTTTGAGTAAAGCTAAGCACGTCCTGGACTATAATTCACTCCGCATTCTTTACTGTTCCCTGGTTTTACCGTACTTAAATTACTGCTCAGTGGTGTGGGGAAATACGTATAAAATGTTCACTTCATGCAATAACTATACTTCAAAAAAGAGCTACAAGAATAATTCATAGTGCTGGTTACCGAGATCATACTAATTCACTATTCTTAAATTCAAAATGTTTAAAATTCAGGGATATTATAGAATTTAAAACTGCCTTAGTAATGTACAAAGTAAGGAATTATAATGTACCAAGGAATATCCAAATAATGTTCTCAGATAGAGAGGGGGGCTATAATTTAAGGGGGAAATTGAAATTTAAAATTCGCAGTGCTAGGACAACGTTAAAAATGTTCAGTATTTCTATTTGTGGAGTAAAGCTTTGGAACAGTTTGAATGTGGAGCTCTTATATACATGTATTGTATGTGTGTATATATGCATAGCATAAGTATTTGTATATATGATTTGATTTGGTCAATATTATACCATGTTGGTATGTCGGTATGATTTTTTTTGTTGATTTTGTTTTCTTTTGTATATATAGTTTATTATGGTGGAAAGTGACGTTTGATTAACGGTGGTATAGAGGGTTAGGATTTGATAAGTTATTTACTTCTTCCTAATCCTTTCCGAACATTATTATGTTATTGCCTTGTGGCTACGCTATTCTGTTTATGACGATGTTTTGATGATTGCATTTTTATTTTTTGTTGGTTTTTATATCTTCTTTACTGTTCGGAATAAAATTAATCAATCAATCAATCAATCAATCAATAAAAAAAAAAAAGCCAAACTGGGGTGACTATTTCCCGGGACACAATACGGCGTACACTGCAGAGGAATGGCATGCATGGATTCTGTCCACGAAAGAAGCCTCTCCTAAAGCTCAGGCACAAAAAACCCTGCCTAGAGTTTGCCAGGACCCATGCTGACAAAGATGAAGAGTACTGGGACTCTATACTCTGGAGTAATGAGACCAAGATGTTTTTGGAACTGATGGCTTCAAAACTGTATGGCGTCGCAAAGGTGAGGAATACAAAGAAAAATGTATGGTGCCTACAGTGAAACATGGTGGTGGCAGTGTCCTTATGTGGGGCTGCATGAGTGCTGCTGGTGTTGGGGAGCTGCATTTCATTGATGGCATCATGAATTCACAGACGTATTACTCTATACTGAAAGAGAAGATGCTACCATCACTCTGTGCCCTTGGTCGTTGTGCACTTTTCCAACAGGACAATGATCCTAAACACACATCTAAGGCCACTGTTGGATTTCTGAAGAACAGGGTGAAAGTGATTCAGTGGCCAAGTATGTCTCCTGATCTGAACCCAATCAAACAACTATGGGGAATTCTGAAGAGACAAGTTGAGCATCCCTCTCCATCCAGCATCCAGTCACTAAAAGAGGTCATTGTTGAAGAATGGAAAAAGATTGATGTTGCAAAATGTCACCAATTTGTTCATTCCATGCCTAGAAGACTTGGTGCTGTCATTAAAAATCATGGAGGCCATACAAAGTACTAGATGTAGTTGTTTTTGTTGTGGGGTGTACTCATTTTTGCACCACTCTAATTTGAGTAAAACTGAAAAATGTGTAATCGAAGTTATATTATTAACCTTACTTTTTCCCGTTATAAGTTAAACAGATGTTATATTAAACTTTGTCTTGTCAACATTTTGGAAATTGTTTGTGTTCATTAAGATATTGTTTAAAATGTTAATTTTCAAAGGGGGTGTACTCATTTACGCTGAGCACTGTACATGGATGTGGTGAGAGAGGACATGAAAGTGGCAGGTGTGGTAGAGAAGGATGCGGAAGACAGGGAGCAATGGAGACAAAAGATCCGCTGTGGTGACTCCTAATCGGGAGCAGCCAAAAGAAGAAAAAGAAGGTGCAATAATAACTGTATTTAATCAAACAAATTAAATTGGCCAAATGAATCTTATCCCAGTCAGTAGATACCACTCCGGAAGTCCAGAAAGACCATGAGTTATTTATTTATTCTTTTCTCAATTCTGTTATCTTGATATAATGACTTTCTTGATTTTGAAATAACAAAAGGTATTTTCTTCAGAACTTATTTTTTCTCATGATATCAAAATGTACAGTTAAGCCTCACTCACAACCCGCCGTAAGTGTTTTGGACACGCACGGGCCGCAGGGTTTGGTAGCTCGCAGGCGTGCCGCAGGGTCGTGGTGAACCCGGGGGAAAGTTTGGGGGAGGAGTACGGGCAAAGTACTTGTCAAGTACAGGTTGCACACCTGACTTCCTCGAGGCGTGGGAAAAATTGTGCCGTTACCCTGTGGAAAGTGTATATCTAACGCATGTGATCAGTGTGTGTGGAGTGTGTGAGACTTGCATTTTACCAGTTTCCTGCGCTCCGAGTTCAGGTCGCATTTGTGAAGCGCGTGTGATGCATGTGATTAGCACGTTACAATCACTCATAACTTGCGTGTGACTCAAGCCAGGAGTGGGTATAAAACCAGCGTGTCTGCAGCATCTGTCTTTCGACTGACGAATAGTGGATATTTTGTGGGAAAAATTTAATTTTCAGTTTAAAGTTTAGAAAATGGGACCCAAGAAGAAGCGAACAAAAGTGAAGTAACCCAACCTGAAACAGCAGAGGGGGAGGAGGAGGAAAAGTTTGATGACGGTAGCAGCACCGGCGAGCCCTGCACGGACAGGGAGAAGTTTGCCTTCAAGCCGGCAGAAGGCAGCACCCCGCCAGAGGGATTTTCACAGGTAAATACACATGCTTTAAACATTCATTTCAGTATCTATATGCTTATGTAATTAATATTATATACAGTGGTGCTTGAAAGTTTGTGAACCCTTTAGAATTTTCGATATTTCTGCATAAATATGAGCTAAAACATCATCAGATTTTCACACAAGTCCTAAAAGTAGATAAAGAGAACCCAGTTAAACAAATGAGATAAAAATATTACACTTGGTCATTTATTTATTGAGGAAAATGATCCAATATTACATATCTGTGAGTGGCAAAAGTATGTGAACCTCTCGGATTAGCAGTTAATTTGAAGGTGAAATTAGAGTCAGGTGTTTCCAATCAATTGGTATGACAATCAGGTGTGAGTGGGCGCCCTGTTTTATTTAAAGAACAGGGATCTATCAAAGTCTGATCTTCACAATACATGTTTGTGGAAGTGTATCATGGCATGAACAAAGGAGGTTTCTGAGGACCTCAGAAAAAGCGTTGTTGATGCTCATCAGGCTGGAAAAGGTTACAAAACCATCTCTAAAGAGTTTGGACTCCACCAGTCCACAGTCAGATTGTGTACAAATGGAAGAAATTCAAGACCATTGTTACCCTCCCCAGGAGTGGTCGACCGACAAAGATCACTCCAAGAGCAAGGCGTGTAATAGTTGGCGAGGTGACAAAGGACCCCAGGGTAACTTCTAAGCAACTGAAGGCCTCTCTCACATTGGCTAATGTCAATATTTATGAGTCCACCATCAGGAGAACACTTAACAACAATGGTGTGCATGGCAGGGTTGTAAGGAGAAAGCCACTGCTCTCCAAAAAGAACATTGCTGCTTGTCTGCAGTTTGCTAAAGATCACATGGACAAGCCAGAAGGCTATTGGAAAAATGTTTTGTGGATGGATGAGACCAAAATAGAACTTTTTGGTTTAAATGAGAAGCGTTATGTTTGGAGAAAGGAAAACACTGCATTCCAGCATAAGAACCTTATCCCATCTGTGAAACATGGTGGTGGTAGTATCATGGTTTGAGCCTGTTTGGCTGCATCTGGGCCAGGACAGCTTACCATCATTGATGGAACAATGGATTCTGAATTATACCAGCGAATTCTAAAGGAAAATGTCAGGACATCTGTCCATGAACTGAGTCTCAAGAGACATTGGGTCATGCAGCAAGACAACGACCCTAAACACACAAGTCGTTCTACCAAAGAATGGCTAAAGAAGAATAAAGTTCATGTTTTGCAATGGCCAAGTCAAAGTCCTGACCTTAATCCAATCGAAATGTTGTGGAAGGACCTGAAGCAAGCAGTTCATGTGAAGAAACCCACCAACATCCCAGAACTGAAGCTGTTCTGTACGGAGGAATGGGCTAAAATTCCTCCAAGCTGGTGTGCAGGACTGATCAACAGTTACCGGAAACGTTTAGTTGCAGTTATTGCTGCACAAGCGGGTCACACCAGATACTGAAAGCAAAGGTTCACATACTTTTGCCACTCACAGATATGTAATATTGGATCATTTTCCTCAATAAATAAATGACCAAGTATAATATTTTTGTCTCATTTGTTTAACTGGGTTCTCTTTATCTACTTTTAGGACTTGTGTGAAAATCAGATGATGTTTTAGCTCATATTTATGCAGAAATATCGAAAATTCTAAAGGGTTCACAAACTTTCAAGCACCACTGTATGCTGATTTTCATGTATGTTTCAGCTAACGATGCCCAGAAGTGAGGACACTGCAATCCCATCATCGCTGTCAGGCCATTGTGCCATGCTCAGTGATGAGGACAAGGACATCCCAACACCCCGTCCCACCACTCAGCAGGACTAGGAGCCGGACAGCAGCTCGGAGTCAAAGTGTGTTTCAATGCCCAAACTGTTGGGCTATTTAGTTGGGATTTTTTACAATGTAATAAAATGCGTTATTCCCTTACGTTTTATTATTTGACATTTGCATGGTAAATTAATACATACTCAAATAAAAACAGCAAATGAGGTGGTCTTCTTCCCTTCTACAATGCTACTTGCTACATGATTGGTTCCTTGGTTCCTCCCCAATATACTGTATATACCCAGAGTCTTGCCCCTATGGAATTTTTATGTCAGTTATTCATATCAAAAGCAGTATATAATGACAAAGTGTTGCCTGAAAGTACAGAAAATCATCATCGTTTAACTGAACGACTTCAACATTTATCAGTGTCAGGAGGAAAGTTGAACGCCAGACCTCAGCTCATATCTGTGTTCTTGCTGGTTATCTTCATTATCCAGTGTAGTAAGATTATTGTTCCTTGTCTCTCTTTCTTCTCTGGCCTGTTTCTGTTCAGTTTTGCACTGCAAAGTCTGACAAATTTCCATTATTTAAACCAAGCTCAGTTTCAGCCTGGCAGCAGTGACCTAGTCCATGAGCTGGTACATTTATGAACACTGGCTATAGTGTAAGCACCATCAACACTTTAGTTTCACGAATTTCACCAGCAGGCTCCGAGTGGCATCACACTGCCAAGTCCATTAGTTTGGTTTTGTATGAAAATCCCAGGAATGCATTGGATTTTATTGGTTCAAATAATGGAAATTTTTGAAATGTCATCTTTTTTCTGCGAACGTTTTCTAAGAGTACAAATGAAACAATTTGTATCGCATAGCTAAGACAAGTAGGGTGTGTTTTTTATCTTTCAAATGTTAGTAATGTTAAGATTGAATAATTCCTAATGCATACACTAAGTAACACAATAGGCACTGTGTGAAAACCACTTAAATGTTCAGTATTAATTTTGGAAACAAAATTTTATGGAAATTATTCTGCGATCATCCACCACTGTTGTCTTCTGTGGGCGTCCAGGTCTTTTTGCATTGATGAGTTCACCAGTGCTTGCTTTCTTTCTCAGGATGTACCAAACTGTAGATTTTGCCACTCCTAATATTGTCGCAATTTCTCGAATGGGTTTTTTCTGTTTTCGCAGCTTAAGGATGGCTTGTTTCACCTGCATGGAGAGCTCCTTTGACCGCATGCTTTCTTCACAGCAAAATCTTCCAAATGCAAGCACCACACCTCAAATCAACTCCAGGCCTTTTATCTGCTTAATTGAGAATGACATAACGAAGGAATTGCCCACACCTGCCCATGAAATAACCTTTGAGTCAATTATCCAATTACTTTTGGTCCCTTTAAAGGTCCCATGGCATGAAATTTTCACTTTCTGAGGTTTTTTAAAATGTTAAAATGACTTCCTCTGACCTTCTTAAGTCACCCCAGTGGCTAGAAATTTCATAATGTGTAAACAAAACTATGCCCAATATTTGAGAATGGCGCGTCAAAACGGCGCGTTGAGAAGCTCTTCCCTTGCCGACGTCAGCAAGGGAGATGATCCCCATGCCCCCCCTCTGGATTCCCACCCACTGTATGGATTGCTCGCCCAGCTCAAAAGTTGCCACCAAACATGGAAGTTGCACTGTACATGGATGTGACAACACAGAAAGGAGTCTGTTTTTACTGCCGACGGGAGAGCCCCTGAAGACGCAGCGGCTTAATTTTATTTACTTCAATAATACGCCGTCGAGTCTACCTAAGACGGTGTATGTTTGTCGGAAGCATTTTCCTGATGAATGTTTCCACAACTTGGGACAGTACAGGGCAGGTTTTGCACATCAACTGTCACTGAAGCCTGGGTCCGTACCAAGCATCCCTGCCGCATCAGCCACAAACAGCGAACAAGTAAGTGTATAACTGTTAAGTCGTTTTGCCGTGTTTTAAAATCGGTGCCACGTTAGCCTTGCAATGGCTACATTAGCTGTGCAGCTAACCGCTCCCTGCAGTTAGCCAGGTACTCTGCGCTACAAAACCAAAAAAGCATGCAGCATGCTCTGTTATAATAGCCAATCAAAACAGTTTTTACAAAGACACCCACATTCTTTATTTTAAGTCACTCGTTCATTTTATTTGTTTGTTTGTTCAGTAAAAACCCAAACATTTGTTGAATTTATTTTATTTCCTCGCGTCGCACCTTAATGACGTCAGCGCGCGGTATTTTTCCCTTCGCGGTTTGTTCCTTCTCTCTCGCCATAGTAAGACACCCACATCCGCTTGTTCTGACCCACTGGAGGTAGCGTCACAGTGCTGTTAGCCAATCAGAGGTAACACGTTTACATGTCATGAATATTAATGATAAGACCCGCCCCCACCCTCTACCCTTCCCCGCCTCCTGCTTCTCATTAGCAAAACGATGCACTGGGAAAAGCGCTGAAATGGGGCTTTCTCCCAGGAGGCTATATCTATGTGCCGAGGGTTCATTGCGAGAAAGGCTGCGGATATAACATCCGGAAACCTCCACGAGCCCGTTTAAAGCATCAACAAACCACCATGCCATGGGACCTTTAAAAACAGGGTGGCACATGTTAAGGAGCTGAAACTCCTAAACCCTTCATCCAATTCTAATGTGGATACCCTCAAATGAAAGCTGAAAGTCTGGACTTTGTCCATTATATTAACTATAACCTGAATATGTTTCAGTAAACAGGTAAAAAAACAAAATTTGCGTCAGTGTCCAAATATATATGGACCTAACTGTATATACCCAGAGTCTTGCCCCTCATGTCACGTGCGCTGCGTGCACACCACACATAGGGGTAGAAAGTGAGATGTACTTCTGTCTTGCGGGCCGCACAAATAGCAAGTGTGGAATACTTATGTAGTACTTCTGAGGCACGTCACTCAAACAACGACCGTGCGTCACTCATGCGACTGACTTGTATCCACTAAAAGAGAAGCTGAAGACATAAACACACCTCTCTCTCTCTCTCTCTCTCTCTCTCTGAAGATTTCAGCTCTGACAGCACTCACTGACTCACCGTTGGAAGCAGTTCTCTTCTACACGTCCTCTGTCTTTGTCAGGAAACTTAAAGCTACAGTTTTACCTCTGACTGTTACAGTGAGCTGACACTGGAGACTCCTTCCTTAAGTTAAACAAACATCTTCCGACAGAAAACTTCACCATACCAATTATACCCTTTTTTTGTTGTTTTGTTAAATTACATCTTTTTAATCTCTTTATCATCGGGCTTAGATTATGTGACTCATCCACCGTACAAGTCCCTCTGAAAGAGCTGTTACTATAGAAACAGTACCATATTAGAATGAGTGCACTGTCAGAGCTGCTGTTATAGAAAATTAATCAACACCTTTTGACCAATCAGAATCCAGAATTCAACAGTTACATGGAATAATGTTATAGTGAGTATTTCTGCACTTCTCTGTTTCCATACAGGTATAAACACCTTTAGAAGAGATGAGGAATGTGTTCATTCTTCTCATCATCACTGAATGGATTATAATAATAATAATAATAATAATAATAATATTTTGTGAAATACGAGTTGTATCACCTGTATCCACCAGTCTGTATCTCACATATGGGCAATTCCATGTAAATGTCAACCTCACCATGCAAAAATAAAGCAACATGTAATACATCAAAACCACTCCCAGAGATATCACCTAGGCCTGTATTTTACAGATGTGAATAAGTTGAACCAATTTGTAACCAACCTAATATGTCACTGTCAGTCTTTCTTATAATGTAAAACCCAAGCTAAAATCAACTTTGATCATGTACAATTCTATATTATTGCCACAAGCCACAGAAATGTATGCTAAAATCCAAAAAACAGCAAAACAATAGCCACCCTAAATATTATTTAAGAACTTTGATAGTTTTAGCTGATATTTAGAGAGTTTTTCAAAGGGTTATGGTGGCTAAATTGCTGATTTTCTAAACATATGCCATGTCTATTTCAGACGCGTCACATCCATAACGGAATTATGTCACATCCATAACGCTGATTTTTTCTTCCTAGATTCTGCTTGAAATAGAAAATATTTTAAACAAAGGCTTTTTTTATTTTCAGCTAAGACTCCTTTATTAAATGCATGCATGCATTTGGATATTATGTTTGCAATTTCACAGAGTTTGATGAATATGTGTAGTCACCCTGGAAATGGGGTATTTTTTCTGTCACATCCATAACGCATGTCTTTTTTGGCATTTTCTAAAGTTCTAAATGTACTATGGGAATTCTTTTTTTCCCATGACTTCTCCAATATGAGAGGTCTTAAAAATATACAACAAATTTTAAAATACTGGAAAGGAATAAAAATTAACTAGGTCAGTTGTGGCCATTTTGAGTCCAAATGTCACATCCATAACGCTGGAATTGCTCTTATGAGAGTGAATCTCTCCCTGATAAACACACACTCAACTGTTTTACTGACTTTACTGAGCCTTGTTCGACCTCACTGACCACAAATAACACCTACCTTTTAAAACTTATTTCAGGATTATTGAAAACATTATAGAATAACATGGAATTGCTATAATTATGCAATATTTTTATTCACACCCCTCCTAACTTCAAGCCTGTTGAAAAAAGTGAAAATTTTATGCTGTACCTCTTACTGTAATCCTGATAAAATCACTGTAGTCTGTGTAGTAGTGTGTGTTTGCCCATGCGTTCCGCCTGTGTGCGATACACCGATACCCGGTTTCTCCTGCAGTATCAACTGTCACATTGAGTGTGTTGGTGTCTGTAGCCACAGTGTTCACATACTGATTCTTTTCCTCCCAGAGAAACTGCCATCCAGCCCCCTGCTGCAGCTCACAGCTCAGAGTGATGGTGTCTCCAGTGTAGACGGAGCTCTGAGGATTCACTCTCACAGTCGCTTTGGGTTTTTCTGTTGGTATGAAATGATGAAGGTGTCAGAGCTGCTTTTCACTTCACAACAGAAGCAATAGATTCACTGTGCTCATTAAATGCTTTCAGAAATATTTCTAACATAAACATTTATATTTTTTTCGCGGTCCAAATCCTGCGCTCTGATTGGCTGGCGAGCGGGTCTGTATCCTAAATGTTTGGCAGCATTTCTCAGGAGAATAGCATTAATTTTACAGCATGGATAGCGATAACGACAGTGTTCACAGCGAGAGCGAGTTTCACTACCCTGAGGAAGAAGAAATAAAATAAAACATTTCAGCAGAAAGCTAAAAACCTCTAACTTGCTCACAGTTTGATCTCATTAGTTAATCAGGCCCATTTTGGACCATGTTATCCTCATACATAATATTACGTTCGGTAAAAACTTTAAACCAGGACAATCTCTTCTTCAGGGGCGGCACGGTGGTGTAGTGGTTAGCGCTGTCGCCTCACAGCAAGAAGGTCCTGGGTTCGAGCCCCGTGGCCGGCGAGGGCCTTTCTGTGCGGAGTTTGCATGTTCTCCCCGTGTCCGCGTGGGTTTCCTCCGGGTGCTCCGGTTTCCCCCACAGTCCAAAGACATGCAGGTTAGGTTAACTGGTGACTCTAAATTGACCGTAGGTGTGAATGTGAGTGTGAATGGTTGTCTGTGTCTATGTGTCAGCCCTGTGATGACCTGGCGACTTGTCCAGGGTGTACCCCGCCTTTCGCCCGTAGTCAGCTGGGATAGGCTCCAGCTTGCCTGCGACCCTGTAGAAGGATAAAGCGGCTAGAGATAATGAGATGAGATGAATCTCTTCTTCAAAGTTTCACCAAATGGCTTTATTTATGCAATATAAAGGTCATAATACTGGATAACTTTGGTCGAGCAAAAACATGGCTGAATCCCGAATGACTCCTATTTGTATAAATAGGGCACTACATAGGCGGCAGAATGTAGTGTTTTTCCTGCCATGGAAGTGCACTTGTACACCGAGGAGGAAGCTATTTGCATTACAGCCGTGAATGAGGATTCAAAATGGCGGCTCGGCTCGGTTTCCCCTTTCGGGCGCTCTCGCTTTCTGTTAGAATTTGGGAAAGAAAAATAAATAAATATACGGAAATTGGTGCCGACGAGACAAACTAAACAAAGAGGGACTCAGTTACTGACAGCTCAAAATCTGAACCCTAAAAAATAATGGAAACATATTAAATTAAAACAAAACCCCCACAGACTGACCTGATACAGTCAGTGTAACAGCATCACTGATCTCTGAATCCTGTCCACTGCAGGTGTAGGAACCACCGACAGAGTCACCAGCAGACCTGATATTGAACTCCTTTGTTGAGGCTGGATATCCTCTGTCTGTGTAGAGTCTATTATTGTTCTTATTCCAGCTGTATGGCCGCTGAGTGTCTCCTCCTCCCTGTGTGTCACATCTGAGAGTAACAAGCTCTCCAATGAACACATGTGCATCAGGCTGAATGGACACCACAGCTTTAACTCTCCCTGCAATAATAATAATAAAAACAGAGTATATTACATTATCTTTATTTTGTTTGTATTTTGTTTTGTACAGCAGTGTCACATAACATTTTGTTAAGGGCCTTGAGGAAATTGGTTCCGGGGAAAAGTGACCATGGGGAGGAGAAAAGAGGAACACGGGGAGAGAGGAGAAAAAGACGTGAGAGGAGTGAAGAAGTTGTATGCAAGTGTTCGGTCTGCAATAAACTGAATTTCTGTAAACCGCCTGTAGCCCGTTTATTCCACGCCCCGGTAAGGAGGACGGGAGTTTCGACGCACTTGCGCCAACTTTTAGGGTTACAGACTGGTGTCAGCGGTGTTTTCGTTGTTATTGGAAGATTCGTGGGTTTTTTTCGACCGAGCAGTGGGCTAAGTTACTGGGGCTAGCTGAGTTTGACAGTGAGTGCATTTTGGATGAACATTGCTAATCACTGAGTGCTTATGCAAGTCACAACGTTTATCAGCTGCTAGTCTTCCGATCTCAGGCGACGAAACATGAGCTCCGATGAGGAAGTTGTGCTGTTTGCCCCACAAAATGCATCTACAACTGAAGCAAATAGGAGCGAGGACGCTGCTAATGTTAGGCTGGGTGAGTCTACTGCTGGGGACCAATGTAATTCAATAAAAAAACCTTTTTATTTGTCACATGCACACTTCATGAACAGTGAAATTCATCCTCTGCATTTAACCCATCTGAAGCAGTGAACACATGCACACACACCCAGAGCAGTGGGCAGCCACACACAGCGCCCGGGGTGCAGTCAGGGGTTCGGTACCTTGCTCAAGGGCACTTCAGCCCAAGGCTGCCCCACGTTAACCTAACTGCATGTCTTTGGACTGTGGGGGAAACTGGAGCACCCGGAGGAAACCCACGCAGACACGGGGAGAACATGCAAATTCCACACAGAAAGGGCCTCACTGGCCGCTGGGTTTGAACCCGGAACCTTCTTGCTATGAGGCGACTGTGCTAACCACTACACCACCGTGCTGCCCACGGTGACAGTAAGGACAAAGAAAGTTTTTCTCTGTGTAAAGCCAGATTAAAGCTCACTGTACGAGCGTGTCCTGCGTCTCAGCAACAGGATTTAACTACCATTTTGCCAGCTAGGCTAAGTGGCGATGCCTTAGCATACTGGTTATCACTGCCACCCGCCACACAGAAGGACTATGATGCGTGTGTTTCCCGACTGACTGATGTTTTTGGCGGCAAGCAGTTTTGCAACATTTTCAGACTTTTGTGAATGCCCGGCAGCGCATGCCGAAGGAGCCACTTGAAGTTTTTGCTGCAGAGATAACTAGGCTAGTTTTTGAAGCGTTTCCAAATTATGGAAAGCCGGCTATAACTATGGAGCGGTTCTGACGATTTGTTGCTGGACTAGACCCAGTTTTGCAAGTGAAGTGCCACGAACATGGGGCTACAACGTTGGAGGAGGCCCTAGCAGTGGCATGTAAGTGGGAGCGAGCACAAGAAGCACTTCGGCTTGCATAACCACAGAATGCAGCCACCACTATTTCCAGTTCTAACACTGGCTCACAACCAGTTGCACACCTCACAACAAGGGTGTCCACCAAAGCAGCAGCATCCTCAGACCAAACCCCTGATGTATTATCAGCCATCAAACAACTGTCAGCGGAAGTCCAGACCTTGAGGTTGGCGGTGACCGACTTAAAACGACACAAGTCATCACCATCCAGGCATGAGGACTTCAGGCAGCACCAGAATGGTCCCCTCATCAGCGGGGAAGAGCAGCTTCACGCTTCTTTCCGCATGCATCACCGCAGAGATATCAACATTATGCTGAGTCACCAAGGTGTGGCTTCTCTCCAGAGCAGGGGTATTCTCACCGCCATCAATCCCCAGACCAAAGGGGACGACGCTACCCCAGCTCACCCCCATCTTCGCCACGTCAAGGACCCCAGCGTTTCTCCAGTAGCCGGGACAGCTACAACAGCCATCAGAGCCCGGAACCAATTTCCTCAAGGCCCTTAACAAAATGTTATATGAGACTGCTGTATAAAACAAAATACAAACAAAATAAAGATAATGTAATATACTGTTACAATAATAATAATAATGATTTGTTAAAATATACCAAAGTAATTCCCAAGTGTGCAGAGGTGGAAATAGTTATTTTAAACAACACTATGAATTATTTAATTAGACATAAACTAGAGATGCATCAATGCCATTTTTACAGACTGAGTATGAGTAAATAGTTTTGGCACCTCTTGATACAGGCGGCACGGTGGTGTAGTGGTTAGCGCTGTCGCCTCACAGCAAGAAGGTCCTGGGTTCGAGCCCCGGGGCCGGCAAGGGCCTTTCTGTGTGGAGTTTGCATGTTCTCCCCGTGTCCGCGTGGGTTTCCTCCGGGTGCTCCGGTTTCCCCCACAGTCCAAAGACATGCAGGTTAGGTTAACTGGTGACTCTAAATTGACCGTAGGTGTGAATGTGAGTGTGAATGGTTGTCTGTGTCTATGTGTCAGCCCTGTGATGACCTGGCGACTTGTCCAGGGTGTACCCCGCCTTTCGCCCGTAGTCAGCTGGGATAGGCTCCAGCTTGCCTGCGACCCTGTAGAAGGATAAAGCGGCTAGAGATAATGAGATGAGATGAGACCTCTTGATACACACAATAAAATTTGTTATCTTGTTAGTATTGAACCAAATGTTGACAATTTTTTTTTTTTTTTGGGGGGGGGCAAATGGACATTATGAATTTTATGCACCTGCAAGCTTTAACCACCCAATACTTTAAAAAATATTCAGGTTTAGAATTTAGACCGACTGTAACATTGAAACATTTTATTACATCAGTAACATGTTCATGTGTAACATATCTGAGTAAAAACCACAGAAATATTCCCTGTCCTGACTTACCAGGCAAGTGAGAAGTGCTGTTATAGAAAAAATAAATAAATAAAAATAAAAAACTCTGGTGTGGTGTGATTTGGCCTGGTGTGAAGCAGAGGGCTCTTGTTTATACTTTGTACCTTCAGAAGCAGCAGCACACTCACTGTGTATCTTATGGACATCCAGAACATTTAAAAACAATATTCACGAGATACAAGTGCCAAAAAAATCTCTGTCAAGTTTCCAAGTCTAACTGTAAAATATTTAATGTCACTGTGCATAAAAATCCCTAAACACACTGATGCACTCTGTCTCTAAGGGAACTTTCCTCTGCTGTCGTGATTCTTGTCATGAGCTGCGTCTCAAATCTAAAATTCAAACCTTATATTCAAAAGTATTTACTAATCTAGAAAATCTTGATGGCTGGTACACAAATCAGACCTTTTGACCTTCCCAAGCTACTTTGAGTGTTTGCTAAGATCATACAGTCAATAAAAAAACAACTGCTTTGAAATTTCGCTCATGTTATCTGCCTTGGTTTATCCCATCACTTCATTCACTCATGTTTGCTAGTTATAATGTCAGTACAATAAGCTCGCTTAGACATCAGAATGAGCAACATACTGAAAAACTGCAGAGAATTTCCTGCTGAGGGTCTGTTAGAAGAGTTTACAGCAGAACAGGACATGACTTTGCTGCAGAACTGTAAAGAGATTCAGGTGTGTGTTGGAAAGTGAATGTGTGTTCATGAGGCTCGACTGTCATGTCCAAAACTGTCAATCAGCTCATCAACCACACCCTGTTTTATCACCAAATAACACCAATAAAATTCATTGATCATGAGAAGATTTTGAGGTCGATCTCAGGGTCCATTTATAAAAATGACAGCACTGTTGCTGAAAATAATTGGGGTGAGATGTAACTTAAAATGGAAGTTTGACACTTTTCCCATAGAGTAACATAGAAATGGGCGGGGTTACAACTGTACTGCAGCCAGCCACGAGAAGGCCTCAGAGACAATTTTGGCTTTACTTTTGAATCCCTGTTACTATGACAACCCATATATACAGTCACTGGTTTTGCTGGGATCATAGTTTGTGAAGTACGTCCACATCACTGTTGTTTTGTGTCGTCTGTTCTTTAGTGCAACAACATACACTAAGCTCATGTCACATGGGATCACCTGGCTTTGTCTGTTCATACTGGAGCATTTTTAGTACCAGTATTGATGCATCTCTAAAGTAAAGGGATTTTTATGTCGAATTAAAGAACCACAGTGAAACTCATGTAAAACTATGTATTCCCATCAGAATTTTTGTTGGTCATTGTTTTCTTATTTTATTACCATTATTTATTTGAACTGAACATAATTCTTGTGAATGATTATTAATCAGCTAGTAACAAATTCTACACAACCTTTATAGCCCCATTAGAAAGAAGAAATTTACACAATATAAAGGATCAAGTGTATACAGTATAAATCACCTTGAACATGGGCCACTGGTATCAGTGAAACCAGCACTAAAAAGGGAACAGAAACAGAAAATATGACGTAAATCTGAAAATTATTCAGTATGTTCATGGAAACAGCACACTGTAGACACAAAAGATTCAATCTTATTCAGAAAATCTAAACTACCAGCTGTAAGAAATACAAAAGTCACTATTCTTCTCATTAATGCCTTTATTTAATGAAAATTGCTTTATTTAAAGCAAATATTATGATTAAAAGTGTGATAATCTCAGCACTGGGACATAAATCCATGTCCTAATGACACAAACTCATCACTCAGGACATTCAGACTGCAGATGGAGAACTTTATACCCCACCACTCACTCTAATGAAGACACAAAGAGAAGATTTACTCACAGAGCATCACCGGGAGTGAACTGAGCTCCATCCTGCAACTCTAATGACTGACTGAATGAGGTGTGGTGTGTGTTCAAGTCTCAACACTTCCTGTGGTTTCTCGCTTTCAATCACACTACAAGGAAAGAAAGAGAGGATGAGTGTATCCCAGATCTTTAACTTCTCTTTTAGTGTGTACAGGCACTGTATCTGCTCTTCCTTCCTCTTTCCTGAAAAATCTTCAATACTTTTTGTTTTTCTCAAACTCTCACATACAAAAAAGAGCACACAGTAGAGAGTCCACTGCATTAAATCAAGAGAAGCTTAAAGCTTGACAAGCTACAATTTCTAGGTTGCTCATCTTTCATCCAACTTCAAGCTCCTTTGAGTTTAGTGTTTAATTTTCAAAGCATTGCTGGGATATTTATGAATGTTAGTTTCAAAATTATGTGGCCATCTAAGTCAATCCATCCATCCATTATCTGTAGTTGCTTATCCTGTGCAGGGTCGCGGGCAAGCTGGAGCCTATCCCAGCTGACTATGGGTGAGAGGTGGGGTACACATTCAAACATAATAACATTCATAAATTATTCAAAACCTAGATGTTTTTGGACTGTAGGGGAAACCAGAGCACCCGGAGGAAACCCACACAGACACAGGGAGAACATGCAAACTCCACACAGAAAGGCTCCCATCAACCATTGGGCTCAAACCCAGAACCTTCTTGCTGTGAGGCGATAGTGCTAACCACTACACCACCATGCCAGGCTATCCAAGTGTGAAAGATATTTATTTCTGTATGTAGTTTCTCAGAAGCCCAATTAATGTGTGTATTATTATTGTTGTTCTGTGTTGGTTTATAAATAGAGTAGTAAATATCAAAACAGTTCAGCTGAAAGAAAAAGTGGAAATAAAGTAAGAGTTTCTGTTTAAGCATAAACATTTAAGACAGATCACTTGTGAGAGGGAGGTAATACATAAACTCACAGAACACTTTACAGACATCCCAACCTGCCAAAATTCATTTCAGGGACACCCCCCGCCCAGAAAATTTTGGATTTGGTTGATGTGATTTCCTGCATTCTGGTGGATTTTGGGGTGGCCTTTTGGAGATGACCAAGACCTGAATTCACTCAATTCACTCAGATTCATAGCTGACACCCTGACTTGGGGACTTACAGTAGCTGCCCCCAACCCATAAACTATGATAATTACAATGTGCCATATATTAAGCTCCTTACTGATGCCCCTTTTCCACCAAATCAGTTCTAGGGCTGGTTCGGGGCCAGTGCTGCTGCTGGTTCACAACTCGTTCAACTTGCGAGCCAGCTGAGAACCAGTTTGCTTTTCCATAGCTCGGGGTGCTAAGGGGAGCCACGTCATTACGTCACTGTATACATCATATACGTCGCTGCGTTTGCATAAACCTTGGCGCGAACATTGAAGCAACAACACCATGGAGAAGAAGAAGCAGCAACAACAACAACAACAATGGATGACTTCGCGTTTGTACAGCTGCTGCTTCTGGCTTTACAGTGCTTCATTGGGATCAGAAAACGGCAGATCCAATATGTTTGTGTTGATCGACAGGTTTTGATTGGACGGTGATTACGTTCTAGGAGACAGGTAATAACCTAATAACGTTTTGACTCTTACTTACACTGAATGTGAGATGGTTATGTTAGCCTTTGTTATGAGCTAACATTAGCCGGTGTTATGTCCCTGCTGGAATCGTCACAAATTCACAAACATATTACTGGCGATTTTTAAGTCGCCGCTCATATCTACCACAGCGGTAGATATGAGGATGCTTAGCTCTGTAATGAACTTAACTGACTGAAGTGAATGTAAACAAACTGCATGGAAATATGAGTGAATGATTTATGTTTAACCTCGTTTCTTTAACCCTTATGCCTCACTAAGGACATTTTTGGCTTGTCAGTTGTTAATTTTCTTTATTATTTTGACTGTGTTCATACATATAGAAATATAATAAGGTCAATAGAATATAAAGTATGGCAAATGTGCTGTACATTAACTCCACAAGTAAATGTAACACTTATGTTTCCAACACTCACACATGCACATTTATTTCTCAATACACATCCCACTCTAATCTAAGGGGAAAAAGAGGCACAAGGGTTAAGTACCATGATGAATATTTGTTTGAGTATTGATGACTCTCCACACAACATGTTTATTTACCTATACATTTTTCTCTTTACAGGTAATCTTGCGACTGATGGCAAGGCGGAGATCACATGTTGTCTGGGCACACCCAAGATCTTGCTACTGGTGGGACACAATTGTTCCTGATTTCACCTCTCACCAGTTCGTGCAGAATTTCCGTGTGTCCCGAGAGTCATTTGAGTATGTCTGCAGTCGGGTGAGGCATGTCTTGGGGAGAAGGAACACAAATTACCATTTGTGTGTCCCAAACCAGAAGCGGGTGGCTATTGCCATCTGGAAGCTGGCCACTGGCGGTGAATACGGGACCATCCTTTTTGTAGTAGGCATGAGCACCGTCTTTAATTGCGTTCAGAATTTCTGTAACACAGTCATCAAGGTGCTGCTCCCTGCCCACATTACATGCTCTGATGCTGAGAGGTTAGTGGAAATGGCTGCTCTCTTTCAGAGTCATTGGAGAGTGCCACAGTGTGTTGGTGCAATAGATGGAAGCCACATTCCCATTATAGCACCAGAACAGTATCCCCAAGACTACTACAACCGGAAGGGATGGCATTCAGTTGTTCTGCAAGCAGTTGTAGATGGCAGAGGTTTTTTCTGGGATGTGTGTGTTGGCTTTCCAGGGAGTGTGCATGATGCAAGAGTCCAAAAACAGTCACATTTGTGGGAAGTCCTAAGTGACGGGGAATTTCTAGGTCAAAGCAAAGTGTGGCTCTGGCTGTGAGGTTGGACATTACCTGATAGGTGATCCAGCCTACCCCATGCAGAACTGGCTGATGAAACCCTTTTCAGACAGTGGCAGATTGGCCCCTGAACAACACACCTATGATTACAGACTCAGCAGTGCACGATCGGTTGTGGAAATGGCATTTGGGAGACTGAAAGGACAGTGGAGGTGCCTACTAAAAGAAATGACTGCAAGCTGGAACTGTGCAAGAAAATGGCGCTGACCTGCTGTGTCCTTCATAACATCTGTGAGGAACATGGCGACAATTTCACTGAGGAGCACCAAGACAGACATGCCAACATCCAGCCTCCTCTTCAGGCATTACCTGAACATGGCAGTCAAGAAGGGGCTGACATTAGAGCCGCTTTAATGGCCTACTTTAACAGAGGGAACGAGTAATTTGTTTGGTTATTTTGCTATTTACTTCATGTCAATGTTGTTTAATTGTTCAGTTCGAGAAGTTCATAGAAATGAGTCATTTATTTGTAAATAAAGTGAGTGAAAAAGGTAGCTTGTTGAGTTCTTTCATTAATTGTTTTCACAAGCTCTAACCAGCTTTACTTGTACTTATTACACAGTTAAAATAATTTTACATCACTAGTGAAAACATATACAAGCAGACATGTCTCTTTAGAAAAAACATTTATTTACATAGTGCATAGAAACACAACATAAAGTGACGTGAACAGTGCAAAGGTGCAAAACAAGAAAAGTGGTGTGATTATTTTCTGGCTTGCGCCTCCATTACAGACACCATGCGCCCCATCATACTGAGGAACGCACTGTTGTCTGCTTCCAGCTTGTGCAGCAAGGCATCGTTCATTTCCTTGCTGTGCTGCAGGAACCTCTCGTCCACCCGCTCAAGGTATTCCAGGAGCTCAGTGTTGCTGTCTCACTTCCTCTTAGCTGTGTACAAGAACAGAATAATGAGTTTAAAAGTTTTTATTCATAAGTAGATTAACACAGGTCCAGCAATACAATATAAGAAAAATGTCAGCTCAGCAATAAGAGCATTAGTTAATTGTTTACGGTTGGTAGGGGATTTTATATGAATGACTGGTCACTTATTACAGCATGTATTTATATTATAAAGTCACACTATTAGGTATATATCCATGTTTGCATAGTATCCAGTGAGACAGACTACTGGATACTCAGCACAACAACTTACCAGGTCTGGTCTGCGGCGATTGTCCTGAGCTGCTGGATGATGCAGGAGAGCTGCAGTGGCGTGGAGACATCAGGTCCTCGTCCCCGATGGTGAACAACTCTATAAACCACATAAAAACAGCCAGTGTTGGGAAAGTTCACTTTCTACATGAACTATTTCAAAGTTCAGTTCACAAATTTTAAAATGAGCTAGTTCAGTTCATAGTTCATAATGAAAAATTTTGAACTAAGTTCACAGTTACAAAAATGAACTAGTGAATGAAAGTATGCGTCAGATTTCATTATAACATTATACAAACAAACATTAACTGAAGTAACTAAAACTTTATGCAAGGCGAAAATGTTTGAAAAGAAACTTACCAGGCTCTGATTGCGGCGCCATCGCCTCCAGCATCGCCGTCGCTGAATTTAAGGCTCCGGTGGCGTTATTTGCCGGTCTATCGCTGAGGACTGAGTCCAGAATATCGAAGGGGTTCTTCCTTGGCCTCCCGTTGCAGCTTCGACCGAGGTCCTTTTTTTGGTTCCTGAAGTCTTTCTTCAGCTTCTTTAATTTGTTGCTGATCTGCTCAAGAGTATGTTCGTACCCCGCCGCAGCCATCTCTTTTTGTCTCATCTCATCTCATCTCATCTCATCTCATCTCATTATCTCTAGCCACTTTATCCTTCTACAGGGTTGCAGGCAAGCTGGAGCCTATCCCAGGTGACTACGGGCGAAAGGTGGGGTACACCCTGGACAAGTCGCCAGGTCATCACAGGGCTGACACATAGACACAGACAACCATTCACACTCACATTCACACCTACGGTCAATTTAGAGTCACCAGTTAACCTAACCTGCATGTCTTTGGACTGTGGGGGAAACTGGAGCACCCGGAGGAAACCCACACGGACACGGGGAGAACATGCAAACTCTGCACAGAAAGGCCCTCGCCGACCACAGGGCTCGAACCTGGACCTTCTTGCTGTGAGGCAACAGCGCTAACCACTACACCACCGCGCCGCCCCCCATCTCTTCTTGTATTTGGTGTAATATGGGCTTGGTCCAGGTAGCACCCTCCAGTTTCGTCTGAACTTCATCTGTGGACCATATTGCTCGGAGACAGGTTGTCTCCTCCACAGACCACTGCTGCTTTACTGCATCCATGATATCTCATTGGTTAAAAATGGCCACCTTTCGTGGTCTTGTTATTGTTGTTGGTCTTAACAACTCCGGCCCGCCGCTGACGTAAGCGGTTCTTTCCTCTGGCCCAGCAAAGAGTTGGTGCTAGCCTGGAACCGGTTTTTCTGGCCCCAGAGCCAGTTCTTTGTCAGTGGAAACAGAAAACCCAGTTCCAAATTAAGCACTGGCCCCGAACCAGCCCTGGAACTGATTTGGTGGAAAAGGGTGAATCTGGACACCCCGCCCTCCATAAATAAGGAAGGATGACCAGGATAGATAGATATTTCACCACAGAACATTCCTTTACTTAGATACCAAAACACAGATGAATATAACAGAGCAATGAATGAATTCCATGAATGCCAATGAATCTAATTGTACATGTAGGCCTAGGCCTAAAGGGCTCTTTCCTTTCCTCTGTTCTATGCCTGTTCCTTTTGCAAGCTTTCATTGTATTTAGAGGCTGCTTGCTTTGCAGATTTGAGCAATTTTCCAGACACCTCCACCTTGTAGCACTCTGTGTCAATAAACTTGTGAATCTGATGTCTTGCAAGATTAATAAGTGTTTGGTGAGACATCTGACCCCTAAATTCTGTCTTGATGTGACGCACCATGCTGAATGCCCTTTCCCCATCACAGTTAGAATTTGGCAGCACCAATAGCAGCTTCATCAGCTGATAGAGCTCCCTGAATCTCAACTGCCCTGAGCTCACAGATGTTACTTTGGACAGCTTCCCCCAGCACTCATCAACTGGTAAATTCTTATAATTTGGTACCAGTGCTTCCAGGTTAGAGGACACATAATCCAGGACTTCTAAATGGAGCTGTTCTCTGGCATCTGCCTTCATTACATTTGGAAATCTTTCTTCCAAAGTCAAAATCTGCTCTGGTTTCATATTATCATAGTTCTTAGGATTGACCACTGACAGATTCATCAAGATCTGATCTCTCACAGGGAATTTTTCCTTTATTTTTTGAAAGATTCTGACAAAGAATGCTCTCGCATCTGTAGAATTGCTTTGTCTTGTGACTGGAGAGTGCTGATTTTCACATCGGAAAATCACATATTTGATGGAAGATGGATATGATGTGTTAACAGTACCTGAAGATACAGTATTAATTGAACAGCGGACATTTTGCTCATGTTGTGAGAGAATCTCTTTCAGAGCCTATAAACACAGAAAAACCTGATGAGTTAGTTGAGAGAGATAACAGGATGTCATGTCCATTCATTTGGACTGTAGATGGCTCTGGGAAAACCAGAGGTGGAGGTTTGTGCATTTATATAAATAGAGCTTGGTGTACAAACTCTGTTGTTGCCGAGAGACACTGCTCACCTAACGCGGAGTTTCTCATGGTTAAATGTAGACCTTTTTATCTCCCAAGAGAACTCACATCAGTTATAGTTACTGCTGTATATACACACCACCAGACGCTAATGCTAAGCTTGCAATGGGAGAATTGCATGCAGCCATTAGCAAACAGCAGGAAATGCAGCCAGGGGCTGCCTTTATTTTTGCAGGTGACTTTAATCACTCCAACTTGAAGTACTTCCCAGACTGCATCAACATGTTACTTGCCACACAAAAGGAAATAAGACACTGGACCATGTTTTTTCAGTGGACAAAAAGGCAACGACAAGATTCAGAAACATACAGGGAAGTTGATAACAGAGTGATAAATTATAAATTAATCTTGTAATGGCTTTTTCCTTCGCGCTAATTCCGTGATTATTGTAGGGACTTTACCTTAAAATTTCAACCAGGTTCAATTCACCTGAAAATCAGCTCCCTGTAAAGGGACACCACAAGATCATAGGTTTTGGAATTTTGAAAAATATATATTTTATGGTTGCAGAGATACGATGATTTTAGTAAAAAATAAATAAATAAATAAATAAATAAATAATGGTAATTTCGCACTGACCCTCAACACACACACACACACACACACACACACACACACACACACACACCTCTACTTAACGTCGTAGCACAAAATAGAAAGGGTGTATATGGTCCTAATTGGTTCTGTTAGAACCAGAAAAGGTTGTAGTTTTATGAGCGACTTAGTTTTGGAGGTGAATCCGAACAAATTCCTGCCTGTTGCGCGACACCTGCTCCTGCCGCTCCAGCACTGTAAAATGAAAGTAATTTATTGCCATTATTTAGCCTTGTGCCTAGCAAGTGCGCTTACAAAGATGACAATTACAAAGAGACACTGCTTTATCATAACTGTGAAAGTTGAACACACAAAAAAAACCCAACAATAGCGATGATTTGTACCATGTATTAATTTCCTGAAGTGGCACGGTGGTGTAGTGGTTAGTGCTGTCGCCTCACAGCAAGAAGGTCCGGGTTCAAGCTCCGTGGCTGGCGAGGGCCTTTCTGTGTGGAGTTTGCATGTTCTCCCTGTGTCCACATGAGTTTCCTCCGGGTGCTCCGGTTTCCCCCACAGTCCAAAGACATGCAGGTTAGGTTAACTGGTGACTCTAAATTGACTGTAGGTGTGAATGTGAGTGTGAATGGTTGTCTGTGTCTGTGTGTCAGCCCTGTGATGACCTGGCGACTTGTCCAGGGTGTACTCCGCCTTTTGCCCGTAGTCAGCTGGGATAGGCTCCAGCTTGCCTGCGACCCTGTAGAACAAGATAAAGCAGCTAGAGATAATGAGATGAGATTAATTTCCTGGGTTCCAGAAAATGGCTGGAGCAGCTGTTACTCTTCTTCATGCTCTATGCACTGACTGACTGGTCGAAAGGTTTGGGATGAAGCTTGCTCGCTTGGTCTAGATTCTGTGGGATTGTATGTAATGTGCGGGCATCAGGGAGCCGCTATCAATATGTGGGAGACTCCTGGAACTTCCGGGAGACTTAGGATGTCTGAGTTTATGAGGAAAACCTGCTTATTCATGCAATTATCCATCATCCAATCAAGTGACAGTAGCACAGTCACTTGTCAATCATGCAGATACAGGTGGGGTCACAGCTAGGAATTCTGGGCTCCTCTGGAACAATAGTGCCGTCAGACTAATGAACAAATATACAGGGAAGTTCAATAGGGGAAAATGTGTTCTTAGAGATTTTAAAGTCATTTCCTCATTAACACTGTGTGCTCTCAGTTCACAGTTCATACTTGAAACTACTAATAGTACCTACTATTATTTGCATAATCATGCCCAGTACATAAGACGAGCCAGCTAACCTCATTGGCTTGCTATTTAAAGCTAGGGTAGGTCATTTTTAAGAAACCAGATTTTGAAAGTATCCAACTGAAAAATCCCACCCCATCCCTTTAGCCCTTCCTCCAAAAACACATGAACGTGCACTGTAATTAGATCAGACTCCAGCTCAGAATGAAACATGGACTGTGGAACACATTTTGAATTGGTCAGGCCCATCAGTTCCCCAACCAATAAAATTAAATATTTTTAGTGAATTTGATTGGTTTATAGAGCAGTCACATGAATTCAAATGTTTCTTTGTTTGTTTCTTTATTTCTAACTACATTTTCCTTTGCAACTTATTTGAAGACATACTGGCGAAATGGTGGATTTCTCAGGTATGTTTATAACTTATAATTTCTCCTTTTCTACCTTTATCATTTGCTTAATGTGTGAAGATTCTTGAAAATAAATACAGATATATAAATACAGATATATTCGCCATTTTGCACGTGATTTTTTTTCGGCGACAACCAACTTGAGTTGAAAAAACGCTCTTTTATGGCCAATGATTCACTTTAACTTACGACAGAAGTTAAAACCACCAACTTTTTCCAAGTACACACAAAAATGCGGAAATAGAAATGGATTGCTTCACATCACCAGTCAAACTATTATGTTTGTCAAGGAATGTCAAGTTAGCTTGCCCACCACAGGCTTGTTGCCATGGGGAAAATTGACAATTCCTGCAAATGGCCTATTGGATCAGACTCCAGCTCAGAATGAAACATGGACTGTGGAACACATTTTGAATTGGTCAGGCCCAACAGTTCCCCAACCAATAAATTTTTTTTTTTTTTTGTGGTCTGGTTTCCATCAAATCATGTGCTCTGATTGGCCCGCGAGCGGTCCAGAATCCTCTGATATGGACCCTGGTTATAGACCTTTGGAGACTCGCTCGTTCACAACAACAAACATAGTAGCAATTTTTGGCAACATTTATTTTCGCATTTCTCAGTATAATCGGATTAATTTTACAGCATGGATTGCGATAACAACAGTGTTCACAGCGAAAGCGAGTTTTACTACCCTGATGAAGACGAAATAAAAGAAAACATTTCAGGAGAAAGCTGAAAACCTGTAGTTGTTGCTAACGCCGAACAAAAACATGGCTGAATCCTGAATGACTCAATTTTGCATAAATAGAGGACTACATAGGCAGCAAAATATATATATATATTTTTTTCCTGCCATGGAAGTGCACTTGTATACCCAGGAGGAAGCCATTTGCATTACAGCCGTGAATGAGGATTCAAAATGTCGGCTCGCCTTGGCTTTGTTTTCCCTTTCGGGCACTCTCATTTTCTGTGAGAATTTGGGAAAGAAAAAAATAAATATATTATTTACCAGCTTAAGGTCGGTCTGTATGGTGAAATACCATGACCTTGGCCTTGAAAATACTGACCTCGGCCCAGAGGGATTCGGTCAGTATTATCAAGACCTCGGTCACGGTATTTCACGATATGTACCTCCCAGCTGGTAAATAATATATATATGGGTCCGTCTCAGAAACTGGTCTCTCATTTGGGACATTATGAAAAATAAATAAATTTTCTAATTTTACACTTTTTTTTGCATTTACCTAACACTCAATGTTTCTTTTATGTTGAATAAGAACAAAGATAGCATATGCTTTATCTGGCCTCCACTATGGAAATTTTTTTTATTACAATTCAAATGCTTTTGTAAAATTGATTTCCATATAAAATAACTACATTATGAAGAATTAAAGCCCCTCCTTCACAGATGAGTGAAAATATTGAATAAATTTTCTCTTTTTGATTGCTTGGGTTAAAAATGCCAAGTTATGATGACGGAATTGATTATTCACTTCAATATGAATAATATGATACATTTTGGGTATTTGATATGGTGAAATAGGACAATAGGACACAATGGAAAAATCAAGAACACACCGGAAAGATGAGAATAACGGCGGTGGTAAAAGAACAGCGACTGGACTGGCTGAAGGTCGCGCGGGTCTCTGGTGCGCCGCACGAGCAACGGGACATCACCACCGCACCGGGTGGAGCGCGAGGCGGGGGCGGGGCAAAATGACTGGCCGTAGATTCTATCAAAAGTTCGATCTAAATTGGCCATGGTTGCAAAATATTGGCCAAAAATACGCAAACACTACGAAATATGAAAGGGAGAAGAAAAAGAAACATTCTATTGCCTTATACTGCAAGAGTAAAACAAAATAAAACTGTCAAAACTCACCTTTTCAGTGATAACGTCTGAACAGATCACTCGCGTAACAGAAAGACTGCAAATGGAAGCACGATCAATTTCTAACTGTTAGAGTGGAAAATTCCATTCTACACATGCAAATTGTTAATGTTTGTCCTTCCCCGCACACAAATAACATGCTACAGTAAAAAATAGACCACAACTCATTTTATAGCTCAGAAATTCGTACAGGGCGGCACGGTGGTGTAGTGGTTAGCGCTGTCGCCTCACAGCAAGAAGGTCCGGGTTCGAGCCCCGTGGCCAGCGAGGGCCTTTCTGTGCAGAGTTTGCATGTTCTCCCTGTGTCCACGTGGGTTTCCTCCGGGTGCTCCGGTTTCCCCCACAGTCCAAAGACATGCAGGTTAGGTTAACTGGTGACACTAAATTGACCGTAGGTGTGAATGTGAGTGTGAATGGTTGTCTGTGTCTATGTGTCAGCCCTGTGATGACCTGGCGACTTGTCCAGGGTGTACCCTGCCTTTCGCCCATAGTCAGCTGGGATAGGCTCCAGCTTGCCTGCGACCCTGTAGAAGGATAAAGCGGCTAGAGATAATGAGATGAGATGAGAAATTCGTACAAGACCAGCTACCATTGTAACATATTCTGTAAGAAACATATTCTATACCTAACTTTCAGCTTTCATTTAAAAAAAACAAAATCACAGATGTATAACTAAATTTTTATATGGCGTAATGATTTTAAGTTACTACTTTCGGTGAGGTAGTGACCTTGACCCTGAGGCTTTCCTATCACGAATTGTATTTAAAGTTGTAACTTTATACACCTAAAGATTGGTGCGCTCACAGAATAATCATAACCATAATAAAACATCATGCAAAATATTTGATCACCGTTGTAACTCCATTTTCCGCATACGCAATACGATCGTGTGTTTTGATCTAAACGGAAGACTTTTCAGTGGACTACAACCTTTTTAAGGGAATGTGATGTAGTCAACCATTTATCATGTCCCAGATCAAGCCGCCATTTTTCCACAAATTTGCAGAATTTTTGCCAAATTCTGAATAGAGTATTCACATCAAAGATTTAGTTTTATCTATATTATTTCTTTCATCATTTTATTTCAAATTAAAACCAACATCACCATTCAAAACTGTATAGTTTATTGACTGAGTATATTTAATGGGGTACCCCCACAGTACCCAGTTTCTGAGACACACCCATATATATATATATATATATATATATATATATATATATATATATATATATATATATATATAAATGAACTTTGATTGGCTTATAGAGCAGTCACATGAATTCAAATGTATGTTTGTTTCTTTATTTCTTTGTTTCAAATCACATTTTCCTTCGCAACTGATTCGAAGACGCATTGCCCATGAGAGGAAAGGACAGTGAGAAGGGAGAGCAGTCGCTATTAAAAATATTCATTCCCCTAAGTCGAGCCCTACCGTTTCCATAGTCCATGATATGAAAAGTCATCTACCACACTATCTATTCAGTAAAAGAACTAACACACACTTATTTCACTGCTTAGATGTTTGTTTGAGAACCAAAACTGTTGCGAAAAGTCCTAAATAAGCAGTAAACTGTTTCTGAGAACATTTAGCTGTGAAAGCACAGGCACACACAAATATCAGGACAAACACCAAACCGATACGACTGCCTGGGCACTTCACAAAGATATTTCCAGCAATGTTCAAATAAAATAACGCTAACCAGTCACCTTTGCCAGAGATGTTCCTCTCAGAAAATCTCTGCCCTAACGTCAGAAACAAGATAAAAGTAGCCCGACTTTAGCAGGTTTGGAAATTGTAATTTGTTTCATCAAAGCTGATGGTCTTGCTGAAACTCTGTTTCAATTAGTGTGATTTACTGAATCATGCACACAACAATTCAGTGATAACAAGGAGCCTGTGAACTACTGGAATGCTGAGGGTCCTGATAATTGTCACCACCATTCACTTCACCAGCAGCAGCCCAGGATACAGGTCAAGATCTTCAGTTAATGTTCACATCAAACATCATAATGAGAGAAACTGATCTCAGTCACTTTGACTGTGATATGGTTGCAGGCAGTGTCTAGACTTTACACAGAAATGGGGGGAGGGAGGGACCCACACAACCCAACAGGTGGAAATGCCTTGTTGATGAGAGAGGTCAGAGAAGAATGGCCTGAAAGTAAAGTTACAGGAATTCTACATTCGACTGACCTCAGAAAAGTTAAATGAGAGATCGGAATGACATCATTTTAACCTCCACTGATTCAAAGTACAAAGGGGGGAAACATGGGTGCCTCCATCTTCATCTTTTGTTAGCCTTCCTTCTCAATACAACAAACTGTATGATCAGTGTTATAGACTTCACTAAAGCAAATCCTTTTTATATACAGCATAACTCACTGAAAAGTAAAGGTGATGATACACGGGGCAACTTTTCAGGCAATGTTGCTGGGCAACTGCACTTCAACACTTTCCCACTGAGATTGGGCAACATAATTTCTATCTGAACAATTTTGATCATTTTGGGCAACTTTTTAAGATCATCCAATCAGAGTGCTAGCAGCGAATCACACAACTACCTGAGAGCTTCTGAAATTTTCAACAAAGATGGCAGCGCCTCAACGGCAGTGGAGCAAAGAAAAAGGGAGACAAGACCTAAGTGTAAACTGGGGTTACCTAAGAACCGCTCCATAGAAACTGAATGGGATGTAGCTAACTAGCAGTGGTTTTTGCGAGGATACTTAGCTGAAAGTTATCGCTAGCTATGTAGGAATAATGTTAGCTCTCTTGCATCAAGGGAAAAGTGGTGGGCAGCTCATTTTTAAAAAAGATTTGAGATAGAGATTGTCTAACTTATTGTTTGATCTAATTCACATACAGAGCACGAATGCTTCTGGAACCTGAGGGTGAAACTTTGGGATGTAAAAAAGAAAGAAAGCCTTTCAGGAGCTCTGTCACCCCTTTTCCTCCTCAGCAGCATCTCCTGGTCCCGGTCCTTTTTTTTTTTGCCGAGATGAGAATTACATGATTTTGTTTTTGCCATTATGTTTTTGTGATGTATGTGTCAGTTATTCATTATAGCATATGTGATTGAGACGAGTAGCATTTTTAAAGAGATTTAAGAAATGTTTGCTTTTAACATAATATTTTGACTTATAAATGTAAAAATAATGACAAATTATCTTTTGACCAGAGTATCTATTCACTTTTGTTCCAGAAATCATACGGACTTGAGTGAAATAAAGGCTGAAGCCGAGACAAAAGCGACAGCTGCAAATGTTTCAGTGTCCATCTTTGCATGTCTGTCTCCCTGGCAACAGATTTGTTCTTATCTGATTGGTTGTTACCAACTGTCTGTTGCCCTAATTAGTTGCCCAGTGTCTCACCTGGTTGCCTGTTGCTGGGAACACTGCCCAGCAACATTGCCCAAAAAGTTGCCCCATGTATCATCACCTGAAGAGATGCTCCTTTGTGTACGGTAAGTCTGATTGCCATGTTGAACTTGGAGGAACTCGTAGTTGAGAGTTCACAAGTAGGAATTTTAAGTTGAGGGGGCGTTTTATGACCTGTAGACAAATGCAGCAGATCTGAAATAGCCACTCTGAACAGAAACACATCTCACAACACACACACACACACACACACACACACACACACACACACACACACACACAAAACAAACAAACAAACAAAAAAAAACGTGAAATCTTTTGGCAGATGGGCCACAACAGCAGAAGATCAGTCCTGTCAGCCAAGAAAAGGAATCTGACCCGAGAGTGGGCACAGGCCCACCCAAACTGGGTGTTTGAAAATTGGACACCTGGTCTAATACACCTTGATTTTTGCTGCATGATGCAGGTGGGAGGTTCAGAATTTGGCCTCAACAACATGAATCTATGCAACATGCAAAATTTTCAGTTTGGACAACCTTTGGCTTTAAAACAACAATAAGTGTCAGTGGGGTTACAATTGAAAAGTTATGTCAGTTATTGCTTTAGCACATCCATCTTCACACCTCCCCCCCTTCTTCACTGCTGAACTGACATCACTGAATTAAAAAAAAGAAAAAGAAGAAGCAAAACCACAACTGCCAACTTGTGTCTGTTTTCTGAAATGGTCACTGCCTTGTGTGTGTGTGTGTGTGTGTGTGTGTGTGTGTGTGTGTGTGTGTGTGTGTGTGTGTGTGTGAGTGAACAAGGCTAATGAGACGTTTATTTCTGCATAACTGCTTTTGTTGTTGTTGTTTTACACGAATAAGTAAAGAATGATTATTATTCCAACACACACACACACACACACACACACACACACACACACACACACACACACACACAACTTGCTGTAGTAAGGTATTTCCCAGCACAGGAACACAAATGGAAATGGAAATTAGGTATTGAGTTATAAGTCATTTTCTCAGTAAGTCCAGTAAATGCAAACATGATTTTGTTAAAGCTTCTCTGTTCACAGTAAAGTCCACCAGTTACAAAGTTAAAAGTTAGTTCTTGCTTTCACACGTCCACTTTCACACCTCCCTCCTTCTTCACTACTGAATTTGCACCTTGATATTAAAATAGAAAATAAACCACATCCTTGAACTGGTCTCTGCTCTCAGGCCTCTCATACGGTCACTGACCTGTGTGTGTATAGGACTAATGAGAAATATGTTTGTTTCTGCTCTTATTTTCTATTATTTTTTTAACAGAAAGGTAAATAATGATTCGTGATTATTGGAAAAAAAAAAGTTCTGTGCATTAGTGTGGTATTAGTGTGTATTATAGTGAACTTCCGGTGGTAAGATGTTTCCCTGCACAGACCATAATAGTAAAAAAAAAAAGGAAACTAGGCATTTAGTTATAAGGCATTTTCTCAGGAAGTCTAGTTAATGCTAACATGGTTTTGTTAAAACCTTTCTGTGGACAAGAAAGACCACCAGAGTCTCACCACAGCAGCTAAAGACATTTCAGTTCATCACAACCATGACTTCCACTGATGAAAGTACAAACACCATCCAGTCATTTTCTTTCCGCAGATCAAATGATCATGAGAGGTTGTCACTGAGCAGCAGATGACAGCAGGACACAGAAGATCAGGAACAAATTCCAACAATACAGACTCATTTACACTCATGAGATTATTTAAACCCTGTGTATTAAACTTGCTCTACTTGTACTCTTACCTGTTGATCTATCATTGTTGATCTGAGAGTCGTTACACATCAAACTAAACCCTTCTCATAACAGATATGGATACACTGATCCATCTGAGCAGTCATGCTCAGATGAAGTCACTCATTGTACACACAATGTCCTAATGACACAATAAACTCATCACTCAGGACATTCACACTGCAGAATAACAACTTTATACCCCACCACTCACTCTAATGAAGACACAAAGAGAACATTTACTCACAGAGCATCACAGGGACTGGACTGAGCTCCTTCCTGTAAGTCTAATGACTTACTGACTGACAGAGCAGCGGTGTGTGTTAAAGCCTTACCACTTCCTGTGACAGAGAGAGGGAGGGTCTATGTATGTCAGTTTTATATTTTAGTTGACACAGACATGGTTACTCCTATCCCATTATTTTTGACATTAAGCCTGTTTTAAGGCTCACACTGTAAAATCCATTGTTTCATTTTGCCAGAATTAAAATAATTTGTACTCAAGAATAACACTCTGAATAGCAGTGCTGTAAATAGGCAAAATATTAAAGGGCTGATGACACGAACATGACTCTATGCAATTTCTTAAATAACCTATACAACATGGCAAACGTTAGATTTCTGTTATAATTACGTGAAAATAAGCTGTTGTTACGCGAATATCCAACTTTTAATTGCACAGCGCAAGAAAACTGGGTCCGTGGCTCGCGGCCATGCTGTGACGTCAGCGGAAGAACACGCTGCGGTTCACTGGCTGTTCTACTCAATGGAAATGGCGCATGACAACGCTGGTGAACTCTCTAGTGCTAGCTCTTCCTCTGAACAAAAGAACAACCAAATGCTGGTACTTTAAGCAGTGATCATGATGGCATGATTTTATCTGATTTTAAATAAATGAGATTGATAATAATGTGAATGTTCACAACTAGTACATACAAACTCTGCAGCTTCTGATTCAGCAGCTGCGTCATACTCCGCAAAAACATCAGCAAGAACCTACAATATAAATGGAAATGCAATACACTAAGCTCAAATGACTTTCGGAAAGTATAATTTCTAAATTTTTTCTACATATTCTTGAAGTCGGTCATCGGGGTACTTGCTACCATTCCCTAACAACGCATGGCAAAGGGTAAAGTGTAGTCTTGCTACAAGTACTTGCTAAAGCCTCCGGTGGAAGATCCTCGATGTGCTGATAAGACATACAGTTCTATATAACACACAAGTGTCACGATAATCACAAAACAGATGCAAATTGTTAAAATACCTAATTTTTAAGCAATCATGTGTTAATCTCTTCCGAATAGAATCTATAATAGCCTACCCTCTTTACCCTTTGCCTCTCGTTGCTAGGCGGCAGTTACATGAAAGCCGCAAGCTTTCACAAGCAAATACATGACTGATATCACGCCAACTTTATGATTACATTCATGATTATCATGAATGTGTACTCTATGATGTGTACTCTATGAGCGCTCTGGAGCGAGTCACTTCCAAGATGGCCACGCAGACCGCAGTGTTACTATTTTTAGCATCATCTCGGAGCACTCTATAGCTCTACGTACCTTTATCTTATGTCGTTTCACAACACATGTTCTGACAGGAGGACTGTCTTTGGAGGAGTCGCCTTGTCCCAGGTGACTGCTGGATCCAGCATAGCTACTAGTAGACCCCCTCCGGAATACTGTAGGCACTGCTGATGGTAGTAACACAAGTTTGTGCTGAACTGCACACCCAAGAGATTCTTTAAAGCTGGGAAGGGTGTCAAAACAATCCAAATCGAAGTGTTCAGAGCACAGGATGGATGTTGGTGAGGGCTCCCACTTGTCACGAGTGCGCCTGACTTGCTTCACCCACTTCGCATGCAGCTCGGGATCTCTGGGAAACTTGAATAAACTTACCCCATCCTTGTAGGTTTTGTAGCAAAAGCCGGCAACACAACGCGAAGGCATAATAACTATATATATATATATATATATATATATATATATATATATATATATATATATACAGTGGCGCTTGAAAGTTTGTGAACCCTTTAGAATTTTCTATATTTCTGCATAAATATGACCTAAAACATCATCAGATTTTCACACAAGTCCTAAAAGTAGATAAAGAGAACCCAGTTAAACAAACGAGATAAAAATATTATACTTGGTCATTTATTTATTGAGAAAAATGATACAATATTACATATCTGTGAGTGGCAAAAGTATGTGAACCTCTCGGATTAGCAGTTAATTTGAAGGTGAAATTCGAGTCAGGTGTTTTCAATCAATGGGATGACAATCAGGTGTGAGTGGGCATCCTTGTTTTATTTAAAGAACAGAGATCTATCAAAGTCTGATCTTCACAACACATGTTTGGGGAAGTGTATCATGGCACGAACAAAAGAGATTTCTGAGGACCTCAGAAAAAGCGTTGTTGCTGCTCATCAGGCTGGAAAAGGTTACAAAACCATCTCTAAAGAGTTTGGACTCCACCAGTCCACAGTCAGACAGATTGTGTACAAATGGAGGAAATTCAAGACCATTGTTACCCTCCCCAGGAGTGGTTGACCAACAAAGATCACTCCAAGAGCAAGGCGTGTAATAGTTGGCAAGGTCACAAAGGACCACACGGTAACTTCTAAGCAACTGAAGGCCTCTCTCACATTGGCTAATGTTAATGTTCATGAGTCCACCATCAGGAAAACACTGAACAACAATGGTGTGCATGGCAGGGTTGCAAGGAGAAATCCAGTGCTCTCCAAAAAGAACATTGCTGCTCATCTGGTTTGCTAAAGATCACATGGACAAGCCAGAAGGCTATTGGAAAAATGTTTTGTGGATGGATGAGACCAAACTAGAACTTTTTGGTTTAAATGAGGAGTGTTATGTTTGGAGAAAGGAAAACACTGCATTCCAGCATAAGAACCTTATCCCATCTGTGAAACATGGTGGTGGGAGTATCATGGTTTGGGCCTGTTTTGCTGCATCTGGGCCAGGGCGGCTTGCCATCATTGATGGAACAATGAATTCTGAATTATACCAGCAAATTCTAAAGGAAAATGTCAGGACATCTGTCCATGAACTGAATCTCAAGAGAAGGTGGGTCATGCAGCAAGACAATGACCCTAAGCACACAAGTCATTCTACCAAAAATGGTTAAAGAAGAATAAAGGTAATGTTTTGGAATGGCCAAGTCAAAGTCCTGACCTTAATCCAATGGAAATGTTGTGGAAAGACCTGAAGCGAGCAGTTCATGTGAGGAAACCCACCAACATCCCAGAGCTGAAGCTGTTCTGTACGGACAAATGGGCTAAAATTCCTCCAAGCCGGTATGCAGGACTGATCAACAGTTACCAGAAATGTGTAGTTGCAATTATTGCTGTACAAGGGGGTCACACCAGATATTGAAAGCAAAGGTTCACATACTTTTGCCACTCACAGATATGTAATATTGGATCATTTTCCTCAATAAATAAATGACCAAGTATAATATTTTTGTCTCATTTGTTTAACTGGGTTCTCTTTATCTACTTTTAGGCCTTGTGTGAAAATCTAATGATGTTTTAGGTCATATTTATGCAGAAATATAGAAAATTCTAAAGGGTTCACAAACTTTCAAGCACCACTGTATATATATAATGTATAATAATAATACTAATAATGATAAACTGAACACCTGTCGCATCAACAACAAACTGGTAAGTTAGGAGGAAGATTCTTTCGCTGACGTCATATAGCCCCTCCTCCTCATTCGGCTCCTGGGTGCTGTAGCCCCATCAAATTTGCCCAAATAGCCGCGTTTTTTATCATAACTTGTAAAATAGGCGCCTTCATGAATTAATATATGGATCATCGGGAATTACTTTTTATGTTATAAAACATCGCCAAAGATGTCAAAAACGTGTCATCAGCCCTTTAAGTGTTCATCATATTCACACTGTCCACTTTATTAGGAACACCTATGCACCTGCTCATTCATGCAGTTATCCAAACAGCCAATCAACAGCAACACAAAGCATTAACTCATGCAGTAACTTGGATTTCAGAATGTCCTTGGATTTTCACACACAGCAGTGTGTATAGATTACACAAAGAAAAAGACAAAAAGAAACACCTTGTTGGTGAGAGAGGTCAGAGGTGAATGACCAGACTGGATCACACTGACAGGAAGGCTACAGTAACTCAGTATGTGGTGGCCAGTGATTGAAAAGTGAAAATAAATTGCCTTTGACTCCCTCAAAGTAGCAATTTTTGGCAACATTTATTTTCACGTTTCTCAGTATATCGCATTAATTTTACAGCATGGATAGCGATAACAACAGTGTTCACAGCGAAAGTGAGTTTTACTACCCTGATGAAGATGAAATAAAAGAAAACATTTCAGGAGAAAGCTGAAAACCTGTAACTGTTGCTAACGCCGAGCAAAAAGATGGCTGAATCCTGAATGACTCAATTTTGTATAAATAGAGGACTACATAGTTTTTTTGTTTTTTTTTCCTGCTATGGAAGTGCACTTGTATACCCAGGAGGAAGCCATTTGCATTACAGCCATGAATGAGGATTCAAAATGCCGGCTTGCCTTGGCTTTGTTTTCCCTTTCGGGTGCTCATATTTTCTGTGAGAATTTGGTAAAGAAAAAAAATATATATATTATTTACCAGGTTAAGGTTGGTCCATATCGTGAAATACCGTGACCTCAGCCTTGAAAATACTGGCCTCTGCCCAGAGGCCTCGGTCAGTATTTTCAAGACCTTGGTCACGGTATTTCATGATATGGACCTCCCAGCTGGTAAATAATATATATTTTATTGAAATTTGACTGGCTAATAGAGCAGTCACATGAATTCAAATGTTTGTTTCTGTATTTCTTTGTTTCAAATCACACTTCACAAAGATATTTTCAGCAATGTTCAAATAAAATAACGCTAACCAGTCACCTTTGCCAGAGATGTTCCTCTCAGAATATCGCTGCCTTAACATTAGAAACAAGTTTGATGTTCATAGTTTCCTATGCAACTGATTCAAAGATGCATTGCCCATGAGAGGAAAGGACAGTGAGAAGGGAGAGAAGTCGCTATAAAAAAATATTCATTTCCCGAAGTAGAGCCCTACCATTTCCATGGTCCGTGATATGAAAAAAGTCATCTACCACACTCTCTATTCAGTAAAAGAACTACCACACACTTATTTCACTGCTTAGATGTTTGTTTGAGCACAGAAACCATTGTGAAAAGTGCTAAGCAGTAAACTGTTTCTGAGAACATTTAGCTGTGAGAGCACAGGCGCACACAAATACTGGATCAGGACAAACACCAAACCGATACGACTGCCTGGGCACTTCACAAAGATATTTTCAGCAATGTTCAAATAAAATAACACTAACCAGTCACCTTTGCCAGAGATGTTCCTCTCAGAATATCGCTGCCTTAACATTAGATACAAGAAAAAGTAGCTCGACTGCAGGTTTGGAAATTGAAATTTGTTTCATCAAGGGTGATGGTCTTGCTTAAATTCTGTTTCAATTAGTGTGATTTACTGAATCATGCACACAACAATTCAGTGATAACAAGGAGCCTGTGAACTACTGCAATGTTGTGGGTCCTTATAATTGTCACCACCATTCACTTTGCCAGCAGCAGCCCAGGATACAGGTCAAGATCTTCAGTTAATGTTCACATCAAACATCATAATGAGAGAAACTGATCTCAGTCACTTTGACTGTGATATGGTTGCAGGCAGTGTATAGACTTTACACAGAAATGGGGAGAGGGGGGATCCACACAACCCAATAGGTCGAAATGCCTTGTTGATGAGAGAGGTCAGAGAAGAATGGCCTGAAAGTAAAGTTACAGGAATTCTACATTTGACTGACCTCAAAAAAGTTAAATTAGAGATCGGAATGACATCATTTTAACCTCCATTGATTCAAAGTACAAAGGGGGAAAACATGGGTGCCTCCATCTTCATCTTTTGTTTGCCTTCCTTCTCAATACAACAAACTGTATGATCAGTGTTATAGACTTCACTAAAGCAAATCCTTTTTATATACAGCATAACTCACTGAAAAGTAAAGGTGATGATACACGGGGCAACTTTTCAGGCAATGTTGCTGGGCAACTGCACTTCAACACTTTCCCACTGAGATTGGGCAACATAATTTCTATCTGAACAATTTTGATCATTTTGGGCAACTTTTTAAGATCATCCAATCAGAGTGCTAGCAGCGAATCACATGACCACCTGAGAGCTTCTGAAATTTTCAACAAAGATGGCACCATCTCAGCGGCAGTGGAGCAAAGAAAAAGGGAGACAAGACCTAAGTGTAAACTGGGGTTACCTAACCACCGCTCCATAGAAACTAAATGGGATTTCGCTAACTAGCGGTGGTTTTTGCAAACATACTTAGCTGAAAGTTATCGCTAGCTATGTAGGAATAATGTTTGCTCTCTTGCATTAAGGTAAAAGTGGTGGGCAGCTCATTTTTTTTTTAAATTTGCGATAGAGATTGTCTAACTTATCATTTGATCTAATTCACATACAGAGCACGAATGCTTCTGGGACCTGAGGGTGAAACTTTGGGATGTAAAAAAGAAAGAAAGCCTTTCAGGAGCTCTGTCACCCCTTTTCCTCCTCAGCAGCATCTCCTGGTCCCAGTCCTTTTTTTTGTTGCCAACATGAGAAATAAATGATTTTGTTTTTGCCATTATGTTTTTGTGATGTATATGTCAGTTATTCGTTATAGCAAATGTGATTGAGGCTAGTAGCATTTTTAAAGAGATTTAAGAAATGTTTGCTATGAACAGAATATTTTTATTTATAAATGCAAAAATAATGACACATTATCTTTTGACCAGAGTGTCTATTCAGTTTTATTCCAGAAGTGATACTGACTTGAGCGAAATAAAGGCTGAAGCCGAGACAAAAGTGACAGCTGCAAATGTTTCAGTGTCCATCTTTGCGGTGTCTGTCTCACTGGCAACAGATTTGCTCTTATCTGATATGTTGTTGTCAATTGTCTCTTGCCCTAATTAGTTGCCCGGTGTCTCACCTGGTTGCCCATTGCTGGGAACACTGCCCAGCATCATTGCCCAAAAAGTTGCCCCATGGATCATCACCTGAAGAGATGCTCCTTGGTGTAACTCTGATGGCCATGTTGAACTTGGAGGAACTCGTAGTTGGGAGTTCACAAGCAGGAATTTCAGGTTGAGGGGGTGTTTTATGACCTGTAGACAAATGCAGCAGATCTGAAATAGCCACTCTGAACAGAAACACATCTCAAAAAAAAAAAAACGTGAAAACTTTTGGCAGATGGGCCACAACAGCAGAAGATCAGTCCTGTCAGCCAAGAAAAGGAATGTGAGACTAGAGTGGGCACAGGCCCACCTAAACTGGGTGTTTGAAAATTGGACACCTGGTCTAATACACCTTGATTTTTGCTGCATGATGCTGGTGGTAGGTTCAGAATTTGGCCTCAACACCATGAATCCATGCAACATGCAAATATTTTCAGTTTGGACAATTTTTGGCTTTAAAACAACACAATAAGTGTCAGTGGGGTTACAGCTGAAGAGTTACAAGTCATTTATTGCTTTAACAAATCCATCTTCACACCTCCCCCCTTCTTCACTGCTGAACTGACATCACTGAATTAAAAAGAAATTCAAAAGAAGCTAAACCACAACTGCCAACATGTCTCTGTTCTCTGAAATGGTCACTGCCTTGTGTGTGTGTGTGTGTGTGTGTGTGTGTGTGTGTGTGTGTGTGTGTGTGTGTGTGTGCAAGGCAAATGAGATGTTTATTTCCGCATAAGTGCTTATTTTTGCACAAATGAGTAAAGAATAACTATTTTAAAACACACACACACACACACACACACACACACACACACACACACATGAGACATTAGTGTGTATTATAGTGAACTTGCTGTAGTAAGGTATTTCCCTGCTCAGTCAAAAAAAATGGAAATTAGGTATTGAGTTATAAGGCATTTTCTCAGTAAGTCCAGTAAATGCAAACATGGTTTTGTTAAAACTTCTCTGTTCACAGTAAAGTCCACCAGTTACAAAGTTAAAAGTTAGTTCTTGCTTTCACATGTCCACTTTCACACCTCCCCCCTTCTTCACAGCTGAATTTGCACCTTGATATTAAAATAGAAAATAAACCACATCCTTGAACTGGTCTCTGCTCTCAGGCCTCTCACACGGTCACTGCCCTGTGTGTGTACAGGACTTATGAGAAATGTTTGTTTCTGCTCTTATTTTCTATTATTTTTAACAGAAAGGTAAATAATGAATAGTGATTATTGAAAAAAAAGTTCTGTGCATTAGTGTGGTATTAGTGTGTATTATAGTGAACTTCCTGTGGTAAGATGTTTCCCTGCACAGACCATAATAGGAACAAAAATGGAAACTAGGCATTTAGTTAATGCTAACATGGTTTTGTTAAAATCTTTCTAACCACAAGAAACTCACCACAGCAGCTAAAGACATTTCAGTTCATCACAACCATGACTTCCACTGGTGTACAAACACCATCCAGTCATTTTCTTTGAGCAGATCAAATGATCATGAGAGGGTGTCACTGAGCAGCAGATGACAGCAGGACACAGAAGTTCAGGAACAGATTCCAACAATACAGACTCATTTACACTCATGAGATTATTTAAACCCTGTGTTTTAAACTTGCTCTACTTGTACTCTTACCTGTTGATCCATCATCGTTACTGAGAGTCGTTACACATCAAACTAAACCCTTCTCATAACAGATATGGATACACTGATCCATCTGAGCAGTCATGCCAAAATACACACAATGTCCTAATGGCACAATAAACTCATCACTCAGGACATTCAGACTGCAGATGAAGAACTTTATACCCCACCACTCACTGTAATGAAGACACAAAGAGAACATTTACTCACAGAGCATCACAGGGAGTGGACTGAGCTACATCCTGTAACTCTAATGACTGACTGACTGACTGACTGACAGAGCAGTGGTGTGTGTTAAAGTCTTACCACTTCCTGTGACAGACAGACAGAGAGAGGGGGAGGATGTATGTACGTCAGTTTTATATTTTAGTTGACACAGTCATGGTCGCTCCTGTCCCTTTATTTTTTACATTAGGCCTGTTTTAAGACTTGCACTGTAAAATCTATAATGTTTCATTTTGCTGTAATGAAAATAATTTGTACTCAAGAATAACACACTGAATAGCAGTGCTGTAAGTAGGCAAAAATATTAAATGTTTATCATATTCAAACTGTCCACTTTATTAGGAACACCTCTGCACCTGCTCATTCATGCAGTTATCCAATCAGCCAACCATGTGGCAGCAGCACAATGCATTAACTCATGCAGTAACTTGTACTTCAGAAATGTCCTTGGATTTTCACACACAACAGTGTGTATTGATTACACAAAGAAAAAGACAAAAAGAAACACCTCGTTGATGAGAGAGGTCAGAGGAGAATGACCAGACTGGATCACACTGACAGGAAGGCTACAGTAACTCAGTATGCCAGTGATTGAAAAGTGAAAATAAATTGCCTTTGACTCCCTCTAGTGGTAACTGTAGTATAATTTTAATCCTGACCTCCTTCAGACTGTCATGGGTTTAACCAGAGGCCAGTAAATGGGACTTCTGCCTGTTTTGGGGGTGCCTGGGTTCAGTATTGAATATATTTGTCATGTCACACTCCACAGTAGTGGTTCTGAGTGGACACTCCGAGCTTTAAGAATCTACAGTGTATCATAAGATTTTTAAAAATTTTATTTATTTATTTATTTATTTATTTTTAGTAAATGGTGATCGTCAAATTTCAGCTCTTTGGGATGCCCAACGTACTTGTCCATCTGAATCTCCAATTTGATGGAGTTATGTTCAAGTCCTAAAATTCTGTGCAAGTTTCTTCAAACACAGGCAAAAACATCTCCAAATGGCACCAAATCTCTTCACCTGAAGGCAGGACCACGAAGGAGAAAGGTGAGTTTCCTCAGAAATGTCCTGAAAAGGAAATCCCTGTAAATATTTTATAAAAGCTGAACCTATCAGGCAATATGTTGTATAAAAGATCTAAATATTTAGAACACTGCAGTTTTAACTTATAGCATCATTTGCTTGCTTGCTTATTCATTTATTGTTGATTGATTGTAATGAATGCTATGTTGGTTAATGTCATTATTTTCCACCTGCACTGTGTTGTAAAATGTTGGGGAGCTGCTTTAACAACAATGCATTGTGGGTAATGTAGTCCTGGAGAAATAAGGGAAAAGGGGAAAAAGTGCTGCAAAGCAGACCTTTGTTTTCAGCTGCATTTGTTTAATGGTAATAAAGCCACTCAAAACAAAGTATTATATTTGGCTACCTGCACACAGATGCTCCCATGTATCTCTTGACCACAGTTGGGGGAAGAACATGGGAAAGGTATCAACTGTGGTGTTAATGGTTCAATATTAGCTTGTGTTAGTGACTTTAGCAGTGTTGCTAATGCAGTGAGCCATGAGGATATAATAGTCACTGATTATCCCATTCAAGTTTAAGTTTTTTTTTTAAATGACATTTAACTTCATAACAAAAGGCCTTTCCCATGATAGAGTCAAAAATGCAGTGTGCTATGTTGCTGATATTTAAGAGTTTTGTTAAACATCACTGGATTTAACACAACTAAAATGACCTTGTGTGATGAGAGATGAAAAATAATATATTCATTCTATTAAATGCTAATGCTCATTTTATTTACATTATTTCCAGTGTAGTAGTCATGAATAAAATATCTCTTTAGTGAACTTCCCCAAATCTGTACTGTATTGTATATAGGTTAAGATGCTGTGGTTTTTGTTTCTGATGGGGCGGTAATTAGTGTAACACCTGAGAACTTCCCCACAGTTTGGGAAGTCTTGGAAGGGGTAAGGTGGTTTTATGATTCCTCCATGAATAAAACTTGTTAATATTGTTTATTTTCTATATTATGTGCGAGTTTTGTTTATTTTCTTATGTGATAATATTCTGTGATACTTAGGTTACGTTCCGATGTCGAATATACAAATTAGCGTAATTAAACCCGTGTAAAAGACGATTGTTTTTCTAGCCACTAAGCGGGTGATAAGTGGGCGCTAACTGGTGCAGGAATACCACTTATGTTGTAGGAATACCACTATTTTGTCCCATCCAAGTGTGTGAATGCCCACCCTGTCATCTGTGTTGCAGGTAACATTATGTTTGCCTGTGCAAAGTTAATAAGATGTGTATTTCTTTTTCACTTATTTCATTTACTGTAATATGAATGCCTTGATACTTTTATTTAACACAGTATAGGCCTACTATACTGGCTAGTTTAGTTCAGGTATTTTGTCACACAGTCTGGGAAGTCTTGGAAGGGGAATACCACCATTTTGTCCCATCCAAGTGTGTGAATGCCCGCCCTGTCATCTGTGTTGCAGAAATAAATGCCATGGATTAAGACCCCAACTCCTCTGCTTAATCTCTACCCTCCACAAAGACTGTTAGTTTTATTATTAATGTAGCTGACCAGTTAAAGGCTGCTACATAAACTGGTGCCGTGACCTTTCAAGGATTCAACCGATCAGCCACAGCCGATTACCAGGGTCCAGCTGCCTGCAGAGTGGAGGTATTGTGTGCACGGTGCAGAGACCAGTGGATCCTCGTCATTGTCACCAACAAAGATTTCAGTTAATTGATGTTTCTTGCATAAGTGCTTACTATTTCATTTAATTTTCACTTATTTTGCTAAAGAGGTGAATGGAGTAATTTCATTTTTTTTTAATGTGTAGTGTATATATTTAGTTATCAAGTTTATCAAGACCACTTATATGGCTAGTGGTATTGAAAAAGACAGTTTTGAAACTCCAGTAGTTGGGAGAGGTAGGGGCAGAGGCTTTTATTTTCTCAAGGGGGATGAAGTTAAAAAGTTATCTTTCACAGACACATTGGGAGTGGGTGGTGCTATGGCTACACACCATGTAGGTTCTACATTTTTCCCACATACACCACATCCACATACTAGCTATGGGGAGGGGGATTTGCCAGTGAGGGTAGAGGTAGCAGTTACACCCACTGGAGGGCCCACATCCTCCACGCCCATTTTAGCTCCCAGTAGCAGTGATCCTACAGCTGAGCTCCATGATTTAATTACTGAATTAGGGAACTGAATTGGAGATTCAATAGCCAGCCGGCTGTTCACCACAACTCAGCCCATCTCGCCGACATGTGACCCAGTCTCCCCAGTAGTAGCAGACAGGCATGATCACCCCAGCAGCATCAGCAGCACTCTTGATCTCACCAAAGTTAATGTGGTAGTGAAGCCAGATGTTCGTGAGCCTGCTGTGTTCAGAGGAGAGGAGTCTGATAAGTGCACGGTGCAAGAATGGATAGAGCTGATGGAAGTGTATTTGTGGAAAAAGAACTGTCCAGCCCCAGATCAAACTGATGAGATCCTGAGTCATTTGATGGGGAGGTCTAAGAAAATAGTGAAGGTGGGGTTAAAGAGTAGCTTGACACCAGACAACGCAGTTCAGCCTGACATGATTTATGATATCCTGAGGTTATATTTCAGTGAGAGTCCTGCATCATGCTTACCGTTGGCGGATTTTTATGCCACCCAACCCAGTGCAGGTGAGAATCCAGTGGATTATTGGGTGTGGTTGAATACAGCGACTGAGCAGGCAGATCGTCATCTGAAAAAGCAGGGCAGGAAATTGGAAAACATGAGTGCTGAAATTTCAATGATGTTCATTAGGAACTGCAATGATCCTGAGTTGTCCAGTGTGTTTAAGAGCAAGCCTATGAGCAGGTGGACTTCAACTGAGGTACAGGAAGCAATTGATGAGTATCAAAGGGAGTGCCTGTCCAAGAAGAAGTCAGGGGGCATTAAACCACTCCAAGTAACAGCAGCTGCTGCCTACTCCATGCCAGATGTTAGGGAGGAAGTGAGTGCTTGCGTGCCTAGTTTGACTAGCCCGTCCAGACCCAGCGAGCCTTCAGGTGTGGAGGGGGGTGCATTTGAGTGTGTCCTGTGTATGCTAGAGAGAGTGCTGGAGAAGACAAACTGGGCTTCTCCACCTGGTGTCTCACAGCCAGGCCAGTGGGTTCGTGTCACTCCCTGTCGCATCTGTAGTGACGCTGCTCACGCCACGAGATCTCACTGCATGAGAGAAAAGAGATGCCTTGCATGCTTTGAAATTGGCCATCAGAGAAGAGAATGCCCAGTGCGCGGCACAAAACCCAACCCCATTGTGCCCCCTCAGGGAAACTAAGCCACCCACATGTGGGAGGGGACAATGTGGGTGCATTTAGTCAGTCCCTCAGTTTAGATGATATGCTATCTGTTTATGAAGAAAGTTGCAAGTGTGCCCCTAGTGGATGTATGATTGTGTACCAGAATGTGCACAAGTTAGCTAAATCTGATAGTCTCTTTTATATTGATGTTGCTGTGAAGAATCAAGTTTCGTTGCATGCACTAATTGACAGCGGGTCCATGGCCTGTACAATGAATGAAGAGGCTGAACAGAAACTACAGAGTGTTGGCTTATGTCCTGAAAGCAGCAATCTGGGCACTGACATTGTACTAGTCGGGTGTGGCGGAGTGCAAGTTAAACCTAAATGCATTTATCAGTTGGAAATGAATGTATATGGACAAGAAGTGAGTGTTCCTATGCTGGTCGTGCTAGGACAATGTGATGAAATGATTCTGGGCTCAAATGTGATAAAGCATCTGATTCACCAGCTGAAACAAAACTCCTGTTACTGGTGCGTGATGGGAAAGCCTGACTCAACGAATGACCCGGGAATTGAACATTTTCTGAATATGTTATCTGGAATTAACAGATGGAAGGGGGATGTGATTCCTGACATCATAGGCACGGCTAAGCTGACACAAGCTGTAACGTTGCTGCCACATCATGAACATCTTGTGTGGGGAAGGCTTCCAGCGAACTCGCCTGTTTCAGTGGGAAGTGCTGTACTCGTAGACGCTCCAAGTTCCTACACACATAAGAATATCATGGTGGGGAGAGCTGTGGCTACAATGTCAGGTGACGGATGGGTGCCAGTCAAAATCATCACTCCAAGTGACAAGCAGGTGACATTGAGGCGGAATGCTAAATTATCCGATGTTTTTTCTTGTGTTGCATTGGAAGATTTGGATGTGAATGTTCCCCATTCCCCTCAAAAAGATCTCTGAGCTCACAGTCAGAGCATGCATGATGCTGGTGGTCTCCTCTCATCGCCTTCCACCACCAACTTTAGTGATGCTTTGAGGCAACTTGGATTGAGTGACATTGATTCATGTGATGTTTCGTGTTATTGGAAAGGTCAGTTATGCAACTTGATTAAAAAGTATGAAGGTCTGTTTTCCAGAAACAAGTTAGACTGTGGTGAAGCCACTGACTTTGTTCATCGAATCCACCTGACTGATTCTCACCCATTCAGACTGCCGTATCGCCGTGTTCCACCTGGGCATTACCAAAAGCTGAGATAGGTGCTGTCTGAGATGGAGGAAAAATAAATTATCCGAAAGTCTTCCAGTGAGTGGGCATCACCCCTGGTATTCGTATGGAAGAAGAACAGTGATTTGAGAGTCTGTGTGGATTATCGATGGCTGAATTCTAGGACTGTCAAAGATGCCCATCCATTGCCACATCAGGCAGACTGCCTGGCTGCTCTTGGAGGAAGTGCGTTCTTCAGCACCATGGACTTAACATCAGGATATTATAACATCCCCATGTGTGAAGAAGACAAGAAGCTGACTGCCTTTACTACGCCCATGGGGCTGCATGAGTTCAGTCGCATGCCCCAGGGCCTATGTAATGGTCCAGCTAGTTTCATGTGCTTCATGACCAACATATTTGGTGACCAGAATTTTTTGACACTGCTGTGCTATTTAGATGACCTCCTGGTCTTTGCACTTGATGAAGGTGAGGCTCTGAAGCAGCTTGATGCAGTGTTTAGCAGACTGAGTGCACACGGATTGAAGCTCACACCTAAAAAGTGCCATTTTCTTCGGTGAAGTTTGAAGTTTCTTGGTCATATTGTTGATGAAAGTGGCGTGTCAACCGATCCGGAAAAGGTAGAAGCAATTGCTGCCATGACTGAAGAAGCGCTAATGCTGGATGATGGTGTCACTCGTTCTCTGAGGATAATAAAGTCGTTTCTAGGCATGGTGATGTATTATCAGTGCTTCATTCAAAACTGTTCGAGCATTGCTAAGCCTCTTTTTGCCCTAACAGCAACACCAAAAAAGAACAGAGGTTAGACTGCCTTTAAGAAGCTCAAGCCTAGTGACTGGACAAGTGACCAATGGAAATCTTTTGAACAACTTAAGTCAGCCTTACTCGAGTCAGTGGTCTTAGCTCATCCAGATTTCAGCCGTCCCTTTATCCTGTCAACAGATGTGTCATTAGATGGGCTGGGTGCAGTCATCTCCTAAGTTCCAGAAGGTGAGAGAAAGGCCCGTCCGATCGCTTTCACAAGCAAGTCTCTGACGCATGCCCAGACAAAGTACCCAGCGCACCAGCTGGAGTTTTTAGCCCTTAAGTGGGCAGTCTGTGATAAATTTAGCCATTGACTAAAGGGTCACCAGTTTGTTGTCTGGACGGATAATAATCCATTAACATACATATTTACCAAGCCAAAGTTGGACGCATGCGAACAGAGATGGGTCGCAAAATAAGCCCCGTACAACTTCAGTATCAAGTACATTCCTGGCAGTAAAAATGTTGTGGTGGATGCCCTCAGCAGACAGCCCTTTGTCCAGAGTTGTGTCAGTAAGAGGCTGGTGTCTAAGCCGTACGGAGCATTACTTGAGGAGGCACAACAGATTAAAGACAACGTTATACAGGAGGTCTTTAGGCTGAGTGCCAATAAACAAGAGGTCAGTTGTTGCACAAACACCACTCGGCTGGAACATCTTTCACATGACTGTGATGAAGTGAAAGCCATGTTTGAGGGTCATGTTGAGTGGGAGATGGGGCCGGATGGGCGAGCCATCTCTTGGCTTGTCCATGATGTGCAGCAACTGGCTCCTACTGGCCAGAGCCCCTTACCTGTGTTTTCTATCCAGGAGCTGCAAGGCAAACAGCAGCAAGACAGTTCTCTTTCCAGAGTCCTCTTTTATGTCATGCGTGGTAGGCGGCCGTCGAGGAGGGAAAGGGCTCATGAATCGGGCAGTGTCTTGAAAATGTTAAAGCAGTGGGACAAGCTCAAGATCCTTGATGGGTTACTTTACAGAGTGAACAAAGACTCATTTACTGGCAAGAAAAGGTACCAGTATGTGGTTGCTGCTTCTTTGGCTAGGCAAGCACTGCAGGGCATCCATGATGACGCAGGCCATCAGGGGCAGCACAGAACATTATAGCTGGCGAGGCAGAGGTTATTCTGGGATGATATGGAACAGGATGTCTGAGAATATGTGCAAACCTGCAAGCGATGTGTGGTCAGCAAGACTTCTGAACCAGAAGCTAGAGCTCCTCTTGAAAGCATTAGGACCACAAGTCCACTGGAACTGGTGTGTATTGATTTTTGGTCCGCGGAGGACTTGAATGGGAAAAGCGTGGACGTGTTAGTGGTCACTGACCATTTTACTAAAATGGCCCATGCCTACACCTGCCGCGACCAGTCTGCAAAACAAGTTGCACGCCAGCTCTGGGACAAATATTTTTGTGTGTATGAGTTCCCTGAAAGAATTCACTTGGACCAGGGTGCCAATTTTGAAAGTGAACTGATCTGAGAATTGTTGCAAGTTGCTGGAGTTAAGAAGTCCAGAACCACGGCGTACCACCCCATGGGAAATGGGAATGTTGAACGGTTCAATAGGACTTTGGGCAGCATGATCAGAACCCTTCCTCCTAGAGCGAAGCAGAAATGGCCACAGATGTTACAGACCTTAGCATTTGCATACAACTGCACTGCACGTGAATCGATGAGTTATGCACCCTTCTATTTAAAGTACGGCAGAGCACCATGTCTACCAGTCGATGTTATGTTTCAAAATGCTGAAAGGGACTGTGATATTGTGGACTATGATCAGTATGTTGCTAGGATGAGGCAAGATCTGAAGGAGGCTCTGTCAGCTGCTCAGGCCAACGCTGTCACAAGCCAAGAACGCCAAGCAGACTTGTACAATAGGAAAATGAAGAGGCACATCATTGCTGAAGGCGACCGGGTCTTGCTGGCGAACAAGGGTGCACGGGGACGCAGGAAGTTAGCAGACAGGTGGGGGTCCACTCCATACATCGTCATCTCCACTGACCCCAGGTGCCATACTTACCGTGTCAGGAACACAAGTAATAGTCAGGAGAGGATTGTTCACTGCAATTTGCTCCTCTTGGCTAATTTTTTGCCAATTGAGATGGACAGTGATGCCCATGAGTCAATCCTGAGTGAGATGTGTGAGTCGGGAGATGAACAGGATGACTTATATTTGGAGGATTCGCTTGCTGCTAGTGTTGCTTTCGTCAACGAAAATTTTGACTAAATATTGTCATCAACGAACCTTTATCATGTGACAAAAACGAGACGAGACTAGACGTAAATGTTGGTCTTGTGACGATAACTATAATTAAATATATAATGCAATATAGATGACGAATAAAAACAAGATGAAATGTGGCTTAAGAAATAAAAACATTGCTAAAATGTCTCTTAGTTTTTGTTGACAAAAATGAAATGAGACGTTATTTCATCTCTTTTAGGCACATTATTATTTTTTGCTGTAGGCGTGCTTGTGTAGTTAGGGACTGCAGACACAGGTTTACTCATCCCCCTCGCGGCATTATTTAAAACTATGCAGAGATGGCCATCCAGCCGGGGATCTTTGGACGAAAGAGAAGAGAAGACATTTGGGCAAACTTTCTGTACAATGAAGTGGAGAACAAGACCGAATGTGTGGTAGACAAAGACGGGCAGAAATGCAGTCACAAAATCGCTGGAAAAAACACTACGAATTTAAAAAGACATCTAAAAGCATTCCACAATGAAATTCAGGTAAGCCACGAACACGTTACTCTCTAAACTATTTAAGAAAGCGTAGCCTATGCTTGTTTGTTTGTATGTTTCACAAGAATCTGTTATTTTCTTCGGGATGAATAATGTCTACCCTAAAGGTTATTGTAAGGTGTTGGCTAAATTTAGACATTAGCTTTACAAGTTAACACACTGCCTGTTTGCTACTTGTCTAAGGTAGGCTGTAGCTTGCTAATGCCTCTATCTACAACTCGATAGTCTCCCCTTTATCCACTATCTTATCAGAATCACATTTCTTAGATGCCTGAGTGTCCATGCGTATTCAATATTATTTCTCCAAAATGAAATATATCTAGCTCCACGACGTAATGTAACTCGGGCAACGTGTTAACTTGTTCGCGTTACGTCGTGGGCTAGAGACGTGGGGCGCTTTGGAGAAATAATATTACTTATGCATGGATACTTAGCGATCTTTGCAAAAATCCTGTCTGATAACATGGCATTGGTGGATAAATGCTCAAACTTTGAAGGTACGAAGCGTTTGGTATGAAGGGCAGTTTAGATGGTTAGCAAACAGAGAACAGGTTGTTTGTAATATTCGTCTAGAGTGATCTTGAATGCATCGCGGTGGTCTATGCTTCCAAGCTTTCATTACAACCGAGCTACTGGTTTTAGGAATGTGTCTGAGGCTCTGCATCTCGTGGCCTTGTATTTTTTAAAAATGTTAATAGCCTACTTAAAAAAAACTCCGTACACGTGTACAAGGATAGGCAGTGTTTTTGTTCTTTTTGCTGTGCTTAATCATGCAAGTCAATAACAAGCCTGAAAATGGAACAGGCAAGAAAAAAACTTGCTCTCGTGTAGCCTATCCTGTTTCACTTCTTTTAAGAGTAAAATTGAAACAGATCTGTACTACTATTTAGGTCAGGGCTTTTCAAAGTGTGGGGCACGCCTCCCCTGGGGGACACCAGAGTTCTTCGGGGGGGGGGGGGCGCAATGTGAGGAAAATAAACCAGAATAAGTTACTATTGCAGACATTTAGTGAACTTCAGCTAGCCTTTACCAGAGACAAAATGGATCGATTTTTAGTACCTAAAGCTACAGTGAGTGAGGAGACAGAGTCTGGGCCAAGCAAAAAAAACAGAGCCTCCAGGATGTTGCGATTTGCAAATTCAACCAATCCCCGCGAATTCAGGGCGGTGTTGCAATTATATCCAATCACCACAACTTTCCCGCAAATTTGACCAATTGTTGGTGTCGTCTTGAGGTGACGTTGACAAACTACCTTCTGCCTTACTTCCGTGTATACGTTCAAGAGAAGCAGCATGCGTGCAGTGTTGCCAGATTGGGCGGTTTCAAGTGCATTTTGGCAGGTTTTGAACATATTTTGGACTGGAAAACGTCAGCAGTATCTGGCAACATTGCATGATGTGCGAGTCAGTGTTTATGTAGGCTTAAATTCTGTTACTGAAAGTGTGTTATGTTTACAGTGAAGGACTGTGTGCACTTTATTTTTTTTTTTTTTAGTTAATACAAGAAATTAATGGATGCCAACATTTTTGCCAAAATGGTATTTTATTTTCCATTGTTTAGGCAGCTTCAGCATCATACTGTGAGATTCTGTTCAAATTGTTTTTTTTTCTTCTATGAAGCCTGAGCCATTTATTTTATTAGTTTATAATTATTGTTTAATTTAGTCTTCAGGAGAGACTGCCTGCACACAGTACTAGCATTAATAGATTTTTTTTTCTTACATGAAAGCTGAGGCATTTATATTATATTTTAAGGTAACTTCATGTTGTGCTGTGAGGTTCTATGCACTTTAAATTTTGAACCAACAGGTGCATTTGGATAAGTAAAGCCTATTTTTCTGCATTTTTGTAGTCCTGGTAATCTTTTATATTGGTAAAGTTGTTTATAGGACCATTTCTCAGTGTCTTTGTTTTTTTAATCAATAGTTTTTCAGTAATAACTTAATATTTAACATATCACTCAATTTTAATCACAAAAAGAGAAAATCGCAACAATTTCTCGCAACTTTCACCTCCTCCCACAATGTAATCGCAACAAAAACCTAAAAAACACCGCAACTTTCATCGCAATTTTTTGGAAACCCCCCCGCAACATCAGACATTTTAGCCCGCAACAATCACAAAAAAGGCCTGTGGAATCCCGGGGGGACTGAAAAAAGAAGGAAGTATGACCACGATTATTTAAATTTTGGATTTTCATGGACTGGATCTGAAGATGCTCCACTGCCACAGTGTGTTGTCTGCCAAGAGGTGCTAGCTAACGATGCTATGAGATGTTTAAAATGTGTAAAACAAGATGTTTTAAAAAGCACAGATGTTTAAAATGTGAAAAAGAAAAAAAGAAAAATGTGTACAACAACCATTTTTTAAAAATACAAATGGAACATTAAGTATAGCAACAACAAAAATTGTAGGGGGGGGGGGCGCTGTTGTTTATTTGCTCTCCGAGGGGGGCTGACTCTCCCACACTTTGAAAACCCCTGATTTAGGTGATCAACCTATGGTCAGTGTGGAGTTAAATTAAATATGCCAAATGCTAGAACTAATTACGTTTTGTGGAAAGGATGTTGGTAAATGATTAAGAGCACTATGCATGTTTTGAATGTCATGCCTTATGGTCTTGTCATGCCTATTTTTTTCTAAAACAATCATAGCTGAAAATAAACATAGCCAAATCACAACCAATAGTTAGTCATTGAGGGGAATGTCAAATAGTAAAGATTTATGCCACTTAGTACAACAGATTTTCCAGGGGCCTGCCTCTGTCCTGACATTGTATCTATTCCTGTGCTAGTTTCCAGAAAGGACATCAATGAAACATGTCCAGCCCAAGAAGATTGACAAACCAACTAGTGCTCAAGATTTCTTTGCCACAAGGAGATACAGCGACAACTCTCCAGAGCAACATACCAAGGAAGAAGGGATAGCGCAGTGGATAGGCTGCACAGGACTCCCAGCACGAATTGTTGAAGATGAGGAGTTTGTCACTATGATGACAAAAATGGACAAAAAGTTCAAAGTGCCAAAAAGACATAAAATTTTAAACTTGATTGAAAAAATGTACAAAGAAGAGAAAGACAAAATCAAACAAAACCTTGCCACAGCACGCAGAATAACTATAGGGTTGGATATTTGGACCAAAAAGGGACTAACTGCATCCTTTCTGGGAGTGAGCGCCTGTTACTTCAACCCTGAGAACAACAAAGCTGAACATAAACTCCTGAACCTGAAGGAGATGGTTCATCCTCACACCACAGAGTCAATTAGTACACTTGTAGAGGAGTCAATGGAAGAGTGGGGGCTACCCAGAGAGAAGGTCCTCACAACAATCACTGACAATGGCAGCAACATGGTGGCTTCATTCCACACACATGCAGAAGTTGCCACAACTTCTGAAGAGGACTCAGATGCAGAGCCCGACAATGCCAGTGATGACGATGAGCAGCAAGAAGGGGAGGATTACAGATCAGAATGTGTATGAAACCATTAATTCATTCAATATTTATGTAACTAGTCATATCTTTATTAATGAATAAAAAGTAATGCTATAGAAAGTTGAAAGATTAAAAATAATGCTTTTCATTAAGTATTTGTGAAACTGGTCACGATTTAATACATATACATAAAAACTAAATAAGTTCATATGACGTTAACTATTAGAACTACTGTATTCAGTTCAATAATGTAAGGGCTAAAATGTTTAAAAAGCTTTTATAAAAAAAAATATCTCCTTCTCACCCCCGGCGGGGGGGGGGGGGGGGGGGGGGTATCCATGTCATCCTGAAGCTCAGGTCCTCTACCAGAGGCCTGGGAGTTTGAGGGTTCTGCGCAGTATCTTCGATGTTCCTAGGACTGCGCTCTTCTGGACTGAGGCTTCAGATGTTGTTTCTGGGATTTGCTGGAGCCACTCTCCCAGTTTGGGGGTTACTGCCCCAAGTGCCCCCACTACCACGGGGACCACGCAACCCTTGACCTTCCACATCCGTTCCAGCTGCTCTTTCAACCCTTGATACTTCTCAAGTTTCTCATGTTCCTTCTTCCTGATGTTGGCGTCAGCTGGGATCGCCACATCTATCACCACCACCCTCTTCTGCTCTTTGTCCACCACCACTATGTCTGGTTGGTTAGCCAGGATCTGTTTGTCAGTCTGGAAGCTGAAGTCCCACAGAACCTTGGCCCTGTTGTTCTCAGCCACCTTCTGTGGTACTGTATGGCCCATTGGGACTTGGGTACTTCTATTCCATACTGGTTGCAGATGTTCCTGTATACTATCCCAGCCACTTGGTTGTGCCTCTCCATGTACGCTGATCCAGCTAGCATCTTACACCCTGCTACTATGTGCTGGACTGTTTCAGGGGCTTCTTTGCACAGTCTGCATCTTGGGTCTGATCTACTCTGGTAGATCCTGGCCTCTATGGCTCTTGTGCTTATGGCCTGTTCTTGTGCTGCCATGATTAGTGCCTCTGTGCTGTCTGTCAGTCCTGCATTATCCAGCCACTGGTAGAATTTCTTGATATCAGCCACTTCCTCTATCTGACGGTGGTACATGCCATGTAGGGGTTTGTCCCTCCAGGTTGTCTGTTCCTCCTCCTCTGCTCTCTCATCAGGGTTCTGCTGCCTGAGACATTCACTTAGCAGTTCATTCTTTGGGGCCATCTTTCTGATGTAATCTCGGATTTTCGATGTTTCATCCTGGACCATGGTCTTGATGCTCACTTGCCCTCGGCCTCCCTCTTTCTGCTTAGTGTATAGTCTCAGGGTGCTGGACTTGGGGTGGAACCCTCCATGCATGGTGAGGAGCTTTCTAGTCTTGGTATCTGTGGCTTCTATCTCCTCCTTTGGCCAGTTTATGATACCAACGGGGTATCTGATGACTGGTAGTGCATACATGTTGATGGCTTGGACCTTGTTCTTACCATTCAGCTGACTTTTCAGGACCTGCCTTACTCTCTGGAGGTATTTGGCTGTGGTTGACTTCCTTGTGGCCTCTTCATGGTTTCCATTAGCCTGTGGGATGCCAAGGTACTTGTAGCTGTCTTGGATATCACCTATGTTGCCCTCTGGTAGGTCAATCCCCTCAGTCCGGATCATCTTGCCTCTCTTTGAGACCATCCGGCCACACTTGTCCAATCCAAATGACATCCCTACGTCATCGCTGTAGATCCGGGTGGTGTGGATCAGCGAGTCTATTTCTCGCTCATTCCTGGCATACAGCTTGATGTCATCCATGTAGAGCAGGTGGCTGATTGTTGCCCCACGACGGAATCGGTACCCGTAGCCGCTCTTCGTGATGATCCGACTGAGGGGGTTCAGGCCTATGCAGAACAGCAGTGGTGATAGCGCATCCCCTTGGTATATGCCGCACTTGATGTTGACTTGGCCAATGGGTTTTGAGTTGGCCTCTAGGGTTGTCTTCCACATTTCCATTGAGTTCTGGATGAAGGTCCTTAGGTTCCTGTTGATCTTATACAGTTCCAGACAATCCAGTATCCATGTGTGTGGCATTGAGTCGTACAGTAGGAGCCTTCTACTTTTTTCCTCTCCATGCGGATTCCTGCCGTCTCCCATGTGGTTTCCATGAACCCCCCTTGTTCTATGCAAAGTCTAAACACGCCCAAACACGCTCATTCATTGCATTACATAGTGTCGCCATTAGAGGGCACTCCTCTCACATGAAAACCAGAGCCGTGTATACACCCATTCAGGACGGGAACAATAACAAAGCCCCTAAGGTCGATTGATCCCAGGCATACTTTCAGTGAAACTTAAACAACAGTCAGCTGTACCCTACATGAGCATTTTTTTTCTGCTGCATGGTCTACATTTCCTTGTTGTTGGTCATGTAGTCATTTACCAATTCTGGCAACATGTGGTTGAAGTAAAATTTACAAAGATGCTGAATTTGTTGGTTTGTGTAATTTGGGTGAAATGGTATGTCCATTTCCAAGTAGGGGGAGAGCCTGGACGAATGAAACACTTTTTACTTAACGGTTATTTTCAAAGATAATGAAGCAGATGAAAATTACTTTGTCATAGATCATACAACCCACATGTGTATTCTATTAGTTGCAGATGTAATTTCACACAGCCGTTAAAGTATCACGCTGATTTTAACTTTGAACGCAACATGTTGTTCGTTTCAACTGTCCCGCACTGTCGGGACAATTGAAACACGTATGCGGGACGAATGAAACATCGTGTTGTAAACAGAAACCATTCACTGTACTCTATTTTTTATGAAACAAACCTCACAGCATACTACTATACTTGTCATGGGTAAAATTGTATGTAATTTCTCAAACTATAAATGGAATACTGCCCATCACTCAGACAATGTATATCACATCTTGGCCGACCCAGCTTTGACCCAATACAAAATGTGTGCATTTCACTGTTGTGCCTTCAGTAGACTGCTGTATTGAACAGACTGTTGAGACCGGCCCTTTTCACACCTAAAAGCACTGCTTGTTAACGTGTTCGCCATCCAAGCTGGACCACTGACACACCCCATCACACCCCCACCCCCCTCCCTGTCAATATAATATGACTGCACTTAGATCCAGTACAACAAAAATATGACGAGCATCAGCAGAGAGAGTTCCCAACAGATTCGTGCAATGAGGCGAGAAGGAAAGTCCACACAAGAAATAAGAAAAAGTTTGGCATGCCGTGGAATTAAGGTTACAATGCAAGCTGTGAGATATCACTACAAAGAGAGGCCACCCCGTCAGTCTGGTCCAAGGAAATTGCATACGTAAGTATCCAACCCGTGAAACGGCTTAAGAAGGCCACTTATAGCCTACCATTAGACTTTCCAACCTAACGTGTTTCATTTTATTTTCACAGCAATGTCCTCTCTGCAATCGACGAGATGACTAAAGCCAACACTGAAATGAATGCCCTGGCTGTTCAACAAAGAATCAAGGCCGATTTTGGTATTGAACTGAGCTTAACAAGCATACGCCGCGCTCGCAGACGAATGGGTTGGAAATTTTCCTCCACCCGTTTCTGTCCAATGCTGAAGGAACGCAACAAAGAGGCAAGGTTGCGACAAGCTTCTGAGTGGAAGGAGTCGGGGGAGTTGTTTGACAATGTGCTATTCACTGACAAAACAACAGTCGCATTGGAACACTTTGCAAGACAAAGTTTCCATAAAAAGGGACACTTCGTCTCAAAGCCACGACCAAAACACCCACTGAAGCTGCATGCATGGGGAATGATTTCCCGATATGGAGCAGGTCCCCTTGTCATTTTTGAGGGAATAATGGACAGAGAATATTTTGAGGAGACCATCATAAAAGAATTTGCAGCACCATACATCAGGGAATATTTTGGGACTGATCACCGCTTTTTCCAGGACAATGACCCAAAGCACACCGCAGCTGCGGCTTACTTAGCATCAGAGGGCATCAACTGGGTTAAAACTCCAGCAGAATCACCAGACTTGAATCCAATCGAACTGGTTTGGCACGCCATGAAGGACTATATCCGCAAAGATGCAAAGCCAGGTACAAAGCAGGAGCTTATCAAAGCCATGCAAGTGTTCTGGAACACAAAAGTGACCGTGGATTTCTGCAACAGACTTATATCAGGTTTATCAAATGTAATCAATCTGGTTATTAGCAACAAAGGAGGGTATAGCGGGAAATGATACCCTGTCTTCAAATAGCGTACTCAGTTGAAATTTGTGATTTAAGATTTGTGATTACATGTGCACCTTTTTAATAAAAAAAAAAGGCACGAACGTCTCTATTCTTGTTTTTAACTGTATGCCTATGTTGTAACATCGTTGTGCAGTCATGGAATAGTGCTGACCGGTGAACGGTCTGCGTTGTTTATTTCACTGTGTATTTTCAACCTAATGCCTCACTGCCGCCATGGTTCCCTACGAAAAAAACAAGACCACTTATGCCGATAGAGTTATTGAGTCTCTTACTTAATCAATTACATAATTACATAAATCTGACTCCAAACTGACACTTATGGCCCTTTTCCACTACCCTTTTTCAGCTCACTTCAGCTCGCTTCAGCTCACTTCAGCCCGACACGGCTCACGTTTCGACTACCTTAGAACAGCCCGACTCAGCTCGCTTCAGCCCTGCTTAGCACCCAAAACTCGCACAGTTTTGGAGTGGGGCTGAAGCGAGCCAAACCGAGCTGAGTGAGGCTGGGGGCGTGAGCAGACACTCCCCTGTGCACTGATTGGTGAGGAGGAGTGTCCTCACATGCCCACACACGCCCCGCGAGCACACTGGGATCTGTAAACACCGCAAACCCGGAAGAAGAAGAATTACGAATTACGAGAATTTCTGAAGCCTTATGCGCCTCGCCTCATCTATACGCTCTTGCCAGTATCTGTTGGCGTTATCGGTGACAACAAGCCACAGCACCAAGACCAGCAACACTAACGACTCCATGTCCTCCATGTTTATTGTTTACTATCCGGGTTGTGAGACTACCGCTTAAAAGATCACTGATGTCACTGTTTGTGCCGCTTAACGACATCACGTGACGTCCACCCACTTTCGCCAACTCCACCCAATGTGTCCACCCACTTCCAGCCAGCACGGTTCAGCGTGGTTGTAGTCGAAATGCAACTTCAATAGCCCCGCTCAGCTCAACTCAGCCCAACTCAGCATGGCACAGCTCAGCCCGACTCAGCCGCGTTTGTAGTGGAAAAGCGGCAAAAGTGACGTGGCAACTGGCCCCCCATGTCCCCCCCCCAATTAGGAGAGGCTTTCAGATGTAAATGTCAGTGCTCTGAGCTAAACAAATGCAAATCTGGGGAACAGTTTTACTAGTCTTTTAGAAATGTGTCGCGTTCAACAATTGTGTTGTGTTGAACGCGACACATTTCTAAAATACAGAACGAACGTGAATTTTTCAAATTATGAGGCATGAGCGACGAACATGAAGATGAATGAAACATGAACGAAACGTTCATGTTGATTCGAGTGAAATTAGTGCCTGAAATTAGTTTCTGACTGATTCAGGGGCGTGTCGTAATGGAAGCCAGGGGAATCCTGGCTTACTCGAAAATTTAAAATTACAATAACAAACAAACATATTCAATGATCAAATACGTCAAGTAGGCCTACGTTATAGAAATATAGAAAATATACGCAACATTGCTTGCATTACGACTGCACATATTCACTTCTCTAAACATTTAATTCATTTCTCATGCCTTTTTCACTGAAAACATGATAAAGTCATGGACTACAATTAATATTTGGCTCTACTACCTTGCATTCCGGGGTAACAAAGACTGTGCAGATCAGGATATCCAGATCCAGATATATTTTTTACTGCTTTGCTTTGATTATGAAGACATACGGTTTTTCACCTTGATGCGGTTTTTCACCTCCACCACCATACGACAACATTTTGAACCCATCCACTCTTGAAAAAAGATAGTTATCCATATTTGTGTAGGTGTTATACTGCCCTTTGGCATAACTACCTGCACTGGTGTTATTTCATCAGCTATGTTCCTAATGTCTTAGACTACAGGCTTTTATTATGAACGACAGTAGAAAGGTGTTTTCATTTGTGCATTTTATTAGCTAGTGCAAACTTGACAACAAAATTGGAATGGGAAAAAGGTATAAAAATGGTTGATGTCACTGGGGGGACATGTGCACAAAAGCACTTTTCGTTTTAACAAGACAAGTACTGTAGCCTAAAAAAACAAGATGTCAGTGGCCAATTCGTTCTGCCTCAGGGTCTACTTTTCGGGGGCTTCGCAGTCTTTCGTTGATCCGGTTTCGGATTTTGACCCAGTTGTCCGGAGACAAATCAGGAAAACTTTCTGTGGTTAATTGATGCACTTTTTTCTTTAGATTGTGCGGCAAGGTGGCCTTGCCTTGTGATCCACTCCAATTAACCATTTTCCCCCACCGCTGATACTCTTCGAATGGCGTCAGAGCCATGAACACATTCGCGGCATAAATGTCTGGCCTGTGCTGGCCTCTTTGTTGGCTCTGCCTGAACAGGTAATCGTCTCGCTCAGCAGAGAGGACCCTGAGCTCAATGTCCGGCAGGGGAGTTCCAGCCGGGACCCTGGGTCCAAGGGTTGGTGGGGTGGCGTTGAAAGATAATTGCCGTCTAGCACTAGCAGTTGCGTGCAGTGCTGGTGGTTGTGCTGGTGTGGCCTGGTGAGCTGTGGGCTGCGCTGCCGTGGCCTGGTGAGCTGTGAGCTGCGCTGCCGCAGGTGGGGGGTTAACCAGCCGCTGCAGAAGTTCCTCCACCTTCTTGAAGCGTTCCTCTGCCTTCGCACGGTCCTCCACTGCCTTGTTAAGACATTCCTCCACAGCCTTTCTAAACTGCTTCTCCACCTCCAATTCTCTCGACACTGTCTTCAAGCAGTTGTCCATGTCATCTAGCCGCTTTTTCATAATCCTAATCTCTTCCTTGTAAAGTCCAGAGCAGTCTGTTCTGCTGCTGGCTGTTGCCACTGTCACAGCCTAAATGAAAATGATAGATGTGAGTCACAATTCATAAACATTAAAAGATAGGCCTATAAATTATATGCACAATGGCTTCATTAGGGTCATTTATTTGGATGGTCTTAACTCAGACAACTTACCAATTTCTTCCTTACAAGGCGCACTTTGGATTTTGCAGGAGTGCCAGCTGGCCTAGCAGACCCCCGTTTTTGGCAGCGTGTTGCAAGGGCTGTGCTGTCTAGAAGAAGCAAAGCAATATTTAGTTTAGAATAGCATAGGCTACTGGAGTCCTGGATGTCCTAAACTGGATGTTTTTTTTTTTTTAACTAGAAACTAGAATTTTTTTGCAGTGCATAGAAAGTTGCGCACATGAACTTACTTTGGATACAAGACGTTTTGGTCTGTCGACAGTCCGTGCCATGTAGAACTCAGCAGTCTCCATTGTCACCAAAGAAATTTGTTGTCCTATACCAAAATGCTGAAATAAATCAAATGGGCAACGTCTTGCTATTTATCACAAATGGACAGGTTTTGTGGGAGGTCCAGCTTGAGGTGAGAATGGTCTGGAATGTGAACATTTAGTGGGGGATTCCAGCCTAACGAGCTGTATGCATTACAAAAGGCGAGCTGAATTCAAGAACACGTCCTCAACAAAGAAAACAAATTTTAAAACGATACATGAAAATGGGATTCCTGATGAGCTTTATGCCTTACAAAAGGTGCTGAATTCAAGAACATGTCTTTTAACAATGAATGTGTAAACAGCTAAATCAATTTTTAGAAAGATACATGAAAATGGGATTCAATACCATGAGTTAATCTGTAGGCAAGTCGAGAATCTTCACAGAGGGGGTATATTGCTTACGCCTATCGGAATCAATGTAACACGCCCAATAATGACAGAATAAAGGTTGTGTATGTATGTTGTATGTAGGTTGTATGTTTCATATATATCAGGAAAAGTAGTTATATGTTTAAATGCCCAGTCAATATGAAACAAATCTTACCTCAAAGTGTTTTTTTCCATGGCGATTTTCCGCTGCATATCAAAGACGTGTACTTCTGGACGTGACAGACTTCCCTGTTGTTTTTTTTTTATCAAGTAGCGAATAGCATGGGAGCAGGCAATGTACCAGCATTTTTTGCTAAATCTAATCCCTCTCTCCTTGGTCTACTTGTTTTTTTTTTTTTGGTCTTTTTTTGGCTCTCCCCATGTAGGCTATAGTTGTGAAAGTGTTCACTCATCTTTATTCAGTTGTTGCTAAATCTAATCCCCCTCTCCTTGGTCTACTTTTTTTTTTGTCTAAACAGTTAGGGATCTATGGCAGCAATTGTAATATTTCCTTTGTGTAGCACACTAGCTCTATACAACAGTCTGCAACCGTCTGGGTACTGAGGAGACAAGTTTCTCAAATTTAGAAATAGGAATGCTGTCCCATTCTTGTCTAATACAATGTGTCTCGCTGGGAAGGGCTGATTTTCGGCTGCATCGCAGGAAACTAACATGCCTGAAAAATCAACTCTTCCAAGTCAAAGAAAAGGAGACGTCCGGTTTTCACCACTGCAGTAGGATTACGCCGTTATATTAGGCCTTCCTGATCGGTCTTCCTTCCTCACCCACCAGTAAAAACACAGGAGATTCGAGATCACGTGCTTTCTGTTTATTTTTTCCTCATTAAAATATGATGTCCATCGTTGAATCACTTCCTGTAGGAGATAAAAACTGTAGCCTAAGCATGTAAATGCAAATAACTATTGGCATGAAAGCGTGTCTATTGCACAGTTTTGCAACTTCATCTCCCGGGAATAGCCCCGGATCTCTCGGCCGTCATTTGAAAAAAAAAAAAGCGAATATTATATTTGCTTGTACACAAGACTTTGAGCAGTGGCTGTGGCCACAACGCTCTGGCCAGGACAGCAATAATGCAACTTCGTAACCAGCGAAGACCGCAGATTCTGGTGTGCTCATGGCCACCTTCTGAATAATTTGTCACAAAATGTTACAAAGTTAAAATCGGTATTCTTGACGCTCAATGCGGAATGGTTTCACATTATATATAGATTTGGAATGACATCAACCAGTGAGCGCGTAATGTTTCGCTCATTCCAGGTTAGTGAAAAGCAGTCGCGTTGCGGACTTTAGTGGTCTTGCTGCTGTCTCGTCAGCCAGCTACAATACGCACTTCACTTTCCCAGGACACCCTGCTGCACCCTGTGCTAAGAAACAGACCAATTGTGCTGTAGATTATTATGATGTTACCAGTAGCAAGCTATGATTTTTGAGATTGTTTGAGATAAAGATTTTTTAAAGATGAAAACAGAAACATAGCCAGTGCAAGCGCTGAGCCCCAGCAGGAGCCAGCTGCAGCTATTTACTGTTACTTATCTTGTTCTTGCATTAATCAGAATATGCACAGCTGCGTCTGTGCAGCTCCCCTCCCCTCTCTCCATTTGCTTATGGAGAAGTGCTTCTAAATTGCCAGCTTAGCTCGGAGCAAACTTCGTGTGACATAATGACAAAATCAATCCGCATTTAATAAAATGAAATAACTGGTGAATATAATGGGAATGCGCAAACAGAAAAGGGAAGTAAGAACACATTATTTTACCGTTGTACTCCACATATGCGCAGCACCAGATGTAGGCAAACAGTCGCCAATAAAATGAGCAACAGCTCAAATAACCCGATGTTGATACATTGCCCAACACAAAGGGAAAGTCATGCCAGTTTTGTAGGAAACCTGGAACATGTTGAAGTGGATGTTTTGAGAAGTGTTTATGTTTGTATTGTTTTCCCCACGCGATGCCTGAATAATCCACGTCAACTGTCTGTCTGTTATAACAAATGAATGACAGACATTACAAGGCCGTACAGCTAACTAATATTGCATAGTTAATCATCGGGACTCAGTGTAAACAAATCAGCATTATTGAACAAACGAATAACAACCCAGATATACCACCAACGTTTAGAGCAATGCGCCGTATTGGCGTAATATCGCCTCAGCTCAAGTCAGGTTTTGGACATGGTAAGTGAGAAAACTGCACTTCTTTCAATGGGACTTAAACTCTGGTTTATTGCCATCCTCTTCAGAAATGTTGATCTGGCTTGTCAATGCAACTTCACAAATCACTGCTCCTCCCCGTGGAAAAAAATGGTATTGCAGCTGTGTTTTTTAAGGGGCGTTGCCAGTCCAGGCTTCATCAACACGTCATGTGTGGGGGATTATGACACAGAAACAGGCAAACAAATGAATGGCTTCTACTGTAGGCTTTCTTGTAGTCAATCCAGGCAGTGCACAGGTTGGTCTGTCTCTTCTTACAGTCTTGGGCAACTGTTCTATCGACCAGTAGCTGGTGCTTGGCTCCTCTGGTGTTACTGCCAATTCCTTTCTGTGCCTCGTTCATGTATTGAGCCACATGCTTACTCATTTTTGCCGCAATGATGCCTGACAGGGCCTTCCATGTTGTGCAGAGACAGGTAATTGGCTGGTAGTTGGATGGGATGGGTCCCTTCTGGGGGTCCTTCATGATTAGGACTGTCCTGCCTTGGGTTAGCCATTCTGGGTGGGTCCCATCCCTCAGCAGCTGGTTCATCTGTGCTGCTAGGCGTTCATGGAGTGCAGTTAGCTATGGATCATATCGGGGCCTGGTGCTGTCCAGCTCTTCATCTTTGACACTCTTTCTTGGACGTCTGCCATTGAGATGGTTACTGGTTCTTGTTCTGGGAGGTTGCTGTGGTCAGCTGTTAGGTTGGGCACATTTGGGCATCGGTGTTGTGTGATGCCTTTCTTTCCCATATGTCTTTCCAGTATTCCACCTCAGCTCTTAGTGGGTCTGACCGGTTGTTGTTCCCCTGCCACTGAGAGTACACCTTGGCTGGTTCAGTGGAGAACAGCTTGTTTATTCTCCTGGCCTCTCCCTCCTTGGTGTATCTCTTCAACCGGGTGGCCAGAGCTGTTAGTCGCTGTTTGGCAGTTTCGAGTGCCTCTGGTATGGAGAGTGAGTTGTACTTCCTGGGTGCCCCTTTATTCACCATGTTCCCTTTCAGCTAGCTGGCTAACTTCTCTCCATGCTGCCTTTATCTTGGCCTTATCTCTTCCATGGTGGATACTGTTTGTTATGTCCCGAGCCCACCTTGTGTCCAAGCATCTCCATGATTACTGTTGCTGTACTGTGTATCAGCTTGTTGGTCTCAGTGATGGTTCTTGTGGAGATTGTCTTCAGAACAGCATTCACATCTACTAGTAGATCTTCTGAAGGTACTTGGCAACTCAGCTTCGGTATTCGTCGGGGGCTCCAGGTTTCCAGTTGGGTCACGATCTTCCTTCTCAGGTCAGCAGCTCTTGTGTTGAGGCTGTTAGGTGTTGGGGCTTGGTACCCAATCTCTGGTTGTGGGGATGATGATGACATCTCCCCACTGACCTGTCTTCCTGGCTCCCCCTTGCCATAGCATCGTTGTTGTATTGCATTAATCTCTAGTTGTGATAGTAGATTTTGATTACGGATGTTGGAACACTGGGCTAATAGCTGTTTCTTTGTTTCGAAGTATCCAATGGTCCCACATTTGCTGCATGTATCCCCTCTCTCTGGGATTGCTTGTATAGTAGCATTCCAGCAAATCTGTATTTTCTGTCCTCGTCCATCGATGTCTTGTTCCAGTAGCCCATTTCTCATCAGTTTGCCCTGGTTCCCTAGCAACTGATGCAGACCTTGTTGACCCGGGTGATGTCTGAGCCGGTATGACTCTATCAGTTATGTCTTCACTCATTCCTGAGGTAGGCTGATATATCATGAGGGGTCTTGCCTAAGGACCCTTACTGGATGATGTTTTGCCCCGACCGGGATTCGAACCCCGATCTCCCGCATCGTAGTCAGTGAGCATTACTGTACTATCCAGCTGATATATATATTTCCATGTAAATATGATTATGGAGCCATAGAGAGGACCCCGTGTGTAGTTCACACGATTCAGCTGGTTGTGAACATGGTCCAGAAGGAACCCCCAATCCAAAGGCAGTTGGAGAAAGTGAGACACTTGCTGAACAAGTTCAGGAAGTCCTCTGTCGCCACAGAGCGACTGCTGCAGAAGTGTGCACTCGTTCTGATAAAAGATTGTCCCACCAGGTGGTCAAGTTGCTTTGCTATGATTTCACGCTGCCTTGAAGTCAAGGAACATGTTTCAGCTGTGGCTGAGTCCATGGGCTGGGACAGCCTGCAGCCCAGTGAGTGGCAGAAGATTGGGATGCTGAGAGACCTCCTTCTTCCATTTGCGGAGCACACCAAGTCACTTGAAAGTGACACTCAATCACTTTCCCTTGTTGTACCAGCACTCATGGATCTCAAAAACCACCTGTCAGAGTTCTTGCTTGATCATGGAAGAACCTACAAAGATGCTGCTACTCTGGCTCATAAGATGCTTTCTAGCATGGACAGGCGCTTTAGTGTGTTTCTTGACATAGCAGCTGACAACTTCTCACCACTTCCTGCTGCAGCTTGCCTTGTGGACCCTTGTGTAGCTGAAACCCTTCTGGAAAATGATGACAATGAAGTACAGAATCTTGTCAGAAAGGCAGAGGACTACATAGCTCATCTTGTGCCACAGAGACTGCAAGTCCAAGAAGAGCAGTTGACCGATGATGAGCAAGATACCAATGAGAGTGCAGAGGCACCAGGGGCAACCCCTGCAAAACGGCGCAGATTTAAGTTCTTCAGTGCCAGTCGTCCATTGAGGCCCAAGACAGCCAAGACAACAAATATTAGACAGGAGATTTTGAAATATAAAGAGGGACTGTCCGAGTTCCACTATGCTGCTGCTACTAGTGCTGAGGGTGAGGAATCTGGCATCGAGTATTGGTTAACTCAGTGTTCTACTTCAGTTCCAACACTGAAACCTCTGGCCTTGGACCTCCTGGCGATGCCAGCCTCTCAGGCATTTACAGAGAGGGTCTTTAGTGTAACTGGTGTAGGGATCATGCGCCATTTTGTGTCTAAGAACTACAACTCCCAGCCAACTTCAGCATTGACTACGTCACGCCTGGGTGGGATCACTCACATCTTCTCCTCCATGACCCATCTTCTTTAAAAAGGAGCTGGAACCCAGCCATCTTGCTCTTTCACGTCGGACTCCAAGCGAGACTGACCAGATAAAGAGAACTCACCATCAGACGTCTAAATAGCGCGTTTTCTTCTTTATCTAACCCTGATCAAGTTAGATTTCGGAAACACGCGATCATCAACTCAAGCGAGTTATTAAACAGGTTTTGCAAGTATTATTTTTCTTTTAAGACGTACGCAACTGCGGAAAAGCAGCCTTATTTGTGCTTAGAAAAGCAGCTGGCCCTCTTTTCTTGAGTCCGTGCACAGCGCTGAAAAGACTCTTTTCCTCATCAGCTACGAAGGTCTTCAGAGAAAAACTCTCTCTCTCTCTACCGAAGCGCAAACTTCCTCTGGGAACTCTACTTCCTACAGAAGACGAGACTTTTTGCAGTAAGAAAAGCATTGGGCAGAAGTTTAAGTCTGAGGGATTAGTTTATATCACTTAATGTGAAGATATATTCAGGAATGTGTGCACACTGAATTTTGGTTCTCTATCATTTATTTGTTGATTTAAAATTGGTTAATCCATAAGTTCTTGCATGCTCTTTCTCTCTCTTCCTTAACATTCTAATTCATTACTCACACATCTGGGCTTCACACATGTTTTAGCTAGCAAGAGAGCTACATTCCTTTGTTCTACAAAGGAAGCACGTGTCCCTCACCCACTAGGTTTAAAACCGAGACTCTTTGTCTCAATCTTAGACAAAATCATAAGTATTGTTTTCAATTCAACCTTTTATAGCAAATTCTCCTGTGCCTACATTTGAAGATATATATATATATATATATATATATATATATATATATATTAATTAGCTGGATAGTACAGTGGTAATGCTCACTGACTACAATGCGGGAAATCGGGGTTCGAATCCCGGTTGGGGAAAAACATCATCCAGTAAGGGTCCTTAGGCAGGACCCCTCATGATATATCAGCCTACCTCAGGAATGAGTGAAGACATAACTGATAGAGTCATACCGGCTCAGACGTCGCCCGGGTCAACAAGGTCTGTGTCAGTTGCTAGGGAACCAGGGCAAACTGATGAGAAATGGGCTACTGGAACAAGACATCGATGGATGACAGAAAATACGGATTTGCTGGAATGCTACTATACAAGCAATCCCAGAGAGAGGGGATACATGTGGGACCATTGGATACTTCGAAACCCACAATCAAGGCTAACAAAGAAACAGCTATTAGCCCAGTGTTCCAACATCTGTAATCGAAATCTACTATCACAACTAGAGATTAATGAAATACAACAACGATGCTACGGCAAGGGGGAGCCAGGAAGACAGGTCAGCGGGGAGATGTCATCATCCCCACAACCAGAGATTGGGTACCAAGCCCCAACACCTAACAGCCTCAACACAAGAGCTGCTGACCTGATAAGGAAGATCGTGACCCAACTGGAAACCTGGAGCCCCTGACGAATACCGAAGCTGAGTTGCCAAGTACCTTCAGAAGATCTACTAGTAGATGTGAATGCTGTTCTGAAGACAATCTCCACAAGAACCATCACTGAGACCAACAAGCTGATACACAGTACAGCAACAGTAATCATGGAGATGCTTGGACACAAGGTGGGCTCGGGACATAACAAACAGTATCCACCATGGAAGAGATGATTAGAGGCCAAGATAAAGGCAGCACAGAGAGAAGTTAGCCAGCTAGCTGAACTACAGAAAGGGAACATGGTGAATAAAGGGGCACCCAGGAAGTACAACTCACTCTCCATACCAGAGGCACTCGAAACTGCCAAACAGTGACTAACAGCTCTGGCCACCCGGTTAAAGAGATACACCAAGGAGGGAGAGGCCAGAAGAATAAACAAGCTGTTCTCCACTGAACCAGCCAAGGTGTACTCTCAGTGGCAGGGGAACAACAACCGGTCAGACCCACCAAGAGCTGAGGTGGAAAAATACTGGAGAGACATATGGGAAAGAAAGGCATCACACAACACCGATGCCCAATGGTTAGTGGACCTAAGAGCTGACCACAGCAACCTCCCAGAACAAGAACCAGTAACCATCTCAATGGCAGACGTCCAAGAAAGAGTGTCAAAGATGAAGAGCTGGACAGCACCAGGCCCCGATATGATCCATACGTACTGGCTGAAGAAGCTAACTGCACTCCATGAACACCTAGCAGCACAGATGAACCAGCTGCTGAGGGATGGAACCCACCCAGAATGGCTAACCCAAGGCAGGACAGTCCTAATCATGAAGGACCCCCAGAAGGGACCCATCCCATCCAACTACCAGCCAATTACCTGTCTCTGCACAACATGGAAGGCCCTTTCAGGCATCATTGCGGCAAAAATGAGTAAGCATGTGGCTCAATACATGAGCGAGGCACAGAAAGGGATTGGCAGTAACACCAGAGGAGCCAAGCACCAGCTACTGGTCGATAGAACAGTTGCCCGAGACTGTAAGAAGAGACAGACCAACCTGTGCACTGCCTGGATTGACGACAAGAAAGCCTACGACTCAATGCCACACACATGGATACTGGAATGTCTGGAACTGTATAAGATCAACAGGAACCTAAGGACCTTCATCCAGAACTCAATGGAAATGTGGAAGACAACCCTAGAGGCCAACTCAAAACCCATTGCCCAAGTCAACATCAAGTGCGGCATATACCAAGGAGATGCGCTATCACCACTGCTGTTCTGCATAGGCCTGAACCCCCTCAGTCGGATCATCACGAAGAGCGGCTACGGGTACCGATTCCGTCGTGGGGCAACAATCAGCCACCTGCTCTACATGGATGACATCAAGCTGTATGCCAAGAATGAGCGAGAAATAGACTCGCTGATCCACACCACCCGGATCTACAGCGATGACATAGGGATGTCATTCGGATTGGACAAGTGTGGCCGGATGGTCTCAAAGAGAGGCAAGATGATCTGGACTGAGGGGATTGACCTACCAGAGGGCAACATAGGTGATATCCAAGACAGCTACAAGTACCTTGGCATCCCACAGGCTAATGGAAACCATGAAGAAGCCACAAGAAAGTCAACCACAGCCAAATACCTCCAGAGAGTAAGGCAGGTCCTGAAAAGTCAGCTGAATGGTAAGAACAAGGTCCAAGCCATCAACATGTATGCACTACCAGTCATCAGATACCCCACTGGTATCATAAATTGGCCAAAGGAGGAGATAGAAGCCACAGATATCAAGACTAGAAAGCTCCTCACCATGCATGGAGGGTTCCACCCCAAGTCCAGCACCCTGAGACTATACACTAAGCGGAAAGAGGGAGGCCGAGGGCTAGTGAGCATCAAGACCATGGTCCAGGATGAAACATCGAAAATCCGAGAATACATCAGAAAGATGGCCCCAAAAGATGAACTGCTAAGTGAATGTCTCAGGCAGCAGAACCCTGATGAGAGTGCAGAGGAGGAGGAGGAGGAACAGACAACCTGGAGAGACAAACCCCTACATGGCATGTACCACCGTCAGATAGAGGAAGTGGCTGATATCAAGAAATCCTACCAGTGGCTGGATAATGCAGGACTGACAGACAGCACAGAGGCACTAATCATGGCAGCATAAGAACAGGCCATAAGCACAAGAGCCATAGAGGCCAGGATCTACCAGAGTAGATCAGACCCAAGATGCAGACTGTGCAAAGAAGCCCCTGAAACAGTCCAGCACATAGTAGCAGGGTGTAAGATGCTAGCTGGATCAGCGTACATGGAGAGGCACAACCAAGTGGCTGGGATAGTATACAGGAACATCTGCAACCAGTATGGAATAGAAGTACCCAAGTCCCAATGGGCCATACAGTACCACAGAAGGTGGCTGAGAACAACAGGGCCAAGGTTCTGTGGGACTTCAGCTTCCAGACTGACAAACAGATCCTGGCTAACCAACCAGACATAGTGGTGGTGGACAAAGAGCAGAAGAGGGTGGTGGTGATAGATGTGGCGATCCCAGCTGACGCCAACATCAGGAAGAAGGAACATGAGAAACTTGAGAAGTATCAAGGGTTGAAAGAGCAGCTGGAACAGATGTGGAAGGTCAAGGGTTGCGTGGTCCCCGTGGTAGTGGGGGCACTTGGGGCAGTAACCCCCAAACTGGGAGAGTGGCTCCAGCAAATCCCAGGAACAACATCTGAAGCCTCAGTCCAGAAGAGTGCAGTCCTAGGAACATCGAAGATACTGCGCAGAACCCTCAAACTCCCAGGCCTCTGGTAGAGGACCCGAGCTTGAGGATGACATGGATACCACCCCCCCACCCCCGCCGGGGGTGAGAAGGAAATTATTATTATATACCACGGATGACCGTTTGAATGTATTTTAATTGTTAACTTTAGCTTTTAACACATGTGGCCTACTAGGCCTGAAGAAGCATATGCTAGCCAGCATCTCTTTGTCTGGTTAGTCACAGAGCTAACCACGTAGCTACACATAGGGCAGCTAGCATTCCTGTATCTGGTTAGCCACAAAGCTAATTCTTTTACACACACACACACACACACACACACACACACACACACTGTTTACAGAAGATTCAATTCTGCTGCTATTAAATTGTTCAATGTTATTTTTTCCTTTTCTTTTTATTAATTTTATTATCTCTGTTATAATAAACTCCATTATTATTGAAATTGTGTGTGGTGTCTATCTACTGTTTCGATACTTTGAAGTTGCCCAATCTCCCAAAGAATTCAAAAAGGTGCAGATGATTTATGTAATATGGTAAATGATCAATAATAATTTGGAAGATACCATTTTAGCTGTTTGGTAATTTATTATTATTAAGTACCAGGAATAATGGTATGATTCATTTGAATGATTCACTTCAAACGATTCAATGAGACTGATTTCATGTAATTATTAAAGATTGATCACTTATCCCATCCTAAATACACAAAATCATTAATTACACCTACATAATTGGTGCCCCGTGTGAGGCGATTGGTTTGTCGACTTCTTGAGTATTGTTGCAGCAGATAAACTACCAGTTGATTCAGCAACTGCTAAGGTATATCCCCAGGTGTGTTAAAACGGTTAACAGGAGTGTGATAACCATATGTGACCCCTCACCAAATCCAGGGACACATGTCGGCCGAAACGAATCCGAGATAATCGCAAAAGAAGCATTTTTTTTTCAAAATTTGTGATTTTTGTTTTTTTCCATCATGTGCAAGTTGAGATCTTGAAGAATGCAATCAGTATTTCAGATAATAGATTGTTTTGTTGGAAAAGCATACATTTTTTGTTGCAAATTGTCTCGTTTTTGTCAGGACTTTAGCCTGCTGGGGGGTGTGGGTAAATTACCATATGGGCCATTCACATGATGATTTAAGTCTTTTTTTTTTTTTTCGCGAATCAGCTGCATGATGCGAGTTGAGCTCGTGGCTACTTAACCTGCATACAGGCATGTAATTTCACTATGGAATGAGCAAGCTAAACAGAGCGCAGAGGAGCTGACACACGGTATTTACATCAGAGATAACCATTTCTAGCAAAAAAAACCACAACCTCATTTTCCAGATTGAATGGAATACTTGAATGATCGGATGATACACGGACCGTTCTAGGATTACATTCCATCGGAGGCATTGGTGTGTGCAAGGCGTCGTTTCTCTTTCTGATGGGGTAAGTTTATTAATCTAAGGCTGTGTGGTTATTTTTGCATGTAACGGAGAGTGTTGTGGTTTGGTTAAGCCTAGGTCACAACCGGACGTATGATTTTTTGGCCGTGCGATCTTTGGCGTTTCCCAAATCGCTGCGTTTTTTTTTTTTCACGGAGAAAGACGCGCATTGGCCATAAGTTTGTCTTGCAACCTGAAAAAAATGCAAGCGCCCGTAGAGTTTGTTTGACATGACAAAGAACCTCTGCGGCCGGTCTGTGGCTCGAAAATCAGCGCATCACACGTGCGCTCTCGTGCGTTTCATGTGCGCTCTCATGCGTTTCTTGCATTGTATGTAGACCAGCCGTAGGAGCACGTACTGTACAGCTGGTTGTTACTGAGGCTTTACATGAAACTAGTGTTGTGTTAGTTGTGTCATCATTGTGCTATCTTTCTTTCTTACGGTGTGAGTAATTTTTCAACCACAAAATGTTAAAGTATACTTTAGGACGTATTTTTGTACTTCATAATTGTGTTGGGCATACTTTGCATGGAAGGAAAATTGACGTGGTGATCTTTGTTTACATGAAAGTAGTATCGTGCTAGCTAGTAGGGGGTAGAGCTTTCCTTAATGTCATGCAAATGAGCACCATTATGTGCCCACCCTACACCCAGAGTAGCTGAGATGGAAAACTTTGAGGGCGATTTTCTCCCTTTTCTGTTTTAAGAAGTATACACTTTCAAAAGGCCACACATTCTTCAAATATTGTCATATCTCCACATGGAAGGCATCATTGGAAAGCTTAGAAACTGTACTTTCTGAATCTGTCAATAACTCAAAATTCCCCTGGGCAGACATGTGTCCCTGGATTCTGTGATCTGACACATATCACAAATTCTAACAACCTATTGATAACTTAGGATAAGAGAACATCTCCAAACAAACAAACCTTGTTAATTAATTAATTACATGGTTAATATTAATTAATAATAATTAATTAATAATTGACTCATTGATTGGTTAATTACCCAATACCCAATCTAAATAAAATGGCATCCCCTCGTGTCTCAGAGACTGAAGACAATGAGCAAGACGTGTCCCTTTTTGAGGTCATCGCAGACCTCATTCACTGCTCTGACTCCAATAGGGCAACCATTAGGGGCATGAGTAGGCATGAGTGCCAAGCTAGCATAATCAACTCAATAACACAAATGAGAGATCCAAAGAGAACAACAATCAGTGTCCAAGATGCACTAGGTAAACTATTCCTGTTACACTTCCAAGATGCTGATCAACAGATCAGATCCCTCCGCAGAGAAGTTGATAGACTGGCCTCCAGCAATGCTGAGCTGACAGCCGAGGTCAATGATTTATCTAGGGAGCGTAGCCTCTTGAAGAACTCCCTTGATGAGTGCGCCGAAAGGCTAGAGAAGGCCGAGAAAGGCGCCAGAAGGGCTGCCAAGGAGCAGAACCCCAAAGAAGGGCGCGAGGGGCACGAGAGACCCCCAACCATGCGTCAAAGTTTAGAGCGGGAAGAGGCGTCCAAACTGGACACAGAGGATTACCTGGTCGAGCATCAGGCGTCCCGCCAACCTCCATCAACTCGCTACATGACTCCGTCGTTGTCTAGCCAGGGTGGAGTCGCCCTGCGCTCATCCTGAGCCCAGGCCCATAGCACACCTAGGTCAGTGCGCTACAGCTTCCCTGATCCGCCTTCGGGTGAATCAGACTACGACTCTCGTGCGGAATGGGAGCAATTCCAGAGTAGCTCAGATAGTGAGCACTCAGGAGAGTGAAGGGGGTCGCGTAAGGACGTGCACCAAGCCCTCCGCATATGGCAAATTGACCTACTTGCCAAAGATATTGAGCGATTCGATCCCGATAATAAAAGAACCAACATAAATGATTATTTACGAGAAACTGACCGATGCCTGATGGACCTACCAAGAGCCACAACGCGAGAGAAGCTTAAACTGGTCTGGAAGACCTTCAGTAGTAGCATCCGTCCCTTTTTAGAGACACTACCCCCAGGTGTTCGCGATAGTTATTCGAAACTTCGCAATTACATATGCGCCGTACATGGATGAAACCTCCGTGACATTGTGTGCAATACAAATCAGGCAGAAACGGTCTGAGGCACCTTGTGAGTATTATAGACGGCTACGTAGCGCCTACTTCCAGGGTAGCAATGCACTAGGTTTAGAAGAAGATAGGGGCTTTAAATCCCTTTTCTTACATAACCTCCACCCAAGCGTGCGGAATCAAGTCACACTGATGTGTCGGCAACATGGCTACTTGATGAAGAACACTAGGCAACTAGCCCAAATGACCTGGGAGACCATCGTTAAACCCGCAAATGGGAATGACGATGATCCCAGAGTCCTTAGTCTCCAGGGTGCAAACGGGCCCCCACTAACCTTAGAAGGAAGGGAAGCTCCAAAAAGGGGACCCAATCGGAGAAATCCCGGTCTGAACCGCCCTTCACTGAACCATCATAAGGGTGAAGGGAAGAAACAGCAAGGTAAGGCTCAGAAGGACAGAGGGCAAGGCCATAGTGACTATGGCAACCGCTCCTCATACGGAAAGAGTCATAAGAAACAAGGCGGTAAGTGGCAAGATTGTAACCCCCGCTCCGGCCAGAAATGGCAGGAGCGTTCCGACCGTAACACTCCATGTAGGGGCAAAGGTAGCCGACACAGTGACTCAGACCAACCTGATGAGTCCCACTCAGAACTGGACTCTTTGAAGGCCTGCTTGGCTGAATTTAGGAAACTGTTACAAAACCAGTCAAATTCCTCAACCAACAAAACAAAAGAGCCCAAGAAGGATGGCGAAGTCTGCCCGTTGGCATGACTAGGCCGAGAACCATGAGTATATCTCGTGAAATGGGGAGAAGATTTCTGTGAAACAGCAGGCGATGGTCCAGATGCAGAGCCCCCCCTGGTGGTGGAGGCACACCCACAAAACGTACCTCTGATGCAGTTCTTAGGTGATCTGGTCAGAAAGGGCAATGCTAAGCGCATTTACACCACCGTGGTGGTCGAGGGTATAACCACCCTCCACGCCCTCCTGGATACTGGATTGGAGATCATGATCATGTGTGCTAAAGTCATCGCCACCATCTCTCAGACACGGCTCTTACAAGGTGACCCAATTCCAACAAAGACCTGCAATATAAACTTAATCAGCTTCACACAGAACAAAGCCCCAATAACACGAATGGCATGGTTGAGACTCACATTCCAAGGTGTGTCAATCATACATCCCACCTATGTCAGCTCTGTGGGTATGGAAAAACTACTGATTGGCCAAGACCTACTTGATAGGTTGGCGCCACTCATTGATTGTCGTCGCAGTCAATTGTGTGCCCAAATCACAACCCACCAGTCGGTGAGTTCCTCAAAACAGGCACGAGCCCGCTGCGACGAGATCCGTGCAGACACCGATCAACCAGGCGCCACGGGAGACCAAATTCCCGACGAACTTCAGTTCATGTCTTTGTACACAGAGTCTGGTGTCGGAACACCAGACATCGTGACTCCTCCTAGTGGCCACAACTCTCTGGAAAACCACACTTCCTTCCTTTGCTCCTTGAGCAACTCAAACTCAGCTATATACTGCCCTATTCTATCGGGTGAAGTGCGAGTCAACGGAACCACGGTCCTTAATGCAGCTATGATGCTTTGGTCTGAGAAATCGGCCATCAGCCAGACTTTGTTGACATTTCTTGAGCGTGGTCCCTCAACTCTCCAATCCACTCTTCATTGGAGCAGACATTCTGGTTAGGCTAGGAATCCAGATAGACATGGTGAACCAGGTAATCTGGACTCAAGCCAACATCAACAAACATCCACTCCTCGCTGACCTCGAGCGCATGCTCTCTGGACAAACCATCCCTCAGGCATGCCAGGTAGCTAGTGAGTTTGCTGTTGTCATTCCTGCTAGGACGGCCGGTTTTCCCCTTAAGTTAGTCATTCTGAAAGGTCAAGAGCTCCCATCATCAGAGGCTTACTTCCAGCCTCTGCCCCCATTCTTGGAACGCAACTTAACAGTTTGTGGTACTCCTCTGTTTAAGCTGAACCATCGTTCCTCTTACATCCTGGTGCAAAACTTGACCAACTCTCCTGTCACCGTGCCTGCGCGCCGTCCCCTAGGTCTGTTGATAGACAGATCATTCCATGACTTTGAACTAACGATTCCAGTCATAGGCGAACTGCCTCTTTCTTTGGTCGGACCAGAAGACGGTAGGACTAGCTTCTTTACTGTCCCCCATAACATGATTCGCATCAAGCTACACAATATGCTGTGCGATGACAGAGTTTTCATGGCTAAAGTTGACACCGAAGAGGGCATGACGATATATGCACTTTCCTCTCAGCCAGATGAAAACACCCCTGCGTCAGATGCTGTAGATCCCTCAATAGGCGAACCGTATCCCGGGTTCGACCTGGAAGTCCAACAACAGCTTACTAAGACTGATAGCCTAACCTCAGACTCTCAGAAACAACAACTCCGCCAGTTGTTTTATGACTTCAAAGACACTTGGTCACGGGACTCTAACGACTGCGGAGTCACCGACCTCCACACCGTACGGATCCCCACAGATCCGGATGCACAACCAATGTTTGTGCGCCAGTACAAAATTCCTCTAGCAGCTTATGACTCTATCCAAGAGCTCATAAACACTTTGCTAGAGAAGCAGATCATTCAAGAATGTAATTCCACATACAATTCTCCCTTGTGGCCTGTGCTGAAACCTAACGGCAAATGGCGCCTCACCATTGACTACAGACAGTTGAATAAGCAAGTCCCTTTGTCAAGATGGCCAATGATCCATCTCGACCAGGAACTCGCCAAGGTGAGAGGCGCTAAGTTTTTCTCCACCGCCGACGTGGCCAGTGGATTCTGAACGATGAAAGTCGATCCTAAAGACCAGTATAAACTGGCGTTCTCTTTTGCAAATCAACAGTTCACCTGGAACCGATGCCCTTTTGGGTACTCCAACTCACCAGCGGAATTTAACATATTCCTACACAAGGCCATGAGCGATGCTGATGCTCGCGGAAACTTGATTTATGTTGACGACATTCTGATCCGATCACAAACGTTCAAAGCTCATTTAATGGAGATTCGACATGTCCTTACTCAACTTGCTAACGCTGGAGCTAAACTCTCCATTACTAAGGGCCAGTGGTGTCGCACAAAAGTTTAATACGTTGGCCTGCTCGTGGGGCCTGATGGCATCGAACCCCAGTCTGGGAGGATCCGAGCCATCCAAAACATTCAAGCCCCCACTAATGTGTCAGAACTTAGGAGCTTTCTAGGCATCTGCAATTACTCCAGGCAGTTCATTGAGGACTACGCAGAAATTGTGAGACCACTTACCGAGCTTCTCTGAAAGGATAAGAAGTTCCAGTGGGACGGTCCTCAAGAACAGGCTTTCAGAGAAATGAAGCAGAAGTTGTGCTCCGCCCCCTGCCTTGCTTATCCAAACAAGGACAAAGCATTTTACCTTGAAGCCAGCTTCTCCACTCACTGCCTAAGTGCTGCCTTATCACAGCAGTATGATAAGGACAGGCAAGTCATCGCATACACTAGCCGTTCACTTAGTAGTGTGGAGCTTAAATTCTCAAACTGCGAGAAAGCCCTCTTAACCACCGTTTGGGCCGTCGAACATTTCCGCAGTTACATTGGTGGTCAGAAAGTGGTGATAGAGACATCTCACCAACCTGTCTCTTTCTTGAACAGTCAAAGACTAAGAGACAGAAGGGTGTCCAATAGCTGCATCACGGCATGGATGATGGCCTTACAGGGCTACGACATTGAGGTGAAGTATGCCCAAAACCATAAGATGGCACTGGGCCAAGGCTTAGCCGACTGCCAACACTGCGATTGCAAAAAGGAGGCAGAACAGAATCCTGTCCTCTTAACAACACCCTCCCTTCCGTCGGATCACCACTATTATGACGATAACTCGTGCAAAGACCTTCCCGTGGTCTACGTGGATGGTTGTTCCTCCCATCATGAGAATAAACTGCGAGCCGGCGTTGGTATTGTTTGGACAACAGGTCCTCTGGAAGGACAATACCAATACCAAATCGGAGCTAGGACAAGCCAATATGCAGAGATAGCGGCAGTGCTCATCACTTTGCAACAAGCCAGCGAAGTAGGCATTGAGCAACTAGTCATCTGCTCTGACTCCAACTATGCCCGTCACAGTTTCATTTCTCACTTCCCCACATGGAAACTAAATGACATGAAAAATGCTAGAGGAAAAGTAGTGAAACACTCTGAACTTTTCCTGGCATGTGACAAACTGGTAGCAGGCAAAGGAATGACTGTGTATTGGAAAAAGGTGAAAGGGCACTCTCAAGTCCCTGGACCCGATAAAATTGGCAACGATGAGGCTGACTGCCTCGCCAAAGCGGGTGCTGTGAACGGCCCCCCCTGGGAGTTCCAGGAGGGATCCCTGAGATCCCTGAGAAATCGTGTCATGTTGTGAACGCTATTACTCGCCGACAAGCTAGAGACAGGCGCGAAGACCTAACACCCCAGTCATTGACCGTCCATTTAGGTTGACAATCAGGTGATGCAGACCTGGTAACTATGCAGGAAAGGGACCCAAATATCAGTCAGATTCGCAACTTTCTTACAGACCCAAAGGCATTCCCCATATCAGAAGTGGCGCTAAAACAGTCAAAAGACCTAAAACACCTTTATAACCTCCAGCACTGCCTGGAGTTTGAAAAAGGGCTCCTGGTGTACGTGCCTCGTGGCCAAGGACCACCCTGCTGGGTCGTCCCAATGGACCACAGGGGGATCGTCTTGCAATATGCTCATGACAGCCCATGTGGAGGCCATAGGAGAGCTAGGGCCACCTATAAGACCCTCCAGACAATAGTCTATTGGCCTCTCATGATCAAAGACATAACAGAGTATGTCAGAGGATGCCTGATCTGTTGTCAATTTCGCCCATCCCAACCGCTAAATAGAGCTCCCCTGCAAAGTCCCGGAATTACCTTTCCCTGGTCCAACCTCCAAATGGACTGGATCGGTCCGGTCCCAAAGTCTTCCCGGGGTAACAAATACCTCCTTACTATCACATGCGCTTTCACAAAATGGATAGAATGTCTACCAGCCCCTAATGATACCGCAGAGACTACTGCTCTCCTTCTCATGAACCATGTGTTCAGTCGCTGGGGCCTTCCTCTATCCATCGACTCAGACAAGGGCACCCATTTCACTGTTGGTGTAATGGCTGCACTGTGGAACATGTTAGCCGTTGAGGTGAAATTCCATATCGCGTACCACCCTCAATTCTCTGGTCAGGTTGAACGAGCCAATCAAACCATTGTGAGAATGCTGAGAAAGTATGTCACCCACCATGGTAAAGATTGGGAGGTGAAACTTCCCTTGGTGCTAATGGCCATCAGGTCCACCCCTCATCGCACCACTGGAGTCACACCTTTTGAGATGATGACTGGGCGAGAAATGGTTCTCCCACTGCATCTTCTATACAGACCAGAGGACATGCGTCGCCACCGCATACACCGCACATCAATATGTCAGCGATCTACAACGCCACCTGCAATCCACCTTTGCATGGGCCCAAAAGAATCTCGAAATGAGCGTGAAGGGACAAAAGGCCTACTACGATCGAAAAGTCTCCCATCACAAAAACCAAATAGGCGACAAAGTCCTCTACTTCAATTTTACCAAGCCGGTAGGCATCTCAAAGAAGTTCCTACCACACTGGTCAGGACCTTTCGAAATTGTGGGAAAACTGTCCCCCGTCACGTACCACATTAGGACATCCAGGCCTAATCAGACGCCCTCCTACCGATGGGTTCATAGCAATCAAATCAAACCTTTTGAACAGCCCTCATTCCAAAAGGGGGTAGATGATAATTAGGCCATCCAGTCCGCCCAGCTTGTATGCATCACTTATCTTTAAGCATATAGTAACACTCCCGATCACATTTACCAACCCAATAAAATTAAAAAAAACCCTTCTGTATGTTACAGAATGGACTCCCTCGGAATCCTGTGCATCCTCCTCACCCTACAACTGAGTCAGTCAAGTGAGGTGGTGGAGCCTGGCCCCCCAGCTGGCATCATCCTGCAGGAGGCTCCTGGGCTCCTTCTTACAAACTGTCACATCCACACTCAACGAGTATACGCCTGGCTAGACCCGTGGGTCGTATACTGCGACCACTTCAAGGCACTGCTACCTTCGACCAATAATAATGGACCAAAGGGCGAGATATCTAACACAGTTGAACACGCTAAACACACCACTACCCACATGCTAGAACAGTTACAAAAATTCATAGTCACCGAGGAAGAACTGAGCGGTAAAACACGTCAGAAAAGGTTCCTCGGGGGTTTAATTATCGGTGCATCTGCCATTGGATCCTTGTTCTCTATTGGTCTCTCTGCAGCCAACACAGTCAGTTTGAATATGCTGAAAAGAGAAGTTAGCATTCTGCAAAAGGAAATGCCAGAGATCCGAGAGAAACTGCTTGCCCAACAAGAAGAGCTGCAGGGCTTAGGCAAATCCCTGCAGGGAACTATATTAACTGTTAACATGCATACTGATCTAATCTATAACACTATGCAGACTGTAGACAAATTGGCCGAAATAATCAAGAACGAGATAAAATACGTCAGAGTAGTAAGGGATTTAATGCAAGACCTGCTTAGAGAAGTTGGTGACTCGATCAGTTCCCTGAGTAGTGGCAAGGTCCCATCGTATCTCACACCCCTTGACATGGTAGAGAATATACTAAAATTCACCACTACTAGAGACGTGTATTCCTCGCAAATACACCTGGCCTATAGTCTTGGCAGTGCTATCCCCATTTTTGTGAGTCCACAAGATTTAGAGATAGGTTTCATACTAAATCTACCCATCATTGAGAGAAACAACATATATAGACTCAAGTCTGTCCTCAATGTGGGTTTCTGGAAAAACAATGTTTGCATACACATAAAGACACCACCCATGGTAGCATACCATGACGACAACCCCTCTGTCTATTTTATTCCCAATGTAGAGATGTGCACCTCCACTAAAGACATCCACTGGGTCTGCCCAAGCAACCCATTTATTAGAGACACTACGGATCGCCTGTGCAGTCTGAGGGCGAAAGCGCCCGAACAAAAGTGTGTAGGTCAAATGTCTGCAAAGGACGAGGATATGGAAACTAGAGTAGAGAGAGCTGGTAGTCGGTGGGTTGTTAACACTCCAAAAACTGAAATCTAGATGTCATACAACCAGCACCACACAGCCACAAGAATGAAAATCCCAAACCAAATGGTGTTCCTTAGTGTACCACAGGGAGCCACCATTCACATAGGTGACATCACCCTACACCATCTTAGTACTGACAGGTACGATTCGGAGATTGAGATGATAGACGCATTCGAAGGTTATGACCTTGAGATTGGTAACACCCTCCAACAGCAATTGCTGGTTGAAGGGACCAAAATGGTGAAATTTAGTGTAGATCAGAATGGAATTTCAACCATAGTCTCCCAAACCCGGGTCAGAGAGTCACTTGACCTAGGATCTGCCCTAAGTCTGATTGTTTTGGGACTTCTTCTCTGTGGCTGGGTCTTTTCTGCTGGTATCACATGCATGCTACACAAACAAATAGCGACTCTATACACCAAGCTGGATAAAGGGGTCTGCGTTCCTGACAGCTTTGGCCATAGTAGCGCACGCTTTCTGGCCAAACCACCTGTTGCCGTTACCTTGCCAGAAGATTAGGTTAACACCCTAAACACTAACACTTCTTGTCTCTACTCCAATTCCTCTCTTTTCTTGTTTTATTATTTTCTTTGAGTAGGAAATGAAGTATATATGTAGTCTTCACTGAAATGAAGTATATGTGGCAGATCACAGAATCCAGGGACACATGTCTGCCTGGGGGCATTTTGAGTTATTGACAGATTCAGAAAGTACAGTTTCTAAGCTTTCCAATGATGCCTTCCATGTGGAGATATGACAATATTTGAAGAATGTGTGGCCTTTTGAAAGTGTATACCTCTTAAAACAGAAAAGGGAGAAAATCGCCCTCAAAGTTTTCCATCTCAGCTACTCTGGGTGTAGGGCGGGCACATAATGGTGCTCATTTGCATGATATTAAGGAAAGCCCTACCCCCTACTAGCTAGCACGATGCCACTTTCATGTAAACAAAGATCACCACGTCAATTTTCCTTCCATGCAAAGTATGCCCAAAACAATTATGAAGTACAAAAATAAGTCCTAAAGTATACTTTAATGTTTTGTGGTTGAAAAATTACTCACACCGTAAGAAAGAAAGATAGCACGATGATGACACAACTAACACAACACTAGTTTCATGTAAAGCCTCGGTCACAACCAGCCGTACAGTACGTGCTCCTACGGCCGGTCTACATGCAAAAAACGCAAGAAACACACGGAGAGCGCACATGAAACGCACGAGAGCGCGCGTGTGATGCGCTGATTTTCGAGCCACAGACCGGCCGCAGAGGTTCTTTGTCATGTCAAACAAACTCTACGGGCGCTTATGTTTTTTTCAGGTTGCAAGACAAACTTACGGCCAACGCGTGTCTTTCTCCATGAACAACAACAACAAAAAAACGCAGCGATTTGGGAAACGCCAAAAATCACATGGCCAAAAAATCGTACGTCCGGTTGTGACCTAGGCTTAACCAAACCACAACACTCTCCGTTACATGCAAAAATAACCACACAGCCTTAGATTAATAAACTTACCCCATCAGAAAGAGAAACGGTGCCTTGCACACACCAATGCCTCTGATGGAATGTAGTCCTAGAATGGTCCATGTATCATCCGATCATTCAAGTATTCCATTCAATCTGGAAAACGACACTTGTTTCATTTACTGTACAACCCCAATTCCAAAAAAGTTGGGACAAAGTACAAATTGTAAATAAAAACGGAATGCAATAATTTACAAATCTCAAAAACTGATATTGTATTCACAATAGAACATAGACAACATATCAAATGTCGAAAGTGAGACATTTTGAAATTTCATGCCAAATATTGGCTCATTTGAAATTTCATGACAGCAACACATCTCAAAAAAGTTGGGACAGGGGCAATAAGAGGCTGGAAAAGTTAAAGGGACAAAAAAAGGAACAGCTGGAGGACCAAATTGCAACTCATTAGGTCAATTGGCAATAGGTCATTAACTTGACTGGGTATAAAAAGAGCATCTTGGAGTGGCAGCGGCTCTCAGAATTAAGATGGGAAGAGGATCACCAATCCCCCTAATTCTGCGCCGACAAATAGTGGAGCAACATCAGAAAGGAGTTCGACAGTGTAAAATTGCAAAGAGTTTGAACATATCATCTACAGTACAGTGCATAATATCATCAAAAGATTCAGAGAATCTGGAAGAATCTCTGTGCCTAAGGGTCAAGACCAGAAAAACATACTGGGTGCCCGTGATCTTCAGGCCCTTAGACGGCACTGCATCACATACAGGCATGCTTCTGTATTGGAAATCACAAAATGGGCTCAGGAATATTTCCAGAGAACATTATCTGTGAACACAATTCACTCTGCCATCCGCCGTTGCCAGCTAAAACTCTATAGTTCAAAGAAGAAGCCGTATCTAAACATGATCCAGAAGTGCAGACGTCTTCGCAGGGCCAAGGCTCATTTAAAATGGACTGTGGCAAAGTGGAAAACTGTTCTGTGGTCAGGCGAATCAAAATTTGAAGTTCTTTATGGAAATCAGGGACGCCGTGTCATTCAGACTAAAGAGGAGAAGAACGACCCAAGTTGTTATCAGCGCTCAGTTCAGAAGCCTGCATCTCTGATGGTATGGGGTTGCATTAGTGCGTGTGGCATGGGCAGCTTACACATCTGGAAAGACACCATCGATGCCGAAAGGTATATCCAGGTTCTAGAGCAACATATGCTCCCATCCAGACGATGTCTCTTTCAAGGAAGACCTTGCATTTTCCAACATGACAATGCCAAACCACATACTGCATCAATTACAACATCATGGCTGCGTAGAAGAAGGGTCTGGGTACTGAACTGGCCAGCCTGCAGTCCAGATCTTTCACCCATAGAAAACATTTGGCGCATCATAAAATGGAAGATATGACAAAAAAGACCTGAGACAGTTGAGCAATTAGAATCCTACATTAGACAAGAATGGGTTAACATTCCTATCCCTAAACTTGAGCAACTTGTCTCCTCAGTCCCAAGACAGTTACAGACTGTTGTAAAGAGAAAAGGGGATGTCTCACAGTGGTAAACATGGCCTTATCCCAACTTTTTTGATATGTGTTGTTGTCATGAAATTTAAAATCACCTAATTTTTCTCTTTAAATGATACATTTTCTCAGTTTAAACATTTGATATGTCATCTATGTTCTATTCTGAATAAAATATGGAATTTTGAAACTTCCACGTCATCGCATTCTGTTTTTATTTACAATTTGTACTTTGTTCCAACTTTTTTGGAATTGGGGTTGTAATACGGATGCTTTGATACTTTTATTTAACACAGTATAGGCCTACTATACTGGCTAGTTTAGTTCAGGTATTTTGTCACACAGTCTGGGAAGTCTTCGAAGGGGAATACCACCATTTTGTCCCATCCAAGTGTGTGAATGCCCATCCTGTCATCTGTGTTGCAGAAATAAATGCCATGGATTAAGACTCCGACTCCTCTGCTTTATCTCTACCCTTCACAAAGACTGTTAGTTTTATTATTAATGTAGCTGACCAGTTAAAGGCTGCTACACCAGGTTGGTACAATAACTTTTCACACATGTTGTCATCTCCAGTAATAAACAGTAGTTTTCCTGATGTCACATTTGTAACCCTGTTGAAATTTGTTCATGAGAATATAAATGAATAAGTTCACAGTTGAATAAATAGTATTTAAGGTTAAAATGTTAAGATTCACTGACCAGCAATGAAGTAATGATGTTGCGCAATGAGAGAAATGCATACTGTATTGGGTAATGTTAATGTTTTAGTGAATACAGCATTTAATATGTTAAATATTTGTTGTGCAATAATATATGTGAAAATGCTTTAAATATGCCTGTCAGAATAGGAAGGAGTTAAACAAATGTTTGTGTTTTTTTTTAACGAAGCGGGTTTTTTTTCAGTTATTTATCTGAGGTGAACTTTTTTTTTCCAACCCCCCCCCCCCCCCCATTTTATAGTGAAAGCGTTTTGTTTGAGTTTTATATTGTGGTTTGTTTTCGTCAGAATTGTGAATTAACGTGTGTTGGAAGCGGCGCGTGAGTGTGTGCTGGGTGTATTTCTCTCCTGAGGGATTTTCGGTTGTCATGACAACAGTTTGCCTGAAGTAGCTGTGAGCTCATGGTTTTGCTGACTGACTTCACAATTCGTTTATTTCCGGAACTTTGGTGAATGAGCCAATCACATTCGAGATCAGAGGAGCCGGAAGTGAGAGAAACGGATGTAGAAGAGCGAGACGGGGAGCGGAGAGAGAGTGACGACCGAGCAAGCTTTGAGAAAGCTAGAGGCAAAGAAAGATTATCCAAATCAAAAGAGTTTTGCATTATTTTGCAAACAATACTTGACTTCTTCATTCTATGGATATCTCCAAATTTATACTGATGGATCAAAAGATGTATTAAGTGGTAAATGTAGCATTGGAATTTATATTCCAGAATTAAAAACAAACAAACAAACATATGGCTATAGACTGAATAATTTCCTATCAGTTTACTCAATTGAAATGGCTGGAATTCTTTCTGCATTAAGATGGATTGAAGAAATTAAACCACTCAAGTCAGTTATATGTACAGATTCAATGTCAGTTTTACAAAGTTTTTTTTATCAGGTAACTCAACAAGGGAAGACTTAGTAATTGAAGTTAAACATCTCTTAGCTCACATAAGGAATATGGGACTTACTATTGAGTTTTGTTGGATACCAGCCCATATAGGAATTAAAGGCAATGAAATAGCAGACCACATAGCCAAAGAATCCATTGATAAAGAACAGATAGACATTCATATTCCACTGGGAAAAGGAGAAGCTAAAGCTTTAATTAAAACAGAGATTATGAAAAGATGGCAAAAAGAGTGGGAAACAGAATCCAAAGGTAGACAATACTTGAATATGCAGAGTCAGGTATGGGGGAAAAGAATAACGTCAATGGGATTTAACAGAAATGAGGAGGTAGTATATACAAGATTAAGACTGGGACACACAGGTCTTAATGCAACATTACAGATATTAGATAAAAGTGATGGTCTTTGTCAAGGATGTAGAGTTAAGGAAGATGTTGAGCATGTTTTATTTCATTGTAGTAAATACAGTTATCAAAGACAGAAATGGCTGGAGCTTGAAGCAGGTTCAGACATTCACAACATACTAAAGGAAGAAGGAATACAGCGAAATAGAATTAAAGCACTAATCATTTATCTTAATGATACAGGTCTAATGAAAAGAATATAATATATATTTTTTGTAGCCTAGTAATCTGACAGAATCTGTCCAGTCCCTTTACACACTCCTGTACAGTAGGTGGCGGTATACACAGATTGTGATAATCTGCCATTAAAAGAGAAGAAGAAGCCGTGAGAAGCGTGTTGTCTGATATGGAGTGAAACACGAAGTTTTAAGCGATTTCTACACCATTTATAGTGGAAGTGTTCAGCCAGGACTCTGAGAGAAGCTTTAATGGTGCTAGTTCTGTCAGTGTGAGTGAAATGCTCATCACAAGAAGACAGAAAGAAGTTTAAGTGAGCTGCTGACTTAGTGGTGAGTATTTTTGCCCGGACTTTGCTAACAAGCAGCGACCTCGACTGGTAAAGCCGGTGTGGAGCGACTGCGGACACAAAGACCCCGACGGAGCCGGCTAGCGCTGCCAAATGGTGGACTTTGCCAAGATGGTCGACTGCGTGAGTCTTCTCTTCAGCACTGTGAATATTCTCTTCATCCACGCGTTTCTTCTCGCCATCTCTCCTCCTGCTCCTGCTGCCTTGGACCCTGCGTGTATAAGGCTACATTCCAGTTGAGTAAAGGTAGCATGTGTGTGTTTTTGCCTGCACGGTGAAGCAGCCATTTTGTTTAAGGTTACACCGCACACGAGCTGCATTCAGGCTGCACCTTTTGAACTGGGGATTCGAAATTAGGCTGCTTTATTGCCGGCTATTTTCTTTTCTTGGGCCCTGTTTTTCCCCCTTTCTTTTTCGATGTGCCTGTGAATGCCAATTGAAGAGAGATTTGAAAAGCCTTTAAATGCTTAAATCTTTCATATGTTGTTCTAAAACAGTTGCACTGACTACTCAGTTGATATTTTAAGTTAAGTAAGACAAGTAGTAATTTTGTTCAAGCTAAAAAGAGTATTTAAAGGGTAAGTGTTAATTAAGAAGGGAAGTAATTACAAATACATTTTAGTTAATGGTAACGTGTTAGAACTGATGCTTAAATGGTGATTTAAGTGAAAGACATTTAAATGCATGGTTTAGATTAATAATTCCTGTAAACACTGGTTAAAAGTGTTTCCTTTAAAAAGAGTAGTCATACATGCATTATGTTGACACTAATGAGTTGATATATATTTTAAAGAACACAGGTTAACCACCTGTCGTGATTAGCGCTGTCGCCTCACAGCAAGAAGGTCCTGGGTTTGAGCCCCGTGGCTGACAAGGCCCTTTCTGTGTGGAGTTTGCATGTTCTCCCTGTGTATGCGTGGGTTTCCTCCGGGTGCTCCGGTTTCCCCCACAGTCCAAAGACATGCAGGTTAGGTTAACTGGTGACTCTAAATTGACCGTAGGTGTGAATGGTCGTCTGTGTCTATTGGCCCTTTTCCACTACCCTTTTTCAGCTCACTTCAGCCCGACACGGCTCGCGTTTCGACTATCTCAGAGCAGCACGACTCCGCTCGCTTCAGCCCTGCTTAGCACCCAAAACTCGCACCGTTTTGGAGTAGGGCTGAAGCGAGCCAAACCGAGCCGAGTGGGGCTAAGGGCGTGAGGAGACACTCCCCTGTGCACTGACTGGTGAGGAGGAGTGTCCTCACACGCCCCGCAAGCACGCTGGGATCTGTAAACACCGTAAACCCGGAAGAATAATAATTACGAATTACGAGAATTTCTGAAGCCTTATGCGCCTCGCCTCATCTATACGCTCTTGCCAGTATCTGTTGGTGTTGTCGGTGACAACAAGCCACAGCACCAAGACCAGCAACACTAACGACTCCATGTCCTCCATGTTTATTGTTTACTATCCGGGTCATGAGACTACCGCTTAAAAGGTCACTGATGTCACTGTTTGCGCCGCCTAACGACATCACGTGACGTCCACCCACTTTTGCTAACTCCACCCAATGTGTCCACCCACTTCCAGCCAGCACGGTTGTAGTCGAAATGCAACTCCAACAGCCCCACTCAGCTCGACTCGGCACGGCTCAGCCCAACTCAGCCGCATTTGTAGTGGAAAAGCGGCATATGTGTCAGCCATGTGATGACCTGGCAACTTGTCCAGGGTGTATCCCGCCTTTCGCCCGTAGTCAGCTGGGATAGGCTACAGCTTGCCTGTGACCCTGTAGAACAGGATAAAGCGGCTAGAGATAATGAGATGAGGTTAGCCACCTCTCACATTAGTCAGTACATGCTAGAGAGGCACTACATTTCCTTTTCTTCCTCTGTCAAAACTCTCTCTTCCCAGTTTTCACTTCATCTTTCTCTCCTTGGTTCACTTGTTCTGATGTCTTTTTAAAGTGTGTATTAAAGTGTATTATATACTTCATCAGTATCTAAGTCAATACTCTAACACTAGCATACATTTGTACACTTTTGTACTGATTAAACAAAATTAATAGCATAGCTACTGTGACAGTAGCATCAAGCTTTACCTCACTCAAATATTACAAAAAATTGGAAGTATACATATCAGATTGCATGTTCCATACAGTATGGTTCTGCTGATATTTGCAGTGCTCACTGGTGAAGGTACCTTTTAGTATTAACAACTAGGGATGCACACCGGTGTCGGCCAAACATTCATATTGGTCAAATTATTATTTTAAATACCGCTATTGATCAAGCATTTCACAATTGATGTATCCCTAATAACACATTTTCCACAGTAAAATGTTAATACTGAGATTTGACATTTTTCTAACATTTACATCCTCAAGATTATAACAATAATAATAATAATAATAGACAACATAGCAATTTAATATCTCTCACATTTTGTACTATTAACTGTAACTATATCAGTAGCATTAATATTACTGCTTCAAACCACCTCAGAAATCAGTAACTTTGGCTCTGGGCCCTGCTTCCAGCGAACTCAGTTACATGCAGGTCGTACAGGGCCACACACACAATTAGCAAAATATTACTACGTAGTTTACTGAAATAGATGGAGAGGGAAAAACAGGACTTTCCAAACTCCAGGTCACCTCGACACGTCAGTGATCTGCTGTTTTGACTAGTCAGCTTGGAAATACTTTTTTTTTTTTTTAACCTTTTACTTTGAACTTTCTCATCACAAGCACATCATCTCTCTGTCTCACACACAGATCTGATCATGCAGATGCCTCATGACCTGTCAATCATGTTCAATTAAGGCAGGACCTGACCAACTATGTGCTCTGAGTGGCTGATCATCTCTCTGTTGGGTCAGATGAGAAAACAGTAAAACTATATGGCTGATCATCTCTCTTACTGTTCGACACAGAAAACAGGAACATTATATTAATACATCATTAACATTTTTAACCCTTTATTGTCACTGGGTTACATGAGCTCCATATTTCACTGTAGGAATAATAAACAGAAAATAACACACAATGTTGTTTTGAAACAAATTTCCTGATATTTTACTTGAGCATATATTATTCAATGATAAACCAAGTGAATTCTCACTAAAAGTATTCCTGAAGTGCTTTAACACATCTGCCAAATAATGCCGCAGTCTTTAAATCCACAGGTTTAGATGCAGGATTAAACTGGCCATTATAATGAGCTACAATCATTATAGAGCCTCACACTTTATAAACTTATTTTCATGCAATAATATAAGCTTTCTGATTTTTGCAGAAAAGAATGAGTCGTCGGAAATGTGATGCTACGAAGCAGACCAACCAATCACAGTTGTTGCGGCCTACATTAACGCACTATTGGCCCTTTTCCACTACCCTTTTTCAGCTCACTTCAGCTCGCTTCAGCTCACTTCAGCCCGACACGGCTCGCGTTTCGACTACCAAAAACCAGCACGACTCAGCTCGTTTCAGCCCTGCTTAGCCCCTAAAACTCGCACCGTTTTGGAGTGGGGCTGAAGCGAGCCAAACCGTGCCGACTGAGGTTGGGGGCGTGAGCAGACACTCCCCTGTGCACTGATTGGTGAGGAGGCGTGTCCTCACATGCCCACACACGCCCCGCGAGCGCGCTGGGATCTGTAAACACCGCAAACCCGGAAGGAGAATAATTATGAATTACGAGAATTTCTGAAGCCTTATGCGCCTCGCCTCATCTATACGCTCTTGCCAGTATCTGTTGGCGTTGTCGGTGACAACAAGCCACAGCACCAAGACCAGCAACACTAACGACTCCATGTCCTCCATGTTTATTGTTTACTATCTGGGTCGTGAGACTACCGCTTAAAAGATCACTGAATCAGTGACATACAGAGCATCGTGGACGAGTTCGCGGAGCGCAAGGCTCGTCGTATGCCCTTCAAATAATGCGCGCAGTATAGGCTATTGATGTTTTATTATGAGCCATGTACAGTATGTCGCCTAATGTTTTTTTGTTTCTGAGTTACATGTTCGTTTGAAGGACTTAATGTACAAAATAACATAGTTGCACCCCGTAGTGTTGAAATTGGTAAACACAGTGCATTCAGTGAGGTTTGCACCGCCCTCCTTTTATTTCTGACTCTTCCTGTCACCGTTGCAACCTCTGAGCGCTCATTCGTATGCCCTTCAAATAATGTGCGCAGTATAGGCTATTGCTGTTTTATTATGAGCCATGTACAGTATCCTAATGTTTTTTGTTTCTGAGTTACATGTTCGTTTGAAGGACTTGATGTACTAAATAACATAGTTGCACCCGGTAGTGTTGAAATTGGTAAACACCGCAGTTGCGGACATTTTGTAGCCTAAAATGATGTTATGATAAGCTTTAATAAAGGGCCCGGTCATTTGCCCCGCCCCCGGCCCGGCTCTGACTTGTTCCGCCACTGTCACTGATGTCACTGTTTGCGCTGCTTAACGACATCACGTGACGTCCACCCACTTTCGCTAACTCCACCCAATGTGTCCACCCACTTCCAGCCAGCACGGTTCAGCGCGGTTGTAGTCGAAATGCAACTCCAACAGCCCCGCTCAGCTCGACTCGGCACGGCACGGCTCAGCCGCGTTTGTAGTGGAAAAGCGGCATATGTTGCTAGATTTCTGGAGAGGTGCGTGCCAAGCTCGGATTTACAGTATAAATTGGTCTTTTTTTCTTTCTGGGCCAAGCATTAATTATTTCTAGTCCCTTCTTTCCTCTGCTTTCTTCCTGCCTTTCCTTTTAGTTCCTTTTCAAATATGTTTTCATTTTTATTTCCATTTTTCATTTTCCCCTTTTAACCTTTCCTTGGGTAAAGACCTGACATACCATACCAGTCACCTCTCTACAAAGGGATGACAGATGGCTGCGAAAGGCTGGCTTTAAGTATCCTGCCTGGCAGGTGCAGGTAATCCAGGATCATCAACCTGGAGAATTTTGGGTAACTGAATTCTCCTGAATGGTCTGTGTGCTGCTGTTGCCCTCTGCTGGCTGCTGGTGGTGTAGCATGACCTCTTCCAGTAATAAAAGGGAATAAATGTTTATTCAGACAGTAAAATATGCATGAAACTATTTTCTTGTTACAATTTTCCCTTGGAAGAAGTGTGTGATGGTCTTCCCTGCAGACACCTTTCAAAAATTCTCCCCAGTTGTGTAGACTGTGTTCGTGCTCATATACAGCATTGCTTTTGATACAAGCTTGATTCACAAACCTCTAATCCTGACTATTTAATTCCTCTGCCAGGACTGGGAAGTTATCTAGCAGGGTTTAACAGTGATATCTTGTAATTCACTTCATGAGTAGCTTTGATTGTCTGAATCACTGCTGCTGCTGTAATGTTAATTTCCTGTGTATAGATATGCAGTCAGAGTAATAACACTTCTCTTTGATTCCTCATTTAGTCCTGAACTTTACTGCACTGAGATCCTCTACTTACACTGAATAATACTGCAGGATCCAGTTCCTGTATCTGCTTTTAAGAGAACACTTTATTAATCCCATGTGGGAAATTCCAGTGTTACAGCAGGAGACAACAGAAATATAAGACAATGAAAAGACACCGATACAGCAGCAGAAGGGGGTTTAAAACATGAAATAAAAGCAATTGAAATAAAGTAAACATTGTCTTGGTGAAAATTTTTATTATTTTGGCTCAGTAAATGTTTTAATGCCAGTACATCACTGTATAAAAATACAAAATAGTAAAAATGCTGATATTGGTAAAGACACGAGAGTTTTCTCAGTGTATTGCTTCATATGATACATGATTGCTAGCAGGTTAATAATTCAGTGCATTGATAATAATGCATTTATTTAATTGATCAAATTTCATCCACAAATCATCTCAAACAACGACAATTAAACTTCACACAGCTGAAAAGTCAAACAAAATATAACAGTATCTAACAGATTGTAAGTCTACTCCTCGTAAGGCCAAAAAAAAAGTGTTTTTCCGGTTACCCGACCGACCCTAATCCGTACCGCCCGACCCTAAACTTTTTTTTTTTGTTTTTTTCCCAGTCGCGACTTTTACATATAACCCAACCGTGTGAACCGGAAGTTTTTGTCACTCACTGGGGAAAATCAGGGCTTTCCACAAGCGCCGGCTGCCTACCATACAGCCGACTACACAATTAAGTCCAGCCGGCTACTTTAATGACTTATTTGTAGCCCACAGTCTCTAAATATTAATTTTCGATTTTAATAAAATTAAATGTTTATCTAACGGACTGACAATAATGTCAAACTGAACCGCACTCATTTAAGTTGTGATTCGCGCTGTTTGTACCGATAATAACCACAAATTCCCCGCTGACTTCGTTGATCAGGGGAGAGTAACTCATCCGCGGCCCCGACATGCGGTGTGTGCGCGCACTCGGCGGAGGCAGTAGTGTGTCAGGGCCGGCGGAGGGAACAGAAGCAGAGAGAACGCTTATTTTGTCTTTCACCTAGAGACATGATTCAAACTTTAAAATGGAGACAAAATTCTCCTGTGTGGATCTGGCATTCAACTTTTTTGCTGGGTTCGATACTTTTTGATCAGTCACAGATCAAACACCATGAGCAAATCTGGAGAAATTCAGACTTTATAATGGGTGTCTATGGCGTTATTTAGAGTGTAGGCAGCTTGGAAAAAAAAAAGCTCTAACTTTCTCATTTAAACTGTTTTCTCAGCCACAATTTTCACTCTACACACACAATTTTCTCGAAAGTTGTAGTCACACATTGTGTGAATCAAGACAAGTGTCTCCCTGCGCGATAGGATTTACAGTTTTTGAATGAGAAGCCTGAAAGTAAGGAGAGGACAGCCGTGCTCTCCCATAGACTCGCGTTATAAACGTGGCAGCGCTTTTACTGCAAAATCAGAAAAGTCACTTGTTTTTAACTCGCTCTAGTGTCCACATTTTTTACACTAGGGACAAAAAAAAATAGAATAATTTGTTCATGGGAGCCTTGTAGCACTCAATGTGAAAGAATTTTGTGAATAGCTCCTTCCGTTTCCGTGTAAATCAGTGTTGTTCGAGGAGAGGGAACTCTGAGAAAAAGCGCTCTTTGCTTGTTATATTGTGTCTTTTCCCTGCACCGTTACCAAGGCGACGAGCTGCACTCAGGGAGCAGAGGGGGCGGGGCTGCTCTCTCTCTCTCATGTTGTATTGAGCTGTTATATTTACAGAAAAATTCATGTTAAAAGGTGTCTCATGCTGCATCAGATTCATCAGAAGGTGGTAACTCAGGTGACCTGCAAAGAAATTCATTATATTTTGTGAAATTATTCCTGTCTAAATATAGGTTATGGCAGCCATCTTGAAAAAAAAAAAATGCCTGCCTACCGACCCTAGTTTTGAAATCTACGTAACCGGAAACACACTTTTTTTTTTTTTTTTTTTTTTTTTGGCCTAATTCATCTAGAGCAGTGTTTCCCAACCTTTTTTGTCTTGAGTACCCCTTGAGCCTTCTTGTCACACCACGAGTACCCCCTCACACATACGCGTTGATGATTCTCCAAAAGTAGAGCATAATACAGTGGTTATTACATTAAAATCATTTTATTTAATCTCCTTAACTTGAACATAAAATTCTCAGGCTTTCTCTCTCTCTCTTTTTTGTTTTTAACCTCAACTTAATTCAACATAAGAATAAAGAATGTTTTCTTGGAATATAAATAATTTACCAAAATAGTATAAATACTAAATCAAAATAACCTTCCTTTTGTTATATCTAACTTTAACAAGTAACATTTCTCTCTTTTTTTTAAAGAGTACATTAATGTTGCATAACTCATGTTACATAACAATGTTACATAACTCATGTAACATTCATCACAAAACTGGAGTGTCCTCCATAAACAGGCATTTTTATTGTTTAATATCTGAAACAAAACCTTTCTCAAAATACTACTGTAGTATAATCTGGTCTTTAGTGAGACACTTGAGCTTGCTTGTCTTTCATCAGCTTTGCTAGACCTGGGGACAGTGTGGAAACAGCTGCTAGCAGGCTGTTCTCCACATCCAGCCTGTTCCTCTTATTTGTTTTTATGTGTGTCAGAGCTGAGAATGTCACCTCACACATATATGTTGATCCAAAAGGTAAAAGTTCAATCAGTGCATGTTTTCCCAATTCAGGATATTCCTTCTCCACATTACACCAAAACTGTCAATGTCTTTTCTCTATGTGCCACTTTCAGGCCCCGGTCAGGAGACACATCCAGCAGCTGCTCCTGCAGCCTTGCAGGAAGCTTGTTGCTGCTCTCAGTTGCAGTGAATGGGTCCCTCACCCAATCCAGGCTTTCTGACTTTTTGTCAATATCCTGAAAGTACTGGTTAAAGTCTGAGTTGAGTTTGGATAGATGTTCTTCCACCTGTTTCACCACTGGAGCCCTGGTGACATCAGTAGTGGCAAGATGTGCATGAAGTAATGGGAAATGGCTCACATCACCCTCCTCACATTTCTTTTGCCACAGATTGAGCTTTTTTGTGAACCCTTCCACTTTCTCGTACATCCTCAGGATGTGTGACTCCTTGCCCTGGAGTGAGAGGTTGAGCTCGTTGAGTTTGGTAAACACATCAGCGAGATATGCCAGGCGTGCCACCCAATTGGCATCCTCAAACACCACAGCAAGAGGGTGCAGCTGCTCCTTCAAAAACGCAAAAACTTCACTGCAAAGTTCATAAAGCCTCAGTAGCGTTTTTCCACGAGACAGCCAGTAGACATCTGTGTGAAGCAGTAGCTGGTCGTGTTGCGCGCCGCTCTCATGGCAAAGAGTTTCGAACAGTCTGTGATTCAGTGGCCGGGACTGGATGAAGTTTATCATCTTCACAGCGTCATCCATAACAGCATTTAGATCAGGGCTCATTCTCTTACTAGCCAGAGCTTCCCGATGAATAATACAGTGCATCCATTTAATGTCGGGGTTTACCTTTTTCACTTGTCCGAACAGTCCCTTCACGCTCCCCGTCATTGCAGCCGCACCATCAGTACAGATGTGGCTGCATTGTTTCCACTGTATATCGTGTTCTTTGAAAAAACTGTCAATAACCTGGAACATTTTTTCCCCGGTTGTCTTTCCTGGCAGTCTTTTGCAAAACAAAATATGCTCGTTTATGTCCGACACATCTTTGTAACGAACGAAGGCCAGGAGCTGCGCTTCTCCACTCACATCCGTCATTTCATCCAGCTGCAAAGCGAACTGACCGGCTTGTTTTATTTTGCCCATGACTTGTCCCACAATATCAAGAGCCATATCATCAATCCGACGGGCCACGGTGTTGTTTGACAGGGGAACTTTCTTGAATGTCTTTGCTGCTTTTTTGTCTATCATAATTCCAGCCATACGAGTTGCTGCAGGGAGAATTAGTTCTTCAACAATTGAGTGAGGATTTTTTTTGTGCCACAAGCAGCGAGATGGCGTAAGATGCCTCCAGGGCTTTGCTCCACACATTTGTGGTTTTCATCATTGTATTCTGAATCTGACCTGACTTAAATTCTGACAGCTTTCCTTTGTAGTACTCTTCAGTTTTCCCTACTTTTGCAGGGTGCTTGGTGCTCTGGTGTCGCTGCAAACGGGCTGGCTTCATTGTGCTGTTAGCCAGAATTTCACCACAGAAGAAACACTGAGGCTGCGGTAGTTCCGAAGACGTAGATGTGGTGAAACCATACAAAATGTAGTTTTCATTGTACTGCCTAGGTTTAGCTTTGGCCTCTTTCTTGCGTTTCTCTGCTGTCTCCTCCGAACCCCCTCCTGGATCCAGAGAAACTGGACATTTTAACCATTTATCCATCTGCAGGTAGCAGCCAGACTTTTTGTAGACATTATCGGTTGCTATGTTTTTGTATTTTGTGTCACAGGTCATTGTCTTCCCAGGGAAATGAGTTGTAGCGCAAACGTACTGTTTTATTGATGAGCTCGACATGACACATTGCTGAGAATATTTATCATCTTGGAAATTTTATGAAATAAATAGCCTATTACTAAATTTCACAGCAGACATTCTGTTGTCCACATATTACAAGTTAGCTGAGTTATTGGGACTACACTTTTGTGTGACGCCTTAAAAAAAAAAAATCTCCCTGTGCGCCGCGTACCCCCTGCAGTACGTTCACGTACCCCCGGTTGGGAAACACAGATCTAGAGCTAATCTCGCACAGAAATAGAGCACAGCAGGACAAATACAGTAGTGTGAGAACTAATACTGGGAACTAGGGCTGAACGATCTATCGTTTTCGACCGAAAATCGCGATCTCAGACAACACGATTTTGGGATCGTCAAAGCCGCGGTTTTTCTCAGTGCTCCTAAACTGACCCATGTTTTGTTTCGTCAATAAATTGTCCTCATTTTTTTTACACTACAGACAAAAATTACATCTATGTGTTCAGGAAAGCCTTGTGGCACTCAGTGTGAAATAATTTTGTGAATATCTCCTTCCGTTTTCGTGTAAATCCCCATTTGGAGGGAGCGCTCTGAGAGAATCCTTTACTTTCTGTGTCTCTAAGCGCAGCGCGCGGGTGGGGGAGGGGATGCTCTCTCTCTCTCACTCACTCACTCACTCTCTCACACACACACACACACACACACACACACACACACGAGGGAGGGGCTGCTCCCTCTCAGAGAGACACAGGCTTGTAGCATAATGGCAAGTCACACATTCACACAGTACAGTGCAGCTCCTGCAATAGCCACTGCATCACTCTCACAATTTCCCACAGGGGAATTGTTGGCTCTAGTTATAATTTATAATGCTTATGTACATTCTTTTACAAAAGTGCAATATCTTGATGCTGCTGAGCCATTGATCAACCTTTTTTTTATGTCTGATATGTTGTAGATGGGAAAAATAAAAGAAGCAAAAGTTTAAGAAAGATGGCTCTCTTTTTATTTTAAGTTATTATAACTTGTTCCTCAGGCACTCAATGTTAATAAACAGGCCTACATTTGAAATCTGTTGACCTCAGTTTTCATTCTTGCATTAGCTTTATGGAATTCATTGTATGAATTAATTTGCACTGAAACTTGATTTAAAGAAAAAAAATCGTGGTTGAAATCGCAATATCTGCCAGAAAAATCGCAATTCAATGTTTTCTTAAAATCGTTCAGCCCTACTGGGAACATAAAACACAATGTTAGTTCCCCACCATGTTTCAGATAAGTCAATTAACTAGTTTTTATTTTGCAGATACACAAAGCTTCACTTATTTTAACTCCAGTATCACTGGGCTTTTCACCAACTGCTCTGACTTTAGCCAGCTATTAAAATTAACATTAAAATGACAAATCAGGATTCTTTTAAAATCCTCAGAAAACCCTGAAGACATTTTACAGTAAATGCATCCTCTTTTTATTGATGAACTTTGCTCACTCCTATGACTTTATTCTGAATTCTCTCTTCAACAGTGTGAGCTGTGAAAGACATTAAAAAATTCATTTAATTCATTTCATAGTTTATTTCAGGTGTTTATGGCAGAAAATTAACAAAACTATTTGATCTCATCTTAAACACAGTTTAAAGGGTGTTTGTTTTAATGTTTATTAATGACAGTGAAGTGAAAAGTGACATCTGCATATGAAACACTCTTCTGCACTATTTTATTTATTCATAATGTACTTTATTAATGAAGTGAATGTAACTCCACTTGAAGTATCTGTCACATGTAAATTCACTCTCAGAAACAGATGTGCTGTGTTTTATATCAAACTTACATTTAAATCTTATTGTTCGAGCATTTTAGAACAAGTGCTTTAACACTCGTGTGGATTTTTGCTTTTAAAATGAAAACAGTGAGTCAAATAATTTTTGTGAAAATGTTGTTCTCGACTACTCAAAGTTAGTCTGATCATGATGGTGTGAAACATACTGAAAGAGTTCTTACCTCGAGCTCTGTAACATTTGACCAGCAGAATGATGGTCGCCAGCAGATACGGAGAGGCTGTCACTACACTACAGATCAGCATGAGCACTGAGAATGGAGCTTCTACACGTGATGGACCTGCCCATAAATAAAATAATGATAATGTTTTATTCTTGAAATGTTTGTATGTTTTATTTCAATCTGAAGTATAAATAAATTAACACCTGTGTGAACAAGTGTAACAGCATATTGTACACAGACTTCGATAAACTAAGCCCGATAAATTACATGATATAAAGATACTGTGTTCAACACATTAGGTCACAGTTGTATTAAAGTGAATATTTAAAAGGTTTCTCACGTCTGACTGAGAGCCAGCTTTTCAGTGACTCTCCTCTCTCTGGGTGTTTACAGTGGTAGAAACCTTCATCTGACTTTGAGACCTTCTGGATGATCATCTCTCCTGTAGTCTGTGTCTGGAGGACTGATCCATCTTTATAGAAATCAGCTCGGAGGTTTGAGGGCTTTGGGTTTCGATATAAACAGCGTAGAGTCAGAGGATGTCCCTCAGTCACAGGATGGACAGGACTCTCCAGGATCACAGCACCATCTACAACACAGAAAACCACATTTACAAAATAAATATTTTCTCTCACTGATCAATATTGAATGTGTAAATCTGTATACAAACAGAAGGTGCCATTAGTTATGGCAGCACAAAGTTATCTGAGAGAGTGAAGAGTGTGTAGAGAAACTGTCACACATGACAGCACTGAGCCATGTACACTTCTTTTCCCCTCGCTCTACTTGAGTGAAGGTGAAATTCACAGCACATTTCTAATCACCAAACTCACTGATATGACTCAGGTTGCCACCTTGCACTCTCTATTACAAACACTGTTTTAATACCATAACATATTAATCAGAAACCAAGCACAATGAGTTCACTGCACACAGCAGCAATCAGCATAAACAGAGAGAAATAAAATGCTTTGTGACATCCCTGATTGATTAATACTCAATAAAATACTCATTTCATTATCAGTGTGGGTATCTGTAAGCATGAACTCGTACTCAGTCTGGAAAGTAACAGCATAAACATATCCATACTCAGAATTACAGAAATTACAGGTGTAGCCCGGTCTTAAAAGATTTCAGTTAAGACAGAGACAAAGAAATGTGTAAATAATTAAATAAGCTTTAATGTTTAAAAAGTCATTCTGATAAAAAACACGTTCAGTAAAACAGTTAAATAATTAAAATCATTATAAGCTGATTGATTCATCTTTGTCATATTGTTTGATGTAATTCAGGTCACTGGAGAAAGTTTGTTTGATTTGCACATAGAAAGCGTGTTAGGTACAACCCAGCCTTGCAGGGAATAAGGTTGACAATCTTGGGTTTATTCAATCACACTGGTTGTTTATTCGTTGATTAGCCAGTAAGAGGTGCATAGAGGCGCGATATAGAGGAAACCCCGTCCTGTGAATAACGGCTCAGTCAGGGGTAAACAGACGAGCTGTAGAAGACAGTGGAAACGTGGTGGCAGTGTGTGGTGTTGATACGTAGATGGATGCAGAGTCTCATTAAGCTGTATCAGACATCATATCGCTTGCCAAAGGTAAAACTAACCTTTGTGTATATTGTGTAATGTTTCGTTTTGATCCATGCTGTCAATAGAGATAATGCTAATTGCCGTTAGCGCATTAGCACGCTAGCACACGTTATTCACTTGGTAGCAAATACTGTTTCCGGGTGTGGTTAATGTGTGTTAGCATGATGACTTGTGTAAAGCTCGGCATGATATGATGAGTTAATAGTTTGTGTTAGGTCTAAGTGACTTAAAGAAATGCTGTTGTACATCTATCAGACTGTGGACCAGGAAGTCATCCTTGGACCCTTTTGGATGGGTAGATGTGCTTCGTGCCAAGCTTGCCTTAGTGAACTGGGTTGCCAGTACCCCCGGTATCATCGTTACCCCCTCTCTCATCATCTAGCCAGTTTCAGCCCTCTTTTTCCCTTTATCCTCTCCAAGACTTGTGAGTAATTAACTATAGATTAGTGCACTGCTATTTTCTTTTGCTTGTGTTGTACAAGTGAAGTGGCCATTTTGTTTTAGGTCTCCACGCTCCCAAGCAACGACTCAGGCCTGCAACGGGTTTTTATTTTTTTTGCTTTTTCAAAGAGAGACATTATTTCATTTTGTTGCAGAGAGTGTGTGTGAGTGGTGGGCCTGTTAGGTAAGACTAAAGGTGTAAAAAGTGGTAAATTAACAAGAACAATAATTTCTGAGAAATTCTAAAGGTAAGCTCATTCAGGTCTATTCAACATTTTTGTACTATCTTTAATTGTTGTTATTGATATTATTTACATTCGTGTTAACTAAATTCACAATTTGGATTTAAAGTGTGTGTGTGTGTCATGTGTATATTTGATGAAGGGGTGTTTGAGTAAAAAGGGTTTGCATGTTCTCCCCGTGTCCGTGTGGGTTTCCTCTGGGTGCTCCGGTTTCCCCCACAGTCCAAAGACATGCATCCGGAGGAAACCCATGCAGACACGGGGAGAACATGCGAACTCCACACAGAAAGGCCCCCCCATCGGCCATGGGGCTCGAACCCAGAACCTTCTTGCTGTGAGGTGACAGTGCTAAACACGACACCACCGTGCCGCCCAAAAACTTGCTCATTTAGAGAACATATCAGATATTAAACTGATAAGAACAAATATGAACACACTATTTGTTTTTTAATACAGCCAAAAGGCCGAGAAGTGAAGGGCTATTTAACTGCCTTATACTTATTAATAAATGTTGAATTAATCTCAACTGACATTCACAACACCATAACGTAGTCTATTTAACGGTGCTGACTGCAAAGTGATCTGAAATGTTCAGGTTTTTTCCATGCATGGCATTTTCCTACATCTCACAAGAACAAGATCATGCTGACAAGATGTGATCATTTTGATGTCCTGAGGGTCGCTTTTCTCTGTTATGGGACCATTTTCCTTCCTCTTGAGGTAAACAATACGGCCCTACAGAAACAGGAAATAGCTAAATGTGGGGAGCTTTAACTAATTAGCATAACTATGGAACTGCGTTATACTGTACCAGGATGATGACGTGCAGAAAACATTGTGACTCTGCATCGACCTCAGAGACTTTTGAGTCACAGGGATGCAACTTGTGGTTGACCTTCACGAATAGATCAGTGAAAAAAAGACAAATATATATTTTCTCTGTTACTGCTTTTGTGTTGTCGTTTCTTTCTCTATAAGATCAAAACATTAGGTGTATAACTTTATACACGCTACAGTGGAGTCGAGCTCATGGATTCTAAGGCTAAGATAGCTAAACGCTAGCTAGAATGATTTAGTTATCTGTCCAGAAAAATGACACGTCATCTAACCTTGCTCTATCTTGCAGTTACACTCACTAGGCAGGCTTTCCTTTTCATTTCCGCTGGCTTTTAGCTGGCAGGAGAGCCGAGGCCACCATGTTTGTCCACACCAACTTGTTTTGGTTAAAAGTAGGTCCAACACGCCCCACGGTGGTCATGTGATATTGTTGCTCACTTGCTTCAGTGATCTCCGGAATTGTAAAATGTGGGACGTATTTTATCTCGGCAAAATATTTACACATAGGGGACACAGTGTGTGCAGCAACAAAGCATCTCAAAATTCCAACAGCAAGAGAAATAGAACATTTTACCCAGAATTCAACTTTGCAGTCAGAAACTTTAACCCAAACCCATTGTTAATGTTCCTCACCAGTGATCCATAGAGGCTGTGGATTGCTGTACTGTGTGTGAAAGGCTGGTTCTCCTCGCTCTCCTCTGCACATATAAACTCCTGTGTGATTCAGAGCAGCAGGACTGAGAGTGTATTTGCCTCCAGATCCTCTGCTGCTGTCTGAGAGGAGCTCCACATACATGTTATAGACACGACTATTTGTTATTTGAGTTAATCCGGATCTGTAGGGAACAGTTGTGTACCAGCTGAATGTCCAGTCTGTAGAGGAGCCTGTAACCTCACAGCTTAGAGTCACTGAGTCTCCTTCAGTCAGCCAGCTCTGTGGAGATACACTCAGTACTGCCTGTGGTCTCTCTGTTACACAGGAAACACAAAACTAGGGTTTATTTTCTGAGATTTATTTAATACACAGTAAGAAGTTTTTCATGTATGTCTAACTGTACATTTTCACAAAAAAAATCACCTTCCACACTCACCGGATACAGTCAGTGTAACAGCATCACTGAAGTGTGATGAGCGTGAGCCTCCTCTCTCTGCTCCTCTACAGGTGTAGTTACCTGTGTGGGTCACTTTAACACCACTGATTGTGTACACCTGTTCACTACTGACACCACTGTGTGAAGGATCTTTATACCAGCTGTACTGCCAGCTCGAGACACTTTCATCCTGTATGTCACATCTCAGAGTGACGGCGTCGCCACTGAACACCTGTTTATCAGGATTCACGGATGCCACTGGTTTTGGTCTCACTGTAGAAAAATGATAAAATATCAAAGCTATCATTATTAATTCATCATCATTCATATATAAAGATTATTTCAGAACAGTGAAAATTATGTTTATCATCCAATTTACAAAGAAATATTTTTGATAAACTAAAAAAAAATCTAAATTTTTCAATGTATTTATGAACAGGTATCATCCGTTTCCAAACTGAACTGGATAATGTCGGCTGTAGTCTTTATGAACCATATACATTATGATTCATTCTTACACACTCGTGTTTCTGTCACTGGTAAAAGGAAGCAGAACAGGGCTGTGAAAAACAGCTATATCAGCAATAAGTGGTGATCGTGATGTGAGCAGTTCCAGTTTGTGTGAATGTGATGAAAGTGATTTGTCAGCAGTTATGGTTTCTTACAGAAACACTTTATTTTACAAAGCCCTGGTTACAGAGTCACAGGGTAACTACAAAAGACCAAATACACAGTCAGGAAATGTTATAAATAATTCATAATTACACCAAGATGTTAGATGAGTGGAACTACACATCTGAGTTTAAGCGATATTTACAACTAAATAAGAATAATTTGGAAGAATTTGCACAAGTTGAAATGAAATATTCTGATTCAGATTACATCTTCAACCAGGTACAGGTGTACTATTTTTATTTAAACACATTAAACCCATGTTTTCATTACAGTGAATTTGTGTTTAACTCTCATCTTTTGTATCATAGTTTATGAAAATTGCTTTATTCAACAAAATAAATATGACTTTACAACACTTGATGGAGTTCAGATGTTTAGTTAGAAACATCATATTATAATGTTAGATACCAACCCCAAATCAAGTTCAGAAATGGAAAATGCAAATAAAAAACAAAGCAGTTATTTCTAAATTTACTTTGACTTGTAATTCATTGCAAACAGAATGAACCCAAGATATTTCATGTTTTGTTGATTAACTTCATTTCATTTGTTAATATACATCCATTCCTGTGTTTCAGGCCTGCAACACATTCCAAAAAAAGTTGGGACGAGGCAATTTAGGGCTAGTAATGAGGTAAAACAATTCAATAATGATGTGATTTGAAACGGGTGATGTCAACAGGTGACTGTAATCATGATTTGGGACAAAATTAGTATCCACGAAACACCTAGTATTTGAGGAGCAAAGATGGGCCGAGGATCTCCAGTTTGTCAAGAAATGTGTGAGAAAATGACTGAAATGTTTCAAAACAATGTTCCTCAAAGAAAGACAGGAAGGGATTTTGATATTTCACCCTCTATGGTGCAGATCATTAAATGAGTCAATGAATCTGGAGGAATTTTGGTGCGTAAAGGGTAAGGGCTCAAGCCTAATCTGAACACCTGCGATCTCCGATCCCTCAGACAGCACTGCATCAAGAACTGCCATTCATCTGTCGCTCATAGAACCACATGGGCTCGGGATTACTTTGGCAAACCTTTCTAACGCTACAATACAGAGTTACATTCACAAATACCAATTCAAATTTCACTGTGCAAAACGGAAGCCTTCGGTTAACTGTGTCCGGAAGAGCTGTCGACTTCTCTGGGCTCGGAGGCGTCTGGGATGGACCATCACACAGTGGAAACGTATTGTGGTCAGATGAATCAGTGTTCCAGGTCTTTTTTGGAAGAAATGGAGACTGTGTGCTCTGGACCATCCAGATTGTTACCAGGAACAAGTCCAAAAGCCAGGGTGTGTCATGGTATGGGGTTGTGTCAGTGCCCTTGGCAAAGGTAACTTACACTTCTGTGATGGAGCATTAATGCTGAAAAGTACATGAAGTTTTTGGAGCAACATCTGCTGCTTTCAAGACAAAATCTTTTCCAGGGAGATTTCAACAAGACAATGCAAAACCACATTCTGCTCACATTACAAAGGCGTGGCTGTGGAAGAAGAGGGCGTGTCCCCTCTGTCCCCAATTGAGAATGTGTGGAGAATTTAGAAATGGAAAATATGCCAGTGACAACCCCGTACTGTTACACACCTTAAGACCTGTTTGCAGGAAGAACGGGACAAAATAACACCTGAAACACTTCATCACTTGGAGTCTTCAGTCCTTAAACATCTTAAGTTTTGAGAGAAAGAATAGCAAAATTACAAAATGGTAAATGCTTTACTGACCCAAATCTTTGGACATGTGTTGCAAGAATCAAAATTGAAAAAAAAAAGTGTTTATTTTGAAAAAGAAATAAGTAAATAAATAAGTTAATGAAGAAATAAAAATTAATGAGTGAAAAACTCAAATAATGTGCTGTTGTTTGGTTTTGAGTGTAATGCAGGTCAAAATTATTTACAAATCATTGTTTTCAGTTTTAATTTCAATTTCAACATGCCGTCCCTACATTTTCTGACCTGGGTTTGTATTAATTACTGTGTATTTACATCTAGAGTATTTATAAGTTATTTATTGTCCAATCTATGTTGTATTTACACTGTAATCAAGTGATGATTTCTTACATTTCTCATATTTGAGACTTCTAGTTTCAGAGACACTATATTATACGGTACATGTACACTTAAGGAATAAATCACACCATGTTGTGTTGTTCCAGAAGAATAATCAGTGACGAGATGGAGTTTGTGTTACTACAGATGATTATTTCCTGATAACATCATGTACCAAAGTGTTTCATTCCTCCGATACTAAAGCAATTTGTCAATGATTACCATTTTTTAATTTTTTATTGAACAACATCGCACTTTTTATCCATTTGTAGTTACCATTTAATGTTGTGGAGCATCAACAAAACTAGAGACAATTCCCCTGTGGGAAATTGTGAGAGTGATGCAGTGCGCGCAGCAGTCGCTATTGCAGGAGCTGAGCTGTACTGTGTGAATGTATGATTTGCCATGAGGCTACAAGCCTGTGTCTCTCTGAGAGGGAGCAGCCCCTCCCTCCTGTGTGTGTGTGAGAGCGAGCAGCCCCTCCCTCCTCTGTGTGTGTGTGTGTGTGTGTGTGTGAGAGCAAGCAGCCCCTCCCTCCTGTGTGTGTGTGAGAGCGAGCAGCCCCTCCCTCCTGTGTGTGTGTGAGAGAGCGAGCAGCCCCTCCCTCCTGTGTGTGTGTGAGACGAGCAGCCCCTCCCTCCTGTGTGTGTGTGAGAGCTAGCAGCCCCTCCCTCCTGTGTGTGTGTGTGTGTGTGTGAGAGCGAGCAGCCCCTCCCTCACCCGTGCGCTGAGAGCAGAGACACCGAGTGGCACACAGAAAGTAAAGGATTTTCTCAGAGCGCTCCCTCCAAACAATGGGGATTTACACAAAAACGGAAGGAGATATTCACAAAATTATTTCACATTGAGTGCCACAAGGCTCTCCTGAACACATTGATGTAATAATTTTGTCTCTAGTGTAAAAAATGTGGACACTAGAGCGAGTTAAAAACAAGTGACTTTTCTGATTTTGCAGTAAAAGCGCTGCCACGTTTATAATGGGAGTCTATGGGGCAGCTCGCCTGTCCTCTCCTTACTTTCACGCTTCTCATTCAAAAACTGTAAGTCCTATCGTACAGGTAGACACATTGTGTGAATCAGGACAAGTGTGACTACAACTTTTGAGAAAATTATGTGTGTAGAGTGAAAATTGTGGCTGAAAACACAGTTTAAATGAGAAAGTTTGAGCCTTTTTTTCAAGCTGCCTACACTCTAAATTCCTGAGCCCCACTGGTGTGTAACGCAATAGAGACCTGTGGCAGTTCGGAGCAGGTGGGTGGAGCACAGAGGACGGCAGGACAGAGATCAAGTTCCAATTTAGTATTTATTGTCTCACTTTTCAGCATAACATTCACTCAGACAGACGCACACACGACGGGTGTTTGTTCAGGGAAGAGCTCCTCTGCTCTCTGCTCTCCCTCCCTATATAGGGCGCGGTCACTGGGAAGACACACAAAGACAGGTTAATTGCTCTCAGGTGTAGTGATTCTGCCACTCACCTTCCCTGACTCCGCCCTCTTGTCACAGACCGGCGCTTGACCACGCCCCTGCTGCCACAACACCCATTATAAAGTCTGAATTTCTCCAGATTTGCTCATGGTGTTTGAGCTGGGACTGATCAAAAATTATAGAACCTAGCAAAAAAAGTTGAATGCCAGATCCACACAGGAGAAGTTTCTCTACGTTTTAAAGTTTGAATCATGTCTCTAGGTGAAAGCATGCCAGAGCAGCGGAGGTTTGAAAAACGTTGAAAATGTGCATTGTTTTTCAATTAATTCCATAGAAATGAATGGGAAATTGTGGACGATTTTTTCGTGACTATGTCGCAAAAAAATTGTATTTAGATGAACAAAGAAATAGCATAGCGAGTCCGATCGAGCCACACATTTTGATGTATTGTTTGTCTGTGTGCGATGTACGGTTATTGGGTTATTAAGAATCAAAATTTGTAGGGAGCCTAGGCTCTGCTTCACTAATAATAATAAGAAACATGCAGAAGAACAATAGTGATGCGTGCCTAGGCACTGCATCACTAATTATTCAAAACCTAAATGTTTTTGGACTGTAGAGGAAACCAGAGCACCCGGAGGAAACCCACACAGACACAGGGAGAACATGCAAACTCCACACAGAAAAGCCCCCATCAGCCATTGGGCTCGAACCCAGAACCTTCTTGCTGTGAGGCGATAGTGCTAACCACTACACCACCATGCCAGGCTATCCAAGTGTGAAAGATATTTATTTCTGTACGTAGTTTCTCAGAAGCTCAATTCATGTGTGTATTATTATTGTTCTTCTGTGTTGGTTTAGAAATAGAGTAGTAAATATCAAAACAGTTCAACTGAAAGAAAAAGTGGAAATAAAGAGTGTCTGTTTAAGCATAAACGTTTAAGACAGATCACTTGTGAGAGGGAGGTAATACATAAACTCACAGAACACTTTACAGACATCCCAACCTGCCAAAATTCATTTCAGGGACACCCCCCACCCAGAAAATTTTGGATTTGGCTGATGTGATTTCCTGCATTCTGGTGGATTTTGGGGTGGCCTTTTGGAGATGAACAATACCCGAATTCACTCAATTCACTCAGATTCATAGCTGACACCCTGACTTGGGGACTTAGCTGCCCCCAACCCATAAACTATGATAATTACAATGTGCCATATATTAAGCTCCTTACTGATGCCCCTTTTCCACCAAATCAGTTCCAGGGCTGGTTCGGGGCCAGTGCTGGTGCTGGTTCACAACTCGTTCAACTTGCGAGCCAGCTGAGAACCAGTTTGCTTTTCCATAGCTCGGGGTGCTAAGGGGAGCCACGTCATTACGTCACTGTATACGTCAGTTACATCGCTGCGTTTGCATAAACCTTGGCGCGAACATCGAAGCAACAACACCACGGAGAAGAAGAAGCAGCAACAACAACAATGGATGACTTCGCGTTTGTACAGCTGCTGCTTCTGGCTTTACGATGCTTCATTGGGATCAGAAAACGGCAGATCCAATATGTTTGTGTTGATCGACAGGTTTTGATTGGACGGTGATTACGTTCTAGGAGACAGGTAATAACCTAATAACGTTTTGACTTTTATACTTACACTGAATGTGAGATGGTTATGTTAGCCTTTGTTATGAGCTAACGTTAGCCGGTGTTATGTCCCTGCTGGAATCGTCACAAATTCACAAACATATTACTGGCGATTTTTAAGTCGCCGCTCATATCTACCACAGCGGTAGATATGAGGATGCTTAGCTCTATAATGAACTTAACTTACTGAAGTGAATGTAAACAAACTGCATGGAAATACAAGTGAATGATTTATGTTTAACCTCGTTTCTTTAACCTTTATGCCTCACTAAGGACATTTTTGGCTTGTCAGTTGTTCATTTTCTTTATTATTTTGACTGTGTTCATACATATAGAAATATAATAAGATCAATAGAATATAAAGTATGGCAAATGTGCTGTACATTAACTCCACAAGTAAATGTAACACTTATGTTTCCAACACTCACACATGCACATTTATTTCTCAATACACATCCCACTCTAATCTAAGGGGAAAAGAGGCACAAGGGTTAAGTACCATGATGAATATTTGTTTGAGTATTGATGACTCTCCACACATGTTTATTTACCTATACATTTTTCTCTTTACAGGTAATCTTGCGACTGATGGCAAGGTGGAGATCACATGTTGTCTGGGCACACGCAAGATCTCGCTACTGGTGGGACACAATTGTTCCTGATTTCACCTCTCACCAGTTCGTGCAGAATTTCCATGTGTCCCGAGAGTCGTTTGAGTATATCTGCAGTCGGGTGAGGCATGTCTTGGGGAGAAGGAACACAAATTACTGTTTGTGTGTCCCAAACCAGAAGCGGGTGGCTATTGCCATCTGGAAGCTGGCCACTGGCGGTGAATACAGGACCATCAGCCATCTTTTTGGAGTAGACGTGAGCACCGTCTTTAATTGCATTCAGAATTTCTGTAACACAGTCATCAAGGTGCTGCTCCCTGCCCACATTACATGCCCTGATGCTGAGAGGTTAGTGGAAATGGCTGCTCTCTTTCAGAGTCGTTGGAGAGTGCCACAGTGTGTTCCAAACTTTGTTGAAACTTTCTGAACACTCTCTGAAACTTTCTTCCCGTGGGCGGTCGCAAGCCAAGGTGGGCGAGGCCATGAATACTAATTTTCGAAGTGACGTAAGTTCGTAGGGTTTTTTCAGATTCTCGTTTTTCTGGCTATTTTCTTTCATAAGCTAATACAGGGAATGGGAGTAGAATTACATTTTCACATGCAGCATAAATATGCAAATCGGAGTGAACTATGGTATTTCAAAAAGAGCCAGTATTAAACATTTTTGGTGGAAGAGCACCTTTAAATACCGGTATTGATCAAGCATTTCACAAATGATGTATCCCTAATAACACATTTTCCACAGTAAAATGTTAATACTGAGATTTGACATTTTTCAAACATTTACATTCTCAAGATTATAACAATAATAGACAACATAGCAATTTAATATCTCCATCACATTTTGTACTATTAACTGTAACTATATCAGTAGCATTAATATTACTGCTTCAAACCACCTCAGAAATCAGTAACTTTGGCTCTGGGCCCTGCTTCCACCGAACTCAGTTACATGCAGGTTGTACAGGGCCACACACACAATTAGCAAAATATTACTAGTTTACTGAAATAGATGGAGAGGGAAAAACAGGACTTTCCAAACTCCAGGTCACCTCGACACATGTCAGTGATCTGCTGTTTTGACTAGTCAGCTTGGAAATACTTTTTTTTTAAAAACCTTTACTTTTAACTTTCTCATCACAAGCACATCATCTCTCTGTCTCACACACAGATCTGATCATGCAGATGCGTCATGACCTGTCAATCATGTTCAATTAAGGCAGGACCTGACCAACTATGCGCTCTGAGTGGCTGATCATCTCTCTGTTGGGTCAGATGAGAAAACAGTAAAACTATATGGCTGATCATCTCTCTCATTGTTCGACACAGAAAACAGGAACATTATATTAATACATCAATAACATTTTTAACCCTTTATTGTCACTGGGTTACATGAGCTCCATATTTCACTGTAGGAATGATAAACAGAAAAAAACAGACACAATGTTGGTTTGAAACAAATTTCCTTGTATTTTACTTCAGCATATATTATTCAATGATAAACTAAGTGAATTCTCACAAAGTATTCCTGAAGTGCTTTAACACATCTGTATTCAGCACTATGAGCAGCTTGAAATGAAACTGTAGCTCATTATAATGGCCAATCACTATAGAGCCTCACACTTCAGTGTTTCCCACACATTGACGAGACTATGGCGCCCCGCCATAGTCTAATTTGGGCTGCCATAGTCTCAGTCTGCGCGCACACACACGGCGACACTGATGCACCCGGCCTGACATTGCGCGTGTTGCCTATCTGAGACAGCGTGAGGAGACAACTCTAAGCTACATCCTGTCTGCATCTACATGTTAAGGTAAGTTTATACAACTTTATGTAGCCTTTGACATGATTGAGAAGGTGACATTTAGGCTACGCTATTGTGCTTTATAGGCGTATGGAGAGCGCATTGATGGATGACGTTAAGTGTATTGTTTCAGTAAAATTACTTTGTCCATTTCGTACTGGCAAACCTACCTTTTCTGTAAGGCAACCGTAGGCTATTTTGAGGCAATATTAGTTAGCCCTACGTTGTTATCTAATTCATCAAATTAACTATCATCCTACCAGGATCAGGTCGTTTCCAAATTCACCGGCGAAGTGCTTCCTGCTTGACATTGTTTGTGCACAGTCTATCCAAGTGATGGAGACGTGAAGTAACAGCAGTGATGAACTAATCTAGGTCTGCATGTAAATGTTAAAAGGGAAAAGTAGTCTATTCTAACAGAGAGTGAACTTCGATGCTACTTTTGAGAATTAGTGCTAGTAGCCTTAACGCGATTTGTTACTGGTGAGACGGAAGACGTTAAATTATTTTTAGCCTTTTCTAATAGGCTACCTTCTAAAGGTGAAGCTATTAGGCCACATAATTAAGGGAATGTAATGTTAGTTACCTATTTAATTAAATTAACTTCTTGACTCGAATTTGATCGTTTTTGATTGTGATGTGAATCTCAATTGATTGTTTTTGATTCACCAGTGATGTGAATTTCAATTTACATTTACCCATTGTTTTAATGCTCAAATCCCACCTAAGGTCAATCTCACTTTCACTTAATTAAATATTTAAGAGTGAGCTCTACAATCACATGACTCATTGTAGTAACAAGTTGTTTGCCATTTTAGGTCAAAACAGACCTTCAGAACAGACTGCAAGGAGAGCACCTGGCCGCCTGCTTGAGGATTTCCATTAATGGGCCACAACCAGAAGATATAAATTATGAAAGGGCACTCAAACTCTCTCAAAGCCAAGAAAAATCAAATGCACAAGTGCAGGGTGTGGTCTTTGTAAATAGGGCAGGCATTTGTCAGGGTCACTTTTGACATACTACAGCAGAGCTAGAAGTCCTTGTTTTGTAGACTTTTTGTAGGAGTTCAGGGTGTGAAGTATTGTAGGATTTTTGGTTTGGCTGCTATCTGTAATATGTTCTTCTTGTAGGACTGCCCTCTGTAGCAACATGCTAAAATAAAATACAAGGTGCATAACCAATACCAACAAATTTGTTCTTAGTTAGTCTAAGTTTAGTAGGCTAAACAACCCCTCACGCACCCCTGCAATTCAACCGGACAAGGCCCCTCCGGGCTGCCCCCATAGTCGCCAAAATTTCTGTGGGAAACACTGCGCTTTATAAATTTATATTCACGCAATAATGTAAAAAGTTTTCAGATTTTTGCAGAAAATAATGAGTCATTGGAAATGTGATGCTACGAAGCAGACTAACCAATCACAGTTGTTGCGGCCTACGTTAACGCACTATGTTACTAGATTTCTGGAGAGGTGTCCATCAAGCTAGGATTTGATGCAGAATTACAAGTTGGTCTTTTTTCTTTCCTGGCCAAGCATTAATTATTTCTAGTTCCTTCTTTCCTCTGCTTTCTTCCTGCCTTTCCTTTCAGTTCTTTTTCAAATGTGTTTTTTTATTTCCATTTTCCCATTATAACCTTTCCTTAGGCAAAGACCTGATATACCATACCAGTCACCTCTCTACAAACGCATGACAGATGGCTGTGTGAAAGGCTGGCTTTAAGTATCCTGCCTGGCAGGTGCAGGCAATCCAGAATAATCAACCTGGAGAATTCTGGGTAACTGAGTTCTCCTGAATGGTCTCTCTCTGTGTGCTGCTGTTGCCTTCTGCTGGCTGCCGGTGGTGTAGCATGACCTCTGAGAGTAACAAAAGGGAATAAATGTTTATTCAGACAGCAAAATATGCATGAAACTATTTTCTTGTTACAATTTTCCCTTGGAAGAAGTGTGTGATGGTCTTCCCTGCAGACACCTTTCAAAAATTCGCCCCAGTTGTGTAGACTGTGTTCGTGCTCATATACAGCATTGCTTTTGATACAAGCTTGATTCACAAACCTCTAATCCTGACTATTTAATTCCTCTGCCAGGACTGGGAAGTTATCTAGCAGGGTTTAACAGTGAAACCTTGTAATTCACTTCATGAGGAGCTTTGATTGTCCGAATCACTGCTGCTGCTGTAATGTTAATTTCCTGTGTTGTGGATATTTTCAGTGTGATGTTAGTCCTGTACATCAGTGGAGCAGTGTGTAGACATGTAGTAAGAGTAATAACACTTCTCTTTGATTCCTCATTTAGTCCTGAACTTTACTGCACTGAGATCCTCTGCTTACACTGAATAATACTGCAGGATCCAGTTCCTGTATCTGCTTTTAAGAGAACACTTTATTAATCCCATGTGGGAAATTCCAGTGTAACAGCAGGAGTCAACAGACAATATAAGACAATGAAAAGACAATGATACAGCAGCAGAAGGGGGTTTAAAACATGAAATAAAAGAAATTGAAATAAAGTAAACATTGTCTTGGTGAAAATTTTATTATTTTGGCTCAGTAAATGTTTTAATGACAGTACATCACTGTATAAAAATACAAAATAGTAAAAATGCTGATATTGGCAAAGGCACAAGAGTTTTCTCAGTGTATTGCTTCATATGATACATGATTGCTAGCAGGTTAATAATTCAGTGCATTGATTTGATGCATTTATTTAATTGATCAAATCATTTCATCCACAAATCCCCTCACACAACTACAATTAAACTTCACACAACTGAAAAGTCAAACAAAATATAACAGTAACTGAGATTGTAAGTCTACTCCTCGTAATTCAGCTAGAGCTAATCTCACACAGAAATAGAACACAGCAGTACAAATACAGTAGTGAGAGAACTAATACCGAGAATACAAAACACAATGTTAGTTCCCCACCATGTTTCAGATAACAGTCAATTAACTTGTTTTTATTTTGCAGACACACAAAGCTTCACTTATTTTAACTCCAGTATCACTGGGCTTTTCACCAACTGCTCAAAATTAACATGAAAATGACAAATCAGGATTCTTTTAAAATCCTCAAAAAACCCTGAAGAAGACATGATGAAATTGTTTTACAGTAAATGCATCCTCTTTTTACTGATAAACTTTGCTCACTCCTCTATGACTGCATTCTCAATTCTCTCTTCAACAGTGTGAGCTGTGAAAGACATTAAAACATTCATTTAATTCATTTCATAGTTTATTTCAGGTGTTTATGGCAGAAAATTAACCAAACTGTATTTGATCTCATCTTAAACACAGTTTAAAGGGTGTTTGTTTGTTTTAATGTTTATTAACGACAGTGAAGTGAAGTGCCATCTGCGTATGAAACAGTCTTCTGCACTATTTATTATTTGTTCATAATGTACTTTATTAATGATGTGAAAATGTAACTCCACCTGAAGTATCTGTCACATGTAAATTCACTCTCAGAAACAGATGTGCTGTGTTTTATATCAAACTTAGATTTAAATCTTATTGTAAGAGCATTTTAGAACAAGTGCTTTAACACTCAAGTGTGGATTTTTGCTTTTAAAATGAAAGTGAGTCAAATGATTTCTACTTTTGTGAAAGTGAAAATGTTGTTCTCGATTACTCAAAGTTAGTCTGATCATGATGTGAAACATACTGAAAGAGTTCTTACCTCGAGCTCTGTAACATTTGACCAGCAGAATGATGGTCGCCAGCAGATACGGAGAGGCCGTCACGACACTGCAGATCGGCATGAGCACTGAGAATGGAGCTTCTACACGTGATGGACCTGACGATGAATAAAATAAAAATGATGTTTTATTTTTTAAATGTTTGGATGTTTTAGTTCAATCTGCAGTAAAAAAATTAATTAATTTACACCTGCGTGAACAAGTGAAACAGCACATTGTACACAGACTTAGATAAACTAAGCCCTATAGATTACACCATCGAAAGATACTGTGTTCAACACATTAAGTCACAGTTGTATTAAAGTGAATATTTAAAAGGTTTCTCACATCTGACTGAGACCCAGCTTTTCAGTGACTCTCCTCTCTCTGGGTGTTTACAGTGGTAGAAACCTTCATCTGACTTTGAGACCTTATGGATGATCATCTCTCCTGTAGTCTGTGTCTGGAGGACTGATCCATCTTTATAGAAATCAGCTCGGGGGTTTGAGGGCTTTGGGTTTCGATATAAACAGCGTACAGTCTGAGGATGTCCCTCAGTCACAGGATGGACAGGACTCTCCAGGATCACAGCACCATCTACAACACAGGTGTGGCAGCGGGGGCGTGGTCAAGCGCCGGTCTGTGACAGGAGGGCGGAGTCAGGGAAGGTAAGTGGCAGAATCACGTCACCTGAGAGCAATTAACCTGTTTGTGTGTCTTCCCAGTGACTGCGCCCTATATCAGGAGGGAGAGCGAGAGCAGAAGGGGCTCAACCCTGAACCAGACGCCGGTTGTGTGTGTCTGTGAACATTATTGTTAGACTGAAAAGTGTGGCAATAAAGCCAATTGATAAAACCTGATCTCTGTCCTGCCGTCCTCTGTGCTCCACCCACACGTAGGGTCTCTTACAGTGGTGCTGAAACCCGGGACAGTGGAGCACCAAACCAGCAGCCCCATTGAATCCTCCCCGTTCGCCGATCTGGTCCACGCCCTCGCCACGGCTCAGCAAAGCCAGCACCAGGCACTCGTCACGCTCCGAAAGGAGCAGGAGCAGCGCTTCGAAGCCCTGGTGCTAGCCCATCAGGAAGATCGCGAGGCGTTCCGGCATCTCCTCGCGTCGGCGGGGTCCACCAGCGCTCCGGCCGCGGGCCCGTCTCCCCTCATTGTCACCAAGATGGGCCCGCAGGACGACCCCGAGGCGTTCATCACGTTGTTTGAACAGGTCGCCGAAGCCTCGGGGTGGCCGATGGAGCAGCGCGCGGCGCGCCTCCTCCCCCTGCTCACGGGAGAGGCACAGCTGGCCGCGCTACAGCTCCCCGCCGACCGCCGGCTGGCCTACGCGGACCTCCGCCGGGCCGTCCTCCAGCGCGTGGGGCGCACACCGGAGCAACAGCGCCAGCGCTTCCGTGCGCTGCGACTGGAGGAAGTCGGCCGGCCGTTCGCGTTCGGCCAGCAGCTCCGGGACGCCTGCTGGCGGTGGCTGAGGGCCAACGATCGCGACGCCGAGGGAATCGTCGACCAGGTGGTACTGGAACAGTTCAACGCCCGCTTACCAGCCGGAACCGCAGAGTGGGTCCAGTGCCACTGCCCGGCGTCGCTGGATCAGGCAGTCGAGCTGGCGGAGGATCATCTGGCGGCTGTCCCGGCGGCAGGACAGCAGATGGCATCTTCTCTTCTCTCCTCTTCTCTCTCTCTCTCTCCCCCTCCTCCTGTGTCCTGTCCTCGCCCCATTCCCCCTCCGCGGAGGCGGGGGCCGGCGCCCCCCCAGCCGGCCCGCCGCACCCGCGGTGCCCTCCCGTTTCTCCCTTCTGTGTCTGTCTCTCCCCCACCTCAGGTGAGTGAGCCCCAGATCACCAGTGCAGAGGGAAAGCCCGGGCCGGTTTGCTGGCGCTGCGGGGAGCCGGGCCACCTTCAACAGCAGTGCACGGCAATGGAAGTGGGCGCGGTGGTTCGGATCCCCGACGCGCCAGAGGCCGCCCTCGATCGGGCCGGAGCGTATCGCATACCGGTGAGTATCCAAGGGGCTACATATCAGGCGTTGGTGGATTCTGGTTGTAATCAGACCTCAATTCGCCAAAGCCTGGTTCAAAACGAGGCATTGGGGGGAGCACAAGGGGTGAAGGTGTTATGTGTGCACGGGGATGTTCACAGCTACCCTTTGGTGTCGGTCCACATTATTTTCAGAGGGGAAAAATTTATAGTAAAGGCGGCGGTTAATCCTCGCCTTACCCACTCTCTAATTTTGGGGACTGATTGGCCGGGATTTCGGGGTTTAATGACACGCCTAGTCGAGAGTGGGTCCTGCCATTTGACAGGGGGAGGTCCCGGTGTCGCTTTGGCGGGAGCAGCTGTCACAGAGCTGTCTACGTCATCTCCGCGTCAGAGTGAGGAGCCGCCGGCTCCTCCTCTCTCTATTGGGGAATCCCTCGCGGATTTCCCATTAGAGCAGTCGCGAGACGAGACTCTGCGGCATGCGTTTGACCAAGTGAGAGTAATCGATGGTCAAACGCTCCAGCCGAACGCCACCCCGTCCTTCCCCTACTTCGCGATTATGAAGGATAGATTATATCGAGTGACGCAGGACACTCAAACTAAAGAGCGCGTCACGCAGCTTTTAATTCCGAAGAGCCGCCGGGAATTGGTATTCCAGGCGGCTCACTTTAATCCCATGGCCGGACACTTGGGGCAGGATAAAACACTAGCCCGAATAATGGCCTGTTTCTATTGGCCGGGGATTCGCGGCGATGTCCGTAGGTGGTGTACGGCATGCCGCGAATGCCAGTTAGTAAACCCAGCGGCCATTCCAAAAGCGCCTTTGCGCCCTCTACCGTTAATCGAGACCCCGTTTGAGAGAATTGGGATGGATCTCGTCGGGCCATTAGATCAGTCAGCACGAGGGTACCGCTTTATATTAGTTCTGGTGGACTATGCAACGCGATACCCGGAAGCGGTGCCTCTGCGCAATATCTCAGCACGCAGTATTGCAGAGGCACTCTTCCGCGTCATCTCCCGAGTTGGAATCCCGAAAGAGATTCTGACTGATCAAGGCACTACGTTTATGTCACGAACACTGCGCGAACTGTATGGGTTATTGGGGATTAAGCCGATCCGCACCAGCGTGTATCACCCACAAACGGATGGTTTAGTGGAACGATTCAACCGCACCCTCAAAAATATTATTAAAAAATTCGTAAATGAGGACGCACGTAACTGGGATAAGTGGCTCGAACCCTTGCTGTTCTCAGTGCGAGAGGTCCCCCAAGCCTCCACAGGGTTCTCCCCGTTTGAATTATTATATGGGCGTAAGCCGCGCGGCATCCTGGACGTGCTGCGGGAAAATTGGGAGGAGGGACCTTCACAAAGTAAGAACGAAATTCAGTACGTTATGGACCTGCGCGCAAAACTCCACACGCTCACCCACCTAACTCAGGAGAATTTGCGGCAGGCCCAGGAACGGCAAGCCCGCCTGTACAACAAGGGTACGCGCCTTAGAGAGTTCACTCCGGGAGATAAGGTACTCGTACTGTTGCCCACGTCGAGCTCCAAATTGATCGCCAAGTGGCAAGGACCCTTTGAGGTCACACGGCGAGTCGGGGACGTCGACTATGAGGTGAGGCGAACGGACAGGGGTGGGGCGCTACAGATTTACCACCTCAACCTGCTTAAACTCTGGAACGAGGAGGTCCCCGTGGCGTTGGTGTCGGTAGTTCCAGAGAAGGCGGAGCTGGGGCCGGAGGTTCAAAAAGGGACATTGGCATCACGTACCTCTCCGGTCCCCTGTGGAGACCACCTCTCCCCGACCCAACTCACGGAGGTCGCCCAGTTGCAGACCGAGTTTTCGGATGTGTTCTCGCCCCTGCCCGGTCGCACTAACCTCATAGAGCACCACATAGAGACGCCCCCGGGGGTGGTAGTGCGTAGCCGCCCTTACAGGCTACCCAAACACAAAAAAAAAAGGTGGTTCGGGAAGAACTTCAGACCATGCTCGAAATGGGCATCGTCGAGGAGTCCTACAGTGACTGGAGCAGCCCGGTGGTCTTGGTACCCAAGGCCGACGGGTCGGTCCGGTTCTGTGTGGACTATAGAAAAGTCAACGCGGTGTCTAAATTCGACGCGTACCCAATGCCTCATATTGATGAGTTGCTCGATCGACTCGGCACTGCTCGCTTTTATTCGACACTGGATTTGACGAAGGGATATTGGCAGATCCCCTTGACTACACTATCCCGAGAAAAAACGGCCTTTTCCACACCGTTTGGTTTACACCAATTCGTCACCCTTCCGTTTGGGCTGTTTGGGGCCCCCGCAACGTTTCAGCGGCTGATGGACAGAGTCCTCCGCCCTCACGCCACATATGCGGCAGCATATTTAGATGACATAATCATCTATAGCAATGACTGGCAGCGGCACCTCGAACATCTGAGGGCCGTCCTTAGGTCGCTGAGGCGAGCGGGGCTCACAGCCAACCCAAAGAAGTGTGCGATTGGGCGGGTGGAAGTACGGTATCTGGGCTTCCACTTGGGCAACGGGCAGGTGCGTCCCCAAATTAATAAGACGGCAGCAATTGCGGCCTGCCCGAGGCCCAAGACCAAAAAGGGGGTGAGACAGTTCCTGGGGCTGGCTGGCTATTATCGCAGGTTTATACCTAATTATTCGGACGTCACCAGCCCGCTGACTGATCTCACTAAAAAGGGGGCACCAGATCCGGTCCAGTGGACGGAGCAGTGCCAGCGGGCTTTCTCAGAGGTAAAGGCTGCACTGTGTGGGGGGCCACTTCTACACTCCCCTGACTTTTCTCTCCCTTTTATGTTGCAGACCGATGCGTCGGACAGAGGGCTGGGGGCGGTTTTGTCCCAGGAGGTGGAGGGGGAGGACCGCCCTGTCCTGTATATCAGCAGGAAGCTGTCGGTGCGTGAGGGGCGCTACAGCACCATAGAGAAAGAGTGTCTGGCCATCAAGTGGGCGGTTCTCGCCCTCCGGTACTACCTGCTGGGGCGCCCTTTCACCCTCTGTTCGGACCACGCGCCCCTCCAGTGGCTCCACCGCATGAAAGATGCCAACGCGCGGACACCCGTTGGTATCTGGCGCTCCAACCCTTTAATTTCAAGGTGGTCCACAGGCCGGGGGCGCAGATGGTCGTGGCGGACTTCCTCTCCCGTCAAGGGGGGGGGGAGTCGGCTGCAGGCCGGACGGCCGCCCGGCCTGAGTCGGGCGGTGGGGGTATGTGGCAGCGGGGGCGTGGTCAAGCGCCGGTCTGTGACAGGAGGGCGGAGTCAGGGAAGGTAAGTGGCAGAATCATGTCACCTGAGAGCAATTAACCTGTTTGTGTGTCTTCCCAGTGACTGCGCCCTATATCAGGAGGGAGAGCGAGAGCAGAAGGGGCTCAACCCTGAACCAGACGCCGGTTGTGTGTGTCTGTGAACATTATTGTTAGACTGAAAAGTGTGGCAATAAAGCCAATTGATAAAACCTGATCTCTGTCCTGCCGTCCTCTGTGCTCCACCCACACGTAGGGTCTCTTACAACAGGAAACCACATTTACAAAATAAATAAATATTTTCTCTCATTGATCGATTTTGAATGTATAAATAATCTGTATACAAACAGAAGAAGCAATTATTTATGGCAGCACAAAGTTATCTGTGAGAGTGAACAGTGAAGAGAGTGTGTAGAGAAACTGTCACACATGACAGCACTGAGCCATGTACACTTCCTTTCCCCTCGCTCCACACCGTCTACACTTTACTTGTGAGTGAAGGTGAAATTCACAGCACATTTCTAATCACCAAACTCACTGATATGACTCAGGTTGCCACCTTGCACTCTCTATTACAAACACTGTTTTAATACCAGAACATATTAATCATAAACCAAGCACAATGAGTTCACTGCGCACAGCAGCAATCAACATAAACAGAGAGAAATAAAATGCTTTGTGACATCCCTGATTCATTAATACTCAATAAAATACTCATTTCATTATCAGTGTGGGTGTCTGTAAGCATGGACTCGTACTCAGTCTGGAAAGTAACAGCATAAACGTATCCATACTCAGAATTACAGAAATTACAGGGAATGTACTGAGAGAAAAAATTCCATGTTTTTTTGTCTTCTTGAACAGTTTTTCCCAGTTGGAAACTCAGAGTTCTGAATATTCTGTAATGAAACATTTCTCTTTTCCTTTAATAATAAACACACTACATGAAGACTCACCCTGCACTGTGATGTTAACAGGATTCCTGTTTTCTCCAGATTCAGAGTGACACCAGTAAACTCCAGTGTAGGATGTGGAGAGGGAGCTGATTTTACATGGAGAACAATCTAACACTCCCTCACTGTGTGTGTATCGTCTCACCGTCCATCCAGTAGAACGACTCTGGTCAATAGAGTTACAGCTCAGTGAGAGAGAGTCAGAAGTAAAGTGTTGAGTTCTGTTGGGATTGATGATCAGAGAGACTGGAGGAGATTCACCTTAAACAGAGAAGAGAGTCATGTAAATAAGAATAAGTGCAATATGCAATAAGGATATACAGTAAGTGCATGTGTGTTCAGAATTCTGTTTATTAATCCAGTAATTAAAGCCACAGTCCATAGCATGGGTCATAACACAGAAAAGTTTAACCCCAGATAATCCATAATCATAAACACTGCAAAAAGGTAAAGGTCAAAACCAAGAGACAAAATTAAAACTGGGATGAGGAGCACAGGAAAGTCTTACAATTGCTGCAAAGGAATAAAACAAATGATCAAAGACACAGGACAGCAGGGCAATGCCTCCTCACCACCAGAGGGCACCATCATCTCAGTATGAGCTGAGCTCGAACACACCACCTCCAGATCACTTCCTCATTGTAGATTACATTCGACCAGCACATACATTTACACAGTGCAAAGTTCAGAGCCATGTTTAGTTTGTGATTGCCATTGCTGTGTTTAGACCCTTTGACTTTTGATTACTCTTTTGGATTTTCCCTCTGGTCTTATATTGTACTTTACTGTGTCGGACTCTTACCTGTTTTACAGCTCTGCTATTTGTATTGTGTTGAATAACAGTCTAACATCATGGCATCATCTGTAACTGTATGGTCCTCTGAATATCCATATCTGTGTTTGTATTAGTGTTTAAACCTGAAGTATTTATGGGTCTGCCTTTCTGAAAAGTTTTCTGAAAGCAAACAAACAAAACAACCCCAGAATCTTGTGCCTTTTGTTAACATCTTTGTATCTGTTAAGAACACATGATCAGGGGTGGGTTTTCCAGTAATGTTGCCCTTTAGAGCTAAAGAGTGAGTTGAGAGACTCTTAAGCAACGAACATTGTCTCTGTACATGGTTTTACTGAGCTCACTCGTAAGAAGGAATCTGAAGAGCATCTTTATAATGTGCGTCCCTGATATAGGCATTAGTATTTGCTTAAGGCAATTGTACTGTCATTTGCTGAAGGCATTAGTAGTTGCTAAATCCAGGCAATAAGGTCACATGCCATTCGCTTTTAACCAAAACCTAATGAAATATAAAGTGTTTAAAATAAGAGAATATATAGTATCATCTGAAAGCATTACAAATATAATGTGGTAATTAATTAATAAAACCATTGTATGTTTTTGGGCAGTATTTTTATTCCAAGCGTGTTTTTAATTAAATGAACAAACGTTCACATGAAAGAATGAGCAAATAATAAGCTAAATAATGAAGTAAATGTGTTCCCCGTGCTCGCTGTTACCCCCCGATCATGTAGTCAGGATTATTTCAACCGTTATCCACAGTGCAGAGTGGGCAATAAGCTCCCTTATAAGTGCCACACAGAGAAAGAGAGTTTTGACCTTTGTACCTAAGGAAGTTGTATTGACCTCATCCATCTATCTATCTATCATGGGCGATTGCTCTAAGACAACGAGGGAGGCTCAGCCTCCTCTAGAAATGATGAACATCGTGTAGGATGAATTGCGCTAGGCTTATGTTATAGCTGACCTTATAATATTGCTATTTCAGATTCAGAATCATAGAAATATATGTGCTCAACCCAACTACAGTGCGAAATCATTCCGTTATAACTTTCCCCAGTTCGCCTAATGTGCGCGTGAGTTTTTCCCCCTTGTGACAACGCGATGCAGCCCAGCCTCAGTGGACTTGAATGAATGAATTTATTTATTTCGAACATGTATAAAAAAAAAAAAATGTAACTATTTGTACATACAAAAGAAAGACAACGAGAAAGTGACAAAAAAATAAATAAAATAACAAAGAGCTAAGACATTACAATACACCACACATTGTTCGAAAAAGGAGTGGGAAGAAGTACAATACTTTAATTTCCCACGCCGTTTTAACTACCCCAAAATCCAAACTACATTAATACACCTATAAAAATATATACCATATATACACACTTCATGAATATCTATATAAATATATAGTTACAAAAATAAATATACTACATACCATATATACACTTCATAAATATCTATATTTATATATATAGTAATTATATATATATTCACACACTATATACCATATATACACTTCATAAATATCTATATAAATATATAATTACAAAAATAAATATCTACTACATGCCTATCCCTGTAACTATGAAGATATAAACTATCCCCATAAATAAATATATACCATATACTAAGTTCTAATATAACAATCAACCCTATTCTATTTATCCCTCATCATCCTCTGTTAACCTACTTCCTCTTCTATATACTTGTTTAAAAATATTTTTTGTACCTTTTTTTAAACAGATTTATATTTGCACTTTGTTTTATTTCTGTCTCCAGTCTGTTCCATAAAGTCACCCCACAGCTCGATACGCACATGCTTTTCATATTTGTTCGAACCTTTGGTTTTTTAAAATGTAGGTCTCCCCTTAGATTATATCCCCCCTCTCTCTCACTAAACATTCCTTGTATATTTTTTGGCATTAGATTATTTCTCGCTTTGTACATTATTTGTGCTGTTCTGAATTTGACCAGATCCATAAATTTCAACATGTGTGATTTTATGAATAGTGGGTTTGTGTGATCTCTGTATCCTGTTTTGTTTATTGTCCTTATTGCTCTTTTCTGTATTGTACATATCGGCTGTAGAGTGGTTTTGTAGGTGTTTCCCCAGACTTCGACACAGTAAGTCAGATATGGCAAAAATAACGAGTAATATAGAGTATGCAAAGATTTACAATCAAGAATGCTTTGTTTTCCACAGTATTGCCGAGCACTTTGCCAGTTTTGCTCGTATGTATCCTACATGAGGTTTCCAGCAGACTTTATGATCCAAAATCACACCAAGAAATTTAATTTCCTGTACCATTTCTATCTTAGTATTGTCTATTATCAGTTCTACATTCCAATCTATTTTGTGTCTCCCAAACAACATGATCTTTGTTTTGCTTAGATTTAATGATAATTTATTTTTGTCAAACCATAGTTTTAGTTTATTTATTTCAGTTGTGATTGTCTCCATAGTCTGCTGCAAATTCTCACCGGAACAAAAAATATTAGTGTCATCTGCAAACAAAACAAATTTCAGTACTTGCGAAATTCTACATATGTCATTGATATATAATATGAATAATTTCGGACCTAATATTGACCCCTGTGGTACCCCGCATGTAATGTTCATGAAATCAGATTTATGGTCACCTATCTGCACAAACTGTTGCCTGTTTCTTAGATAGCTCGACAGCCAGCTCCACCCAACTCCCCTAACACCACACTTTTCTAGTTTACTTAATAATATACTATGATCAATGGTATCAAATGCTTTTTTTTAGGTCCACAAATACTCCAATTGCTATTTTTTTATTGTCTATATATTTTGTGATTTCCTCTATTAGTTCCATTAGTGCCATCGATGTTGATCTGTCCGTTCTGAATCCATATTGACTGTCTGTAAGGAGGTTGTGTTTTTCAACGAATTTGTCCCGTCTATCTGAAAAAAAGTTTTTCGAGTATTTTGAAGAATTGGGGGAGTAAAGAAACAGGCCTGTAGTTTGTGAAATGGTGTCTATCTCCGGTTTTAAACAATGGTATCACTTTTGCAATTTTCATTTTGTCTGGAAATGTACCTGATTGCAGATGTGGGTGAGTGGTTTCACAATTCCCTCAATAACTGGGAACTATGCGCTTTTCAATCTCAAAATGCAAGACAATTATTGGACAAATACTGCGAAAACGCCTGCCCATGGACTCCCGGCCTCACAGTGGGAGGGACATGGCAAAGCTTTCCGCGAGGAGACTGGTGATCGGTGAAAGCGGCCGGATATTTTCTTTGACAGCTCGTTTCAAATATAGACAGGCAGCGGTGAATTTCAGGTCAGTCCCATGCGGATTCGCAAGTGGTGTGCTGTATTGTAAGAGATCAGCTTACATTTCGATTTCATTCATTACATACGGTTTCTACCAGCTTTTTTAGTTTGTATATATTTTCATTGTAAATAAAGTGTAAATATAGTGTTGTCAAGTTTGCTATCTTAGTTCCAGAAATTTCGTTTTTTGAGTGACTGAACTTGAACTTGAGGGGGCTAGTCAGCTAGCAAGAAAGCTGCGCACGGATGCCAAGCATTGCTGATTTAATTTTGGCGAAGCCATTTGCCAGTCTTCCTTTCGAGGAAAAAATTAAAGAGCAGGGTAGACCAACGCCTCAAATTGACTTGGTGAAAAAGGTAGGGAATAATACTCGTTTCTTTCAGCTCTCCTGGTACGAGAAAGTGAATTGGCTAACAGCAAGTGACCTACATCAACAACAGTAAATAGGCTACTTTAGTAATATGTCATGGATGGACCAAAAATATAGAATCTATTTAAAATGTTTATGCTGAGTATATTATATTGGAAGATATATTTCTCTGGATATGAATTAAACACAGCTACAATTTGGAAAACATTTTTAAACAAAAACACAGCCGAGAACATTTCACACTACAGACCTGGATTAAAAGTGAAGGGTTATCAAAATTGTCAAGAAAACATTTCTCAGTCAAAATAAGTAAAATATAGGGAAAGTGTCATTGAATGAAATGTTTGGCTCCCCAAGGTCAGTGCTTGTGCCTATTCCAGAACACTCTGCTGTTACTGCTGAGGTTCCTGACAAAGAGCTGCTTTCAATAATGATCAATTTTTAAACAACATGCCACAATTTTAAAATATAAAATGTTAAAATATACCCCCCCAACACCACCATCATGTATATTGGACAGTAGGCTAATGGGCCAAAAGAACCTGTTATTTCACAGTTTGTGACCCTGCCAACAATCAGCTAGATCAGAGGCAAGAGTATGGGCAAAATTAATGCATTTTTTTCTTTTAAAACATGGAAATATCATAACCGACCAGCCTCCCCTGTTTGAAAGACTACCAGCCGCCACAGATCTCTCTCTCTCTCTCATATATAAAAAAGGTCAATTCAACCTCCTTTGGGACACACTACACACAGGTCAAAACCTCTCTCTCTCTCGCGCGCACACCCACACACACACACACACAATGTTAGATGTGCAGAAATGTGTCTCATTTATGACACTAAATTAGTGAATCACTTGCCTAATGGAGTTAAATTTGATTAAAATGTGGCGATATCAATGTGACATGACAATATCCATATGGGCGGCACGGTGGTGTAGTGATTAGCACTGTCGCCTCACAGCAAGAGGGTCCGGGTTCAATCCCTGTGGCTGGCGAGGGCCTTTCTGTGTGGAGTTTGCATGTTCTCCCCATGTCTGCGTGGGTTTCCTCCGAGTGCTCCGGTTTCCCCCACAGTCCAAAGACATGCAGGTTAGGTTAACTGGTGACTCTAAATTGACCGTAGGTGTGAATGTGAGTGTGAATGGTTGTCTGTGTCTATGTGTCAGCCCTGTGATGACCTGGCGACTTGTCCAGGGTGTACCCCGCCTTTCGCCTATGGTCAGCTGGGATAGGCTCCAGCTTGCCTGCGACCCTGTAGAACAGCATAAAGCGGCTAGAGATAATGAGATGAGATAATTTAACACGGGCAGCAGATTCAACACCAGTTTCCCCCGTTGACTGTGAGCGTCCCTCTACAGTGCATGCGCAGTCTGTATATTCGGCTGTGAGCGAGTCGCTGTTTGTTTTGAACAAGTGGTCTGGGTCTCTCATAAATTTCTAACAACTAAAGGACTACTTAGGCAACGATGTTGTTCAGGAAAACCACATGAGCTTGACGATGGCTCTTACGAAGCAATTTAAGACTCTCTTGGCCTAAAGAGGCTTTCGGGAAACCCACCCCTGTTCATTCTTAATAATATATTCATATTCAGTTACATCTCTAGTGTTGACCTGCTCTGGCTTTCTGGATTTTATAATAAAACCCTCCAGCCCATAGATCCTCAATCATCTCCTTCGTCCTCTTTATATTAAGGAAAATAAACGAATGACAAAATGAGGAGCAGAGATGGAACAAAAAGATAGCACATGGCTTTTGTCACCAAACTCAACCAGCATTCAGAAGAAGAGGAAGAAGCCTTGATTTGCCACGTGCACACTCAAGCACAGTGAAATTCATCCTCTGCATTTAACCCATCTGAAGCAGTGAACACATGCGCACACACCCAGAGCAGTGGGCAGCCATACTACAGCACCCGGGGAGCAGCTAGGGGTTGGGTTAGGTACCTTGCTCAGGGGCACTTCAGCCCAAGGCTGCCCCATGTTAACCTAACTGCATGTCTTTGAACTGTGGGGCAACCGGAGCATCCGGAGGAAACCCATGCAGACACGGGGAGAACATGCAAACTCCACACAGAAAGGCCCCCCCATCGGCCATGGGGCTCGAACCCAGAACCTTCTTGCTGTGAGGTGACAGTGCTAAACACGACACCACCGTGCCGCCCAAAAACTTGCTCATTTAAAGAACATATCAGATATTAAACTGATAAGAACAAATACGAATACAGTATTTGTTTATTAATACAGCCAAAAGGCCGAGAAGTGAAGGGCTCTTTAACTGCCTTATACTTATTAATAAATGTTGAATTAATCTCAACTGACATTCACACCACCATCATGTACTCTATTTAACGGTGCTGACTGCAAAGTGATCTGAAATGTTCAGTTTTTTTCCATGCATAGCATTTTCCTACATCTCACAAGAACAAGATCAGGCTGACAAGATGTGATCATTTTGATGTCCCAAGGGTCACTTTTCTCTGTTATGGGACCATTTTCCTCCCTCTTGAGGTAAACAATACGGCCCTACAGAAACAGGAAACAGCCGAATGTGGGGAGCTTTAACTAATTAGCATAACTATGGAACTGTGTCACACCAGGATGATGATGCGCAGAAACCACTGTGACTCTGCATCGACTTCGGAGAGTTTTGAGTCACAGGAATGCAATTTGTGGTTGACCTTCACGAAAAGATCCGTGAAAAAAAAGACAAATATATATTTTCTCTGTTACTGCTTTTGTGTTATTGTTTCTATCAAAACATTAGGTATATAGCTCCATACACGCTACTGTGGAGTCGAGCTCATGGGTTCTAAGGCTAAGATAGCTAAACGCTAGCTAGAATGATTTAGTTATCTGTCCAGAAAAATGACATCATCTAACCTTGCTCTATCTTGCAGTTACACTCACTAGGCAGGCTTTCCTTTTCATTTACACTGGATTTTAGCTGGCAGGAGAGACAAGTCCGCCATGTTTGCCCACACTGACTTGTTTTGGTTCAAAGTAGGTCCAACACGCCCCACAGTGGTCATGTGATATTGTTGCTCACTTGCTTCAGCGACCTCCGGAATCGTAAAATGCGGGACGCATTTTATCTCGGTAAAATATTTACACATAGGAGACACAGTGTGTGCAGCAACAAAGCATCTCAAAATTCCAACAGCAAGAGAAATAGAACATTTTACCCAGAATTCAACTTTGCAGTCAGAAACTTTAACCCAAACCCATTGTTCATGTTCCTCACCAGTGACCCATAGAGGCTGTGAATTGCTGTACGGTGTGTGAAAGGCTGGTTCTCCTCTCTCTCCTCTGCACATATAAACTCCTGTGTGTTTCAGAGCAGCAGGACTGAGAGTGTATTTGCCTCCAGATCCTCTGCTGCTGTCTGAGAGGAGCTCCACAGACATGTTATAGCCACGACTATTTGTTATTTGAGTTAATCCGGATCTGTAGGGAACAGTTGTGTACCAGCTGAATGTCCAGTCTGTAGAGGAGCCTGTAACCTCACAGCTTAGAGTCACGGAGTCTCCTTCAGTCAGCCAGCTCTGTGGAGATGCACTCAGTACTGGCCGTGGTCTCTCTGTTGCACAGGAAACACAAAACTAGGGTTTATTTTCTGAGATTTATTTAATACACAGTAAGAAGTGTTTCATGTATGTCTAACTGTGCATTTTCAAAAAAAAAAATCACCTTCCACACTCACCGGATACAGTCAGTGCAACAGCATCACTGAAGTGTGATGAGCGTGAGCCTCCTCTCTCTGCTCCTCTACAGGTGTAGTTACCTGTGTGGGCCACTTTAACACCACTGATTGTGTACACCTGTTCACTACTGACACCACTGTGTGAAGGAACTTTATACCAGCTGTACTGCCAGCTAGAGACACTTTCATCCTGTATGTCACATCTAAGAGTGACGGCGTCTCCACTGAACACCTGTTTATCAGGATTCACGGATGCCACTGGTTTAGGTCTCACTGTAGAAAAATGATAAAATATCAAAGCTATCATTATTAATTCATCATCATTCATATATAAAGATTATTTCAGAACAGTGGAAATTATGTTTATCATCCAATTTACAAAGAAATATTTTGGATCAACTAAAAAAAAAAAAATCTAAATTTTTCAATGTATTTATGAACAGGTATCATCTGTTTCCAAACTGAACTGGATAATGTCGGCTGTCGTATTTATGAACCATATAAATTACGATTCATTCTTACACACTCGTGTTTCTGTCACTGGTAAAAGGAAGCAGAACAGGGCTGTGAAAAACAGCTATATCAGCAATAAGTGGTGATTATGATGTGAGCAGTTCCATTTTGTGTGAATGTGATGAAAGTGATTTGTCAGCAGTTATGGTTTCTTACAGAAACACTTTATTTTACAAAGCTCTGGTTACAGAGTCACAGAGTAACTACAAAAGACCAAATACACAGTCAGGAAATGTTATAAATAATTCATAATTACACCAAGATGTTAGATGAGTGAAACTACACATCCAAGTTTAAGTGATATTTACAACTAAATAACAATAATTTGGAAGAATTTGCAAAAGTTGAAATGAAATATTCTGATTCAGATTACATCTTCAACCAGGTACAGGTGTACTATTTTTATTTAAAAACACATTAAACCCATGTTTTCATTTCAGTGAATTTGTGTTTAACTCTCATTATCTTTTCTATCATAGTTTATGAAAATTGCTCTCTCATCTCATTATCTCTAGCCGCTTTATCCTGTTCTACAGGGTCGCAGGCAAGCTGGAGCCTATCCCAGCTGACTACGGGAGAAAGGCGGGGTACACCCTGGACAAGTCGCCAGGTCATCACAGGGCTGACACATAGACACAGACAACCATTCACACTCACATTCACACCTACTGTACGGTCAATTTAGAGTCACCAGTTAACCTAACCTGCATGTCTTTGGACTATGGGGGAAACCGGAGCACCCGGAGGAAACCCACGCAGACACGGGGAGAACATGCAAACTCCACACAGAAAGGCCCTCGCCGGCCACAGGGCTCGAACCCGGACCTTCTTGCTGTGAGGCAACAGCGCTAACCACTACACCACCGTGCCGCCCATCAACTTCATTAAATTTGTTAATATACATCCATTCCTGTGTTTCAGGCCTGCAACACATTCCCAAAAAAGTTGGAATGAGGCAATTTAGGGCGAGTAATGAGGTAAAACATTTCAATAATGATGTGATTTGAAACAGGTGATGTCAACAGGTGATTGTAATCATGATTTGGGACAAACCTAGATTAGGCAGAGTATTTGAGGAGCAAAAATGGGCTGAGGTAGCCTGGGCCCGCCCATCCTAAGTGTGACGCAACACGAGGGCCTGTTGCGAGCTTAGTCTGGCAAGGCAAGCTATCTACAGCTCTTCCAAGCTCCCGAAAAATCGGGAGCCAATCAACTTTGAGCATCTCCAACAGCCCTGGGTAGAGGCGTGTTCAAGGCAGTGGCATAGTAGAACTGCGACCGGAAGCCATAGATTGTTTACAGAATCTATGCTGGAAGCGCTTCATTCACTAGAAATATTATGAACATGGAGCAGCGGCAAGCCTTTGACACAGCGGTAGATGCTGTACTGAAAGCATTCAACGGGAAGTTCTCATTGAAAACAGAGCAAAGAGCAGCCCTGGAGGTATTTATGTTCTTCCTGTTACTCAAGCAGTTTCTGTCGCATCACATACGTCAGAGGAAAGAGTGATGTGATTGGTTTAAGCTTCGTCACAGCCTTTTCTGGCTTCGACCAGTAGCAAACTGAGGCATTTCAGGGAGGCGGGTCAACCACGCCTTTGGGAAACGGTTGGGCTTAATATCTTTGCCAGACCAAATGCTCACAGAGCCTTGAAGTCGCGTTAGCCAGACTAGGGCTGAGGATCTCCAGTTTGTCAAGAAATGCGTGAGAAAATGACTGAAATGTTTCAAAACAATGTTCCTCAAAGAAAGACAGAAAGGGATTTTGATATTTCACCCTCTATGGTGCATAACATCATTAAATGAGTCAATGAATCTGGAGGAATTTTGGTGCGTAAAGGGTAAGAGCTCAAGCCTAATCTGAACACCCGCGATCTCCGATCCCTCAGACAGCATTGCATCAAGAACTGCCATTCATCTGTCGCTGATAGAACCACATGGGCTCAGGATTACTTTGGCAAACCTTTGTAAAGCTACAATACAGAGTTGCAATCACAAATACCAGTTAAAATTTCACTGTGCAAAAAGGAAGCCTTATGTTAACTGTGTCCAGAAGAGCCGTTGACTTCTCTGGGCTCGGAGGTGTCTGGGATGTTTCTGGGATGTTTCATCACACAGTGGAAACATGTATTGTGGTCAGATGAATCAGTGTTCCAGGTCTTTTTTGGAAGAAATGGAGACTGTGTGCTCTGGACCATCCAGATTGTTACCAGGAACAAGTCCAAAAGCCAGGGTGTGTCATGGTATGGGGTTGTGTCCATGCCCTTGGCAAAGGTAACTTACACTTCTGTGATGGAGCATTAATGCTGAAAAGTACACTGAGATTTTGGAGCAACATCTGCTGCTTTCAAGAAAAAATCTTTTCCAGGGAGATTTCAACAAGACAATGCAAAACCACATTCTGCTCACATTACAAAGGCGTGACTGTGGAAGAAGAGGGCGTGTCTCCTCTGTCCCCAGTAGAGAATGTGTGGAGAATTTAGAAATGGAAAATATGCCAGTGACGACCCCATACTGTTAAGACCTGTTTGCAGGAAAAACGGGACAAAATAACACCTGAAACGCTTCATCACTTGGAGTCTTCAGTCCTTAAACATCTTTTAAGTGTTGAGAGAAAGAATGGCAACATTACAAAGTGGTAAATGCTTTACTGTCCCAAATTTTTGGACATGTGTTGCAAGAATCAAAATTGAAATAAGTGTTTACTTTGAAAAATAAATAAATAAATAAATGAAAAATAATATTAATGAGTGAAAAACTCAAATGTGCTGTTGTTTGGTTTTGAGTGTAATGCAGGTCAAAATTATTTACAAATCATTGTTTTCAGTTTTAATTTCAATTTCAACACGCAGTCCCAACGTTTTCTGACCTGGGTTTGTATTAATTACTGTGTATTTACATCTAGAGTATTTATAAGTTATTTATTGTCCAATCTATGTTGTATTTACACTGTAATCAAGTGAAGATGATTTCTTATATTTCTCATATTTGAGACTTCTAGTTTCAGAGACACTGTATTATACTGTACATGTACACTTAAGGAATAAATCACACCATGTTGTGTTGTTCCAGGAAAATAATCAGTGACGAGATGGAGTTTGTTACAACAGATGATTATTTCCTGATAACATCATGTACCGAAGTGTTTCATTCCTCCGATACTAAAGCAATTTGTCAAAGTCAAATGATTACCATTTTTTAATTTTTTATTGAACAACATCGCACTTTTTATCCATTTGTAGTTACCATTTATGTTGTGGAGCATCGACAAAACAAGTGTGTCCCTGTTATCACATGCGTTATATTGTAGCTATAAACAGGCATTTCCTCACCAGCCTTGATTTGTTTCTTTCTTATTTAGTTAATAAGGCAAAAAAGCAGCTTGTCCTCTTACAGATAAACTGCAAAGCATGAACTCCTCTGTCCTTTTCAGAAAACTTAAAGCATATACGCAGAGCCATGTCCTCACTTTCGTTTATAAATGCCTTGAGACCTCAAGAATGGCACAGGAATAGTTTTAAGCGTTAACAATAAATCTCATTCATTCATTCATTATCTCTAGCCGCTTTATCCTTCTACAGGGTCGCAGGCAAGCTGGAGCCTATCCCAGCTGACTACGGGCGAAAGGCGGGGTACACCCTGGACAAGTCGCCAGGTCATCACAGGGCTGACACATAGACACAGACAACCATTCACACTCACATTCACACCTACGGTCAATTTAGAGTCACCAGTTAACCTAACCTGCATGTCTTTGGACTGTGGGGGAAACCGGAGCACCCGGAGGAAACCCACGCGGACACGGGGAGAACATGCAAACTCCACACAGAAAGGCCCTCGCCGGCCCCGGGGCTCGAACCCAGGACCTTCTTGCTGTGAGGCAACAGCGCTAACCACTACACCACCGTGCCACCCTACAATAAATCTAATATAGTAATTTTTATGATTAAAGTGATTCATATAGGTAGCGGTCTAAGTGAATGACCTTGACATCCATAACGTCACAGCAGGAAGTCTATTGGTCTCATCACCACTTCCGCTATACTAAAACACAGAGCTGACTGCAACTCTGATCCTCCATTTTGAGCTAATTTATTGCCATGACATGTAGATGTGTTGCTGCACCTGCCAGCAACACAACAGAAGGTGGATTTACGTTGCATTCATGGTCCAAGAAATGTTCAAAATGCAAAGATTTGGACGTGTTTTGCAAGAAGTTCACGGGCACATTGGGCGCCTATGAAGTTGTCTCTCCTCTGCTCTGCCCATTTTACTGAAGACTCGTACGAAACCTCTGATCTGTTGAGGAGCGTTGGCTATAAGCCCGTATTGAAAGAGGGTGCAGTATCAACAATTAAAGAAAAAGAAAACTACAAGAAAAGGAAAGTATTTATTTTGTTCATTTATTTTTAAAAAAAGCAAAGTTCAGTTGCACCAGTCCTCCCGGAGTGAGCCGAAGGTTGTTGCTAAAACCCAGGATGGAATGGGACGTGACATATCGCTCGGGCAGTGACCTCCCCGCAGTTGTTGCTAAAACCGGTGACATCCTGTTCCATCCCGGGTTTTAGTAATTGCCTGAGCCGAGCAGTAATGGTGGAATACTCCATATGGACAAAATAGAGAATGAGTGGAGCAGCCATCTTATTTCTGTGCTGGATATTGCTGCCATCTCGCCCTTACGTGGAAGAAGTGAATGAACGGAGAACTGAACGAACAACTGAAAGTCAGATTGTTTCAAAACAATCGGCCACAAGATCGGCCTTCAAGAGGCAAGAACACAGACGGGTAAATTCCGACTCTCATTTGGATACAAAACAACAAAAACAACACATTGTTTACCTGCATTTAGATTAATACATGTAACTTGTATTGTGTGTTTCAGTTACCGGTATAAGATTATTTAATTTGCTTCAGAATGTGATTGTCTCAGTTCATCTGATTATTTAATTAGCCTTTTACGTTTTATCAGTGAAAATGCATGCATGTACATGTATGTTGCATAAGTTATAACACCTAATTTCCCTGAGGGAACCTGCCCAAAGAGATCAACAAAGTTTTATCTAATATAATATAAGGGTTGTTTTACAATCAGGGTACAAAGTTTGTGTCACAGGGGTCCAAAATTCAAACTGATTCAAACTCGTTCTTGTACCAGTTTTTAAGTGAAGGACAAGTTAAAGAACAGATAGGCATGTGTAATAGTTTGTATTATAACAAGATTAAGTGTAGCTTTAAGCAGGGCTGGGAGAAACAAATGAAGTGATTCTCAGAGAGGACATTTTTTTTTGACAATTCAGAATCCACTACTTCCATAGTGCTTTTAAATATAAGGCTGTAAGCTTTGTGTTCGTTGTCTCTAATATTTATAACCCAATATCTTGACCACATTTTAGGATGAAAATAATCATTTTAGATATGTTATTTATATTGAAAAATTAGCTGTCTCGGAGAGGACATTTTTTTTGACACAATTACATACTAATTTGATCAAAATAGTCTGAAAACTTACTGGAATTCAACATTAAAACTTAACTATGTTTCCAATGATATGGAACCAAATATTTGTTTTATGGTATAAAGAATGATTTAAGTGCATCCCTTTTGGAGCTACCTGTGGTCAAAAAAGCACTTTTTCTAAATGGCATGAGTAATTTTGCTAAATATGACATATATTGCCATACATTCACCAAAAATAACGTTATCACCAAATTTTTTTTTTGCATGGTAAATAGAGCTATCACAGGGCTACAATAAACAACCAAGTTTATTTAGTCATGCCTTTTGATATTGAAGATAATAAGTGTTAAATGTGATTTTTAGCTTGCGTACCCTGATTGTAAAACAACCCATAAACTAATCTATCCTGTTTTAATGAGAGTCAACCCACAATCAATGAAGTCAAATCAGTCTTAGTTGAGCAAGTCGGTCATGGTATTTCTTACTTTCACCATAAATTTTTATTTATATGACTTTGGTCTATAGCTGTCAAAGGCCTCAGCCTTACAACTGGTTACCACTGTGACGTCACGCACTCAGGGCTGGCTGGCTCAGCAGGGCAGCTCGAATACCAACTTTGTGGTCGATTTTACCTCTCAAAAATATATACATTTTTTATTCCCATTTATGCAGCATACAAGAGTCAAGGATGGAGATACTATCAAATCAAATCAAATCAAGTTTATTTGTACAGTGCTTTTAACAATAAACATTGTCGCAAAGCAGCTTTACAGAATTTGAGCGACTTAAAACATGAGCTAATTTTATCCCTAATCTATCCCCAATGAGCAAGCCTGTGGCGACGGTGGCAAGGAAAAACTCCCTCAGACAACATGAGGAAGAAACCTCGAGAGGAACCAGACTCAAAAGGGAACCCATCCTCATTTGGGCAACAACAGACAGCCTGACTATAATATTAACAGTTTTAACAGGTATAACCCTCAACTGTCCTCATGGGGCCGTCCTTCACAGGAGTGGGGTGATAAAACTCCGACCAGACACGGGGCACCAGGATGGATCAAGCAGGTCCGAGGGGCAGAAGAGGCCAGCATCTCAATCCCAGGATCAACATGTAACTCAGAGGGACAGATGGGGGGGAGAGAGAGAGAGAGAGAGAAAGAAAACACGTTGTTAGGTATGCCCTAAAAATGACAAGTATTAAATCTGTGTGGTAGGCTCGCAGAGACGAGAGTCTTTACATCAGGCATAACACACAATGGCATGTTAATATGGTAAAATATATCATGACCTGCTCTGGCTGGATGCTTGATTGGGTGATGGGAGCACACTCCTCAGCAATGATGAGATGCAGATGGCACCCTTAGGGCTGGCCAAGACAATTCAGTTACATTTCACCGGGTCTGGGACACGCGACAGAATGTCTGACGGCCGATTCCCTGTAGGCTACGATAGCCAGTCGAGGTCTCCACCGTCTCCACCAAAAGATTTCCTGTTGACTCCATGTAACTCAGAGGGACAGATTTGGGGTGGGGGGAGGGAAAGAAAACACAGGTGGTTAGGTATGCCCAATGTCATCTGAATAAGTAGGAACAGTATACATATTGCACCGAGTACAAGCAGGGACTCCAGCAACTAACTATGACAGCATAACTAAAAGGAGAGAGCCAGAAGGTAACACAGGCATGAGGGAGCCCCGGGACATAAAGCAGCCAGCCACTACACCGTCAACAAACTCGAGTGAGCAAGCGAGTGGGGACTGACAGCATCCATACATCCCAGTTTACCAAAACACTCTATGTCTGAGGACCCTCCAGATCTACTCCTTTACCTCATAAACACCATTAACAAAAGGCTTGACTAAACAGATATGTTTTCAGCCTAGACTTAAATGCTGAGACTGTGTCTGATTCCCGAACATTACTTGGAAGGCTGTTCCATAACTGTGGGGCTTTGTAAGAAAAGGCTCTGCCCCCTGATGTAGCCTTCACTATACGAGGTACCAGCAGATAGCCTGCACCTTTAGGCGTGGCGGGTCATAGAGGAGCAGAAGTTCACTCAGGTACTGTGGTGCGAGACCATTTAGTGCTTTAAAGGTCAATAGTAGTATTTTATAATCAATACGAAATTTGATTGGGAGCCAGTGCAGTGTGGATAAGACAGGCGTGATGTGGTCATATTTTCTAGTTCTAGTAAGGACTCTTGCTGCTGCATTTTGAACTAACTGGAGCTTGTTTATGCACTTATTGGAACATCCAGACAGTAAGGCATTACAATAATCCAACCTGGAGGTAACGAAAGCATGGACTAGTTTTTCTGCATCATGCAATGACATTAAATTTCTTATCTTTGCAATATTTCTGAGATGAAAGAAAGCTATCCGGGTGATGTTATCAATGTGAGTTTCTATGTGAGATACTATCCACTCAGAAATGTATTTAAAAATAAAGGCTCTGCGTATCTCCCTTAAAGCTACAGCTTTAGCTCTGCCTGTTACAAAGTGCTGACACCGGAGACTCCTTCCATAAATTAAATTAATTTAAATAAACGTCTTTGAACAGAAAACTTCACCATATCAACAATAATACACTTTTTTGTAGTTTTGCTAAATTGCATGTTTTTAATCTCTTTATCTTTGGGCTTAGATAGGGTGACCAGATTTCCCGAGTCTAAAACCAGGACACTTTGCGCGTGACCGTGATACTCGTGCACGCACACGCGTTTTGATGTAAACATGCGCCAGCTCAGACAGGTGCTTTTATCATTTTGTAGAAGCTCACTTTTATCAACATTTCAGAGAATAATCAAGTATTTTCTTGTTATCTACATGTACTTCCATCACAATTCAGTTAAAGTAAGAAAATCAGACAACAGATGTGTTAGGACTTGGACTGTTTTGGCCTCTAGAGGCCGCTGTTATTTCCTTTTCGTGTCATATTTATTTTGGCCTCTAGAGGCCGCCACTGTTCCTGTGTTTTGTGTTTTTTTTTTTGTTAATTGCCTGTTAGTCCTAATTATCTTCACCTGTGTCCTTAATTAGTTTGTGTATTTATACCCCTGAGTTCAGTCCTCTTGTCACGGAGTCTTTGTGCTGTTATGTTTATCTCCAGTTTCCTTTGTACTGTGTTTTGTGGATCTTCTGAGCTTTTGCATTTTTGCCTTTTTCTTTTTGAATTATACTCTTTGTTTTTGTTTTTTTTGTTTTGCCCTGGATTGTATATAGTGTACATAGTATAAATAAACCTTTTGTTACTTTTTCTACTTCTGCCTCACGCCTCTGCATTTGAGTCATTCCCCTGGTGGCCTAGTGGGGGTTTGCTGGATCATCACACCAACGAACCAGGTTCGAATCCCAGCAAAACCCTAACAGAAAGACTCCGTCATGACCGACTCAGCAGAGGCTGCTTCAACTGTCTACCCGGCCAACCTTCAGGGAATTATGGTAGCTTTGACACGCTTCGGAGCGACCATGGACGCTCATGGATGTACGCTCACCAGCCAACGTGAGGCCCTTGCTCGCCACGAGGAACTGCTTCAGCAAATTGGGAAAACCCTGGCACAGCTGACATCTCTGCCTGCATCTCCTGCTCCTGATCCAGTTCCTGCTCCTGATCCAGCTCCCACTCCTGCTCCAGTGCCTCCTGCCATGCTGCCTTCTTCACCTCGCGAACCCAGCCTTCCTGCACCACAGAGGTATGACGGCAAGCACAGTGAGTGCCGAGAGTTCCTTACCCAGTGTCAACTCACCTTTGAGCTTCAGCCTACCACCTACACTACGGATCGCCGCAAGATTGCCTTTGTGATCACCTTATTAGCTGGTAAGGCGCGAGCCTGGGCTACTGCTATCTGGCAAAGACAGGGACCTGAGTGCTTTGATTTCCAGCTGTTTTCTGAAGAGATGCTTCGGGTCTTCGATCAGGCAGACATCAGTACCGACGCAGCCTGAAAGCTCATGTCCATCCGGCAAGGAGGAAGCGTCGCAGATTACGCCATCTCGTTCCGAACACTCGCAGCAGTAAGTGGATGGAACGAGACTGCCCTGGTGTCAGCCTTCCACCATGGTCTGTCTGAACCCATCAAGGATGGTCTGGCCTCTATTGGATGCCCAAGTGACCTCGAAACACTCATCTCACATGCTATTCGTCTGGACAACAGGATGAGAGAACGCCACCAAGCCTTGAGCCCCCCCAGCCTCCCTACCTCTACCTGGAGACCGTCTACCTCCTTCAGTGACTGTCCAGAACCCATGCAAGTGGGTCCTACTCGCCTCTCCGCATCTGAGAGGGAGCGCAGAAGGAGGGACAAGTGCTGCATCTACTGTGGCAAGCCTGGTCACTTCCGAGCATCATGTCCCGAACTCTTGGGAAAAGGACCGCCCCGTCCAGCTGAGGGAGGGTTGTGACGGGGCCTACCCTCTCTCCCGGACTCCCTGGCCAAGGAATCTACATCCCGGTCTCCATCTCCTGGGGTGAGTCTGTCCACTCTTGTCAAGCTTTGATAGACTCAGGGGCGGCTGGGAACTTTATGGATATTCACTTCGCCCAAAGCATCAATATACCTACTGCACCTCTTGAAGTCCCTCTGTCTGTGTCTGCCCTCGATGGCCAAGCGTTAGGTGATGGAAGAGTCACTCAAGTTACTTCTCCAGTCTTCCTCCAGTCTCAAGGTCACAAGGAAGAAATATCCCTGCACCTGATTCCTTCACCTGAGTTCCCAGTTATTCTAGGCCTTCCTTGGCTTACTCGCCACAACCCTCGCATAGACTGGGTAACAAGCCAGGTTGTGGAATGGGGCCCTGCATGCCATGCCTCTTGTCTGCTCTCTAGCTCTCCTGTGTCTCCTGCCGAGCCCCCTGATCTCACCGAGTTATCTCAAGTTCCCACAGAGTACTGGGATCTCAAGGAGGTATTCAGCAAGAGCAGGGCCGCCGTTCTTCCTCCGCACTGGGCCTACGACTGTGCCATCGACTTGCTCCCTGGGACTACCCCTCCTCGTGGCAGACTGTTTTCCCTCTCTCAGCCGGAACGCAAGACCATGGAGGAATACCTCAAAGATGCTCTGGTCTCTGGGTTCATTCGACCCTCCACCTCACCTGCTGGAGCCGGCTTCTTCTTTGTCGGCAAGAAGGATGGGGGGCTCCGACCATGCATTGACTACAGGGGCCTGAACAAGATCACTGTGCGCAACCGATATCCCCTTCCGCTGATGTCCACTGCTTTCGACCTGCTCCAAGGTGCCACCGTCTTCACCAAGTTGGACCTACGGAACGCATACCACCTCATCCGTATCCGACAGGGAGACGAGTGGAAGACTGCCTTTAACACCCCGTCTGGGCACTACGAATACCAGGTGATGCCCTTCGGACTCACCAACGCACCAGCTGTTTTTCAGGCCCTAATCAACGACGTCTTAAGGGACATGATTAACCTGTACGTCTTTGTCTACCTCGATGACATCCTTATCTTTTCCAAGACCGTGCAGGAGCACCGCCACCATGTCCGCCAGGTTCTCCAGAGGCTGCTACAGAACAATCTGTTCTCCAAGGCCCAGAAATGCGAATTTCATGTTCCCGAGGTCCCCTTTCTGGGATTTATTGTACGGACAGGCCAACTCCAAATGGACCCTGCCAAGACCCTGGCCGTCCGGGACTGGCCTACTCCCAAGTCCGTTAAGGAGGTTCAGCAGTTCTTAGGATTCGCTAACTTCTACCGCAAGTTCATCAGGAACTTCAGTTCTGTGGCAGCACCCATGTCAGACCTCACCAAAGGGACAGGTGGATCTTATGGCTGGTCTCCTCAGGCAGAAAAGGCGTTCAAAGACCTCAAGGCCTGCTTCTGCACGGCACCCATTCTGGTCCTCCTGGACACCTCCCAACCATTCATCGTGGAGGTGGACGCCTCGGACAGTGGTGTCGGCGCGGTACTCTCTCAACGTTCGGAAGGAAAGCTGCACCCCTGCGCTTACTTCTCCCACCGCCTGAGTCCTGCGGAGTCCCGGTACGATGTGGGGGATCGAGAACTGCTAGCGGTCAAACTGGCCCTTGAGGAGTGGAGGCACTGGCTGGAGGGAGCGCAACATCCATTCCTGGTTTGGACTGACCACAAGAACCTGGAGTACCTCCAGCAAGCCAAGAGACTGAACCCTCGACAGGCTAGGTGGGCCCTGTTTTTCAGTCGGTTTGACTTCACCCTCTCGTACCGTCCCGGCTCCAAGAACACTAAACCTGACACACTGTCCAGGCTGTTCTCTGCCACTAACAGGGAGAATGAAGTCGGGCCTATTATCCCGGTGTCCCGGATTGTGGCCCCTGTCCGCTGGGGTATTGAGGAGGCTGTTCGACGAGCCCAACGCCAGGACCCCGGTCCTGGGACGGGGCCACCGGGCCTCTTGTACGTCCCACATCAAGCCCGGGCCAAGGTTCTCCAGTGGGGTCACTCTTCCCCTCTCACCGCCCACCCGGGAGCTCGGAGGACCCTGGACTTCCTGAAAAGACGCTTCTGGTGGCCTAACATGGAGCAGGAAGTAAGGTCATTTGTCCTGTCCTGTGAGGTTTGCACCAGAACCAAGAACCCACGACAGCGTCCCCAGGGTCTCCTGCATCCTCTGACCATTCCGCGGCGTCCCTGGTCCCACGTGGCAGTCGACTTCATCACGGGTCTCCCTGAGTCACAAGGTAACATGGTCATTTTGGTCATTGTTGACAGATTCTCCAAGACCTGCCGCTTCATACCTCTGTGCAAACTCCCCTCTGCTCTTGAAACAGCGAAACTTATATTTAATCATGTCTTCCAAGTCTTTGGTCTTCCACAGGACATCGTCTCAGACCGAGGGCCCCAGTTCTCCTCCCGAGTGTGGCACGGGTTCTGCAAGGTCATCGGAGCCACTGCCAGCCTCTCCTCTGGGTTTCACCCACAGTCCAATGGTCAGACGGAGAGGCTCAACCAGGACCTGGAAACCACCCTGCGAGGCCTGGCTATGGATAACCCGACATCGTGGAGCACCTGGCTGCCATGGGCAGAGTACGCCCACAACACCCTGCAGTCATCAGCCACCAAGCTGTCGCCATTCCAGTGCCAATTCGGGTTCCAGCCACCTCTGTTCCCGGACCAGGAGGAGGACGCGGGGGTGCCCTCGGTCAACCAATATGTGAGACGGTGTCGCAAGACCTGGAGCAAGGTCAGGAAGACCCTCATACAGACCTCCAGAACCAACCAGACTCAGGCCAACCGCCATAGAAGACCTGCACACACTTTCCGCCCTGGGCAGCGGGTTTGGCTGTCCACTAAGGACCTTCCGCTGCGGGTGGAGAACCGCAAGCTTGCTCCTCGCTACATTGGCCCCTTCAAGGTGGTGCGCAGGGTTAACCCTGTCTCCTACCGGCTCCAGTTGCCCCGGACTCTGAGGATCAACCCCACTTTCCATGTTTCCCTGTTGCAGCCTGTACTGACGTCTACGTATGCCCCTGCCCCTAGGAACCCCCCACCCCCCCGCATCTTCCAGGGGCAGACTGTGTTCACTGTGCATCGCCTGCTTGACTCCCGCCGGGTCCGCGGCGGGTTGCAATATCTGGTGGACTGGGAGGGCTATGGTCCTGAGGAGCGCTGCTGGGTTCCTGCTCGGGATGTCCTGGATAAAGAACTGTGTCGGGACTTCCATTCGGCCCATCCGGATCGCCCTGGGAACGTTAGGAGACGCTCCTAGAGGGGGGGGTCCTGTTAGGACTTGGACTGTTTTGGCCTCTAGAGGCCGCTGTTATTTCCTTTTCGTGTCATATTTATTTTGGCCTCTAGAGGCCGCCACTGTTCCTGTGGTTTGTGTTTTTTTTTTTTTGTTAATTGCCTGTTAGTCCTAATTATCTTCACCTGTGTCCTTAATTAGTTTGTGTATTTATACCCCTGAGTTCAGTCCTCTTGTCACGAGTCTTTGTGCTGTTATGTTTATCTCCAGTTTCCTTTGTACTGTGTTTTGTGGATCTTCTGAGCTTTTGCATTTTTGCCTTTTTCTTTTTGAATTATACTCTTTGTTTTTGTTTTTTTTTGTTTTGCCCTGGATTGTATATAGTGTACATAGTATAAATAAACCTTTTGTTACTTTTTCTACTTCTGCCTCACGCCTCTGCATTTGAGTCATTCCCCTGGTGGCCTAGTGGGGGTTTGCTGGATCATCACACCAACGAACCAGGTTCAAATCCCAGCAAAACCCTAACAAGATGTGATGATAGGGAATGGGCCAACAGCCTAAATTTCAACTGATTTATTTCACCTTTGTGAAAACGCCAAGAAAATGCATTGTTTACATATTAACATCAACATTTTATGCGATTAACTTTTTTTTAAACAATAGGCTATGCATTGTAACAGGAACGAGCGCATAAACCTAATCGTTGTCCCCTCCGAACCTTTACCCAAAATGCCTCTTTTTAATCTTAACCAGTGTCGGCTATTAACTATTTTGAAAACGTGAACCCTGAGTTGACAACAGCATCAAACAAGTCAAGACAATCTGTGATACAGATTAAAGACAGATGAAACAGATGAAAGACAACAAAAAATGTTTCAGAAACCCCTGGTGCAAATCCTACACAGGATCCTGTAGGATCCTGTAAGATCCTGTAGGATCCTATAGGATCTTATTTAGGAATGGGATCCTGAATAGGATCTGTCACGGCTTGGCTCAAACCATGACAAAGAGGAGGACACAGGGGTAAAGTTCAAATAATAATTAATTTATTATAATAACAAAATACAAGAAAAATCAACAAAGTAGAATGCGTGAACAATGAGCTCGTGCGTGTTACATACAAAAAAAAGAAAAACAAAAGGAAAGAAAACAAAAGAAGCTCCCACTGGAAATGGGGAAAAAGTGATTTTTAAGGACGTGGCGACACCGGGCCCAGGTGTCACCAATTCCCAGGATGGTCTGCAGCCACACCTACAAGGAACACACACACACACACACACAAAGCAAAACAAACACAGACAAGGCCAGCAGACCGTCACACCCCCTCCCACAAAAGCGGGCTCCCAAAATGGAGTCCTGCCCACCAGTCAGGGCTAACAAATAAACAGCCATCCCAACAAAATTAAACATAATAGAAATTAATTTGAACATTTGGACACATTAGACCAGCTACTATACAATTATCTAACCCTCTTAATAAATTCACAAACCATAACCTGGAGATGTTAACGTCTGTCCCACAGCTCAACACACACAACCTCTCCCCAACTCGGCAACCGGTGCACCTAGGAAGCACATTTAAGAGTACAGGAAGGGGCAAAAGGCAAAGAACTGTGAGAACAGAGAAGTCCACCACGCCTAGGGGGCCCTAGACAACGCGTCTGCCACCACGTTGTCTGTCCCCTTGATGTGGCGGATATCCAGGCAATAAGACTGCAGGAAGAGAGACCATCTGATTAGTCTCTGAGTCGGACAATGTAAAGAACTAAGAAATGTGAGTGGATTATGATCTGTAAAAACCAATACAGGAGTACTACCACCAACATACACATCAAAATGTTTCAAAGCAAGAACCAATGCCAAAGTCTCCTTCTCCACAACAGAATAATTCTGCTGATACGCATTAAACTTTCTTGAGAAGAAGCTAACAGGCTTGTCTATGCCATGCTCATCCTCCTGAACCAGAACAGCCCCTGCACCCACAAGACTAGCATCGACAAAGAGCTTAAAGGGACAATCAAAACGTGGTGCTGCCAAAACTGGTGCATCACAAAGGAGCCTCTTCACCTGTTGGAAAGCCACATGGCAAGCAGGAGACCAGACAAACCTTTCCTTCTCCCTCAAAAGATTAGTAAGAGGGGCCACAACCGTAGAAAAGTTCTTACAAAAACTCCTATAATAGCCCACAAGACCAAGGAACCGCATCAACTCCTTTTTAGTTGCTGGTACAGGAAACTGCTCAACAGCCCGGACTTTTGCATCAACGGGACGAACCTGTCCCTGCCCCACCACCCGGCCAAGGTAGGTCACAGTCGCCCTCGCAAACTCACACTTTGCGAGGTTGACTGTGAGCCTTGCCTCCGCCAAACGAGTGAAAAGTTCCCGCATCCGCTGCATATGAACATCCCAAGTATCTGAAAAACACACTACATCATCTAAATACACCGCACAACCTTCCATATCACCGACAACGTGATTCATAAGACGCTGGAATGTTGCTGGAGCATTTCGAAGCCCAAATGGCATAACTGAATAGGAATACAATCCCTTAGGTGTTATAAAGGAAGCAATCTCCTGAGCACGGTCTGACAAAGGTACTTGCCAGTAACCTTTTAACAAATCAAGTTTACTGACAAACTTCGCAGAGCCCACCTGATCTACACAATCTTCCATTCTCGGAAGAGGAAACAGATCAGGTTTGGTGATGGCATTGACTTTGCGAAAGTCTGTACAAAAGCGTAACGTGCCATCTGCCTTTGAAACCAGCAAACAAGGAGACGCCCAACTAGAGGAACTAGGTTCGGCTATACCATTCTCAAGCATATATGCAATTTCACTGTCTAGACATTTCAGTTTCTCTGCATTTGCCCAATAGAACCTTTGTTTTATTGGCTTAGCATCTCCAACCTCAATGTCATGTTCAATCAGATGTGTACAACCAGGTGTATCAGAGAACAAACAAGGGAAGCTACGTATCAGATCTATTAGCTCAGCAGAACGGGATGTGGGCAAGTATGCCAGCAACTCTTCAAGATTAGCAAGGACCTCAGAGTTTTTCAAACGGCCAAGCAAGAGCGCCTGATCAGGCGCAATAACTTCATCCTCCTGTTGATCACAATAATTGGTGACCCAGTTAGCAGGTCCAGCTACACAAGCTGCTTGCGGAACACTTACTTTGGAACCACAGGATGACGGACGGGCGTAATAAGGTTTTAATAAGTTAACATGGCAGAGCTGTGTGCTCTTCCTACGCTCCGGGGTAGCGATTAAGTAATTCTGCTCCGTGACCTGTTTCACCACAGAGTACGGCCCTGAAAACTGGGCTTGGAATGGAGACTGAAGCAGGGGGAACAAAGCCAACACCTGATCTCCAGGGATAAACACCCTACACTCAGTATTTCGGTCATACCATGACTTCATTTTTTGTTGCGCTGTACCCAACTTCTCTTTCGCCAACATACCCGCTAAATAAAGACGATGCCTAAACCCGTTCACATATGCAATTAAATTAGTTGAAGGAGTCTCCTCCCGCCAGGCATCTGCCAGGACCGCTAATGGACCCCGCACCGAATGAGCGAACACAAGGTCATTTGGGCTAAACCCTAAGCTTTCTTGCGTCACCTCCCTAGCCGCAAGCATTAGCCAAGGTAAGCCCTCCTCCCAGTCTCGACCCAACTCTGTACAATAAGACCGAAGGAGAGACTTAAGTGTTTGGTGAAATCGCTCCAATGCCCCTTGACTTTGAGCATGGTACGCTGAAGCCTTGTTATGCTGAATACGGAGTTGCTTTAAAACCTGAGCAAATACACGAGATAAGAAGTTCGACCCTTGATCAGATTGAATATTTTTGGGAATACCAAAAATTGAAATAAACTGTGACAGAGCACGAACTATTGATCTGGTTGTAATCGATCGCAGTGGGTAAGCTGCCGGATACCGAGTGCTCTGACACACGACTGTTAACAAGTAGTTCGAACCAGACTTAGAGCACGGTAGCGGCCCCACACAATCAATTATTAAATGCTCAAACGGCTGACTAATTGCAGGAATGGAATATAATGGTGCCGGCTTTAGACGCTGATTTGGCTTATCGGTTAGTTGACATATGTGACAAGTCTTAATGTAGGCTGAGACGTCCCTTTTCATGCAAGGCCAAAAGAAATGTCTCAACAATCGATTATAAGTCTTCTTAACGCCAGCATGTCCTGATCCATCATGAGCAACTTTCAACACAGACTGACGCAACTTAGTGGGTAAGACAACTTGAAAAACAGGGTCCCCAACAAACAAATCTGTGTGCCAAGTCCATTTTCTCACCAATAGTGAATCTTGAAGAAAATATCCACAAACACTGTCCCGCATTTCACTTTCAGGTTGGACCAACTCATACAACCCAGCCAGCGAAGAGTCTGCCCGCATCATAGCACGAGTTACCGCACAAGCAGGAAAAGTCTCAGGAAAATTTTGTGCACACTCACCGAGTCCAGCTCTCAGCTGTGGCACAGGATCTACCACCAAAGCAGGAGAAACATCAGACCACAGTTGAGCACCTACCAAGCCATTGCCAAGAATCACAGAGATCTCTTCAATTGGCAATGCAGGGCAAACAGCAAGTGCAGCCTCACCCTGAAACAAGTCACAATCAAGCATTACTTTGTGTAGTGGCACATGCATAACATTTAAACTCATTCCCTGAACTGGCACTAAACTGCCCAGTTCAGAATTTTCAGACAGAGGCAACACGTCAGCTTTAATAAAAGAGTCAAATGCCCCTGTGTCTCTCAAGATTTTAACAGGCACTTTTACATCACTGCCAACCATAGACACAAACCCCGTTCTAATGAATGGCAGATAAGAATCAAGTGCATTGACAGTGTATTAGCTGTGGCTCGCCATCAACCATATGGCTATCAACAGCAACAGGTTTATTAGAACATCCAGGTGCAACCAGGCCTGCACCCTTAGGGCGCGAACCTGGAGGTGGCTTAGTATTACCAGACTTGAGCATGTAACAATCAGCTTTCCAGTGGCCACGTTTATGACAAAAATTACAAATCTTATATGCATTACCAGAACCACTAGGCCCACTAGTAGGCAGAGGAAATCTGTTTGAATGATTAAATAATTCAGCAGGTGTACCACCAGTACTGGCCTGAAAACGACGATCAGATGGAATGTTTTGATGGATTAACACATAATCATCAGCTAAAGCAGCTGCTTCAGCTGCAGTACGAGCCTTGTGTTCACATACATAAGTGGCAACATGATGAGGAACAGAATTTTTAAACTGTTCTAACACAATTAGGTCACATAGACCATCAAAATCGGACACTTCGACAGAAGAACACCAGCGGTTAAAATAAGTTGTTAAATCCCGTGCAAACTCTAAATGGCTCTGTCTTGGCCCCCTTTTCCACAATCTAAATTTTTGCCTATAATGCTCTGGAACACGCTCATACGCTTTTAGTACAGCTAATTTTACCTTATCATAGTCTTGACTATCACCAGGCGACAAGGCTGAAAACGCCTCTTGCGCCTTACCAGTAATCACACACTGAAGCAATAATGCGCGAGCGGAATTAGGCCAGCTTTGCGTATCAGCTAAACGTTCAAACAAAATAAAAAATGTATCAGGATTGCTCTCGGAGAATTTAGGCACTAAACGCAAATTACCCCGCACGTCAAAACCCAGTGTATCAGATTGATCGACGCTAGAATGTAAGCCAGAGTTTAACCGAGGCGCAGGTGTAATTTTGCCCTCCCTGATAACTTGGAGCTTATGTTCTAAATCTAAACGCGTCTGTTCAGTCTCCTGACGCAACTTTTCAGCTGCTAGATCTTTCTGGAACTCCGCCTCAATCTTATACTTCTCATGCTGAATTTGTAACAGTAACAACTCTTTCCACTGATCAAAACTCAAGCCTTCCATTGATATAGCCAACGGAGACGGAATTGAAACTGGTTCCCACTCAATTAGCACACCTGTAGCGACTAAGTTACTCTTCACAATTGCCTGAACCTTATCCTTCGCAAATTGACCATTTACCTCCAGCTGATAATGCTCTGCTAACTTAAGCAGCTGATCCTTCGTACACTGGTCTAATATCTCCTCCGACAGAGAAGCAATAAAATCTTTAACTTCCACCGTCGGCATTATACCGCAGTGCGCAACGTTGAACAAAACAAACAAAATTAAGTGTCTGACTCCATGCACAAGCCCACCAAACTGAAAGCAAAACAAAAACAATGCCTGTCCCGCTACCTACAAAGCCCCACAACCTACTTAAGCTGCGGCCTAGCTCTTCATGTAGCTACTGGCGGTGGGTAATTAAGTGCCAAAGCCCAATAGGGAGAAAAAGCAACCAGAAACTGGCGACTCCTCTCACACTATGGAAACACTCCCAAGACAATTGCTCTAACCGCTTTCACTACAACACTACAAAACCCCCCCCCGACGAAGTCCAAAGGGACAACGCCGCTCCACCTAACAAGGGACATTCATCGCTCATTTAACTCGAACCAGTGCAACAAGTCAAACACTTACCTTATTAAGCGTTGCGCACCGAGGCAGAGCTTCCAAACTTTACCTCAAACAAAACTGCGCCTCCTCAAACAATAGAGACTTCCCGTTTCATTAGCTCTACACCTGTAACCTGAGCTAAACGTAAGGGAATACCCACTACGAAGTGACGTACCTAATGACGACATGCCATTCACAAAATTGACCCGCAACGCTTGCAGACCAAAAAAACTGCATCAAACAATTTAAAAAAACAAAAACAAACGGGTTCTAAATTTGACGAGCCCCCATTTGTCATGGCTTGGCTCAAACCATGACAAAGAGGAGGACACAGGGGTAAAGTTCAAATAATAATTAATTTATTATAATAACAAAATACAAGAAAAATCAACAAAGTAGAATGCGTGAACAATGAGCTCGTGCGTGTTACATACAAAAAAAAGAAAAACAAAAGGAAAGAAAACAAAAGAAGCTCCCATTGGAAACGGGGAAAAAGTGATTTTTAAGGACGTGGCGACACCGGGCCCAGGTGTCACCAATTCCCGGGATGGTCTGCAGCCACGCCTACAAGGAACACACACACACAAAGCAAAACAAACACAGACAAGGCCAGCAGACCGTCACAGATCCTACACAGGAACAGGATCCTATTTAAGATCCTGAATAGGATCCTATGTAGAAATAGGATCCTGCACAGGATTACATTCCTATTTAAGATCCTAAGTAAAAATAGGATCCTATATAAGATCCTGTGCAGAATCCTAAATAGGATCCTAGAAGGAGCCAAAATCTTGGAAGTGATAGGATCTTGAACATGATCCTGTATAAGATCTTGAAAAAGTATCAGGATCCTGTAAAAGATCCTAAGTAGGATCCTGAATAAGATCCTAACTCAAATGCTTCAGGATCCTGAGTATGACCTTGTAGGATCTTAAACAAGATCTTGAGTAGGATCCCGAATGAGATCCTAACTCGAATGATTCAGGATCCTGAGTAGGATCTTGTAGGATCTTAAACAAGATCTTGAACAGGATCCTGAATAAGATCCTAACTCAATTGCAGCAGGATCCTGTGTAGGATCTTGTAGGATCTTAAACAAGATCTTGAACAGGATCCTAACTGGATACCAACAGGATCCTGGGTATGTTCTTGTAGGATCTTAACAAGATCCTAAGTAGGATCTTGAATAAGATCTTAACTGGATACCAACAGGATCCTGAGAAGGATCTTGTAGGATCTTAAACAAGACCTTGACCAGAATCCTGAATAAGATCCTAACTCAATTGCAGCAGGATCCTGTGTAGGATCTTGTAGGATCTTAAACAAGATCTTGAACAGGATCCTAACTGGATACCAACAGGATCCTGGGTATGTTCTTATAGGATCTTAACAAGATCCTAAGTAGGATCCTGAATAAGAGCCTAACTGGATACCAACAGGATCCTGAGTAGGTTCTTGCCGAACAAATTCCCAATACTCTGATTCAGCAAATTCAGGGTAGCATGGAAACAAGGCTTGCTAGCCCTAAATTCTTGAATAGATAGTGCATTTAAAGGTTTTTTGCGAGGTTTTTTTAAACTTAAATAAATATCCTTCTGTACAAGAGCAGAAGAGGGCTCACACATACTATATGTGATTTAGGGTTTAAATATAGCTAAATATGATGACCTTTATTTCAACAAACCATAATAATGTGAATATGGAAGACAATTTTAACTATTCCATGATAATATTTCAGAGTTACAGTTTTCATGAGTTTGCTTGAATAAAGTTATAAAGAGCAGTGTTCCATATTTATTCAACTATGAAACCTAGTACAATCAACAGCATGTTTGGTTGAAAAATAACCTTCATAATAATGTGATTCATCTAAAAGCCCTGGTGCAAATCCTGGCCAGGATCCTACCAGGATCCTAGCAGGATCTTACCAGGATCCTAACCAGGATCTTGTACAGGATCTGAAATATAATCCTAAAGAATCTTGTCCAAGATCCTACAGGATCCTGTACAAGATCATGTAGGATCCTGTAGGATATTGTATGATCCTGTTCAAGAGCCTGTAGGATGTTGTAGGATCCTGTACAGGATCCTGTAGGATATTGTAGGATCCTTCACAAAATCCTGTAGGATCTTACCAGGATCCTATAGGATCCTGTACAAGATCCTGGTTAGGATCCTACAGGATCGTGTACAAGATCCTACAGGATCCTGTTCAAGATCCTGTAGGATCCTATAGGATCCTACAGGATCTTGTACAGGATCTTGTAGGATCTTGGACAAGATCCTTTAGGATTATATTTCAGATCCTGTACAAGATCCTGGTTAGGATCCTGGTAAGATCCTGCTAGGATCCTGGTAGGATCCTGGCCAGGATTTGCACCAGGGAACACAGCCACCCAACCCACCCACCCTAAAGAAGATGCCATTTTATGCATATATTTACATGATGAGTGAATTTGCTTCAGTAGCGCTTTATTGCCCGAGAGCCTGCTGGGAAACTGCAAGTATCGTTGAAATTGGCCCGGGTAATGAGCAAGGCTTCGAGAGTAGGCATGGTCATGCGATTCCTCTCATCAGTCAGATGTTACTCATGAGTGAAAATATTGGCTCAGCTGGAGCATTGGTGCCAGGTAGGCACATGGCAAACTGGCAAAGCTGGCTGACATTGCTGTAAGGAATCTCCCTACTTTTGAAGTGCGCGAACATCACCCGGCGCTCATCCGTTTGGCATTGTTGTGCAGTTGTTGACAACCGCTAGCGAAAAAAAAACGTTATAACGCGGCCTCTATATTGCAAGATGCTACAAATTGATACATTGTAAGGTTGACTGAGCACACACGCACATTGATGCTGAATTGCTAGAAGCTTTATTGACATCTCGTTGGCTATATGTGATCGCTGTAACCGGGACAGTTTGTTAGTGTTTGGTGTAAACTGGGACATTTCAGCGTCCCGACGGACCTTTGTCGGGACTGGGGACACACAACTCAAAATCGGGACCGTCCCGGTCAAACCGGGATGTCTGGTCACGCTAGGCTTAGATTATGTGAAGCATCCACCATACAAGTCCCTCTGAATGAGCTGTTACTATAGAAACAGTACCATATTAGGATGAGCGTGTGGCACACCTAAAATAGGGTGACCACATTTAGGTGGTAAGACTCCTTTAATTAGTATTATAATTATTTTTGTTCATGTATACATTTATGTTTTGAATTAAAAGTCGTATATTGCCTTGAGGTGCTTCGCTTATGTTGGAAATGGGAGGGGTGGAACGTTTGTGTTGTCACTAGTTGCTCCGGGGAACAGTAAGGGAGCGGAACGGATGCTGTTTCCTCAGAAGCAATCTGGGAAGGAAACAAGGTGCATTGTGTCCTCATTCCTCTGCTTTATACAGGTAAATATATTTGTTTTACCTGCTTTATACAGGTATATTTGTTTCCGCGGTCTCCCATCCCTGGGACCCGTAACAAGTGCACTGTCAGAGCTGCTGTTATAGAAAATTAATCAACACCTTTTGACCAATCAGAATCCAGAATTCAACAGTTACATGGAATAATGTTATAGTGAGTATTTCTGCACTTCTCTGTTTCCATACAGGTATAAACACCTTTATAAGAGATTAGGAATGTGTTCATCTTTCTCATCATCACTGAATGGTTTATTATTATAATAATATTTTGTGAAATAAAAGTTTTATCAGCTGTATCTCACATATGAGAGTGAATCTCTCCCTGATAAACACACACTCAACTGTTTTACTGACTTTACTGAGCCTTGTTCGACCTCACTGACCACAAATAACACCTACCTTTTAAAACTTATTTCAAGATTATTTAAAACATTATAGAATAACAAGGAATTGCTATAATTATGCAGTATTTTTATTCACACCCCTCCTAACTTCAAACCTGTTGAAAAAAGGTGAAAAATTTATGCTGTACCTCTTACTGTAATCCTGACTTCATTACTGTAGTCTGTGTAGTAGTAGTTTGTGTTCCGCCTGCGTGCGATACACCGATACCCGGTTTCTCCTGCAGTATCAACTGTCACTCTGAGTGTGTTGGTGTTTGTAGCTCCAGTGTTCACAAACTGCCAATACTGATTATATTTGTCCCAGAGAAACTGCCATCCAGCCCCCTGCTGCAGCTCACAGCTCAGAGTGATGGTGTCTCCAGTGTAGACGGAGCTCTGAGGATTCACTCTCACAGTCGCTTTGGGTTTTTCTGTTGGTATGAAATGATGAAGGTGTCAGAGCTGCTTTTCACTTCACAACAGAAGCAACAGATTCACTGTGTTCATTCAATGCTTTCAGAAATATTTCTAACATAAACATTTATATTTTTTTCGCGGTCCAAATCCTGCGCTCTGATTGGCTGGCGAGCGGGTCTGTATCCTAAATGTTTGCCAGCATTTCTCAGGAGAATAGCATTAATTTTACAGCATGGATAGCGATAACGACAGTGTTCACAGCGAGAGCGAGTTTCACTACCCTGAGGAAGAAGAAATAAAATAAAACATTTCAGCAGAAAGCTAAAAACCTCTAACTTGCTCACAGTTTGATCTCATTAGTTAATGAGGCCCATTTTGGACCATGTTATCCTCATACATAGCATTACGTTCGGTAAAAACTTTAAACCAGTACAATCTCTTCTTCAAAGTTTCACCAAATGGCTTTATGTATGCAATATAAAGGTCATAATACTGGATAACTTTGGTCGAGCAAAAACATGGCTGAATCCTGAATGACTCCTATTTGTATAAATAGGGCACTACATAGGCGGCAGAATGTAATGTTTTTCCTGCCATGGAAGTGCACTTGTATACCGAGGAGGAAGCCATTTGCATTACAGCCGTGAATGAGGATTCAAAATGGCGGCTCGGCTCGGTTTCCCCTTTCGGGCGCTTTCTGTTAGAATTTGGGAAAGAAAAAAATAAATATATTATTAACCAGCTTAAGGTCAGTTCTTATGGTGAAATACCGTGACCGTCAATCAAATTCATTGATCATGAGATAAGATGTTGAAGTCGATCTCAGGGTCCATTTATAAAAATGACAGAACACTGTTGCTGAAAATAATTGGGTTGAGATGTAACTTAAAATGGAAGTTTGACACTTTTCCCATAGAGTAACATAGAAATGGGCGGGGTTACAACTGTACTGCAGCCAGCCACTAGAAGGCCTCAGAGACAATTTTGGCTTTACTTTTGAATCCCTGTTACTATAACAACCCATATATATCACCTGGCTGTGCCTGTTCATACTGGGGCATTCTTAGTTCCAGTATTGATGCATCTCTAAAGTAAAGGGATTTTTATGTCGAATTAAAGAACCACAGTGAAACTCATGTAAAACTATGTATTCACGTCAGAAGTTTTGTTGGTCATTGTTTTCTTATTTTATTACCATTATTTATCTGAAATGAACATAATTCTTGTGAATGATTATTAATCAGCTAGTAACAAATTCTACACAACCTTTATAACCCCATAGAAAGAAGAAATTACACAATATAAAGGATGAAGTGTATACAGTATAAATCACCTTGAACATGGGCCACTGGTATCAGTGAAACCAGCACTAAAAAGGGAACAGAAACAGAAAACATGATGTAAATCTGAAAATTATTCAGTCTGTTCATGGAAACAGCACACTGTAGACACAAATGATTCAGTCTTACTCAGAAAATCTAAACTACCAGCTGTAAGAAATTCAAAAGTGACTATTCTGCTCATTAATGCCTTTATTTAATGAAAATTGCTTTATTTAAAGCAAATATTATGATTAAAAGTGTGATAATCTCAGCACTGGGACATAAACCCATGTCCTAATGACACAAACTCATCACTCAGGACATTCAGACTGCAGATGGAGAACTTTATACCCCACCACTCACTCTAATGAAGACACAAAGAGAACATTTACTCACAGAGCATCACCGGGAGTGGACTGAGCTCCATCCTGTAACTCTAATGACTGACTGAGTGAGGTGTGGTGAGTGTTCAAGTCTCAACACTTCCTGTGGTTTCTCGCTTTCAATCACACTACAAGGAAAGAAAGAGAGGATGAGTGTATCCCAGATCTTTAACTTCTCTTTTAGTGTGTACAGGCACTGTATCTGCTCTTCCTTCCTCTTTCCAGAAAAATCTTCAATACTTTTTGTTTTTCTCAAACTCTCACATACAAATAGAGCACACAGTAGAGACTCCACTGCATTAAATCAAGAGAAGCTGAAAGCTTGACAAGCTACAATTTCTAGGTCGCTCATCTTTCATCCAAGTTCAAGCTCCTTTGAGTTTAGTGTTTAATTTTCGAGACAAACAACAATTCACTCACCTTCACACCTACAGTCAATTTAAAGCCACCTATTATTCAAAACCTGGATGTTTTTGGATGATGGGGGAAACCGGAGCAAACCCACACAAACACAGGGAGAACAAGCAAACTCCACACAGAAAGGCCCCCATCAGCCACTGGCCAGTGGGCTTGAACCCAGAACCTTCTTGCTATGAGGCAATAGTGTTAACCACTACACCACCATGCCAGGCTATGCAGGTGTGAATAATATTTATTTCTGTATGTAGTTTCTCAGAAGCCCAATCCATGTGTGTATTATTATTGGTCTTCTGTACTGGTTTATAGATAGAGTAGTAAATATCAAAACAGTTCACCTGAAAGAAAAAGTGGAAATAAATTAAGAGTGTTTGTTTTAGCATAAATGTTTAAGACAGATCACTTGTGATGTGCAAATCAATTATAATTACTCCAGAGGGAGGTAATACATAAACTCACAGAACACTTTACAGACATCCCAACCTGACAAAATTAATTTCAGGGACACCCCCTGCCAAGAAAATTTTGGATTTGGTTGATGTGATTTCCTGCATTCTGGTGGATTTTGGGGTGGCCTTTTGGAGATGAACAAGACCTGAATTCACTCAATTCACTCAGATTCATAGCCAACACCCTGACTTGGGGACTTAGCTGCCCCCAACCCATACAGTAAACTATGATAATTACAATGTGTCATATATTAAGCTCCTTACTGTTTGAATCTGGACACCCCACCCCCCATAAATAAGGAAGGATGACCAGGATAGATAGATACTGTAGATATTTCACCACAGAACATTCCTTTACTTAGATACCAAAACACAAATGAATATAACAGAACAATGAATGAATTGCATGAATGACAATGAATGCAATTGTACACATAGGCCTAGGCCTAAAGGGCGCTTTCCTTTCCTCTGTTCTATGCCTGTTCCTTTTGCAAGCTTTCATTGTATTTCGAGGCTGCTTGCTTTGCAGATTTGAGCAATTTTCCAGACACCTCCACCTCGTAGCACTCTGTGTCAATAAACTTGTTAATCTTACAAGACATCAGATTCACAAGTGTGTGGTGAGACATCTGACCCCTAAATTCTGTTTTGATGTGACGCACCATGCTGAATGCCCTTTCCCCATCGCAATTAGAATTTGGCAGCACCAATAGCAGCTTCATCAGCTGACAGAGCTCCCTGAATCTCAACTGCCCTGAGCTCACAGATGTGACTTTGGACAGCTTCCCCTAGCACTCATCAACTGGTAAATTCTTATAATTTGGCACCATTGCTTCCAGGTTAGATGGCACATAATCCAGGACTTCTAAATGGAGCTGTTCTCTGGCATCTGCCTTCATTACATTTGGAAATCTTTCTGCCAAAGTCAAAATCTGCTCTGGTTTCACATCATGGTTCTCAGGATTGACCACTGACAGATTCATCAAGATTTTATCTCTCACTGGGAATTTTTCCTTTATTTTTTGAAAGCTTCTGACATAGAATGCTCTCCCCTCTCTGTAGAATTGCTTTGTCTTGTGACTGGAGAGTGCTGATTTTCACATCAGAAAATCACATATTTGATGGAAGATGGATATGATGTGTTAATAGTACCTGAAGATACAGTATTAATTGAACAGTGGATATTTTGCTCATGTTGTGAGAGAATCTCTTTCAGAGCCTATAAACACAGAAAAACCCGATGAGTTAGTTGAGAGAGATAACAGGATGGTGTGTCCATTCATTTGGACTGTAGATGGCTCTGGCAAAACCAGAGGCGGAGGTTTGTGCATTTATAGAAATAGAGCTTGGTGTACAAACTCTGTTGTCGCCGAGAGACACTGCTCACCTAATGTGCAGTTTCTCATGGTTAAATGTAGACCTTTTTATCTCCCAAGAGAACTCACATCAGTGATAGTTACTGCTGTATACACCACCAGATGCTAATGTTAAGCTTGCACTGGGAGAATTGCATTCAGCCATTAGCAAACAGCAGGAAATGCACCCAGAGTCTGCCTTTATTTTTGTGGGTGACTTCAATCACTGCAACTTGAAGACAGTACTTCCCAGACTGCATCAACATGTTACCTGCCACACAAGAGGAAATAAGACATGGGATCATGTTTTTTCAGTGGACAAAAAGGCAACGACAAGATTCAGAAATATACAGGGAAGTTTATCACAGAGTGATAAATAAATTAATTTTGTAATGGCTTTTTCCTTCGCGCCAATTCCGTGATGATTGTAGGGACCTTAAAATTTCAAACAGGTTCAGTTCACCTTAAAATCAGCTCTCTGTAAAGGGACACCGCAAGAATATCATAGGTTTTGGAATTTTGAAAAAAAAATGTATGGTTGCAGAAATACGATGATTTTAGTAAAATAAATTTAAATAAATAAATAAAAATAATGGTAATTGTGTGTTGACCCCCAGTACACACACACACCTCTACTTAACATTGTAGCACAAAATAGAAAGGGTGTATATGGTCCTAATTGGTTCTGTTAGAACCAGAAAAGGTTGTAGTTTTATGAGCAACTTAGTTTTGGAGCTGAATCCGAACAAATTCCTGCCTGTTGTGCGACACCTGCTCCTGCCGCTCCAGCACTGTAAAATGAAAGTAATTTATTGCCATTATTTAGCCTTGTGCCTCGCAAGTGAGCTTACAAAGATGACAATTACAAAGACACTGCTTTATCATAACTGTGAAAGTTGAACACCAAAACAAAAAACGATGATTTGTACCATGTATTCATTTCCTGGGTTCCAGAAAATGGCTGGAGCAGCTGTTACTCTTCTTCATGCTCTATGCACTGACTAACTGGTCGAAAGGTTTGGGATGAAGCTTGCTCACTTGCTCTAGATTCTGTGAGATTGTATGTAATGTGCGGGCATCAGGGAGCCGCTATCAATATGCTTGAGACTCCTGGAACTTCTGGGAGACTTGGGATGTCTGAGTTTATAAGGAAAACCTGCTTATTTATGCAATTATCCATCATCCAATCAAGTGACAGTAGCACAGTGTATTAAATCATGCAGATACAGGTGGGGTCACAGCTAGGAATTCTGGGCTCCTCTGGAAGAATAGTGCAGTCGGACTAATGAACAAATATACAGGGACATTCAATAGGGGAAAATGTGTTCTTAGAAATCTCATCTCATCTCATTATCTCTAGCCGCTTTATCCTGTTCTACAGGGTCACAGGCAAGCTGGAGCCTATCCCAGCTGACTATGGGCAAAAGGCAGGGTACACCCTGGACAAGTCGCCAGGTCATCACAGGGCTGTTCTTAGAAATGTTAAAGTCATTTCTTCATTAACACTGTGTGCTCTCAGTTCACAGTTCACACTTGAAACTACTAATAGTACCTACTATTATTAGCATGAGCATGCCCAGTACATAAGATGAGCCAACCTCGTTGACTTGCTATTGAAAGCTAGGGTAGGTAATTTTTGAGAAACCAGATTTTGAAAGTATCCAACTGAAAAATCCCACCCCCTCCCTTTAGCCCTCCCTCCAAAAACATGTGAAAGTGCACTGTAATTGGATCAGACTCCAGCTCAGAATGAAACATGGACTGTGGAACACATTTTGAATTGGTCAGGCCCAACAGTTCCCCAACCAATAAAATAAAATATTTTTAATGAATTTAATTGGCTTGTAGAGCAGTCACATGAATTCAAATGTTTCTTTGTTTGTTTCTTTATTTCTAATCACATTTTCCTTTGCAACTGATTCGAAGATGCATTGGCGAAATGGTGGATTTCTCAGGTATGTTTATAACTTATAATTTCTCCTTTTCTACCTTTATCATTCACTTCATGTGTGAAGATTTTTGAAAATAAATACAGATATATAAATACAGATACATCCGCCATTTCGCACGTGAATTTCTTTCGGCAGTGACCAACTTGAGTCCAAAAAACTCTTTTATGACCAATGATTCACTTTAACTTACAACAGAAGTTAAAACCACAAACTTTTTCCAAGTACACACGAAAATGCGGGTCAAAAAAGACCGTAGAAAAGGTAAAAACAGCTATTACAGAAATGGATTACTTCGCATCGCCAGTCAAACTCTTATGGTTGTCAAGGAATGTCAAGTTAGCTTGCCCACCACGGGCTTGTTGCTATGGGGAAAACTGACGCGTGACCAATTCCTGCAACTGGTCTATTGGATCAGACTCCAGCTTAGAATGAAACATGGACTGTGGAACACATTTTGAATTGGTCAGGCCCAACAGTTCCCCAACCAATAAAATTAATAATTTTTTTCGTGGTCTGGTTTCCATCAAATCAGGCGCTCTGAGTGGCTCGCAAGCGGTCCAGAATCCTCTGATATGGACCCTGGTTACGGACCTTTGGCGACTCGCTCGTTCACAACAACAAACATAGTAGCAATTTTTGGCAACATTTATTTTTGCGTTTCTCAGTATAATAGCCTTAATTTTTCAGCATGGATAGCGATAACAACAGTGTTCACAGCAAAAGTGAGTTTTACTACCCTGATGAAGATGAAATAAAAGAAAACATTTCAGGAGAAAGCTGAAAACCTGTAACTGTTGCTAACGCCGAGCAAAAAGATGGCTGAATCCTGAATGACTCAATTTTGTATAAATAGAGGACTACATAGGCAGCAAAATGTTTTTTTTTTTCCTGCCATGGAAGTGCACTTGTATACCCAGGAGGAAGCCATTTGCATGACAGCCATGAATGAGGATTCAAAATGCCGGCTCGTCTTGGCTTTGTTTTCCCTTTCGGGTGCTCATATTTTCTGTGTGAATTTGGTAAAGAAAAAAATTAATATATTATTTACCAGGTTAAGGTTGGTCCATATCATGAAATACCGTGTTCTCAGCCTTGAGAATACTGACCTCTGCTCAGAGGTCTCGGTGAGCATTTTCAAGACCTTGGTCACGGTATTTCACGATATGGACCTCCCAGCTGGTAAATAATATACATTTTAGTGAAATTTGACTGACTAATAGAGCAGTCACATGAATTCAAATGTTTGCTTCTTTATTTCAAATCACATTTTCCTATGCAACTGATTCGAAGACGCATTGCCCATGAGAGGAAAGGACAGTGAGAAGGGAGAGAAGTCTCATCTCATCTCATTATCTCTAGCCGCTTTATCCTTCTACAGGGTCGCAGGCAAGCTGGAGCCTATCCCAGCTGACTATGGGCGAAAGGCGGGGTACACCCTGGACAAGTCGCCAGGTCATCACAGGGCTGACACAGAGACACAGACAACCATTCACACTCACATTCACACCTACGGTCAATTTAGAGTCACCAGTTAACCTAACCTGCATGTCTTTGGACTGTGGGGGAAACCGGAGCACCCGGAGGAAACCCACGGGGACACGGGGAGAACATGCAAACTCCACACAGAAAGCCCCTCGTCGGCCGCGGGGCTCAAACCCGGACCTTCTTGCTGTGAGGTGACAGCGCTAACCACTACACCACCGTGCCGCCGGGAGAGAAGCTATAAAAAAAATATTCATTTCCCTAAGTAGAGCCCTACCGTTTCCATGGTCCATGATATGAAAAAAGTCATCTACCACACTCTCCATTCAGTAAAAGAGCTAACACACACTTATTTCACTGTTTAGGCGACCCTGTAGAAGGATAAAGCGGCTAGAGATAATGAGATGAGATGAGATGTTTGTTTGAGCACAGAAACTGTTGTGAAAAGTGCTAAATAAGCAGTAAACTGTTTCTGAGAACAGTTAGCTGTGAGAGCACAGGCGCACACAAATATCAGGACAAACACCAAACCGATACGACTGCCTGGGCACTTCACAAAGATATTTTCAGCAATGTTCAAATAAAATAACGCTAACCAGTCACCTTAGCCAGAGATGTTCCTCTCAGAATATCTCTGCCTTAACATTAGAAACAAGATAAAAGTAGCCCGAATTTAGCAGGTTTGGAAATTGAAATTTGTTTCATCAAAGCTGATGGTCTTGCTTAAATTCTGTTTCAATTAGTGTGATTTACTGAATCATGCACACAGCAATTCAGTGATAACAAAGAGCCTGTGAACTACTGGAATGTTGTGGGTCCTTATCGTCATCACCATTCACTTCACCAGCAGCAGCCCAGGATACAGGTCAAGATCTTCAGTTAATGTTCACATCAAACATCATAATGAGAAAAACTGATCTCAGTCACTTTGACTGTGATATGGTTGCAGGCAGTGTCTAGACTTTACACAGAAATGGGGGGAGGGGGGACCCACACAATCCAACAGGTAGAAATGCCTTGTTGATGAGAGAGGTCAGAGAAGAATGACCTAACAGTAAAGTTACAGGAATTCTACATTCGACTGACCTCAGAAAAGTTAAATTAGAGATCGGAATGACATCATTTTAACCTCCATTGACAAAGGGGGAGAAACATAGGCGCCTCCATCTTCATCTTGTGTTAGCCTTCCTTCTCAATCCAACAAACTGTATAATCAGTGTTATAGACTTCACTAAAGCACATCCTTTTTATATACAGCATAACTCACTGAAAAGTAAAGGTGATGATACACGGGGCAACTTTTTGGGCAATGTTGCTGGGCAACTGCACTTCAACACTTTCCCACTGAGATTGGGCAACATAATTTCTATCTGAACAATTTTGATCATTTCGGGCAACTTTTTAAGATCATCCAATCAGAGTGCTAGCAGCGAATCACACGACCACCTGAGAGCTTCTGAAATTTTCAACAAAGATGGCAGCGTCTCAACAGCACTGGAGCAAACAAAAAGAGAGACAAGAGCTAAGTGTAAACTGCGGTTACCTAAACACCGCTCCATAGAAACTGAATGGGATTTAGCTAACTAGCGGTGGTTTTTGTGAATATACTTTGCTGAAAGTTATCGCTAGCTCTGTAGGAATAATGTTAGCTATCTTGCATCAAGGTAAAAGTGGTGGGCAGCTCTTTTTTTAAATTTGCTATAGAGATTGTCTAACTTATCGTTTGATCTAATTCACATACAGAGCATGACTGCTTCTGGGAACCTGAGGGTGAAACTTTGGGATCTAAAAAAGAAAGAAAGCCTTTCAGGAGCTCTGTCACCACTTTTCCTCCAGAGCAGCATCTCCTGGTCCCGGTCCTTCTCCCCCGAGATGAGAATTAAATGATAATGTTTTTGCCATTATGTTTTTGTGATATATGTGTCAGTTATTCCTTATAGCATATGTGATTGAGGCTAATAGCATTTTTAAAGAGATTTAAGAAATGTTTGCTATTAACAGAATATTTTGACTTATAAATGTAAAAATAATGACAAATTATCTTTTGACCAGAGTGTCTATTCAGTTTTGTTCCAGAAGTCATACAGACTTGAGGGAAATAAAGGCTGAAGCCAAGACAAAAGTGACAGCTGCAAATGTGTAGCCGGGAGAAATACACACAGCACACAAATGCAATTGAATATAAAATGGATTTATTGAAAATCAAAGTTCCCAGTAGGCTAGTTGAAGCCCGGGATAAGAGTTTGTTTATATAATCAAAACAATTTGGTCCCCCTCTGTGAACCAGGTGTCTTATTCTTGAAACAATCTTACCAAACACAAAACACCAGAAAACCTAACCGAGTGCTTACGAAATGTATAAGTAGTACACAAAAAATGCGCGGGGAATAAACCACATCCCATACGTTACAGTGCAAACAATGGATTCGACACGTTACAGTACCAATAAACCCCAAAAATACGGCAGTGGACAGGCTGTGAACGGAACAACCATACAGTTGATTATTCTCTAAATAACATCATTGTTACTGGTAATTAAAAATTAAGCGGTACAGTCTTATAAATCATACTCACTTTCGTTACTAGCAACTATCACCCATGTTTCTCCAGTCTCCAATACACGGTAGACCAATCAAACTCCATCTGCTATGTGCACCAGAACATTCAAACTCAAATTTTTTCAATGACACTTCATTTGTATTTGAACTATTTTAAGTATAAATGTACGAACTTACATTGCTCACTCGAGTGTTATAACAGGGTTTTTAAACCATTAACCCCCCAACCTCGCTTTTCCTGTGAATCTTCCCGGTTCTTCCTATCAGGAAGTCACGCCTCCCTTCAATGGCCTAGTGGGGTTGCCGTAGTCCGTTCGCGTTTTTGATTTCTTAAAGGTACAGCACATAAAGAAGGTAAAATTCCACCTTTCTCCACCAGAGGCCACCCATCACCAGGCTACATTCTCCCCTGCTAAGGAGTCAACGTCCTCGATGACTATCAGTGTCACCTTAACCTCTTTGCACAGGACTGCTATATCAATTTGAATCCTGAGTGGGACAAACTGGACCAGACTCTAACACTGATCTAGGTTGGTGGTACAAGTTTGAATGTTGTCCGGCATTCTGCCTTGTGCTTCTACGGGGGATGCAGACAGGGATACTGGCTGATTCTGAACCGGTATCTTCTTCAGGGTCGGTGCCCTCATCCTCATAAGGGTGAGGCTGGACTATCCCTTCAGCCCCTAGATTTTCTTCATTGGACATTCCGACCCCAATTTCATTTTCCACTCTTGTATTACCAGTCACTTCATCAATGGGAACAAGTTCTCCCCTCATTTCATCATCTGAGCATTCACTGCCCGACTCTGAGTCCTCGCTTCTGACTGACTCTAGAGGCTGTCTGCGCTTGCTCTTTTCAGGGTCTGAGTCAACCAACTCCCCACCCGCACATGGCCTGATGTCCACCCTATTCACCCTCTTAGCCGCCCCCCCCCCAATAGGTTCTAGGGTGTACGTAGTCCCCTTAATACCAACTACCCGGTATGAGGCAGACTGCCAAGCGTCCTGAATTTTGTTACGTCCTTGAGGTCGATTTCTGATGTATACAACCTGCCCAATATCAATCGGTGGACAATAAACCTTTCCTTTCTGTAAGGCCATTCTCTCAGCTGCTTTTTGTTCTGTAAACGCCTTGGCTCGGGCATGGGCCTCCTTCAACCTCTTTTGATGCACAGCTAACCAGTCTTGATTGGTAACCCCAGGGCCCTCCCGTCCCAACAATGCATCTACTGGTAACCGGGGTTCCACTCCAAAGAGTAGGTAATGGGGAGAGTACCCAGTGGTTGAGTGAGGAGTCACATTGTAGGCATACACTAACTTGGGTAAGTGTTCAGGCCAACGACGTTTTTTTTCAGGGGGCACAGTGCGCAACAACTCATGGAGGGTCCAATTGAACCTCTCACATTGAGCATTTCCTGTGGGATGGTGAGGTGTGGTGCGACTCTTCCTGACGCCATACAACTTGCACAGCTCTGCAATTACCTCACTTTCAAAATTGCGGCCCTGATCTGAATGCAACCTTTCCGGTACGCCATATTTCATGAACCACTCTCTGAGAAGAATCCTGGCTGTGGTGTTTGCCTTCTGGTCTCGTGTAGGGTAAGCTTGTGTGAATTTGGTAAAAACGTCTGTTACCACTAGCACATTTTCCCTACCATCTGTTGCAGGCTCCAGCACTGTAAAATCTACAGCCACTACTTCCAGTGGCCTACTGGCTATGAAAGACTTCATTTGCGGGTGAATCTTTGGCTGTGGCATTTTAGTTAAGATGCAACGTTGACACCTCTTTATCCATCGGTCCACATCCTCCCACATCCCAACCCAGAAACATCGTTGCCACAAGAGGTGTAAGGTTCTCTCGATGCCTTGGTGGCCCATGGCATCATGCACATTCTCAAGGACCTGTCTTTTCAGAACCTCAGGGATCAAGAGCTGGAAGCACTCACCGTATCTTACATCATGCACCACCCGATACAGTAGCCCATCACACTCCCTGATGTGGACCCATTGCTTGAGCAAAGATTTTAAAGGCTTCGACAAAACTGCTCTGTCCCCCCCACTTGGTCTATGTTTCTGATCCCAAAGTGTTTTAAATTCACTAAGAACTGGATCCTGACGTTGAAACGTACACAATTCATCTCTCGAATATCCTGGGAGGCTAAGTGTCGATCCCTGAGCCGGGTTTATAGGGGGAGTGACTGCACTAGAGGCTCGTATCTTTCTTGCCTCACATCTTGCCATGCCCATTTCAGCCAATTCAGAATGCAGAGCTGTACCCTTCCTCATCACGTTGCAAATCACAGTACAATTGTCATACTCAATGTCTTCTGGGGCACCCTGAGGCTCCCCTGCTAAGGGCTGCCTAGAGAGGGCATCTGCAGCTGCATTACAACGCCCTGGGCGATACTGTACGTCAAAATCAAATGTCGCCAGCTGTGCCACCCATCTTTGTTCGATGGCTCCTAGCCTTGCTGTGTTGAGGTGACACAGTGGATTATTATCTGTAATGACAGTAAATTTAGCTCCCAGTAAATAACCACAAAATTTTTCCACTATCGCCCACTTTAGGGCTAAGAGCTCTAGCTTCATGCTACCGTAATTTTTGTCATTTTTCTCAGCATTTCGCAATCTCCGACTTGCATAAGAAATCACTCTCATAACGCCATCCTGCCGCTGTGACAGTACAGCTCCTAACCCAAGTCCACTCGCATCGGTTTCAACAATAAACGGAGCAGTAAAATCTGCAAAACCCAGCACAGGTGCGCTTGTAAACTTCTCCTTTAACTCATTGAAGGCCTTCTGGCATTCAGCATTCCATAGGGTGTTTAGCATCTGATTGACCTTGGCAGGGGGCCCCACGTCAAGGCACACATTCACTAAATCATGCAGAGGACCTGCTATCTTTGAAAATCCATGAACAAACCTCCAAAAGTAGCTACAGAACCCCAGGAACAAACGCAATCCTTTTAACGTGGTGGGTACTGGCCACTCCCTTACCGCAGCTATTTTGTGAGGATCTGTTCCTATTCCTTCAGCAGAGATTTGGTGCCCTAAGAATGTCACTCTTTCTTGTAAGAAATGACACTTCTCAATCTTTACCTTTAGACCGGTCTCTTGCAGTCGCCTTAGTACAAGATCCAATCTCTCCAAGTGTTCACTGAAAGTGTTAGAGAACAAACAAATGTCATCTAAGTATACTAACAGAATCTGAAAAACCAAGTCGTTCATGGTTGCTTGCATTAATCTTTGGAAAGTCGTGGGCCCATTACAGACTCCAAACGGCATCCTTAGGTGTTCATAAAGGCCAAACGGAGTTGTAAAGGCCGTCTTATGGCGGTCATGTTCCGCGACTGCTACTTGATGATAGCCGCTGGCTAAGTCAATACTGGAGAAGAATTTTGCACCTCGCAAAGCGTCGAAACTCTCATCGATGCGGGGTAAGGGGAATGCATCACGCATGGTTTTCTGGTTTAATTTCCTATAATCAACACAAAGACGTATGGTGCCATCTGATTTCCTAACCACCACTACCAGTGAGGCATAAGCGCTTGAGCTCTCCTGTATGACTCCCTTTCTCAATAACTGGGAGATAGGCTCTTTTACCTCCTTATACTGAGTGGGCGGGATTCTGCGGTAAGGTAGGTTAACTGGGACATCATCGACCAGTTTAATCTCATGAACTACTCTATCTGTGTATCCCAGATCCTCCTCCCCCACAGCAAACACCTGCGCATATTTGGACAATACCGATCGCAACTGTGCCTACTGTTCTGTTGTGCCACCCACATCCAGATTATCCAAGAGGTTTGTTATGTTAGTGTCTGTGTCCTTCTCACCCATGTCCAAAGATATCTGCTCAGTGTCTGCTGCTATGCGTTGAAACCTGACTTCTCATTGTTGTTCATTATCCATGCACTGTACTGGCATCAGAACACCTAGCCGGGTTCTTGGATGGAGCCATACATCCTCCTCTGACAAATTACAAATTTGAACAGGAACCCAATTACCATGCACATTGACCAAAGTAGGCATGACCACTACCCCTCCAGGTAGCGAAATTCTACTAGGCTCTAGCAACCATGGCCCTTCCGGTTTCAACATTGCAGCCTGTACTCGAGTCTGGACGACGGTGACTGCCCCTGCCGGTACATACAATGACCCTTTACTCGCTGTCCTCACCATCACAGTTTTGTCAGGTCTACACTCCTGTACATTCTGGAATGCAGTCCTCCATTCAGAAAGTAGTTTCCCTCCCAATGTGGTATCAAATTCAGCTTGGGCCAACTGACGACATCGGCTGATGACATTCATGCCAATTATGCCTGGAGCTGAGCCCCGCGAATCGTGTAGGTCTTTCACAACCAAGAACCCGCAGTGAGGGATATTCATCCCCATAGCCTCCACTTCCAACTCGAGATACCCCTTATATGGAATGTCTAATCCGTTAGCTGCTGTCAACTTGAGCCACCCAGTGGTAGACAGGACATCTTTGTCCTGCCCACCCAAATGCTCATAGAAGAATTTTTCATAAATGGTGCTCACTTGACTCCCTGTATCCAGCAAACAAGAAATGGGTACACCCCTCACCTTAATTTCTACCACTGGACAAGTGCCTACTGCTCGTTGCAATAAGACGTCATGAGAGGGTAACATCTTTGAGCCTGTATTTTCTCCCCGAATTGCCTGGCTCACAGCAATTGGAGTGGGTCATTTCCCTGAGCCCCAGAGTTAACCACCCCCCTCACCTTGTATTTCTGTGGACATTCTTTGGCGATATGGCCTTCTTTCTGACACTTCAGACAGATTGGCTTACCATCTTGTGTAAATCTTAAAGGAGCCCGGGGCTGTACCCTGGAGGTGGTTGCTGTCTGAGTTGTTAGGTCTTTTATTGCTTGTGTTAGCTCATTAATTTGCTTCCCTTGCTCTGACACCACCTTCAAAACGTCATTCAAGCTCATGGGATTTTGTCCTGAGGCGCCAACTGCTGCACAGTAGGCCTCATCTCCCTGATCAGATACTCTACTCTTACTCTTGGTGGATTTGGCATGTGCAGAGGGCTCCTCCATTGTCCAGAGACTAGCTTCCTCACGCACTTCTACCATTGTGCTAGCGGGTTTACCTCTCACGTATCTTCTAAGTTCCCGTCTCAGAGTAGGCTCACGAATCCCCTCCACAAACTGGTCCCGCAAGGCCACTTGCACATTGGAAATTGAAGTAGGTGAGCGTTTGACAACCTGTTGCAAGGCCTTCCGCACGGCATGGGAATAGTCAAGTATGTCCTCACCCGCTCTCTGTTTGCAGCTATAGAAATCATGCAGGAGCTGGGGCACACTACGTTTATCAGTGAACGCTTCCCTCAAGTGCTTATACAAGTCTTCCACCGGAATGGGTTTGTCATCTGTGCAAAGTCGTACTTCTTCTAAAGCAGACCCTTTCAGTAATGACATGACAAAATCATACTTATCATGAGCTGACCGATTTGCCATTGTACGGAGAACCCTCTCAATCTCTTCAATGAAGTTATCCACTGATCTCCCATCTTTCTCAAGATCCCCGCTAAAGGGAGCAATGTGACGCTCCCTGGAAATATAGACATAAGATCTATTGTCTTCACCTTGCAAACCTGCAATGGTAGCCATAGCTCTTTCATGCTCCTCTCTAAGTTTAGTCAACTGTGCTTGAATGTCCACCTGTATGGGGTCCTCACTTTCAAGATTAATCGATACGTCCATCCTGAGAGATTCAGTCCTTAAAGCACGCTAATCAAAGGATAACGTCTCTGCAACGGTGTCCCCTGGGAGTGGATGGATGCCGTCCCCTCCAACGACGCACATCTGGCCTTGTCTGCAATCCGCACGCTCCCTTGCACAGTGATCTGACCACACCAGGTTGGCTCCTCCTCACTGGACCCGAGCCGTTCTTCACCACTGCCATATTTTGGATTGTTTGCACTATAACTCACCACCCCTGGGCGCCTATATGTACAAGTAACCCCACTCCTGGTACCAAGATTTGTAGCCGGGAGAAATACACACAGCGCACAAATGCAATTGAATATAAAACAGATTTATTGAAAACCAAAGTTCCCAGTAGGCTAGTTGAAGCCTGGGATAAGAGTTTGTTTATATAATCAAAACAATTTGGTCCCCCTCTGTGAACCAGGTGTCTTATTCTTGAAACAATCTTACCAAACACAAAACACCAGAAAACCTAACTGAGTGCTTACGAAATGTATAAGTAGTACACATAAAATGCGCGGGGAATAAACCACATCCCATACGTTACAGTGCAAACAATGGATTCGACACGTTACAGTACCAATAAACCCCAAAAATACAGCAGTGGACAGGCTGTGAATGGAACAACCATACAGTTGATTATTCTCTAAATAATATCATTGTTACTGGTAATTAAAAATTAAGCGGTACAGTCTTATAAATCATACTCACTTTCGTTACTAGCAACTATCACCCACGTTTCTCCAGTTTCCAATACACGGTAGACCAATCAAACTCCATCTGCTACGTGCACCAGAACATTCAAACTCAAATTTTTTCAATGACACATCATTTGTATTTGAACTATTTTAAGTATAAATGTACGAACTTACATTGCTCACTCGAGTGTTATAACAGGGTTTTTAAACCATTAACCCCCCAACCTCGCTTTTCCTGTGAATCTTCCCGGTTCTTCCTATCAGGAAGTCACGCCTCCCTTCAATGGCCTAGTGGGGTTGCCGTAGTCCGTTCGCGTTTTTGATTTCTTAAAGGTACAGCACATAAAGAAGGTAAAATTCCACCTTTCTCCACCAGAGGCCACCCATCACCAGGCTACAAATGTTTCAGTGTCCATCTTTGCGGTGTTTGTCTCCCGGGCAACAGATTTGCTCTTATCTGATTGGTTGTTGTCAATTGTCTGTTGCCCTAATTAGTTGCCCGGTGTCTCACCTGGTTGCTCGTTGCTGGGAACACTGCCCAGCAACACTGCCCAAAAAGTTGCCCCATGTACCATCACCTGAAGAGATGCTCCTTTGTGTAAGTCTGATGGCCATGTTGAACTTGGAGGAACTCGTAGTTGAGAGTTCACAAGTAGGAATTTCGAGTTGAAGGGGCGTTTTATGACCTGTAGTCAAATGCAGCAGATCGGAAATAGCCACTCTGAACAGAAACACATCTCACAACACACACACACACACACAAAAAAAAAAAAAACACCACCCGTTAAAACTTTTGGCAGATGGGCCACAACAGCAGAAGATCAGTCCTGTCAGCTAAGAAAAGGAATCTGACCCTAGAGTGGGCACAGGCCCACCCAAACTGGGTGTTCAAAAATTGGACACCTGGTCTAATACACCTTGATTTTTGCTGCATGATGCAGGTGGTAGGTTCAGAATTTGGTGTCAACAGCATGAATCCATGCAACATGCAAATATTTTCAGTTTGGACAACTTTTGGCTTTAAAACAAAACAGTAAGTGTCAGTGGGGTTACACCTGAAGAGTTACAAGTCAGTTATTGCTTTAACACAACCATCTTCACACCTCCATCTTCACACCTCTCCCCCCCATGTGTGTGTGTGTGTGTGTGTGTGTGTGTGTGTGTGTGTGTGTGTGTGTGTGTGAATACAAGGCTAATGAGGCATGTTTATTTCTGCATAACTGCTTTTTTTACACAAATAAGTAAAGAATTATTATTATTATTATTATTATTATTATTATTATTTAAAACACACACACAAGACATTAGTGTGTATTACAGTGAACTTGCTGTAGTAAGGTATTTCCCTGTTCAGTAACACAAATGGAAATTAGGTATTGAGTTATAAGGCATTTTCTCAGTAAGTCCAGTTAATGCAAACACTGTTGTCTTCAAGCTTCTCTGTTCACAGTAAAGTCCACCAGTTACAAAGGTAAAAGTTAGTTCTTGCTTTCACACATCCACTTTCACACCTCCCTCCTTCACTACTGAGCTTCCACCTTGATACTGAAATAGAAAATAAACCACATCCTTGAACTGGTCTCTGCTCTCAGGCTTCTCACACGATCACTCCCCTGTGTGTGTACAGGACTAATGAGAAATGTTTGTTTCTGCTCTTATTTTCTATTATTTTAAACAGAAAGGTAAATAATGATTAGTGATTATTGGAAAAAAAAAGTTCTGTGCATTAGTGTGGTATTAGTGTGTATTATAGTGAACTTCCTGTGGGAAGATGTTTCCCTGCACAGACCATTATAGTAACAAAAATGGAAACTAGGCATTTAGTTTGATGGCATTTTCTCAGTAAGTCTAGTTATTGTTAACATGGTTTTGTTAAAACCTTTCTAACCACAAGAAAAGACCACCAGAGTCTCACCACAGCAGCTAAAGACATTTCAGTTCATCACAACCATGACTTCCACTGATGAAAGTACAAACACCATCCAGTCATTTTCTTTTCGCAGATCAAATGATCATGAGAGGTTGTCACTGAGCAGCAGATGACAGCAGGACACAGAAGATCAGGAACAGATTCCATCAATACAGACTCGTTTACACTCATTAGATTATTTAAACCCTGTTTTAAACTTGCTCTACTTGTACTCTTACCTGTTGATCCATCATCATTACTGAGAGTTGTTACACATCAAACTAAACCCTTCTCATAACAGATATGGATACACTGATCCACCTGAGCAGTCATGCTGAAATACACACAATGTCCTAATGACACAATAAACTCATCACTCAGGACATTCACACTGCAGAATAACAACTTTATACCCCACCACTCACTCTAATGAAGACACAAAGAGAACATTTACTCACAGAGCATCACAGGGAGTGGACTGAGCTCCATCTTGTAACTCTAATGACTGACTGACTGACTGACTGACTGACTGACTGACTGACAGAGCAGTGGTGTGTGTTAAAGCCTTACCACATCCTGTGACAGAGAGAGAGAGAGAGAGAGAGGAGGGTCTATGTATGTCAGTTTTATATTTTAGTTGACACAGACATGGTCGCTCCTGTCCCTTTAGTATGGAGAGATTTTTGTTTCTTTATTATCCATTTTTGTTTCTTTATTATCCGTACTCACAGACACCGTGATCCAAGCGAATGATATAATATGCAAACGCAAGTACAAAATTCATGACTTGTAAATTGGGATTTGCACGCATGTATCAGGTTTTGCATGTGCATCTGTACTGAAACTTCATTTGCGACTCCTGTGTTCTTTGTGTGAAGTGATGAATCTGCATTTGCAGATCACCCAACACGCGGATGAATCCTTGCTTCCACTTGCGTAATTTTGAGACATTCATTTCGCACTTTTCCAATCCGATCCGCATATGCAAAGGTCTCAGTCCACACGCCAGAGGCTTGCACCCCCCTCCAGTAGAGGGCAGTGTTTCTATTTTACCGAAGTTCACTCCGGTTCGGCTACCCGCAAACAACTACTGTACTACCAAGGCGGTTGTGGTACTACCAGAGGTCTACCAGAAAATTTTTAATGGAGCGAAATATGGAAGCAATAACATCACGTTAACCTCAAGGATGAAATGGAAACAGAAATGAATGCCTGGGTGAGTCGAATATTTTGACATGATCAAGTAGTCAGAGATTGTTAAGTACTTTAGACTGACTTCGCAAGTAGTCTACTGACTCACTAGTACTTTTGGCAATGTGTATTTGTTTCATTTCCCTTATGAAGAAATGTACAGTAAAAAGTACAGTAGTCTATTACTGAATAGCCTACAATATGTTGACACAAAAACACGAAAACGCAAATGCAAAAAGAGAGTGTATTGCAGTTATTCCATAAGGGTTGTCACACATAGGCTATCACATTGCTAGCAGGCTAGTCGACTACAAACGAAACAACCAAATGAAATGATGTTTATGTAGGCTACAGTGGAAATGTATGGTCTAGGTAGCCAAATGCAGATTGCGTATATGAAAATGGCTTCCAGTCGATCGATGGCGTTATGGATTTCAGACAGATTTAAGCTTTCAGGATTGAGACAAAAACAGTATTATCTAATAAACAGACAGTTCACAGTATGCAGCAAACATTGTAATCATAGATTCATATGCGCCAAAACTATTCACTTTTCTAAAAGCTATCTCTGGAGTACCATTAACGTATGAAAGCTTATTCTCTCTGGATTTAATATAAAAAGAGGGATGTTCCAACTTCCTCTATACTTTATTGCCCACACATGATTATAAATCAAATGCATAAATACAGTAGGTGCATTTACTTAGGGCTTAGGGGGCTGGTACATTTAATAACATAGAGTATTAGGGAGTGAATACTTTTAGGATATGCTTTTGGGGGGTTTATTATTTTCTTTAATTTTAGAGATTATGCATGCCATCTTATGTTTGATTTTTCTTTGTCGGAATTATTGAGACAGCATGTTTTGGACAGACTGTTGACCAGGGTCACACTTGTTCTTCAGCAAACAGACATGGATGAAGACTACCTGCGGTTTGTGTGTACACAAGAAATGGTTTTCCTGGACATCATATCCCCCCATATTCCAGTGTCCCAGGAAATAACTGACTGTTTGAGGGCATTGGTCAATGCTCTGATGCTAAGGGAACATCAGCACCACCCTGTAGCACCAGTGCAATTTGAAAGCCGAAGTACAGCTGGTCGACCTAAAATCTCCATTTGTCCTGATCATTTGAAGCACCGGTTACCATTGAATACCATAGCTGGATTGATGGGGTTGTGTCATGCTACATTGTACAGAAGGATGTCTGAGTACAACATTTCTGTCAGAGAACTGTACAGCACTTGCACAGATGCTGAGCTGGATGAGCGTGTTTCTGCCATAAAGGAGACAATGCCACATGCAGGATACAGGCTGGTCAAGGGGACTCTGGCGGCACAAGGGTACCGAATCCAATGGAGTCGTGTTAAGGCTGCTATGCATCGTGTGGACAGTCTAGGGACACTATGCAGAATGACCCAAATGGGGTGTGTTGTAAGGAGAACTTATTCAGTTCCCTGCCCTATGTACCTTGTGCATATGGACACAAATCATAAGCTCATAAGGTAAGTCAGCTAAGTCAATTGTGAAAGTCAGCTTTATTGTTATACAAAGGAATCAAAATTACGTGTCTCACTGTTTTGTGCATAGACAAAGACAGAACAAACATTAAATTCAGAACATGAAGTAAAGTATGGTATTATGTTCTTAACCATCCTAGGTTTAACAAGTAACATTATTGTAATAACATTTTTACTAGCTACTACAGTATCCTCAAATACATAAAGCTGAACATCTTGTAGTGTGTGTGTGTACATTATTTATTTTGAGCATGTATCTTGGTTTACAAAAATGCGAAGTGTTACTGCATGTCTTTTCATGTTGTTCCCCCAGATACAATATCGTCATCTTTGGCTGCATAGATGGCTTTTCCCGTAAGGTGAGTACAGCACAAAAGTCCAATCATCCATGCCGTTTTATGGTAATCCAAGTGTGGTCACAGAATATTGGCTTTGCCATATATTTACATTAATGCCATGTATTTACATAAATTTGAAAACAAAAAAGGCAATTTGAGATACATTGTGTTTGCTTACCTGCTTGTTTATGTCAAAAGCTATGGATGAATGTTTTTTTTTTCTAAACTTGCGTCCATCTTGTCAACAGATAATGTACCTGAGAGCTGCAGACTTACCTTATGATTGGTCTGAAACAAACCTAGACTTCTTCCAAGAGGCAGTTCAGGAATTCGGCTATCCACTCAGGTGAAATTTCACTTGGGTCCACTATGTCAAGGAACTACTAACCATGGCACAACTATTCAGATAATCGTATTGACCATGTCTACATGCCTTAAAGGAACAGACCGCCGTATTTCTATAAATGTGTTCTTCTCTGAACTGAGACAGGCTGATAGGTAGCTCTCTGAGCTCTGTGCGTGCCCCCAGTCAGTTAGACGCGCCCCCCAAAGTTGTTAGAATGTAGCTAGGCTCAGCAAAGTGGGTGGCATTTTTTCGGGCTAACGTTAGATATGACCAAGCTCTTCCACATTTTCCCTGGACACTTACAATATTGAGCATTCACGCCATTGCATTGGATTGACGGTGTTGCCATGTCATTCAGATGTTTTCCAGGTTTCTTATAGTCCTCCTCTGTGAAATGCTCAGAGCAAACTCGCCAGGTCTTCACAACTTCCAGTGTTGAGGGATCCAGTTGTAACGCAACTAGCTTCTAGCTGCTATCCAAACTTGCCGTTGTTTGTAGTAGGTTGGAATTGTGTGAAACATCACAGGACTGTATACCCTCGACTTGTTGTCTCAACCCAGCAAGATGCATTTAACAACCATTACATGCATTTCATTATAGAAATACGGTGGTCTCTTCCTTTAAATTATTTCATTCATTTCTGAGCCTGATTATTGTCTGATATTAGTTAACATACAGTAAAACAGGCTTGCCCGAAAAGGGGTAGAGGACTATTACAGTATGTGTTCCCTATCACCTTCAATTTCACTACCATTATACAAACACAATTGCTTGACATCTGTGATATTCATTCCCCTCTCATGTAGGACCTGTTTACACGTATATGGATATTTTTGTAAACGTATCCGTTTGGGCCTTTTGTTACACATAAACAGACTTTTAGCTCCCTAAAGTGGATATTTTTAAAGTAGGAGTTTTAAGTGGAGATTTCTGAAACACACCTGTCACAATGGCGTTTTTATTTTTATCCACATGCCGTGTTTTTATGTAAACAGGTAAAAAAAATCAGCATTTAAAAATATCCACATACGTGTAACCAAGTCCCTAATCAGTAGGTCCCATATCCCTTTTCACATTTTCCCTTTCCCACATGTCCACTGCACCAGTCCAATATCACAGTAAAGAAGCTGTCCTTTATTTGCTCTTTGTAAGTTCCTTGTATGCTTGTTAAATGATATTGTTCTTTGCCACACCTTATTTTATGTTTTATTGACAATATTTTGCATAGAGTTCGAGCAGATCAAGGGGGAGAGAATGTTGGAGTGGCTCGCTTGATGTTTACTGTGTGTGGACCAGACAGTGGCAGCTTCATTGCTGGGAAGAGTGTCCATAATCAAAGGTACTGTACAGTTTATTCAACCGAGTATATTTTTAAACAAGACCATAGCACCTTATCATGGTTAAGACAGTATATCAAAGAATTGGCCTGTATCAGGCCTTGCATTCACTCCACTCAAATCACTCCCTAGGCTGCCTTGTACTCTTTAATTATATCTGTGAATGGGTTACTGGTGGATTCGTGACATCGTCAGTTTGTGACTGTAGCTTCGTGACATCATCATCACCGTGCCCATGTGTAACGAGCCAACTGCATGATGTCACGAAACGACGTGTCACGAACTGACGAGGTCACAAATCCACCTGTAACCTGTGAGTGTTAAGATTGTGTGTGTGTGTGTATACAGTATGTACAGGGTGTCCCAAAAGTGTATGCACACATAAAATCATTGTAAAGTAGGAAATAAAATTTCATGTAATTTTCAAGTGTAATAGAATGTCCAGACATTAATTTAGTATATTGTCACCGCTTGTTCTCAAACTGGCATCCATTCTGGTCTGGGCACTGCTGACAATGTGAATCACACAGTCTTGGAATTTTTGTGCATTCACTTTCAGTGACTGTTGCAGGTCTCATAGCGTAGGCTTGAAACATCAGTTTGAGAATAGGTAGTGACAAAACAATAAAATGCTGTCTGTAAATTCTAACACTTCTTCTTTCTTAAACACCTACTTTAGAATGATTTAAAATGTATATTTTTTTTCAGGGCACACCCTGTATAAGCTACCAAATGACTACAAGTTCCCTCTGCTAATTGTGTATTGTCACTAACAGAATTGAGAGACTTTGGCGCGACGTCTGGATGGGGGTGACCAATGTGTTCTATCATGTTTTACACGGGCTAGAGGAAGATGGCCTTCTTGACTTAGGAAATGCAACACATTTCTTCTGCCTGCATTATGTTTTCCTGCCACGACTCCAAGAAAGCCTCAACTTGTTCCGTGATGGCTGGGACAATCACCCCCTCAGAACCGAACAAAACCTAACGCCAAATCAGTTGTTTGAAGTTGGTCAGATGCATCATCCCATTCCTAATCCACAGGTATCACTGAAATGTGTTTTTAACATGTCTTTTTCTATATGTGCCAATTTTTAATGTGATTCTAAGATGGGGTAATTAAGCACTGATTTACTCTACAAATAGCCAAGCCTTTTATGAATGCTTTTTTTTTTTTCAAACCTTTAGGAAATCAACATTCCAGAAATTGACTGGGAAGAGAGTGGCGAAATCCCAGAACCACATCTGCATGTCAATATTCCATTGGTGGATTGCCCACTTACTGCAGAGCAAATGGAGGCATTAATACACCACACTGACTACGTTTACATGCACGTCCAAATCGAGCTGCTGTTGGTAATCGAGCAAAGGGTCCCAGCAGGGGTGCCAGAGAAATCCAATCCTACATGCACAAGTGAAATCGGGCTATTGTGCAAGGTGCATTGTGCACCCGAGCCACACGTGGCGCTACACGCCCCATCGTGTTGGTACACTTCCGGTTGTCGTCATGAAGAAGAGCTATAGTGTTGCCAGATACTGCTGACGTTTTCCAGCCCAAAACATGTTCAAATCCGCTAAAATGCACTTAAAACCCCCAATCTGGCAACACTAGCAGTTCCGTGCTCAAGCTGTTAGGCTTGCTCTAACAGACTATGGCTACAAACTGTCTGGCGCAGACCACTGTTTTGTAAGAAAACTTATTTTGCACAATAATATTTTTCTAAAGTCCATTTTTTGCTTACAAAAAAATATATTTTTTTTTTGCTTACAATTTAACTTATGTCTTAATAAACACACAAAAAGTTCAGTTGTTTTGTTTTTATTGACATTCTTCAGATGTTGGACATATATATACACACACAGACAAATACAGTGACTTGTTTATGTACACAATTCACAGCTATGCAACAGCTGTACAGATGTATTTGGTGATACAGTAAGTCAGCTAAATTTTAACAGTGCAAACAATGCCACAAAAAGAAAAGATTCATGCCGTTGTCATGCCGACCGAGGCTGTTGTGTTTCCCGCTTGTGGTCTCGTCACTCGTCACTTCCGGAAGTAGCTCGACAACTAGCTCGATAGGGTATACATGCACAAAATAGCTCGGTAGAAATCGCATAAACTAGGTCGTGCAGCTCGATTCCGAGAAATCAAGTTCGGTTCAATTTCAGCCGAATTAAGGTGTATACATGGCATTTTGAACTTCGATTTCAGTCGAGCAACGGCAGAAATTCGATTCTCTCTATGTGCATGTAAACGTAGTGATTGACCCACTTCAACCTTCAGACTGCAACGGTGTTGACTTATATACAGACACAGTGGAGTATGTGGAAAGTCTAAGAGCTTGAGTTTATTTTTTGCGTTTTCTCAAAACATTGTAACAGACACTGAATAAATGTTATGAATGTGAATGGAAAAAGTCAATCTCCGTGCTTTTTATGCCAACTTTTGTTTTCAGGCAATTTGGGATGAAATGTGTGGTAATAATCGAAATTTGCACACAGAACGAATTTTGCTACAGAGCCGAGCATTTTGGGTACAGCAGTAGCTCCCCCCCCCACCTTTAAATAGACTCCAATGGTTCACTAATACAATAATTCCTAAAACGGCATTAAGTCTTTAAGTCTGCAAACTATTATGAACATTTCAATTACTAAAACATCTCATCTCATCTCATCTCATCTCATTATCTCTAGCCGCTTTATCCTTCTACAGGGTCGCAGGCAAGCTGGAGCCTATCCCAGCTGACTATGGGCGAAAGGCGGGGTACACCCTGGACAAGTCGCCAGGTCATCACAGGGCTGACACATAGACACAGACAACCATTCACACTCACATTCACACCTACGGTCAATTTAGAGTCACCAGTTAACCTAACCTGCATGTCTTTGGACTGTGGGGGAAACCGGAGCACCCGGAGGAAACCCACGCGGACACGGGGAGAACATGCAAACTCCACACAGAGAGGCCCTCGCCGGCCCCGGGGCTCGAACCCAGGACCTTCTTGCTGTGAGGCGACAGCGCTAACCACTACACCACCGTGCCGCCCTTACTAAAACATACTAGAATTCAATATTAATTACAAAAACAGTCAGGCAAACATTCATGCATTCCTTTTAAGCAAGTCAAAATGCAGGAAACTATACCAAGCCAAAGCCACTGTCGACAGACTCAACACAAACCATCAGATCAGGTTTAAGGCCAGAATAGCTACAGTAATGATCTGGAATCCGTAGACGCTCGTAGCATGTGCTGGCAGTTGGTAGGTGGTTTCGCCCCCTGGACTTCACTATCTCTATGTTAAGCGTGCTCGGTGGTACCTCCCAGCCAGTCCAGAACTTCACAAGCTTGTACAGAATTCCAGAGGTTGCTAAGACAAAGAAAAGTTTATTTTATCCCATGTATGAGGGTCATTACCGCTTTTAGTAGCACAAGTCAGGTGGTGCAATTACAGCTAATGCCACTATTACATGGATTAAATTATTATTTTTGATGGATTGTATTAAATGTATGCATTCCATGTACAGTGGTGCTTGAAAGTTTGTGAACCCTTTAGAATTTTCTATATTTCTGCATAAATATGACCTAAAACATCATCAGATTTTCACACAAGTCCAAAAAGTAGATAAAGAGAACTCAGTTAAACAAATGAGACAAAAATATTATACTTGGTCATTTATTTATTGAGGAAAATGATCCAATATTACATATCTGTGAGTGGCAAAAGTATGTGAACCTTTGCTTTCAGTATCTGGTGTGACCCCCTTGTGCAGCAATAACTGCAACTAAACGTTTCCGGTAACTGTGGATCAGTCCTGCACACCGGCTTGGAGGAATTTTAGCCCATTCCTCCGTACAAATCAAATCAAATCAAATCAAGTTTATTTGTACAGCGCTTTTAACAATAAACATTGTCGCAAAGCAGCTTTACAGAATTTGAACGACTTAAAACATGAGCTAATTTTATCCCTAATCTATCCCCAATGAGCACGCCTGTGGCAACGGTGGCAAGGAAAAACTCCCTCAGACGACATGAGGAAGAAACCTCGAGAGGAACCAGACTCAAAAGGGAACCCATCCTCATTTGGGCAACAACAGACAGCCTGACTATAATATTAACAGTTTTAACAGGTATAACCCTCAACTGTCCTCATGGGGCCGTCCTTCACAGGAGTGGGGCGATAAAACTCCGACCAGACACAGGGCACCAGGATGGACCAAGCAGGTCCGAGGGGCAGAAGAGGCCAGCATCTCAATCCCAGGATCAACATGTAACTCAGAGGGACAGATGGGGGGGGGGAAGAGAGAGAGAGAAAGAAAACACGTTGTTAGGTATGCCCTAAAAATCACAAGTATGTACAAAACAGTACAAAACAGCTTCAACTCTGGGACGTTGGTGGGTTTCCTCACATGAACATCTCGTTTCAGGTCCTTCCACAAAATTTCGATTGGATCAAGGTCAGGACTTTGACTTGGCCATTCCAAAACATTAACTTTATTCTTCTTGAACCATTCTTTGGTAGAATGACTTGTGTGATTAGGGTCGTTGTCTTGCTGCATGACCCACCTTCTCTTGAGATTCAGTTCATGGCCAGATGTCCTGACATTTTCCTTTTAGAATTCGCTGGTATAAGTCAGAATTCATTGTTCCATCAATGATGGCAAGCCGTCCTGGCCCAGATGCAGCAAAACAGGCTCAAACCATGACACTACCACCACCATGTTTCACAGATAGGATAAGGTTCTTATGCTGGAATGCAGTGTTTTCCTTTCTCCAAACATAATGCTTCTCATTTAAACCAAAAAGTTCTATTTTGGTCTCATCTGTCCACAAAACATTTTTCCAATAGCCTTCTGGCTTGTCCACATGATCTTTAGCAAACTACAGACAAGCAGCAAGGTTCTTTTTGGAGAGCAGTGGCTTTCTCCTTCCAACCCTGTCATGTACACCATTGTTGTTCAGTGTTCTCCTGATGGTAGACTCATGAACATTCACATTAGCCAATGTGAGAGAGGCCTTCAGTTGCTTAGAAGTTACCCTGGGGTCCTTTGTGACCTCGCCGACTATTACACGCCTTGCTCTTGGAGTGATCTTTGTTGGTTGACCACTCCTAGAGAGGGTAACAATGGTCTTGAATTTCCTCCATTTGTACACAATCTGTCTGACTGTGGATTGATGGAGTCCAAACTCTTTAGAGATGGTTTTGTAACCTTTTCCAGCCTGATGAGCATCAACAATGCTTTTTCTGAGGTCCTCAGAAATCTCCTTTGTTCGTGTCACGATACATTTCCACAAACATGTGTTGTGAAGATCAGACTTTGATAGATCCCTGTTCTTTAAATAAAACAGGGTGCCCACTCACACCTGATTGTCATCCCATTGATTGAAAACACTTGACTCTAATTTCACCTTCAAATTAACTGCTAATCCTAGAGGTTCACATACTTTTGCCATTCACAGATATGTAATATTGGATCATTTTCCTCAATAAATAAATGACCAAGTATAATATTTTTGTCTCATTTGTTTAACTGGGTTCTCTTTATCTACTTTTAGGACTTGTGTGAAAATCTGATGTTGTTTTAGGTCATATTTATGCAGAAATATAGAAAATTCTAAAGGGTTCACAAACTTTCAAGCACCACTGTAAATGAAACATTTTGTACAATTAATTGATTTACTTCACACAAAATGACATTAACAGTTCAAAAACTAAAACACCAAACACTTTGGTGGTCAGGAGTGCTGCTTCACTATTAAGCAGGTGCTCTTTGGATCAAGGAGAACAGTCATTTAGAAGCTTGGTCAAATTTAACCCCAGTAGGTGCTGTGGTGTAAGTTCGGCTAACGCGTTGCGAACAAGTCTTCTTCAGAGCCAGGCCCACCACAATAAAGCCTTTTTAATCTAGCAGTGTGCCTTTGGAAATCCTTGGCAAGACTTACGCCGCAGCACCTACTGGAGTTAAGTTTGACCAAGCTTCTGAAAGACATTAATGGTTGTTGCGACACCCTGACAAAAATGCCAATGACCTATGTGCATTTGTGTGCAGACATGTTTGTATAGATAGCATACAGTCACTTGGATTGACATCATTGTAGCCACAGAGAAAGATTCTTGTTTTCAAAACCCAAAACTAAATTACTTAGATTATAACTACAGTGGCAACAATAACAATATTGTGAATACTAAACATTTTAAAAAAGATGCATTTTAAAAAGGCCAAAAGACATGCAAAGATATTTAAATATTTTAAAAAATACAATTCTGTGAGTTTCCATGGTAAAGGGGTGCAATCACAAACTTTTGAGCTGCACTGTATGTTGAAATAACTTACTGTTTTCAATGAAGGTACTTGTCAACGCACTTCTGGAGTTAGCTGGACCTCAGCCTCCCGTAGAAAGAAAAGGGGAACAACATCTTGGCGAATGGCTAGAAGTGGCCAAACACCTGTGTCCTTCAATCCCTTTCTTATTTGTTTAATCTGGGCATGTGCTCTGCCAAGCACCTGTAAAAAATGGAGTATAACGTGTATGTCAAAATATAAAGTTGTGGTAGAAATGTGATCAGGTGCCTGGACTGCTTCATTTTACGATTAGATTTATTGCTACATTCTTACAACATAAAAAGGTACAGGAACTTGAGGCTTGGTTGGAAAAACACTCTGCAATGGAACAGTGACCCAAAGCTAAACACATAACTGGTCTAGTCAACTAACGTGTTGGTCAAGTCAAAATGTGGACTTTTTGACTTATCACAATCTTTGAAGAACCACTACATCAATCATCCAGATACAAAACAGGAGCACATTACCACATGAGAAAGAAGCTGCTGAAAGAGCAGCAATCTGTTGGTCTCATTGGTTGGAACTGGGCAGTACCAATTCAGGCAAAGTTCCCTTATTTGTGATGACTCCTCCTCAGTCCATCGTTCTTTCATAACCTAGGGATGAAGGCTCATCAACATAAACAGGTTTTGAACACGAAACGTAAAATTATGGTTTGATGGGCTACAACTTTTTCACTCACCAGACTGATGGTTTCCCGGTGTTCTACATCAGAACAGTCTTCTAGACAGAGTTTTGATGCCGCCATCTCCTTTGTGGAATATATCAAGGCATCCACCACTGCTGGACTAAGTCCTGACAGTGTAGGACCGCCATGTATCACAGAATGACCAATCATCCTTCCAGCCATCACAAGCAAGTCACTTTCAAGGAGGGATGTAGATAAGACGGACATGAGGTGGTCAGTTTGTCCTTCAAGCAATGTAGTCACGGCTGCATTTCCTAGGAAGCACAAATCAACTCAATGTATGGTCAACTCAACGATTTCTGATGTGCCAATGTTCACCAGGGATGTGAGGGACTTGATAAACAGTACATCTATTACAGTGGTAAGACATCCACATACGTGACAACTGGGTTACACTTCAGTGGTACCATCATGTGGCCGATTTACAAAAGTACAAACCTAAGTTCAGCTTAAATCCATGTTTCAGCTTGGAAATGGCTGATGACAGAATGTGTCTTGTGACCCCCACACCAATGGCTGCATCCCCTAGAATGAAACATAATTCACAGTATGGGCATAGATTAATTGAATTTCAGCTGTAAACTTTACTTCTCCTCATTTCCTTTAGTTCCCAAGCAAGTGTGACAATTTCAGACTATTGTGAATATCATTGTGAATATCAATATTCTGTTAAGTTGTTGCCTCTGTCAATGTATACCTATAATACGGCAGTGGAATGGTGCTGCCCATTGGCTTTTGGCACAATCAGTTTTGTAAAAAGAAATGAGGGCGATGTCCCGATCTTCATCATCCTCCGTTGCATTCAGGGTAAGCATCAGAGGTGGCTGATTCACCCCTCCTTGCCTCAGCTCTTCAAGAAACAGCTGCATAGCTTTCTGTGGGGTGTCTGCTGTTTTCCATGACATCAATGAAGCTAAAATGGAATTTGAGCAATTATAATGACAGTGATCATGTAATATACCATGCCAAGCACATTTTCATGTGTGAACTTTTTTGTTACCTCTTTCAACTGGTACTAGTGGAGATCTGTCCACAACATATCCAGATGATGTACCTGGCACATCTATATCTGGTTGCAAAGGCCATGAAGGACCTGGGCCATTCACGTTCTCCTTTACAGGCTCTCTGTATGCCCTTTCATCAACAGAACATTAAAAAACATCTAAGGCATGCTCACAAATAGCTTTCACAATCAAGCAGAGTTGTAATATTTTTAGTTCAGGTAAAGGTAAATGTCATTAAACAGATATAGTTTTTACTTTACACATGGAAATATTTCATAATAAAGTTATATTTACCTTTCTGCACACTCACTGCCATGGTTAGCCAGCACAGATATAGGGAATTCTTTTTGGCAAATTGGATACACCTACACAGAACACAGCATCAGAAGAAAACCCATAAACTTAGAAGTGCACATCAGTAACTAATTTGCCTCAAGTAAAATGGTTCAAATGAGGGTACATTTACCCCTTGTTCCTCTGTATCATCTTCTATGACCACCTCATCATCTTGCACCTGTAGTTTTAATTTAGTAATTGGTTAATTAATATAGCAGTCATACAATCATACTACTTCTATTAATGATTTACAATAGATACTGTATGCTCACTCACATTTACTGTTGGCTGGCAGTTTGCAGCATGGAGTGCCAACATTTGAAGAGGCATGGTGGCATTGCAAGTTAGACAGAGCACTTGTGGCATCCTCTCAAATTCAGCTGAATCATAGGGCAGTGGTTCCATGTCCAACTCTTCTTGCAAGGGAACCAGGAAAAGGTGATTTTTCCCATTGTTGGTTACAGCACGGAGCTGCTGTCCTGAATAACCCTCTGTGTCCATGGGAACAGCTGAGAGCTTCCTTTGGCCACAGCCACCTATGCCATACCATAAAATGAATCCAGGAATATTACAGGTCATTGTGGGATTACCTTTCAACACCCTAAGTTTAATCGACCTAGGAAAGATAGCAAAATGACACACCTGCTGCTTTGAAAAATATCCGTCTTCCTTCAAGAGGGTGGAATTTCTTGAACTCATTTTCTATCTGCGTCACAATCTAGGTATAGCCAAATCAAAATGAAGTTAGTTTCATATACAGTACATACAGGGATTACATTGAGCCTGGGCTGAGCGTTGGCACATAAGCTGCATTATGACATGAAAAACAAAACAGTTTTAAAGAATTAGCAAAGCAATGCATTTTGTGTAGACCACCTGGTTTTCCTGATAGCAAGGCAACTTATTATTAAAACAGTTGCGATCAGAGACCTCCACATAGCAAATTCCATACATAAACTAAAATAACATACATCAGCATGTTTGCAGTCCTCTGTTAATGTCACCAGTCTTCTTCCTAGCCCTGCATGGGCTAACTCCAATTCTTTGGAGGATTTTGGAGTGTGAGTGGTGGGTCCAGGCAGGGCAAAAATCGTCAGGTTAATGGTCTTAGCTGGACTAGACCTTACAGAAGTAGAGAACCTGCCTTTCCCCCTCTTTGGCTCATGTTTTGTCTGGAACATATTTGGAAACTGCCTACAAAGGGGTCAAAAATAAAAGAAAGAAAAGGCCAATATTATAAAAATGGAAAACTAACATAGTTTTCTTTCATCTTATTGATCTATATCTATTGCTGTATTTTTCAATCCATCCTAGTGCAGGCCCCCAAAATATTGGGCTTTATTTAGCCCATATCCAATGCTGGTCTCAGCTCATATTTGCACTGCCTTAACCTCTTTTTACCCTTTACCATACACACAATTATTAATTCTATTATTTAGTTTGTTACTTAGTAATTATCATCTTTAATTCATATCTTTATCTTATATTATACGTAACGTATCTTTTTAAAGCCTGATTCACTGTAGTGACGGAAGGGGTGGAGACTGGCGTGGCAGGTGTGTGAGTAGTGGCAGCGGCATTTGGTCTGGTAGTAACACTGGCAGCCTTTGACAAAGCATCTAGCAATCTTCGTGCCATCATCTCTACTGTTTCCTGCAAAATGTACATTCCCATTAAACCATGTCACCCACTTAGTTCATTAACGTAATAATTACACTTTTGGATAAAAAAAATGCACATAAGAATATGCAAAATAACTCAATTACATTTATGTCCTTTGACTTATTCAAAACGTGTCTTATAATCAAGTCAATACCCACTCTCTTTAAAATGTGCATCACCCCACTTAGTCACCTTGTCAGGTCTCCCCTGTCAGATCCTTATTTCATCTACCAAATACAGTAGCGACAGTGAGAAATTACTAGCTAAGTAGATAACCCCTAAAAGAACGGAGAGGGACACTTGTGAGCTGATATACGGCTCTGAGCTGAGCCAGACAACACTGCCACCTACTGGAGGGGGAAGGGCTGCAAGCCTCTGGCGTCTGGGTTGAGACCTTTGTGTGTGCGGATCGGATTGGAAAAGTGCGAAATGAATGTCTCAAAATTACGCAAGCGGACGCAAGGATTCATCTGCACGTTGGGTGATCTGCAAATGCACATTCAACACTTCACACAAAGAATGTAGGAGTCGCAAACGAAATTTCAGTACAGATGCACATGCAAAACCTGATGCATGTCTACAAAATTGGTATGATTTATTTTACAAGTTTCCAAACATTTGAATAAATCAGTACACTTTTGTGCCAATCCCAATTTACAAGTCACGAATTTTGTACTTGCGTTTGTATATTATATCATTCGCGTGGATCACGGTGTCTGCGAGTACGGATAATAAAGAAACAAAAATCTCTGCATAGGAAGGCTACAGTAACTCAGTATGTGGTGGCCAGTGATTGAAAAGTGAAAATAAATTGCCTTTGACTCCCTCTAGTGGTAACTGTAGTCTAATTTTAATCCTGACCTCCTTCAGACTGTAATGGGTTTAACCAGAGGCCAGTAAATGGGATTTCTGCCTGTTTTGGAGTGCCTGGATTCACTATTGAATATATTTGTCATGTCACACTCCGGCAGCATGGTGGTGTAGTGGTTAACACTGTTGCCTCACAGCAAGAAGGTCCGGGATCTACATCTACAGTTTATTTATTTTTTTAACCTCACCTGGTTGGGACAATATATTCAGTGAAAAGTTCCAAAAAAATTGAGTATTTCACTTTTTTTTTAAGTAAATGGTGATCGTCAAATTTCAGCTCTTTGGGATGCCCAAAGTACTTGTCCATCTGAATCTCAAATTTGATGGAGTTCTGTTCAACTCCTAAAATTCTGTGTAAGTTTCTCCAAACACAGCCAAAAACATCTCCAAATGGCACCAAATCTCTTCACCTGAAGGCAGGACCATGAAGGAGAAAGGTGAGAGTTTCCTTAGAAATTTCCTGAAAAGGAAATCCCTGTAAATATTTTATTAAATCTGCAACCGATGAAGCAATATGTTGCATAATCGATCAAAATATTTAGAGCACTGCAGTTTGAATGAAGAGCATCATTTGTTTGTGTATTCATTCATTCATTTAGAACAAATGCCATGTTGGGTAATGTCATTATCTTCCACCTGCACTGTGTTGTAAAATGTCGGGAAGCTGCTTTAACAACAATGCATTGTGGGTAATGTAGTCCTGGAGAAATAAGGGAAAAGGAAAAAAAAGTGCTGCAAAGCAGACATTTGTTTTCAACTGTATTTGTTTAATGGTAATAAAGCCACTCAAAACAAAGTATTAGCTTTGGCTACCTGCACACAGATGCTCCCATGTATCTCTTGACCACAGTCGGGGGAAGAACATGGGAAAGGTATCAACTGTGGTGTTAATGGTTCGATATTAGCTTGTGTTAGTGACTTTAGCAGTGTTGCTAATGCAGTGAGCCATGAGGATATAATAATCGTTGACTATCCCATTCAAGTTTAATTTTTTTTTAAAATAACATTTAACTTCATAACAAAAGGCCTTTCCCATGATAGAGTCAAAAATGCAGTGTGCTATGTTGATGATATTTAAGAGTTTTGTTCAACATCACTGGATTTAACACAACTAAAATGATCTTGTGTGATGAGAGATGAAAAATAATATATTCTTTCTATTAAATGCTAATGCTTATTTTATTTACATTATTATTTCCAGGTAAGTACAATAACTTTTCACATGTGTCGTCATCTCCAGTAATAAACAGTAGTTTTCTTGATGTCACACTGAACATTGTTTAGGTACAAAAATGCATGAGTGACAGTGAATCTGAACTGGCTTTTAATGGTATATTCCAGATTAAGGTAAGCAGCTAATGGCTCACTACATTTTCCACCTTACGCTTAACTAGTGTGTTTAAGTTGCATTTGCTAATCAGCACAATACTGATAAACTAGTTAGCTAGTGATGGTGACAATCAGGGTATGTTCAGGGTTCAGTGAACATGGTCATTTTATTCAAGTATATCTAAATTATCCCACTTATTTCAAGCAGATACAGCTATGTAGGTCAGATCTGTAACATGAGCAGATTCCATTCTCGGGTAACAGAACCCCTGTTTGTAGTTGCACATGAGCACATTCAGCTGTTAGTGAAGATTAGCACTGCTCTTACACTACTGTCCTGTGTACAATTTTATAAACAGCCACCTCCTCAGATGAAGGCACACAGAGAAATTTTACTCACAGAGCATCACAGAGCCAATAACAATGACTCGGTCAATGTCCAAATATTGATGTACTTGGCCTTGTTTTAAATTGCATATAAATAAATAATGTATGGTAAATTTTCTTTTTATTTATTTATCTGCTGCTCATTTACAGTACATTGTGCATGCCAAATAGTGAACAAGACATAAAAAGGGCCTAGATTACACATTAAAGTGTGACTATAATATTTTAATGTTTCTAGTTATAATCCATGTGTGCAATGCGCACAGCAGAGCAAAAGCACATAAAAAAACACATTGTCTTTTATGCCTGCTATTGCACACAGGGTCTAAAGAAGGGGTCCAAAAGGGACTCGTGATACTTTGTCAGTAAATGCCAGTATGAAGCCCATCCATCCATCGTCTGTAGCCACTTATCCTGTTCTACAGGGTCACAGGCAAGCTGGAGCCTATCCCAGCTGACTATGGGTGAGAGTCAGGGAACACCCTGGACAAGTCGCCAGGTCATTGCAGGGCCAACAAATAGACACAAAGGCCGAATCCCATTTCACCCCTTGGACCAACCCCTTAGCCCTTCCCCTCCATTTTGCGCGTTCATGTGAAGGGGTAGGGGTATCCCAATCCCAGTTAACGCAGAGGGGTAGGGGAAGGGGGAGGGCTTCTGTACCCCTCCAAACGGAGATTTTCCTGGAGCTGACTCCGAACGAAGGGGTTTGAGTGATTTCCCACAATGCCATGCGGATTTCAGTGAGATTTCATGCGGATTTCAGAAAGATGGCGGTTCCCGCGGCGAAAGATTTTCATAAATGTAAGTATTTTCTCCATTATAACCGTTCTACAATTGTGTTAACTAGCCTATTAACGTTAACGTACTATAAACATTAACGTTGTGTGATCGGTTGATGCAATGAAAATTGTGAACAAAGTTGTTATTTAGCAGTTAGCTCAAGTAATTACAAACAACAGAGGATCTGCTTTTTCTGTTGTGTCGTTACGTTAACCAGCTTCCCATCCCTGTGTACTTGCAGGGAATCCAGAGGAAACACGCCGCTTGATTCGTTTTCGAGCTGAGAATGAGCAGCGATTTCTGAAATCTAGAGCTGCTGCTAAAAAGCTTTGGGAGTGAGTATTTCGGTTGCTTGACTGCGTGTTCTCGCTTTTATTGTTTACATGAGTGTTCTGACACCTCATTCTGTCGGATGTGGTGCACGAAGCGCCAAAGATATCCCATTCAGTGTTGTTAGTTAACAAATCACACCCTTCATTAGCTTGCTCTTCACAGTGTTTACATCACTCCTCATATTTATGATACAGGACGCTGATCAAGGAGCTTGGCCTGGAGGGAAAGGTGACCTCCCAGCAAGCATCAAAAAAGTGGGAGAACTTGAAAAAGAAGTATAAGGTATGTGGGCAGCAATGTCGTTCTAGTAGATGGATGAATGTATTATTTAAATGATTTTCAGTTAGCAATGCAAGGATGTTTTCATAAATACAAATTTCTATTTGCTTACTGCAGGAGCTGAAAAATCCACTCTCTGGGAGTGGGACAGATGAGGGCCAAACAACTGCATGCACATGGCAGTTTTTTGAGGACATGCACGAGGTGTTGGGATCCAGGCCATCCATTGACCCTCCAGTGGTAGTGGAATCATTTTGTCCTGATGCTGATCCCACACTTCTGATGGTAAAGATGCTGCCATGGATTATTTTTTTGGTGGTCTTTGTAAAGACTGATAATGTGTATGGTTTAACGTTGTGGAATGCAAACCAGTATGTTATTCTTTTTGTTTTCAAAAACTATATTTCAACTTACTTGAATTGTACACACCAACCAATTCTGGACTAAAATACCTTCACATTTTTTTCTCGCTTTGGAAAAAAGCATCTACTTAAATGTAATATTTTCTTCATTTCAGGAAATCGCCGGGCCCTCCTCAGACACCTTTTTTCCCATGGCAGCCAGCACCTCTGATGCTGACACATGTACTACCTCTAGCCCTGCTCCTATTCCCCCAACCCCGTCCCCAAAGAAGAAGAGGAAGAGGAAGTTAGACTTGATAAATTTCCTTGCACAGGAGAGTGAGAAGGCGCAGAAGCGCCATGAGGAGACCGAGGAGAAGACGGAGCGCTTTTTGGGTCTTTTTGAAAAGTTGGTAGAAAAACTTTGAGTTCATTTTGTCTTCTTGTTAAATCAAGTCAACTTTCTTATATTTGAGACATGTAAAGTTTGTCTTTACCTGACATGTTTGGACTGTGTAGTTTCCGTCTTCCTCGGAGGGTCACACTGGTGTTGGCGTGTGACATGCGCACGTCACACCCCAACACCAGTGTGACCCTCTGAGGAAGACGGAAGCTACACCGTACAAACATGTCAGGTAAAGACAAACTTTACATGTCTCAAATATAAGAAAGTTGACTCGATTTAATACTTTTGTTTCAGTACAGTTCTTCCCATTTTTATTTATTTCTCTTTTTCATTTGAAGTTCTTTTTAATGTGTTCTTAATGTGTTCTATTGTGTGCAATGTTTACATGTTTGACTGACTTTTTGCAATTCAACGCTGACTTATTTGAAGTTCTTAATGTGTTCTATTGTGTGCAATGTTTACATGTTTGACTGACTTTTTGCAATTCAACGCTGACTGATGTGAAGGGATAAGCAGCTGGTTTTTTTTTTACTTTACTAAAATACTTTTCTATTTTTCTTTATATATATATATATATATATATATATATATATATATATATATATATTTATTTATATATATAAATAAATATTTATATTTAAATATTTATATATAAATAAATATATAAATAAATATATAAAAATATATAAATAATAATATATATATATATATATATATATATATATATATATATATATATATATATATATAAAAATCTCCTTCTCACCCCCGGCGGTGGGGTGGTATCCATGTCATCCTCAAGCTCGGGTCCTCTACCAGAGGCCTGGGAGTTTGAGGGTTCTGCGCAGTATCTTCGATGTTCCTAGGACTGCGCTCTTCTGGACTGAGGCTTCAGATGTTGTTCCTGGGATTTGCTGGAGCCACTCTCCCAGTTTGGGGGTTACTGCCCCAAGTGCCCCCACTACCACGGGGACCACGCAACCCTTGACCTTCCACATCCGTTCCAGCTGCTCTTTCAACCCTTGATACTTCTCAAGTTTCTCATGTTCCTTCTTCCTGATGTTGGCGTCAGCTGGGATCGCCACATCTATCACCACCACCTTCTTCTGCTCTTTGTCCACCACCACTATGTCCGGTTGGTTAGCCAGGATCTGTTTGTCAGTCTGGAAGCTGAAGTCCCACAGAATCTTGGCCCTGTTGTTCTCAGCCACCTTCTGTGGTATGGCCCATTGGGACTTGGGTATTTCTATTCCATACTGGTTGCAGATGTTCCTGTATACTATCCCAGCCACTTGGTTGTGCCTCTCCATGTACGCTGATCCAGCTAGCATCTTACACCCTGCTACTATGTGCTGGACTGTTTCAGGGGCTTCTTTGCACAGTCTGCATCTTGGGTCTGATCTACTCTGGTAGATCCTGGCCTCTATGGCTCTTGTGCTTATGGCCTGTTCTTGTGCTGCCATGATTAGTGCCTCTGTGCTGTCTGTCAGTCCTGCATTATCCAGCCACTGGTAGGATTTCTTGATATCAGCCACTTCCTCTATCTGACGGTGGTACATGCCATGTAGGGGTTTGTCTCTCCAGGTTGTCTGTTCCTCCTCCTCCTCTGCACTTTCATCAGGGTTCTGCTGCCTGAGACATTCACTTAGCAGTTCATCCTTTGGGGCCATCTTTCTGATGTATTCTCGGATTTTCGATGTTTCATCCTGGACCGTGGTCTTGACGCTCACTAGCCCTCGGCCTCCCTCTTTCCGCTTAGTGTATAGTCTCAGGGTGCTGGACTTGGGGTGGAACCCTCCATGCATGGTGAGGAGCTTTCTAGTCTTGATATCTGTGGCTTCTATCTCCTCCTTTGGCCAGTTTATGATACCAGTGGGGTATCTGATGACTGGTAGTGCGTACATGTTGATGGCTCGGACCTTGTTTTTACCATTCAGCTGGCTTTTCAGGACCTGCCTTACTCTCTGGAGGTATTTGGCTGTGGTTGACTTCCTTGTGGCCTCTTCATGGTTTCCATTAGCCTGTGGGATGCCAAGGTACTTGTAGCTGTCTTGGATATCACCTATGTTGCCCTCTGGTAGGTCAATCCCTTCAGTCCGGATCATCTTGCCTCTCTTTGAGACCATCCGGCCACACTTGTCCAATCCGAATGACATCCCTATGTCATCGCTGTAGATCCGGGTGGTGTGGATCAGCGAGTCTATTTCTCGCTCATTCCTGGCATACAGCTTGATGTCATCCATGTAGAGTAGGTGGCTGATTGTTGCCCCACTACGGAATCGGTACCCGTAGCCGCTCTTCGTGATGATCTGACTGAGAGGGTTCAGGCCTATGCAGAACAGCAGTGGTGATAGCGCATCTCCTTGGTATATGCCGCACTTGATGTTGACTTGGGCAATGGGTTTTGAGTTGGCCTCTAGGGTTGTCTTCCACATTTCCATTGAGTTCTGTATGAAGGTCCTTAGGTTCCTGTTGATCTTATACAGTTCCAGACATTCCAGTATCCATGTGTGTGGCATTGAGTCGTAGGCTTTCTTGTAGTCAATCCAGGCAGTGCACAGGTTGGTCTGTCTCTTCTTACAGTCTCGGGCGACTGTTCTATCAGCCAGTAGCTGGTGCTTGGCTCCTCTGGTGTTACTGCCAATTCCTTTCTGTGCCTCGCTCATGTATTGAGCCACATGCTTACTCATTTTTGCCGCAATGATGCCTGACAGGGCCTTCCATGTTGTGCAGAGACAGGTAATTGGCCGGTAGTTGGATGGGATGGGTCCCTTCTGGGGGTCCTTCATGATTAGGACTGTCCTGCCTTGGGTTAGCCATTCTGGGTGGGTTCCATCCCTCAGCAGCTGGTTCATCTGTGCTGCTAGGCGTTCATGGAGTGCAGTTAGCTTCTTCAGCCAGTACGTATGGATCATATCGGGGCCTGGTGCTGTCCAGCTCTTCATCTTTGACACTCTTTCTTGGACGTCTGCCATTGAGATGGTTACTGGTTCTTGTTCTGGGAGGTTGCTGTGGTCAGCTCTTAGTTCCACTAACCATTGGGCATCGGTGTTGTGTGATGCCTTTCTTTCCCATATGTCTCTCCAGTATTTTTCCACCTCAGCTCTTGGTGGGTCTGACCGGTTGTTGTTCCCCTGCCATTGAGAGTACACCTTGGCTGGTTCAGTGGAGAACAGCTTGTTTATTCTCCTGGCCTCTCCTTCCTTGGTGTATCTCCTCAACCGGGTGGCCAGAGCTGTTAGTCGCTGTTTGGCAGTTTCGAGTGCCTCTGGTATAGAGAGTGAGTTGTACTTCCTGGGCGCCCCTTTATTCACCATGTTCCCTTTCTGTAGTTCAGCTAGCTGGCTAACTTCTCTCCTTGCTGCCTTTATCTTGGCCTCTAATCATCTCTTCCATGGTGGATACTGTTTGTTATGTCCCGAGCCCACCTTGTGTCCAAGCATCTCCATGATTACTGTTGCTGTACTGTGTATCAGCTTGTTGGTCTCAGTGATGGTTCTTGTGGAGATTGTCTTCAGAGCAGCATTCACATCTACTAGTAGATCTTCTGAAGGTACTTGGCAACTCAGCTTCGGTATTCGTCGGGGGCTCCAGGTTTCCAGTTGGGTCACGATCTTCCTTCTCAGGTCAGCAGCTCTTGTGTTGAGGCTGTTAGCTGTTGGGGCTTGGTACCCAATCTCTGGTTGTGGGGATGATGATGACATCTCCCCGCTGACCTGTCTTCCTGGCTCCCCCTTGCCGTAGCATCGTTGTTGTATTTCATTAATCTCTAGTTGTGATAGATTTCGATTATGGATGTTGGAACACTGGGCTAATAGCTGTTTCTTTGTTAGCCTTGATTGTGGGTTTCGAAGTATCCAATGGTCCCACATTCTCTGCATGTATCCCCTCTCTCTGGGATTGCTTGTATAGTAGCATTCCAGCAAATCCGTATTTTCTGTCCTCGTCCATCGATGTCTTGTTCCAGTAGCCCATTTCTCATCAGTTTGCCCTGGTTCCCTAGCAACTGACGCAGACCTTGTTGACCCGGGCGACGTCTGAGCCGGTATGACTCTATCAGTTATGTCTTCACTCATTCCTGAGGTAGGCTGATATATCATGAGGGGTTTTTGCCTAAGAACCCTTACTGGATGATGTTTTGCCCCGACCGGGATTCGAACCCCGATCTCCTGCGTCGTAGTCAGTGAGCATTACCACTGTACTATCCAGCTGATAAATATATAAATATTTATATATATTTATATATATTTATGTATATATATATAATTTATATATATAAATATATATATATTTATATATTTTTTTTTAATTTTTTTTATTTTTTCATAAATCATGCAACAGGAGTACCGCTAGTACATTTGAATAATGTAGCAGCCTAATAAAGTGCACTATGTTTTTTTTACCAGTTTGAGAGCATGATTACCACACCAACCACACATTAATAACATCTGAAACGGATATTGGCATGAAAAGATGTATTAGGATAAAAAAAATAACAATATACATTCCTGAGGTCAATCAAAAACAAGTGTCAAAAAAGAAGATTTTAAATAAGTTTCAGTATTAAAAAAAAAGTACACTCCACAAGCCTACAAAGTCACAGCTGGGCAGCCAGTCTGTCCCTTGATGCATTTCCAGATGTCTCATTAGCTGCTAGGGGCTCCCGGGGAGGTTGGGGATCTAGCAGGTCCTGTACCACATCGTCATCTGGCTCCAGCAGGTCCCCATTCTCCAGACAGATGTTGTGCAGAAAGGCACAGGATGCAATGACCTGAGGTGCAAAGATCGGTTTAATCTCCAGGGCTTTGAAAAGAGTACACCTCCACCTGCTCTTCATTACGCCAAAAGCCCTTTCGATTATGCTGCGGCCCTTGGCATGGTAATGATTGAAGCGCCCCTGCACTGGTCCAGTAACTGGCTCCTTGTATGGTGTAATGAGGCAGATACGTGTGTCCAAACATGGATAGCCACCATCTCCTAGGAGAATGTAGCCTGGTGGAGGGTACCGTCTTGCTGTATAAAACCTGCTGTTTTTCATGACTCGTGTGTCGTGAACTGACCCCGGGTAGCCAACAAAGATGTCCAAAAACTTTCCACTGGAATCACATATTGCCTGCATGTTAATTGAATAGAATCCTTTGTAATTCAAATAGTCTATTCTGTGCCGTGCTGGTGGCTTAATCCGTATGTGGCTTCCGTCTATTGCACCCACAACATTGCTGAATGCAGGGCTCCCTGAAAGTTGGGCAAATCCTTGGCCGACTGCATGCAGCTCTCCAGTCTTGGGGAAAGAGATGGCACGGTGCAGATTGGTGCAGATCTTATTTGCTACTTTGTGGACAATGCGGTGAACTGTGGATTTGGGTATATTGAAAACTCTGGAGACAACGGTATAAGACAGTCCATGAGCCAGCCAGTAGACATAGACAATGACTTCTAGCTGACTACCCCAGCCATGGTCCTGTTCTGTTTGTAGCAGTCTCTGCACACTGTCCACAGCCCTTCTGCTGAGGCGAAAGTCCCGTTTCAACTCTGACTCTACATTGAACCACAGACGCAGGATGGGCATCTTGTAATTCAGTCTACAGTATGTAGGATGACTCGTCTGAAAAAGAAAAGGAAGGATTTGTTTAGCTAGTGTCTGTGGCCTTCCATTCACCCAACCAACGAATTCACTGTACCTACCATGCATCCATGCTTCACATTTTCATTATTTTCAGTTATCAGATGAACACAGAAAAAATGTATTCATGTGTATCACAAGCGATAGGATGCAAAGTAACCAATACATGCTAACGCTAGCTTGTATGTTGTGTAGCTTGGCTAAACTAACGTGTTTTGTCGTAACGTTACATTATACATACCATCAAATCGTTAATTATTGCTCCCAGGTGTCGTAAACGTCTTCGTCTACTGGCATTTCTCCGTTTAGCTGCAGACAACCGTAAAAAGAGGCCTATAGCCCAGGACACAGTGATCACAACAGCAGCAGACGGCATTTCAGCAGAGATTTCCGGTTCTGCCTCTGGCTCTGACTGTAGCGGCTGGTCGCAGCCAATGATGCATTTGGTCACGTTTTGCTAACGTAAACGCTGACGGAGGTACGCGATGACGTATGCGATCGTTGAAGGGCTATCCCAATACGTAGGGGTTGAATTTCAAGCCCTATCCCTTGTAGCTCAGTTTCAAGGGGAAGGGCCAAGGGGAAGGGGGAGGGGGAGGGGTAGAAATTAGAATTGGGATTGGGCCTTAGAGCCACCAATTAGCCTAACCTGCATGCCTTTGGACTGTGGGGGAAACCGGAGCACCCGGACGAAACCCATGTGGACACGGGGAGAGCATGCAAACTCCACACAGAAAGGCCCTCTTTGGCCGCTGGGTTCGAACCCAGGACCTTCTTGCTGTGAGGCGATAGTGCTAACCACTATACCATCATGCCACCCAATATGAAGCCATGTTCAGACACACCAACACTACCGATTTGTGCAGTAAACTATCGGTTTTTAACTTCTGTCAACGCCTACCGCTTTTGTACATAATGTCAACGTTTTTTAGATTTCTCAGAAAAAAAATCCCACACTAAGTTCTGAACGTGCTTTGCCAGTGGTTCATGCATTATTTTGGCATCACGAATACCGGAAATGCGCAAGACCAACCATTTATTCGTTCGGTGCCATTTGCTCACTTCTCTATTTCCGGTTTCATTGGCAGTGTGCATGTGGTGTGTTTGTGATAAAATTGCTTAGATTCTAGTAAGGATAAAACGTGGAATATGGCTACACCAGAGAAGAAAAAGTCACAAACTAGATATCAGAATAAGTTTAAGACAAAGTGGACAGATAGTCATCCCTTTATAAAAGCATCACGCAAAGGAGAAAACCATGCTTTCTGTGAGCATTGTTGAGTTGATTTCGCAATCTCAAATGGCGGATATAATGACCTAACTCAGCATATTGGAACAGAAAAGCATAAAAGTAACTCCAGAGCAGTGAGTAACACATCAAAATTTATGTTCCTACCAAACAGCAAAACTACAGGCGCAACACACGCTGAAGTGTTATTTACGGGATTTTTAATGGAATTTGCCTTTGACTCTGAGTGATCATTTCACAAAATTATTACTTTTACAAAAATATTATTATTATCTGTGTCCAGATAGCAATATTGCGAAACAGTACTCATGTGGTTGTACAAAAACAACACACATGAGCATGTGTATTGGAGGGGATGCAGTTAAGAAAGTGACGGACTTTGTTGGCAAGAATAAGACTACGTTCAGACTGCACCCTGAAACGACCCATATCTGATTTTTTTGCCCATATGCGACCTGTATCCGATTTGTTATTGACAATCTGAACGACACAGATCCGATTTTTTCACATGCGACCCAGGCCGCTTGGATATGTGGTCCTAATTCCGATGCATATCCGTTATTTTCACATGTGACTGCAGTCTGACCGGACAGGTCGCATTCATGCGACCTACACATCATCAACAAGAGACAAACGTCACTATTCTGCGTTGGCTAATCCCGCCTCTTTGGTGGAAAACAACAACATTTGTACAGTTTTCAGAATTTAAATAGACTTTTATAGAATTGATCAAGCTAATCAGGGCTTAATTTGAGGGGGAGCAAGCCGGAGCACGCTCCGGAACCTCGGACATTGGCTCCGGCAGCTATTTACACTGGATCCAGTGATCCGCCACCTCTCTTGACTATGTAACAAAAAAAACCAAAAACAAATAATTAAATAAATAAATAAATGCAAGCTTATTTAGTGTTAATGTCTGATTTTGATATCTGTCTTGTTGGTGATTTCTCTCATGAAACGACATCCACAAAATATCTGTTTGTATATTACGGAAAAGGAGGGTGCACACTTCCGTGGCCGCGGGAGGAAGACGCGCTGTTCGGGGAAAAAGAAGTGGAAGCGCTCTGCCAGCAGTTTTGCATCAATGACCCACGACATGTCATCAGGGCATTCAGGGAATTCAGGGAAAGTAATGGAGAATTCATCCCAGATGAACTGAAGGGCCTCTTGGCCGCGATCAACACTGTCCCTATCTCAAGTGCAGAGTGTGAGCGGGGTTTTTCGCAGATGAACTTAATTTGCAGTGTTATTACAATACATGCCCAGAAGCGCCCCCCCCCCCCTTCTTTTTTTTCCGCACCAGAGCCAGTCATCCTCTGCGCTCTGGGACCTCCCACTTTACAAATTAAGCACTGAAGCTAATGGTGGATTTGGTAGGGACCTGGATGTTAAACCATCCTGTATTACAAGATTATAAGATTGTTCTGGAAATTTCCAGTAATTTGACACCTTCGGTCTCATTAGTCTGCTGCCCACATTAATCAGATTATTGTGTGAGTTCCGCCGCCGCCACAAAAACCACATCGCCAGGTCTCGCCTCATCTCCATGCTTTACTTGCAAACTTGAAGAGTGCGCTTTTTTTTTTGTTTACGTATTACGTAGATGTGCTTATATTATGTGTCAATTTGCACATGCAGGACACTTTTGGGTCGTTTTCCGTTCATATTGGAGATCGCATACAAGTCTCATATAATTGGTAATGTGAACGGCCTAACAAAAAAATCGGATTTCACAACAAATCGGATATGGGTCGTTTCAGGTTGCAGTCTGAACATAGTGTAAAATGCTCTTTTCACTTGCAACTGATGGCAGTAGTGATGAAGATGACAAATATTTTCCCATTCTCATTACACACGTGGATGAAAACACTGGGTTGATAACAACATCTTTTATTGATATGCCGGTTATTAACTCTGCAACTGGGGAAAATATAGCTGATGCAATAGTGGATTCTCTGACAAAAGTTGGTTTAAATTTGGAGCAGTGTGTTGCATTTTCATCTGATAATGCATCTGTTATGACTGGTAAACAACGTGGTGTACTAGGACACTTGCTAAAGAAGAACTCGGATATTTATCTGATGGGTTGTCCATGTCATCTGAGTGCTCTTGCTGCAAAAAATGGAGGAAAGGCTCTGAATGGGTTTGATGCAAAAGATTTCCTCATAGATCTCTACTATCATTTCCAGAAAAGGTGAGCATTACTGCAATTCAAACATTTATTAAAGTTTCCTTTGACAATTTTTTGCTAATATTATTATGTAATATTTATTGATATTTTGAACTGACATGTTCCTTGATAAAATATGTTGTTTACACTTTACTATTTTTTATTTAATATTTATTGCTATTTTGAACTCTGATATATGATATTTATAAAATAAACACCTGAGGGAATGCAATAGTGTACAATTATTTCCTTTTATATTTTCAGCGCAAAACGGAAGGACCAACTTAAAGAAATGCTCGAGTTTTGTGATGTTACAGTGAAGAAAGTACTGAAGCATGTGAGCACCAGATGGTTGAGCCTGCACAAGTGTCTTGACAGAACACTGGAATTGTGGGATGGACTGAGAAGTTACTTCCTAACGCACTTTGAGGATGATGAGGATGATGCATATGAGAGTCCTGGAGGAAAAGGTCCACACAAGCAAAAGAGAGTATCAATCCAGAAGGGTACAGCATGAGAATGGAGACTTGTTTCAATATTCAAACAGCCTACATGTAAACTGTACATCTTGTTTCTGCATGCAGTTATGCCTCTCTTCGATTCATTTAATTTGTTGCTGCAATCTGAGGTACCAATGATTCACCTGCTCCACACAAGCATGCTCAACTTGTTCCGATCCATAATGAGCTGTCTCATATTGCCAGAGCACATGAATGAAAAGGACATTCTGGCCATTGACTTCAACGACTTCAAAGTGCAGAAAACAGATGACGACCTTTTCATTGGCTATCAGGCAATGGAGGCCATAGAGAAAGATGATATTGAAGGGACATCTGCAGTTAAAAAATTTAGAAGTGAAGTTTGCTCTTTCTATCTAAATTGTCTGAACTACATGGCAAAGAAATTCCCTCTTCATGACCCAGTTGTGAAACATGCTGCTGTTCTTGAGCCCAGGCACAGGGAGAAAGCTTCCATGACTTCTTTGCTTGAACTGATCAAGATTATGCCCTCCTCTCTTACAGGACATTCAAAGGATACACTCTAAAAAATAAAGGTGCTTCAGTGGTTCTTCAAATCTCTGGATGGTTCCATGGAGAGTCAAAACTCTGTAATGAACCATTACATTATGCGAAAGGTTCTTCACATTGGAAATGGTTCTTCAGAGCCTGGCATTCTCTTACCATTTGCTGGTCAATGCACATAGGCTATGTTTACACAAATCTGTCTTCACTGCTCAAACAAATGGTTTAAATGGTTCTTTAAAGAACTGTTGCATGAACGGTTCTTTGAAGCCCTGAAAAAGGTTCTTCTATGGCATCGCCCTGAAGAACCGGTACTGGCCCCATTATTTTTTAGAGTGTACATTGTGCAGGGAGTTTTGCACATTCCATACCATAGTGACTGTGATGTGCCTGCCTTCAAATTAGGAGACAGAGTAGATGCTTATTGGGTAGCTGTTGGGAGAGTAAGAGATAATGTAACTGGCCAGCTCAGGTATCAGACATTGTCCACAGTGGCCATGAATATTCTGTTAATTCCACACAGTAATGCTCATTGTGAATCTCTCTTCAGCATGGTGAAGAAAATTACAACAGACCAAAGAAGTCAGCTGGGGAAAGGGAAAGATGGACATGCAAAAGCCAGTGTATATGAAGACACCCATGGGATTAGGAATACATTGTGTGGTATTCTGGCATCCAAAATTAACATTTTCAAAGACACCACTTGTTTCAGCTGGAGTCCAGATGAAAAACTTGTGACAAATGCTAAATCTGCAATATATAAAGCATTACATTAGATCAGATGATCAAATCTGTGTAATAAAATGTACTTATTTGATTCCTATTTATGTTTAGTTGTGTTTTATGCTTTGTTTAAAGTGAATTAGTAGCAACATCTTTAAAAACAATTGTCCGCCAAAATTTGAAATTGGCAATTTGTGCAACGGTACCGTGCGCGAGTAAAATCTACCTCTTTTTCTTGTGAAAAGGTTGGCATGTATGTATGTTACTGAATTAATTTTTGTGACTACTGAGATTAAATGTAAACACAGAGGAGCAAGAGTTGAGCGGGGTGGAGATTATTGAGCTTTAGCTGAGCCTAGAGCAAGTTTTCCTCACTGAAAATCACTTCAGTTGCTTTCATGACATGTAAGATTATTCTATACCTCAGGATTGCTGTTTAGAGCATCAAAATGTGTTAAGATTTCTGTTCATTTGGCTTCAGTTATCTTATCTTTTGGGACAGGCTCTGTTTTACAGGGGTCAGACTGTGGAATGTTCCTTTGACAGCCAGTTTAGGAAGACGGTACTCTCTCATTTCAATATTTTATGGGCCTCACACACACACACACATACACACACTCCTATGTTAGTTTGCTACAATTATTTTTCTCAGCTAATGGTGAAATTATATTGTACTATTTCACTTGAATTTATAATATTATACTTTGGAGGTATTCTGACACTAAGCTCTATTAAGCTGAGCCAAAGAACAGCGAGTTTAAAATGTTCAGAGGGTCTTGTGTGTGTAACCATCTTGTGTTCTTCACCCCTTATCATTGTGAGGGCATTTCGTGTGACAAACACAGACTTGCCATGAAGTTGTAAAACCCTGAAAATGTCATGGTAAGAAATATGAGCAGGTCGGTTTTATTTTAGATCGTGGAAGGTATGTTTTAGCCAATGAGAAGCCTGTATTGGGCAGCCAATCAGAAGTCTGTGTTCAAACAAAGAAAAGTCATTTTAGCGGAACTCCATACTGAAGAAAATCTGGCAACCCATCGAGTTGATTTTTCATCGACACAAAGGGATCCCAGCCGGCCCCGCCCCTCGCGATTCTGATCGTCTGTTTGATTTTGGCTGGAACGAGAAGCGCGAGCGCGCCTACAGAACTTATTTTTGTCTGCAGATAATTTCATATTTATCGGGTTTTTCCACCGAGAACAACTCAAACAGCGCAACACAATAATCACCACTATACACACTTTAAAAAGATGTCAGAACAAGTGAACCAAAGAGAGAAAAATGAAGTGAAACCCGGGAAGAGAAAGAGAGTTTTGCCAGAGGAAGAAAAGGAAAGAAGCGGTGAAGGAGTGAGAGAAAGGCCAAGAAATCTTTCACAAGAAAAGCCACAAGCTGAAAGAGAAAGAAAACGGGTAAAAAATGAATGAATAGAAATGATGAGTTGTAGGAATTTAATTCTAAATAGTGATGTTGATTTTGAAGTCACTGCGAAATCCTTCGGGATCTGACAAGTTGACCTGAATCCACTCAGTGTTTTCATGAATCGTCTGTCTTTTGTTTTCCAAACATTTTGCTATAAATCCCTAAAGCACACTGTAGTTTATAGTAATAAAAAGAATAATATACATGTGAGTTTGGAGAAATTTATCTTCTTGTGATGAAATTGAGGCCAGGGAGCAGACGAACAGGCTAAACCGACTGTCTGCTAGCTGCACAGAGTCGTCACTCAGGGTCCACGACATTGAGACTGTGTCTGTTCCCCGAGCTCAACAAAAAGGTAGAAATTTTCAGAGAGTTTGTTCCAGTAACCTAATCAATATAAAATTAGATCATACTGACTGTACAGCTGCTGCCAGCACCTTTGATCTAAAGGTGGGGCTATTAAATATTAGATCTCTTACATCTAAAGCGCTAATGGTTAATGAACTCATTACTGATCAGGAGTTTAATGTACTTTGTTTAACTGAAACATGGATTAAGCCAAATGAATATATAGCATTAAATGAAGCTAGTCCTCCTGGATACAGTTATATACACCAGCCTCGTCTAACTGGCAGAGGAGGAGGCGTCGCGGTTATTTATAATGATTATCTAGGTGTAACACAAAAACCTGGTTATAAATTTAATACATTTGAAGTTCTTCATACTCATATAATGTATGTAGCCTCGAAAAATAAGTCTACCCAGTTAATTCCATTACAACCCCTGGCAAAAAATATGGAATCACTACTCTTGGAGGATGTTCATTCAGCTGTTTTACTTTGTAGCAAAAAAAACAAATCACAGACATGACACAAAATTGTTTTATTTAACAGCTGAAACATTCTGGATTTGTAAAATATACCTCAAATTATATGAAATTGTTGTAATTAACGGAACATTTTTTAAAATATCAAATAGAAGAAAAAATTATGGAATCACTCAATGATGAGGAAAAAATTATGGAATCAAGCTATAACTTGCATTTCTAAAACAAATATCCGCACAAGCCTAAATGTGCAAATTAGTCTGCAGTTAAAAGAGACTGCTTGTAGCCCTGAATGAGCTGTTGCACCTGGCTGATTGACAGAAAACATGGCCCCAACAAGAGAGCTGTCAGTTGAAACAATGGAAAGGATTATAAAACTCCTTAAAGAAGGTAATTCAACACGGAGTGTGGTAAAAGATGTTGGTTGTTTCCAGTCAGCTGTGTCTAAAATTTGGAGCAAGTACAAACAAAATGGGAAGGTTGTAAAAGGGAAACATACAGGTAGATCAAAGCGTCAGGACAGGAAACTCAAAGCAAGATGGCTTGAAAATAGACAATGCACAAGAAAAGAAATGAAAAACAAATGGGCAGAAACAGGAGTCAATGTTTGTGACCAAAATGTAAGAAATCGGCGGAAGGAAATGGGATTTACATACAGAAAAGCCAAAAGTTAACCATCATTAACACCTAAACAGAAGAAAACAAGGTTGCAGAGGGGTTAAAGAGAAGGAGTCGTGGACTGTGGGTGATTGGATCTCATCTCATCTCATTATCTCTAGCCGCTTTATCCTTCTACAGGGTCGCAGGCAAGCTGGAGCCTATCCCAGCTGACTACGGGCGAAAGGCGGGGTACACCCTGGACAAGTCGCCAGGTCATCACAGGGCTGACACAGAGACACAGACAACCATTCACACTCACATTCACACCTACGGTCAATTTAGAGTCACCAGTTAACCTAACCTGCATGTCTTTGGACTGTGGGGGAAACCGGAGCACCCGGAGGAAACCCACGTGGACACGGGGAGAACATGCAAACTCCACACAGAGAGGCCCTCGCTGGCCCCGGGGCTCGAACCCAGGACCTTCTTGCTGTGAGGCGACAGCGCTAACCACTACACCACCGTGCCGCCCTGGGTGATTGGATGACAGTTATATTCAGTGATGAATCATGAATCTGCATTGGCCAAGGAGATGATGCTGGAACTTTTGTTTGGTACTGTTCCAATGAAACATATGAAGATGACTGCCTGAAGAAAACAAGCAAATTTCCACAGTCATTGATGATATGGGGTTGGATGTCAGGTAAAGGACCTGGGCAGATGGCAGTCATTACCTCTACAGTAAATGCACAGGTGTACATTGAAATTTTGGACACTTTTCTCATTCCATCAATCAAAAGTACTTTTGGTGGTGAAGAAGTCATTTTTCAGGATGATAATGCATCTTGCTACAGAGCAAAGAGCATTAAAACTTTTCTTCAGGAAAGGCAGATCAACTCAATGGCATGGCCAGCAAACAGTCTGGATCTCAGTCCAATTGAAAATATATGGTGGAAATTGGAAAAAAAAAAAAGTCCATGACAAGGCTCCATCCTGCAAAGCTGATCTGTCAACTGCTATATGAGAAAGTTGGAACCTGACTGATAAAGAATATTCTTTTTCATTAGTGAAGTACACGCCTCAAAGAATTCAAGCTGTCATAAAAGCCAGAGGAGGTGCAGCAAAGTACTAATTGTGATTTTTTTTTATTTATGATTCCATAATTTTTTCCTCATCATTGACTGATTCCATAATTTTTTCTTCTACTTGATCTTGAAAAAAATGTGCCATTAATTACAAAAAATTAATTTAATTTTTTTGAGGTATATTTTACAAAGCCAGAATGTTCAGCTGTTAAATTAAATAATTTTGTGTCATATGTGTGATTTTTTTTTTTTTTTTTTGTGCTACAAAGTAAAACAGCTGAATTAACATCTTCCAGGAGTAGTGATTCCAAATTTTTTGCCAGGGGTTGTACTTATTATTTACAGGCCCCCGGGGCCATATTCTGAGTTTCTTTCTGAATTTGCAGATTTTATCTCAGCTCTGGTTATTTCCTTAGACAAAGCTTTAGTTGTCGGAGATTTTAATATTCACTTTGATAGCCCAGAAGACCCTTTAAAAACAGCATTTGTGTCCATTTTAGATTCAGTAGGGATTAATCAGAATGTCATAGGACCCACCCATAATGGTGGTCACACCCTCGATCTAATATGAACATTCGGGTTAAACATAGACAATATAGTCATACTTCCACAGTCCGAAGTTATCTCAGATCATTGTCTCATCTCATTCAAACTATGTCTGAGTAATAATATATGCACCTCACCATGCTACTGTATTAAACGTACATTCACATCAACTACTGCACAGAGCTTTATAAATTATCTCCCAGAGTTATCAACTTTGATTGGGTCACTGTCAGCCCCTGCAGAACTTGATCAGGCAACTGAATGCTTAGAGTCAACATTCCGCCATATCTTAGATAATGTAGCTCCTCTTAAAAGGAAAATGGTCAGAGACAAAAAATTAGCACCCTGGTATAATGATGACACTCCCACATTAAAACAGACCACTCGAAAATTGGAATGTAAATGGTGTCAAACAAAATTGGTAATGTTCAAATTAGCGTGGAAGGAGAACTTCCTGAAGTATAGAAAAGCTCTTAGTGCTGAGAGATCAACATATCTCTCCTCCCTAATAGAAGATAACAAAAATAATCCTGGATTCCTATTTAATACTGTAGCAAAATTAACCAGTAATAAGTCCAGTATAGACACATGCATACCTGTAGTATGTAGTAGCAACGATTTCATGAATTTTTTTTAATGACAAATTTGAGAATATCCGACAAAAAATTTAAACTACTAATTTAAGGTCAGACAATGTAAGTGACCTTGTAGTGAACTCATAAATTGTTCCTAGGCTTAATGGACCCGAGTGTTAGAAAACCTCCTAAGTAGAATATCATAAATTCATGCATGGTGCTATACACAAGTTGCAAGTGCTCGATGCGAGAGACTAAGTACAACAACATTGATAAAGAGTGCTTGGCCATAAACTGGGTGGTCTTCATGCTCTGGTATGACCTGCTGGGATGCTGTTTCACCCTCTGCTCAGATCATGCCTTATTCCAGTGACTCCACCACGTGAAGGGTGCCAACGTATGGATCACCCATTGGTATTTAGCTCTGCAGCCCTTTAAGTTCAAAGTGGTCCACATGCCAGGAGCACAGATGGTGGTGGTGGACTACCTCTCCCGTCAAGGAGGGTCGGCTACAGGCCAGACAACTCCCTGGCTTGAGTGGGACGGTGGGAGTAAGTAAGTACAGTAAGTAAATTTAATTTATAAAGCACATTTAAAATAGTTTTCACTGACCAAAGTGCTGTACATAGGGTAGCTAAGAAATCAGAGGTAAAATGCACAAACACAGCACAAAAGAAAAGATGCATTAATAGCTGCAACAAAAGTACACATTACAAACACAGAGATTGACAGATAGACAAAGAGGCCAAAATTACACAAACAACAAATGAACAACAACATTGAATAACACCCACAACAAAAAGAACTAGGGAATGGGCAGCTAAGAGGTTGCAAAAGCCAGTGCGTAGAGGTGAGTTTTGAGCCTGGATTTAAAAGAGGAAATAGAGGGGGTGAATCTAATGTCTGGGGGCAAACAGTTCCACAGACTTGGAGTCGCTACTGCAAATGCCCTATCACCTTTTTGTTTGAGGTGAATCCGGGCCACATGGAGGAAACCTTTATCAGCAGATCTGAGGGACCTAGGTGCAGGGGGTGGTTTCAGAAGATCTGAGATGTAAGTGGGGGCTTGACCATGCAGCACCTTGTAGACTATTAGTAGGACTTTAAATTGGATCCTAAAACTAATGGGGAGCCAGTGTAAAGAAGCCAGGACAGGGGTAATGTGCTCTCTCTTCTTGGCACCTGTCAGCAGTCTAGCAGCTGCATTTTGCACCAACTGTAAATGCATTAATTGAGACTGGGGGAGACCAAGATAGAGGGAATTGCAGTAATCTAGCCGGGATGTAATGAAGGCATGGATGACTTTTTTTAGGTTTTCAAAGGATAAAGAAGGTTTGAGACGGGAGATCATTCTCAGCTGGAAGAAGCTATTCTTAATAACAGTACTAATCTGCTTTTTAAAGCAGAGTTCTGAATCAAGAGTGACACCTAGGTTTTTAGCATATGACTTAATGTATGGAGAGAGATGAGCAAGCTTGTCAGCCACTGAGGATCTAGATTTAGGAGGACCAAAAATGATAACCTCAGTTTTGTCATTATTTAGCTGGAGAAAGTTGTTGGTCATCCAGCACTTAATGTCCTCAAGACAATCCAATAATGGCTGTATGGAATCCCTAGATTTAAAGGGGAGATACAGTTGTGTATCGTCTGCATAGAAGTGAAAGGAGATATCATACTTTCTAATAATGTTACCTAGGGGGAGCATACACAAACAGAAGAGTACTGGACCCAAAATAGAGCCCTGCGGGACCCCATAAGAGACTGGGGCTGAGGAAGAGGAGAAATGACCGAGAGATACAGAGAAGGTTCTGTGTTTTAAATAGGATCTGAACCAATGCAGTGCTGTCCCATTAATGCCTACCCACTCCTCAAGACAAGAGAGGAGGATGTCATGGTCCACAGTGTCAAAGGCCGCACTAAGGTCCAATAGGACCAAGATTGCATTCTCGCCTGAGTCTAGAGTGAGCAGTAGATCATTAGTCACTTTGAGCAGAGCCGTTTCAGTACTGTGGAGTGCTCTAAAACCTGACTGGAATGGCTCTAGAATGTTGTGCTCAGACAGGAAGGGAAGCAGCTGGGACAGCACGACTTTCTCCAGCACCTTGGAAATGAAAGGGAGCTTAGAGATAGGGCAGTAATTACTCAAGCATTTACCATCCAGGTTATGCTTTTTAAGCAGGGGTTGGACAACCGCATGCTTAAAACACGCAGGAACAACACCAGATGACAGACACGAATTAATAATTACCTGTATGGAGGGACCAACTATATCAAAAGCTTCTTTAATAATATGAGAGGGGACAGCATCACCAGGAGAGGAGGTTGGTTTCGTGCGTAGGACTAGGTCCTTTAAATCTGCAAGGGGAATATTATGAAATTGACTGAAACTAGGTATAGGGCCAGGGGAGACATAATGGGGGGTTGGTGGTGGAAGGGGGAACTGAGCTCTGATATTCTCAATCTTGTCAATGAAAAATTCCAAGAATTTCTCACACGCATCAGTATTGGTGATAGGAGCTGGTGAGAGTGCTGGGTTTATGATTGAGTTTATAGTGTTAAACAGAATTTTAGGTCTGTTGGAGATTTAGGTCTGTTGCTGATTAATAATATCAGAGAAATACTTAGCTCTGGGAGCTTTGGCAGCTGCCTGAAAGGATTTTAGTGAAGATTTAAAGATTTCAAAGGAGATAGTGAGACCACCTTTCCTCCATTTTCTTTCAGCTTTCCGGCAGGCCTGCCTAAGAGAGCAGGTAGCTTCATCTGATCTGACCTGAGATTTGAAATGTGGTCGTCTATAACTAAGAGGAGCCACTAAATCGAGAATAGATGTGCAGGAGGAATGGAATAAAGCAATCAGTTCATCCGGGCAAGATGAGGCAGATGCAGCTAGACAAAGTAGTAGCAACAGCCTTACTGAGAAAACAGTCTGAGAACTGAGCTGTAGTGAGTGAGTTTATGCGTCTAGAGTAGTGACCAAGAGCTCTGACGGTCTGCAGAGGATTGGGAAGGATTGTGTTGAATAGGATAGGTATGTGGTCAGAGAAAGTAGCCTCCTTAATAGAAACCATATGACAAAATGAGGTCAAGGGTGTGACCCAGTGTATGGGTGGGTTGATCTATGTGTCGAGTGAAGCCAAAAGAGTCCAATACATCACCCTTACCAAGGGTTTGTCTGGGCAGCAAACATGAATATTAAAAATCACCCAATATTAATAACTGGTCATGCACTGACACATAATAAGAAAGAAAGCCTGAGAATTCAGCAATAAAATCTTTATCTGGCTTTGGGGGTCTGAGTATGTGACAGTGGGGGTGTGGTCAAACACCAGTTTGTGAATGGAGATCGAAGCCAGGGAAGGTGAGTGGCAAAATGATCACACCTGTGGTTAATTAATGTGCTATGTGTTTGTTTCTTCCCACTGATGGTGAGCTGATAAAAGGGTGGAGAGGAAAAAAGAGGGTGTCTCAGACCAGTGTTGGCTGTGTTTGTGTGCGCGTGCAAACTAGTGATCATTGTCCTAACAAATACTAAAAAGTGATTTTTCTTTAAGCAATAAAAGCGAAACTGATCCACAAATCCACCTGGCCTTGTGTTTCAGCGTCCTCTGCAATCAGAATTTTTATTGCAAATCACAATGACTGGATTTTTGTCTGTAAAATTTTTGACATGCCTTTGATTGAAGTTGACCCCACACTGACCCAGTAAGTAATACTGGATCATTTTCCAGAAATGACCAAGTCATTTATCATTTCCATAAATGACCAAGTATAATATTTTTATCTCATTTGATTAACTAGGCTCTCTTTACTTTTAGGACTTGTGTGAAAATTTGGTGATGTTTTACATCATATTTATGCTGCTTTTCAACTAGTAACTACACACAGTACAAGGCCTTATCAAAATCCATCAGTGCACCAGCTATGGTTCTCAGTGTACTCATAACAGTGCTTAAAACAGTGCGCAGATGCTTCAATAGCTGCATCTCTGTTTAAGTTGCCTGATTAGGAAGAGAATTTAGCTTGTTAATCTGAGTCTTTAGTTTATCTCAGCTTAATTGGAATAAAATGTTAAAAGTTGTAAGCAATTTGTGCAGATATTTTGGATTCTGGTTGCTGATGATTGTTGATAATTGTAGATAATACTTGCAAATTACATACTTGCTAATCAGGAAAAGGAAGAAAAAAAAACAAAAAAAAGGTTTAAATTAGATTGGTTTTGAAGCTGATGAGAAAATATTCTTCTAAGTACACAGACTGAAGTAGATCTGTGTCTAATGTGTGACAGAACATGATGAGTGATGAATTAAATTATGATTTTATTTAATGTAGACTATAGATTTAAAAATGTTGCAAACTTTAAAACTGACAGATGCACAAAAATATTCACACAAAAATACATTATTAAGTAACCAATTTGATAAGAAAAACCCATCTTTTGTATTATGATCTACAAAATCATTTAGATGTTTGATATTGATGATAAAAGATTAAAAAGGGTGATAATTGTTTACAACTAAACTCACTGCAGTTCATTTTATTATTTGTTCCACAAAAAGCAGTGTTATTTTAACTTTTTCTGAAAATGTGAACTTGGAACCAAAGAATGCTTGCTGCAATTGTAAAAAAAAAAAACTGCAATGACTTAACTATAAATATATACTACTACGACTAATCATGGGGAAGCCTAAAGGTTAGAGAAGCAGCTTTGGGACCAAAAGGTTGCCAGTTCGATTCTCTGGACCAGCAGGAATGGCTGAAGTGCCCTTGAGCAAGACACCAAACCCCCAACTGCTCCTCAGGCTGCTCTAGGTATGTTGTACATCACTATGGATAAGGGCATCTGCGAAATTATTGTAATGTAATTATGAAGTATATTTAACAAGATAAACATGGACAATGAATAGTCAGAGATAAACAAGTACCTTCATCAACAATCTTGATTTAAATACACATATAGAGATTGCAGAGAGATTGCAGAGATTGAAACATTATTCCAGAGTTTGGGAGCAATGCAACACAAACATTTCCACCAACTAAGCGGCCCATGAGATGAACCTACTGGGATGGAGTATACTGCTTTTCAAAGAAGGTATGGCAAAGTGAAACAACTTTGTACTCATTGTAGAATTTAAAATCCTGCCAAAGTAGATTGAGTAAGAATGGAATATTGTGCTCACTTTGTTCTTTTCTCATAAGGACTAGCTGAGGCTTTCTAAAAGAGACAACACCACAGACAGTTATTTATACTGTATGCAATAATTAAGTCTAGAAGTTACGAGAGTCTTTATACAACAAGGTGACATTAGTAGTCCAAGAAAAGGTTCTATTCATCAAAGCTTTGATGTATTTAATTTAGCCTTTCATTTTGCATAGCTGTGCAGTTAAATCCACTCAAACATTCCTTTTTAGTGCTGCTGTACTGAACAGTCATCCCATTACACTATGTTGGGCAAAATGGTCCCCAGTTGTAGGCAGGCTGCCCCGTTCCATGGCCCAACTGGAAGTCCAGATACTGCACAAGCACCCATACAATGACAAACTTAGCATAAAAGATGGGTAATGAATTGCTCAAATAATATCTGTTCAGCCACCTTCTCTGGTTTCCTGGGGTTGGGCCTCAGAAAACAAATAGCAACTGAATGAAGAACCTCTTTGGTCAGTAAAGCTTCTTAGGCAAGTCACACTCTCCTGGGATTTCACCCTGATAAGAGCAAGGAAGCCCATTGATGGGATGCTGGGGCATTAAACTCTTCAGACTGACTTGATCCATGGCCTGAGCTTCTGTTATTTACATATGTCTCCAGTAAGAGCCTAATGTTTTGGCTTCTGCAGGTTCATTAGAGAGTGGTCGATATGAGCAAGTTCTCAAAATTGCTGGCAGGTTTGGCATCATCCAAGCTTAGACCATAACAATAGCAGTTTAAAGTTAACATCTGAGCATTTTAGGAAAAAACAGAAGACAGACACAATCAGTGGTGTAGTCTACGTGATACGCAGGTATACGCCGTATGCCCACTGGAAAAGCTCAGCGATTTCCGTATACTCACTGAAGAGCTCAGTGATTTGCGTATGCGCATACGCCTGCCGAAAAATATATTCGTTATTTGAACTGGCCAAACCAACGTCAACATTGTCAGATGAATGTTCCACAGTTCCATTCCTAGATGCCTGTGTCCACCAAACGCGCTTTAGCGCTACAAGCGCCTATTCAATTCAAATCCTATGGGCTTCATTTATTAGACGCTGACAGAGCCTACTCAGCACTCAAGGCATTGCGAGTTGATCCAAGAGCAGAGAATTGACCCTTCTGGGAGCTCCGCCCCCCTAGCAACTGTTGCTATGTCAGTCAAGCCAGCCGTCTGCACTTGCCGTGTATGTAGCCAGTCAAATGACGTCAGAATAGAGGGGAAAGCATACAGGTCGTACGAAGCTACATAGTTTGATGCCTGTTGCCTTTGACTTGTTGCTAAGCAACAGTGCTTATTCAGTCATGACAGACTACGCGGCATTATCTAGCATTCAATCAAGCTTGCGAAATCATGAAACAAAAACAAACGACACTATTTCAGTGTTTTCAGAAGTGTCCTCAGCCATCACTCTGCAACACAACCAAGGAGGCAATGCAGACCTCAAATGCCAGAATATAAAAACACCTGGAAAGTCCTGTAGACCTTTTTTGCAGAGCTTGTGGACTAACACACTGAAGGGCATTGCATATTTGTTAATTAAATTATTTTTATCTTCTTTGAAGCAAACATTTGTTTTAGCACATCTAGGATGTTTTCTTGTTCATTTAAGCTGATGTGCTGAATAGATAAGAAATAAGAAATGCATTTAATATGTTAAAAACATTGTGTGATATGTGTTTAATTTACATGTCAATGTAAAATTTTCTTGATACATGAAAAATAAAAAAAAAACAATGATGGAAAAGCCCACTTATCTTAAGTTGAACGGTGAATCAAAATTTTATAAATTTTGTACATTTAAACCACATTTGTTTTGCATACAGTAGATCTGTACACAAAACCAGTTTCAAGATGCATATTACTCTGCATTAGGCAGTGATGGTGCTCATGAGGTGTTGCTTTCAGGTTATCGGACAGTTACAAGATGGATGAGTACAAGTAATAGCCACAACACACACGTGTTATATGTGTGTGTGAGTATAAATTTTTTTCCCGGGGGGGGGGGGGGGGCGTTACATGGCAAGCACTGAGTATACCCACTGCAAAAAAGTAGACTACACCACTGGACACAATTAACAGTTTTCCAATGATCTGTTTGATGACTGTCACTTCATCAGCGTGCACAGACTCACGGCTCACTGCAGAGAGAGAAAGGGCTTGCATAAGTATTTTTAGAAATACATTTCTCCTTATATTGCCATCAATGGTGGTACAAACTACTAAACAGTTTGAAGCAATGACGACAGCAACAATTTAGTAAGTTATGAGGCTTGTTCGTAAGTTCATAGTGAACTATGATATGACTGACCAAGCAGAATGAGATGATAGAAAGTTGCCTAGATAGCAACCAAACTAACACGGATGAACTATTCCAGTCACCATAGATTCTAAGAGGCAGGTTTTTGTGTACATGGATATGAGGGTCAAGGAGAAACATTAACATTTTCATATTTTTGTTGTCACCTCATAACTGCTTGTGGCCAAATTCTGCCCAATGAGCACCCACCTTGAAACATATTTTTTACCTCATGGTGTTTGGATTGTCTTTTAGGCATTCTAAATGTCATGAGTTTTACCTTCATGTTCTGTTGAAGCTCTGAGTATACAGTATCATCACCCAGACTGGCTTTCTCTAGTTGGGAACAAGAAACAAATCCTTGATTAATTTCCTGAATAAAACTCCAGCTCATCTAAATTGCTTAAGGGGGAAAAAAAAAGAAGACAAGAAACACCCGACCCAAAAATAGAGATGACCTGAAGGCTGCTGTCAAAGCAATCATGGCTTCGGTAACACCTTAGCAGTGATCGCCTCCATGCCACGCCACATTGATACAGTAATTCATGGTAAAGGAGCCCCCACCAAGTATTGAGTGTAGAAATGAACATACTTTTCAGAAGTTGGACATTTCTGTATTGTAAATCATTTTTGATTGATCTTAGGAAATATTCTAATAATTTGAGATATTGGATTTCTGATTTTCATGAGCTGCAAGCCATAATCATCAAAATTAAAACAAAAAAGGCTTGAAATATTTCACTTTATGTGTAATGAATATAGATATGAAAGTTTACCTTTTTGAATTAAATTATAAAAAAAGAGAACTTTTTCACGATATTCTAATTGTTTGAGCTGGATTAGTATTATGTCAGTAGTAATCATAAAATAATTCAATATTATGTTAACGGGCAGGCGGCACGGTGGTGTAGTGGTTAGCGCTGTCGCCTCACAGCAAGAAGGTCTGGGTTCGAGCCCTGTGGCCGGCGAGGGCCTTTCTGTGTGGAGTTTGCATGGTCTCCCCGTATCCGTGTGTGTTTCCTCCGGGTGCTCCAGTTTCCCCCACAGTCCAAAGACATGCAGGTTAGGTTAACTGGTGACTCTAAATTGACCGTAGGTGTGAATGTGAGTGTGAATGGTTGTCTGTGTCTATGTGTCAGCCCTGTGATGACCTGGTGACTTGTCCAGGGTGTACCCCGCCTTTCGCCCGTAGTCAGCTGGGATAGGCTCCAGCTTGCCTGCGACCCTGTAGAAGGATAAAGCAGCTTGAGATAATGAGAATGAGATGAGATGTTAATGGGCTGGCTGCCTAGCCAAGCCTTTTGGGTTAATCAATTCTCACTGCCTCTGTCAAAGTTGGTGTCATGTTCATGCACATTTGCACTGTAACGGATGTTAGATTAAATTTAGGTTCCAATCCTCTCCTTAGCATCAACTGAAAATGCACCAAAAAGTGCACTGTCTGCTGGTTTATTCTGTTACTTTTCAGTCCACCACATTCAGTCTGCCACTTAGTACTGTATCACTTTCAATATTAAAGTGCACATGAACACCAGACCACTCTTGTGAGATTGCTCCCTTTGAAAATTAAACCCAGAGGTGGGTAAAACCATGCCAGGTTGACATTGGTATGATAGAAAAAACACAGCTACAACGAATAAAATTGAAAATGGGTGTGTTAGATTTATGGTAGATATGCGAATGATCAATCATCAACAACAGTCAATAGTATCAGTGGTGCCGAGGCGGTGGGGGCCCCAAATCAAAATCTGCTTAGGTCCCTTTAAAATCTTGGCCTGGCCCTGGGGGAATAAAACCCTCAGGGATGTGCTATTATAGGAAATGAAAATCCACTACTTCACACTATCCTGATCTTGATGTTTCCCTGGAACAGCACATCACTGACTGTTTTGTTCGTGACATCATGACATAAAACAAGAGTAGTGTGCAAATGATCCATGATACAAAATACATTTTCATCATTTCACTCTACCTTTTACTTTCTTCGATTTTTTTTGTTGGTTTTAGTTCAATCTCAGCATAAGTCACATCACCAACACCTGCACCTTGTTCAGCATCAGCACCTGGAGTAGCAGAGAACAAAACCATCCCAGTGATCTTTAGCCGTGTAATAAATCACTCATAACTCATAAACAGAAACATAAGTCATGATCCATCTCTGGCTAAATCTACACTGAACACGAGCTGCTTTTTTAGAGAGTAAATCTTTAAACTCTGTTAGTTTCCTTTATCATTCAGTTTGTGGCATCTTTTTAAAGGTGCCCTTCCACCAAAAACGTTTAATACTGGCTCTTTTTGAAATACCATAGTTCACTCCGAGTTGCATATGCATGCTGCATGTGAAAATGTAATTCTATCCCCATTCCCTGTATTAGCTTATGAAAGAAAATAGTCGGAAACACGAGTGGATCTGAAAAAGCCATACGATCTTGCGTCACTTCGTAAATTAGTATTCATGGCCTCGCCCACCTTGGCTTGCGACCGCCCACGGGAAGGAAGTTTGGATTTAAGTGCGAGGAGAGATAGCAGAGCCCATCTCGTCAGTAGCTAACGAAGAAGACCTAACAGCAAGTTGAAAACATGGCTGAACAAGTTCGGGCCTGTGTTATTTGTGGCAGTAACACATCAACATTGCATTTCATGCCCAAGATAGAAGAGGTGAAGAAGAAATGGTTGGAATTTATCTTTGGAACACCACCAGCGAAGTGTAATGCAGCGTTAGTTCTGTGTTCTGATCATTTCAACCACAGTGACTTTTCAAACTTCGGTGCCTTCAGTAGTGGTTTTGCTTCGAGGTTGTTTTTAATCCCTGGATCTGTACCGTCAAGACGATCGACCACCAGCTCACAAGCTGTAAGTAAAACATGAACTTTTTGTTCGAAGGTTTTTGTTACAAAATAGCATGTTCATATTCTCCACGTTAGCATGCATGACATGGTCACAAGCTCGGCAGGGATGAGAGTTTTCCACTTTTTCTGAGTAAAAAACGACCTTTTATATTATGCCAAATCCGTTGAGAATTTTTTAAATTAATTTCAGGGGGTTGGGGTATGTTCCTTCATGCTGTTCAAACTTTATTAAGTCCAACAATGTTTACACATTATTTGTAAGTTGCCATCTTTAGTCTCGTTTAAATCTCGTTGAATGTGATGTAAAATTCATGCTATCTACATTGTTATTGGTCAAAACATCGATTTCGAGACCATAATAGCCAATCAAAACAGTTTTTACAAAGACACCCACATTCTTTTTAAGTCACTCATTCATTTTATTCGTTTGTTCGTTCAGTAAAAACCCAAACATTTGCTGAATTTTTATTTCCTCGCGTCGCACATCAATGACGTCAGCGCACGGTATTTTTCCCTTCGCGGTTTGTTCCTTCTCTCTCACCGTAGTAAGACACCCACATCCGCTTGTTCTGACTCACTGGAGGTAGCGTCACAGTGCTGTTAGCCAATCAGAGGTAACACGTTTACATGTCATGAATATTAATGAGTAAGAGCTGAAATCCTGTCGTTCTCCCCCCACCCACTCCTCCAGCAAACTAGAACAGCCTGAAACAGGAGAACCACTAGCCTAGTAAACTAGACCCATCCGCCTAGCGGCCAAAAATATTTTTGCCTAGCGAGTGGGTCTAGCCTCGCACCATATAAACAAAAACACCCCGGGCATCAAATCGTGCCCGCCAATCACAACGCAAGGTTTTTGTTTGGATTCTTTGGGCGGGCTTTTGCAGGAGTGACGACAAAGCTGCGCGACACTGGAGAAAGCACAACAGGAAAGATGGCTATGGCTAGTGAACAGCGCGCGTTTGACTCCGCTTTGGAATCAGTTTTAGAAGAATTAGACTTGGAGTTTTCGTTGAAACATGAGCAGGAAGAGGCTCTCCGCTCATTCCTTTTCAAGAAGGACATTTTCGCTGTTTTGCCGACCGGCTATGGCAAAAGTCTGATCTACCAGCTGCTCCGCTCGTAGCCAAAAGGATGGGGCTAGTTTGTGCAGTACGAAGAATTAATAAACAGCTTTGAAACATTACTTTTTGATTGTTTCTTATTTTCCCATTATTTTAAATTTAAGGGAAATTATTTCACCAAACACCACTAAATAAAAACTCTCAAAAACAGTTTAAGCAAACCCTTGAAAAACACTTGGAAAAAAAATGATTGTATGTGGTACAGACTCCAAACTTGTGGTCATTATCTCCAAACTTCTTAATATCTAGAACCTGTTTATTAATTAATACGCATTTTGAAAAATTATTTATTTCAAGGTCTCCCCCACTGCTTTCTGTCGCTCTGACTACGTCACAGTCACTGATGCGCTGATTGGTCAGAGCGTTGGCCTATACGCACAGAGAGTTTGAAAGACAGCGGTTTGTTCCTCCCACTCCTTCGGAAATGTCTACGGATCGAGGCCAGACTAAATATTCACATTTAGTCTGGCTTGCCAGGCTAGAGAACCACAGCATGTTTTCACCAAAACCGGCTCACAGGGTATTCATTCATACTAGAGACCACCGCACAATTAAGGGTTGTTTTACAATCAGGGTACAAAGTTTGTGTCACACGGGTCCAAAATTCAAATTCATTCAAACAGGTTCTTGTACCAGTTTTTAAGTGAAGGACAAGTTAAAGAACAGATAGGCATGTGTAATAGTTTGTATTATAACAAGATTAAGTGTAGCTTTAAGCAGGGCTGGGAGAAACAAATGAAGTGATTCTCGGAGAGGACATTTTTTTTTGACAATTCAGAATCCACTACTTCCATAGTGCTTTTAAATATAAGGCTGTAAGCTTTGTGTTAGTTGTCTCTCATATTTATGTCCCAATATCTTGACCACATTTTAGGATGAAAATAATCATTTTAGATATGTTATTTTATATTGAAAAATTAGCTGTCTCGGAGAGGACTTTTTTGACACAATTACATACTAATTTGATCAAAATAGTCTGAAAACTTACTGGCATTCAACATTAAAACTTAACTATGTTTCCAATGATATGGAACCAAATATTTGTTTTATGGTATAAAGAATGATTTAAGTGCATCCCTTTTGGAGCTACCTGTGGTCAAAAAAGCACTTTTTCTAAATGACACGAGTAATTTTGCTAAATATGACATATATTGCCATACATTCACCAAAAATAACATTATCACCAATTTTTTTTTTCATGGTAAATAGAGCTATCACAGGGCTACAATAAACAACCAAGTTTATTTAGTCAAGCCTTTTGATATTGAAGATAAGTGTTAAATGTGTTTTTTTTTAAGCTTGCGTATCCTGATTGTAAAACAACCCTTAATGAAAAAAACGATGCAAGGGGACCTTTAATGTGCAATATCTTTATGATTAGTGCTCGGTAGATCACATCACTGCTTTTAATGGAGCCTGTGATGGAACAGATTCTTCTGATCTGGAGGAAAAATGCAGACCCCGGATCCTGATATGTTTATGTATTAAATTATTGAATGTGCTGAAAATTTCAGGTGTTATTTGCTGACTTTGTTTCTCAACAAATGCATGAAATCTCCCAGCATTAAAAACACTGTACCATTGTTCCTGTTTGCCTTCTTTTTCTTTGTGACCTTTGCGTAAGTGGCTTCGCTGCTCTCAGTTGCAGCTTCACCTGAACACAGTGGAGTGTGTTAATCACACGCCCCTTCTGTACTTTACTGTATTGAGTTAATCTACAATTAAGTTACCTAATGTAAGAGGAAATGTCTGATATGAAATAAAGCTACATTGGTGCTTGAAAGTTTGTGAACCCTTTAGAATTTTCTATATTTCTGCATAAGTATGACCTCAAACATAATCAGATTTTTACACAAGTCCTAAAAGTAGATAAAGAGAACCCAGTTAAACAAATGAGATTAAAATATTATACTTTGTCATTTATTTATTGAGGAAAATGATCCAATATTACATATCTGTGAGTGGCAAAAGTATGTGAACCTCTAGGATTAGCAGTTAATTTGAAGGTGAAATTAGAGTCAGTTGTTTTCAATCAATGGGATGACAATCAGGTGTGAGTGGGCACCCTGTTTTATTTAAAGAACAGGGATCTATCAAAGTCTGATCTTCACAACACATGTTTGTGGAAGTGTATCATGGCACAAACAAAGGAGATTTCTGAGGACCTCAGAAAAAGCATTGTTGATGCTCATCAGGCTGGAAAAGGTTACAAAACAATCTCTAAAGAGTTTGGACTCCACCAATCCACAGTCAGACAGATTGTGTACTGTGAGGGAAATTTAATGGACGAACGTTATTATCCTTTGTGTTTCTGTATGTTGAGCTAAAGTGGCTTAGTTACTGAGAAGAGATGTTTTTCCACATGCTGTAATCACTTTTCTGTGGCCTTGGTGATAAGCAGGGTGCCTGAGTTCTCCATAACTACGCATCCGCCTGCACATACCAGTGCACGCTTTAACAAAGCTTCATAGAAAATCTTGAGCCAGTCACGTGAAGATGCAAGCAGTAAGCGAATGCCTTTAGAGTATAATAGATAACAGCCACTAAAACACAACTCAGAGTGCGCGTACTCTCGGCATCATCAGAAGTGGTGTCTTCTTCTATTCTTCTCTTTCCTTTCCTATTTTATATATCTATTATATGATCTACTATAATAAATGACTGAAAAGACAACTGCTAAGCATTCTGAAGTGTTTATTAGAAATTTCCATTACAATTTGGCGTCCCCTGGGTGGGCCCTATGCGTCTGATCCTCGGACGATGGAACACTCCCAAGGCTACAGTGCGGAGCTGAGAACTCGGACGAGAGACCAGGCCATCAGGGCTCACCGAACCAGTAAGTGATAACTTTGCATTCTTGTGTAAAGAAATTAGTGGAAACAGTATTTAAAGAATGATACAAGAAATGGACAGAGATTTGTCCTAGTATTTAAAAAAGGATATAAGAAATGGACAGAGATTGTCCCAGTCAAGGAAGACTGATATAAGAGATGGACAGAAGTTTGTCTGAGCCCAGGAGGACTGCTAAGCTGTGATGCCATCAATATGTTTGCAGAAAATGGATAAAACACAATTTTGAGACAATAAACTGCGAGTAGTTTATTGGGTTGTGTAAGAGAATTATCCGCCCAAGTGACCACTGGGTAACGGCTCACCTACTTGAGCGAAGGAAGTACGGGTGCGTGTCTCGATGGACTCACGTTCAGCGATTCGTAACTGGGAAAGAATTGAATCTTGCTCCCTTTGTTCTGTGTGAACAACTGGCCCATTGGAGGAACGGGATAGAGAGGTTTGATCATGAAGTCACAAAGACACACCGGTGTGCACGCAAAATATTGATGAATTAACAGAGTACTGTCCTCCTCTAAATTCTGAAACGGAGAAACAGATTTTGTACACATGCGTGAGTTGTCTTTGAGGTTGTTGTGCTAAATGATACCTACTTTAGTTTAAGGCAAATGTCAGATAAAGTGCTTACTAATAAGAACACACCTAAAGGATTATTGTGTTGCATTTTTGGACATAGTCCAACTTGCTCTTCTTGTGATCCTGAAAAAAACTCAGCAATTGTTGTCATAACCTATTGATATAACCGTGTACAATGAGGAACAGAAACAGTAAGTTAGGGAAAGAAAAGAAAAAAGCAAGTAAGTGTGAAGCTACATGTGCTATAATAAGAATTGGCTGTTCCTATGACAGCCCAAACATCCAGTTTATGAAAACCTCATATGGCGAGGATTATTTGGCACAGTTTGACATGTGGGTAAAGGACTTAGGACTCCCTGAGAAGGGCAGTTTTAGTTCCAGGCAGATAGGACAGTTAGAAGAAAAGTTGAAACAGAAGGAAAAAGAAGAGTCTGCAGATAATGTTAAGTTCTTAGGGGACTGGAGGGCGTCTTCTGCATGGAAAGAAGAAACACTTAAGAGAGAGTACAAAAGAGAGAAATGACAGGCAGGGCTCTCACCCTCTTCTCAGTGTTTGAAATTTCAGATGGACCCTGACCTGGAGTCTGCCCCACCACCCCAACACACTGCCTTCTCAGCAAGGCGGAGCATCACTCCCACAAGCACTTCACCCACAGAAAGGGGGAGAAGTTGAGACAAAGAAAAAAAAACAAAACAAAACTGAGCCTCTGGAATCTCTCCCAGCCTACCAGCCGCCTCCAGCATCAGCGCCTCTCAGTGCTTCTCCATCACACACGAGATCCGGTCTTGCATATGGTGATGGAAAAGACACTCTCCTGGACCTGACCACGTGCTCACCAGTGGGTCCACAAGGCCATAACCTAAAGTCTGAAGTCCTTCATCTTCCAATGATGGAAGTGGCTGGAGCTGACGGCGTGCTTTTAGTCCACAGACCCTGGACGACAGCTGACATGAAGGAAAGCATGGCTTCTCTTCCCAACGTGAGAGAGGTAGGAGGAAAGAGATTTGGTAATGAGCTGTTGATATTTTGCAGAGAATTCCGACCAACCACCCATGAGCTTCGCCGCCTACTCATGATCAAGATGGGTATAGATTGGAACAAGGTTTCCAAAGAGTGGCCAGAAGCTGACCAGCGGATGGTAATCGTGAGTACAGAAATACCCTCACTGCTCTCTGTGCTCGTCTGGACAGTGCTTTTCCCTTGAACATAGACATTACTAAGATCAGTATGTGTAAGCAAGAAGATGGAGAAGGTGTGTCAGCGTTTCTCATCCGTCTCACCGCTGCGCATGAGAAAAAAAAACACAGTGGCCTGACCAGGCCCATGACCCTGGCTGCAGTGGAGGGCACTCCTGAGCCTCACCAAGATCGAGCAGTACGCTGTGCATGCAGAAAGTCTGATGAAAGGAAAGGAGAAGACAAAGTCAACATAAAGAGACCAAGACCTACACGCTGCCACTCTCACTCTTCTCCAGACTGCTCAGCCTGGACCTAGAGGAAGAGGTCGAAGTAGGGGCCGAGACAGGACAACCTGGAGTCCTGGATAAAAGGTGCAACCTGCTACAACTGTAATCAGAAGGGACACGAAAATTGCTCGAAATTGTCTCCACAGAAGCAGCCAGAAGCCCTGTGAGGAGTACAGCAAAGCAGACTGATGGGCAGACTCCGGGAACAGGCCCCACATAGAGAACAGGGGAGGTAACACACACACACACACACACACACACCTGACGATACACATACACATAGACAGGAGCATTCACATAACGTTAAACACATTAGCAGCAGCACCTGCATGCAACAGCAAAACTACACAGAAACGCCCGATACACCAGTCCAGATAGATACACCTGAAGTTGCATTAAGTTTGTTAAAATACACAACTACTCCCTTCTCTAAACTCCCTTGTATGCCCCTCACTGTATGTGGGCATGTGTTAACCTTTTTAGTAGATTCTGGAGCAGCACACTCAGTGATACAACATAGGGTACTTCCAGTAGACCCACCGCTCAGCTCAAATTTTATTCAGACAATGGGCATCTCAGGATGACCTGTAACTGAAACTCTCAGTCAACCTCCTGTGTAAAAGCGAGGGAGGAATAGTTACGTCCCACTCATTCCTCATCTCACATACATGTCCAATAAATTTGTTAGCACGCGATTTAATGTGCAAATTAGGAGTAAATCTCGCGTCCACTCCAGATGGACTAACTACTGAAGTAAGTGAAATGTGCGGTGTGCAGTATGGGTTTGGAAGCCCTCTGTATGTGTATGTCTGGCAGCTCTGCTCAGATCAACTCGCACAAACTCCCAAACACCTTGTACAGCTTGCACACTTGAACACCTCATCAGTTGACACAGATTATATGAAAGAGGAAGATTTGCATTGTACAGCACATGTTCACCAAGGTCAAGATGTGGAGTTTGAAAAGACTTGGTTTGCAGACCCCCATGTACGTGAAAGATTGACCCTCAAAACTACATATTGGTCTAAACATTATTGCGCTGTGCAGGTCCATTTTACTCGTTGTCCAAACAGCTGCATCAATGTTCATCGCAGTGTTCTCAAACATGTTATACACGGCCTCGTGTCAGAGGACTCTGAGGTCGACTGCTGCCAACATGATTTCTTAGACATCATTAATTCTATATCCCATGTCTCATTAGCAAGGCCACGAGCCACCCATTGGAAAGACGTGGGGAAGTGGGTCAAGAAGTGCGCAGTCGATGGCAATGAATGGTCCCAAACAAAGGACCCTAGTGTGTTGTTTTGCCAAAGCTTGGGGTCTACAAACAAAGTCATGCTGTGTGTGTGCATGTTAAGCGCAGCGTAATATCAGCCACTGATGACCGGGATCCTGGGGACCCCGGCCATAGTGGCCTGTTTGTCTCTGTTTCCACAGGCATAACTCCAGCAGAGGTGCCCCCCAAATTGGTGGGAGTTCCAAATTCCGGTTGGGCGAAGGGTAAACATGATGTAGGCCTAATAAAGAATGCTGAACCAGTGGTGATCACCCCCAAATCAGATTTCAGGCCTAGACAGACCCAGTACCCACTCAAACCAGAAGCAATTGCAGGTATAAAACCGGTCTTTGATTCGTTGCTGAAGGCAGGTGTAGTTGTCCCTTGCCCGGACTCTCCAGTGTGCACTCCTGTTTTTCCAGTTAAGAAGGCAAGAAAACCGTCCCAGCCCGATGAGTGGAGGTTTGTCCAAGATCTGCAAGCAGTCAATGCTGCGGCTGTCCCGCATGCGCCTGACGTCCCTAAAGAGTGCTCTGCAGACCACACCCACTCTGGGACTGCCTGACCCCAATAAACCATTTTTTCAAAGTGTAGATGAAAAGAAGGGTTTTTATGACCTCTGTTCTTTTGCAGAAACATGGGGATAGATTGAGACCTGTAGCCTACTTCTCCAGCAGGCTGGATCCAGTGGCGGCTGGACTTCCTGTTTGCCTGTGTGCAGTTGCCGCAGCTGAAAAGGCGGTAACTGCCTCCAGAAATATTGTGGGGTATTCTAACCTCACCCTTTTGGTCCCACATGCTGTCTCCCTGTTTCTGTTGGAGGAAAAGACGTCACATTCGTCAGCACAGAGATGGTTGAAGTATAACGCGGTCATGCTTGATATGCCTAACATCATTGTGAAATGTTGTACTATTCTGAATCCTGCCTCTCTTCTCCCTACAGAGGACGATGGAGAGCCACATGACTGTGTTGCTCTCACTAATGATTTTTGTTCCCCCAGGGCAGACTTAGAGTGACCCTTTGGAAAATCCAGACATGGTCCTCTATGTGGATGGTTCAGCCTCCAGAGACCCAGAGACGGGAAAGAACAAAGTAGGTTTTACCATAGTCTCAGATCACGAGGTCCTCAAGGCGTCATGTCTGCCCTCAAACCTATCGGCGCAGGCCGCAGAGCTCTCTGCCCTTATCGAGGCATGCAAATTGGCTGCAGAGCAATCTGTCAATATTTTTACGGACAGCAGGTATGCATTTGGCGTTGTGCACAATTTTGGCACCATTTGGAAACACAGAAATTTTCTCACTAGCACAGGATCTCCCATTGCACATCATAAACTTGTCTCTGAGTTGTTGGATGCTATTCTACTCCCTAGAGCCATTGCTGTGTGCAAGTGTGCTGCCCATACTAACAATACTGATCTTGTGTCTCAAGGGAATGCCAGGGTGGACGCGGCAGCTAAGTGTGCAGCCTCAGCTTCCAGTTCACCCTCTAACCTTGTTTTTTCCTCAGGTTTCTACCCCCTGTTTACAGCTAGCGGACCTTCAGAGCACTGCCACTCAGGACGAGAGACGAGTCTGGAAACAGGCAGGCTGTATCTTTGCAAGACAGCTGATCGTATTAGTTCAGTGGATGGAAGACTCTGATTTTATCCACCATACCGCTCCTGGGCTTAGTGATTGTGATGCTATGTTTGCTCCCTGTTTTCTGTCAATGTTGTATGTCTGTGTTTCAGAGGCAGCTGACAAATATCGGTTACCAGATGGTGAAAATAGACTCCGATGACTTGCACGACTGGCCTCCAAACTCACATGAAGACTATAACCCACCATTTGATGACATCAGCACAGTTGACATGAAACTAGTCCTGACTTAAAACACTTTCATTATGATTGTTTCCTGTTCTATTATTCCTGATCTATGTATATGGCTTGCTAGCATTCATTTAAGACATCTATGTCTTACAAAATAGCCTTAGCATTATCCCTGTACACTCAATGACGTGTTAAGTCGAATCTCTGAGAACTCTTATCACTGAAACTGTGTACAGTTCTTTCCTTTTAGCAATTATTATCCTGTAGGATAAAAAGGGGGGAGAATGTGAGGGAAATTTAATGGACGAACATTATTATTCTGTGTTTCTGTATGTTGAGCTAAAGTGGCTTAGTTATTGAGAAGAGATGTTTTTCCACATGCTGTAATCACTTTTCTGTGGCCTTGGTGATAAGCAGGCTGCTTAAGTTCTCCATAACTACGCATACGCCTGCACATACCAGTGCACCCCAGGTGCACGCTTTAACAAAGCTTCATAGAAAATCTTGAGCCAATCACATGAAGATGCAAGCAGTAAGCGAATGCCTTTAGAGTATAATAGATAACAGCCACTAAAACACAACTCGGAGTGCGCGTAATCTCAGCATCATCAGAAGTGGAGGCTTCTTCTATTCTTCTCTTTCCTTTCCTATTTTATATATCTTTTATATGATCTACTAATAAATGACTGAAAAGACAACCGCTAAGCATTCTGAAGTGTTTATTAGAAATTTCCATTACAATTACAAATGGAAGAAATTCAAGACCATTGTTACCCTCCACAAGAGTGGTCGACCAACAAAGATCACTCCAAGAGCAAGGCGTGTAATAGTCGGCAAGGTCACAAAGGACCCCAGGGTAACTTTTAAGCAACTGAAGGCCTCTCTCACATTGGCTAATGTTCATGAGTCCACCATCAGGAGAACACTGAACAATGGTGTGCATGGCAGGGTTGCAAGGAGAAAGCCACTGCTCTCCAAAAAGAACATTGCTGCTCATCTGCAGTTTGGTAAAGATCATGTGCACAAGCCAGAAGGCTATTGGAAAAATGTTTTTTGGACAGATGAGACCAAAATAGAACTTTTTGGTTTAAATGAGAAGTGTTATGTTTGGAGAAAGGAAAATACTGCAATTCAGCATAACAACCTTATCCCATCTGTGAAACATGGTGGTAATATTATGGTTTGGGTCTGTTTTGCTGCATCTGGGCCAGGACGGCTTGCCATCATTGATGGAACAATGAATTCTGAATTTTACCAGCAAATTCTAAAGGAAAGGACATCTGTCCATGAACTGAATCTCAAGAGAAGGTGGGTCATGCAGCAAGACAATGACTCTAAGCACACAAGTCGTTCTACCAAAGAATGGTTAAAGAAGGATAAAGTTAATGTTTTGGAATGACCAGGTCAAAGTCCTGACCTTAATCCAGTCAAAATGTTGTGGAAGGACCTGAAGCGAGCAGTTCATGTGAGGAACCCCACCAACATCCCAGAGCTGAAGCTGTTCTGTACAGAGGAATTGGCTAAAATTCCTCCAAGCCAGTGTGCAGGACTGATCAACAGTTACCGGAAACATATTTAGTTGCAGTTATTGCTGCACAAGAGGGTCACACCAGATACTGAAAGCAAAGGTTCACATACTTTTGCCATTCACAGATTAGTAATATTGGATCATTTTCCTCAATAAATAAATGACCAAGTGAAATAATTTTTGTCTCATTTGTTTAACTGGGTTCTCTTTGTCTACTTTTAGGACTTGTGTGAAAATCTGATGATGTTTTAGCTCATATTTATGCAGAAATATAGAAAATTCAAAAGGGTTCACAAACTTTCAAGCACCACTGTACCTGTTTCACTCGTATCTGCTTGAGCCACAGTGTCATAAATGTGTTCAGTTCCTACAGAAAAAAGAACAAAGATTCAGTGAATTTGTTATAAATGTGACTGTAGATTACAAAACATAACAGATTTCAAACAAAGAAAATGTTTTATGAGATTATAATTTTACAATGGATTTCAAAGAAAGATGTAAGTTTCTGTGAATAAATGTAGAAATAAACAGTCACTGAGACAGTATCTGACCAGCCTGAAGTGATGCGTGTCCTGCCTGAGAGTCTTCAGCTCCTGACCGCCTCTGATTCTGATCTGATGTCTGATTGGTTTTCTGCTGCTTTTCTATAGAGGGAAACAGATTCTACGTCTGAACAGGGTGTAAATAGGAACAGAAACACTTTATTTTATACATCCCTGATTCAGCGTAATGAACAGAGGGAGTATGATATAATTCTAATAACAATATGGAGTTAGAGGAGTGAAACTACATGTATGAACTGCACAACCTGTAGTAAAGTCATATTTACAACTAAACTTAATGATTTAACAAAAATCCAGATTCTGTTATTAAACCAGGTTCAGTGCGACAGATCTCACACCCACAATAATTACTGAGAATTTGCCAAAAACAATCAAACTATTATGTGACACATCATAATTTTCTTTATTCTTGAGAAATTCTGATGATATTCAACATAAAATAGCGAAATCAGTTATCAGACCTTTCTTTCTTTTGTAGGACCACAGCAGGATCATTAAGATCAGTAAAGCAATGAACAAAAATCCCAAACCCACAGCCACTCCTACTGTTCCAACACTGGATCTAAATCCTGGGACTGAGGAGAGAAAGAGAGCAAAATTTAAGCTTTAAACACTGTACAACTAAACCGTGTTATTAAAACTAGAATCAAATAAAAATAAATTCACACAAGGTTTCTCATGTCTGACTGAGACCCAGCTTTTCAGTGACTCTCCTCTCTCTGGGTGTTTACAGTGGTAGAAACCTTCATCTGACTTTGAGATCTTATGGATGATCATCTCTCCTGTAGTCTGTGTCTGGAGGACTGATCCATCTTTATCGAAATCAGCTCGGAGGTTTGAGGGCTTTGGGTTTCGATATAAACAGCATAGAGTCAGAGGATGCCACTCAGTGTAAGGATTTATTCTTGATCTCAGTTTAACCAAGAAGGCATTAACCTTTTGTAACCCTTTGTTCTTATATGCTCTACTGACGTGCAAATATTTTGTGTTAATACCAGCTATCATAAGAACAGGCTGTGCATAAGAAATGTGTCTGAACATTCTGCTTATTATTGCACACCATTGTGATAATGTATACTGCTTTGCTGTAGATAACTCAACCCGCTTAGGGCCAAGGTCCTCTTACTCGCACACAGTCTTCACACACACACACACACACACACACACACACACACACACACACACACACATATAAAGTCTTCTGTTGTCTCTTGTCTTTTGGTGAGTTGTGAATAAAGACTGTGAAACTATTCTTGGTTCCTGTCTGGCTTCACGATTTGCCCCAGAGCTCTGGGTGACACGGAGGGACCGATCTGCGAGAGGGTGATCGCTCCTGTTGGAGCAAGAGGAAGAGATGGTGAATCTCTGACCTAACAGTTTTGGGGGCTCGTCCGGGATACTCCTGATCAGGTAAGAAATATATTTTATTTTAAGGGACTTCCGCCTGGTTGGTAGTATCCGAAAACCCATTTATCCCCATGAGAGTTGCCACGGGTCCGTGTGAGTTACCATGGAATAATTAGTGTGCGCACGTAAAATCTAGTTTTATCTCGAGACGGTCCTTACATGCCACCATGGGGGGAAGTTGTGTTAAGGCACCCAGACCGGACCCCGAGGAAACCCCACGGGATTGGATGAATCACTGTGGTTTAGCATTCTACACCAGTCCATGGTTAGATGATTTGGCCGGCTGGACTGAATCCCAGCCTCAGTTTTTGACTTATCCTCGTGCAGGAACTTTTAAACCAGAGTATCTCGCCTCGGCGCATAGACAAATATACGAGGGATTGGGCGACCCAGAATGGGATTATGATTATATGGCTATTTAGAATGGGTCAGAATGAAATCAGTATGGGACGATTTTCACGGAATTAAAGAAACTAAGGAACAAAGAAGATCAGTACCACGCCCTAAACCTGAAGACAAGGCAAAACCCATTTCGTCTACACCTCCTGTTACTACACCACCTACAGCCTCTGCCCTACCACCGCCGTATGAGGGATCGAATAATGTTCCCACTCCTGCATCCCCACCGGTCCCTCAGGGCCCATCACCGGTCCCAAAACTATATCCAGATTTAAGTAATCATTCATGCCCTGCTGATAGCGCTCCCAGCGCACCTGCATCTCTTGAGACAGATGCTAAACCTGAGAAACCCAAGGCAGGTAAAAAACCCTCTGTAAGCTCAAATATGCCAGTACTAAAAAACGAGACTGACGACTCTGATGAGGATGACGATGATGATGTGGGACCAGATAGAGGTTCCCTTCCACCACCGCCTTCCCCTGTGAATACCGCTTGCGTATGGGTTCAGAAGGGCAGGGGGCTGAAAATCACTCCGCTTTCTGCATCAGACCTGAAAGATATTATTAAAATGTTGCCTCCGTTAGACAAACCATTCAACTTCATAGACATGCTCGTAAAAATGTCACAACACTGCCAGCTGGTAGGAGCAGATTACCGTTTTATCCTTCATGCCATCCTCGGCGACAGTTATGATGAAGCTGCATTGATAGTTGCAGTGCCATGTCTCGATCCCATAAATGATGAATACGAAGTGGTTAAAACTAAGACAGGAGTAGGTGACAGCAAAACCACCACAAGGAATGAGTTTAAGTTCTACTGGAAGGATACCAGTAAAGCTATGAGGGAATTAAAGGAACAATTGAAGCATTATCTGCTCTCATGACAGCAGGCTAACTGCGATCTTTCACAGGTTACTAATTGTAAACAGGAGAGGGCTGAACTCACTTCAAAGTTTCTGACGCGTTTTAGCGAGACGTGGACTTGTCTGGGAAACATGCAATTAGATCAGCAGCAAGCCAACCCACTCTTTACTTCGACATTTTTGAATAATTGTCATCCTGACATACAGAAGGTTCTGAAATATCAGTTAAGTGACCATAGCAATATGACAATAAGAACCCTAGGGGAAAGAATTAGAACTATGGAGGGAGATGGTATTCTGGATAGTAAGCAGGTAGCCTGCCTCTCTGTGGCCGGTGGAAACTCATACTCACAGCCCCATGGAGACATGAATAGACGACAAAAGAATCAGAAACCGAGCATTCGCCCACAAGGCAGGGGACGCTCTGGAGCGTGCCACTATTGTGGCAAAGAAGGACATTGGCAACATGAGTGTAGAAAGAAAAAGGTGGATGAAGCCAATTCACAGCGTATGTTTCCCCTTCCTCCTCCTAATCCTCAGCAGCCGCCACCAGCTGCCCCTACAGCAAATCTTTTTGTGCAGCAATGCCCCACAGGCCCATATCATCCTTAGAGCTGCCTACAGAGCTGTGACCCTGTAATGCTACATTGTTCTTTTGACTCTTACCTAGCCAACGACTTGCCTGTCGTAGAATTAGCTATAGATGGACAGGTGCTTCCTTTTCTAATTGACACTGGTGCTACGATGTCCTCTGTGGGAAAACCCTACGAGGGCCCTCTCTCTAACAAAACCGTTCACTCTGTGGGAATTGATGGGGTCCCCTTCTCCTCCCCTTGCACTCCTCTGTTATTGGTAACCTGTCCCGCCGACACAGCACAGCATTTCGTACGCAAAACCATTCTTTTGTGTTTATGCCACAGTGTCCCTTTAATCTACTGGGGCATGATCTAATGAGTCTGTTACATTTATCCATTTTGTTTCAGGGGTCCAGAATGACTATTTGTACCCCTGACTCTCTGCCTCCCACCTTGGTTCATCTCTCTTCATGTATGGCTGTCCCAAATGTCTCTGCTGTTTGTACTGCTGCTGTAAACCCTGTTGTATTCTCTCCTACAGATCCTTTGAGTGTCCTTCCCTCTTCCCTGGTTGTCCTGGTTCACTGTGTGCCTTATGAGGCTAAGCTTAAACATGTGCATCCTGTTTATGTTAAACAGTACCCTCTCTCTGAAACTAAGGCTCAGGGCATTGATGGCATCCTACAGTCTCTCCTCGAGCAAGGCGTGGTGAGACCATGTACTAGCTCATACAATACACCTGTCAATCCAGTACCTAAACCTGATGGTACCTGGCATTTTACGCAGGATTTACGTAAGATTAATGAACTGATTGTCCCTGTTGCACCCATTATACCTGACGTTTCCTCTGTAATGTCACAGGTTCCTGCTCATCATTGCTGTTTTTCCGTTATTGACCTCTGTTCTGCCTTTTTCAGTGTTCCTGTTGAAGAGCAGACACAGCCTTTGTTTGCCTTCATGCACAGGGGGAGACAGTATACTTGGACACGTTTGCCTCAAGGTTTCATTGACTCTCCTGCTGTTTTCTCAGCCGTAGTTCAGGACACATTCTGTGACCTCTCCCTCCCCCAGGGCTCTGTGGTCCTGCAGTACGCTGACGATCTTCTGGTATCTGCTGAATCACCAGAAATCTGCCAGGATGCCTCCTTACACCTGCTCCAACATCTGGCGTGCAAGGGCTTTAAGGTTTCCAGGACCAAGCTGCAATATTGCATGGACACTGTTAAGTATTTGGGGTTTGAACTTTCACAAGGATGTCGTAAGCTGTCATCTGACTGGGTGCGGGTGATTCTAGACACAAAGCGCCCTGCAACTAAACATGCACTGATGGCTTTCCTGGGTCTTATCAATTACTGTAGACAATGGATCCCTGACTGCTCTTTATATGATAAGATTCTCAGTTCTGCAATCTCTCACCATGATCTACTGCAGCACCCTTTGACCTGGGCTGCTGCTATGATGGATGCTTACCACTCCCTCAAAAGCGCCCTTTGTTCAGCCCCGCCCCTGGGTCTACCCGACTACTCCAAGCCCTTCCACCTCTATGCCTGTGAACATTATGGCACAGCCTCTGCAGTGTTGGCCCAGGAGCATGGGGGGGGATGCGTCCTTGTGTGTTTTTATCTAAAATGTTAGACACTGTTGCCCAAGGCTTACCTGCGTGTCTAAGGGCTGTTGCCGCATGTGCTCTGATGGTTTTAGACATGGAGAAATTGGTTTTGTCTCACCCACTGATCTTGCACTCGTCACATCAAGTTAAACAGGTGTTGCAAAATTTACAGACCCAGCATATGACTGCGCAGCGCCGCTCCAGATACGAAACCATTCTCTGTTCTACTAATAATCTCGAAATTTGTGCCACATCCTCTTTCGATACTGTAGGTCACACTCTCGCATGCCTCCTTAATTCTCAGGATGACACTCTGGATGACATTGATCATGATTGCCTGTCTGAAATCATACATACTACTAGTATCAGGTCCGATCTCTCCTCCAGCCCTCTAGGAATGGGGGAAGTACTTTTTGTTGATGGCTCTTGTTCTAAACCCTCAGATGGTGTTTTCCTCTGTGGTTACTCTGTGTGTTCACTGCCTGATATTGTGCATGAGGCATATGCTCTTCCTTTCTCCTCGGCTCAGGCAGCTGAGTTGTATACTCTCACGCATGCCTGTATTTTGTCTCAGGGCAAGGATGTCACAATCTACACAGACTCTCGTTACGCCTTTGGTGTGGCTCATGATTTTGGGAAGATTTAGCAGTTTCGAGGCTTCCATGCCACAGACGGGAGGCCCATTTCTCACTCTACCTTAGTACAAAATCTCATTGATTCTTGTCATCTCCCTAGGTCACTCACCATAGTTAAAACTAAGGTGCATGCCTCGGGAAACACACCTGAAATAATGGGTAATTCTCTCGCCGATCGCATTGCAAAACTTGCTGCTGCCTCTGGTATCATGTCTCCTGGCCTAGATCCTTCGCCGTGCAATACCTCTTGCCTTGCCAGCACGCTGATTCCTGACTTAGATCTTTTTTCTTTACAGGCTTCAGCCTCTCCAAATGACTCTGCCTTTTGGCAGTTACAAGGCGCTTACGTTGCCCCTGATGGCTTATGGTACAGTCAGGATGGCCACCTTTGTCTTCCATCTCATTGCCTTCCCTTCCTTGTGCGCGAATTTCATGGTGTGACACATCGCACATGAAGGGGGGTGAAGGGAGACATGAACAAACTTTTTTGTATAGCCAATTTAAACAGCTCGGTGGACTCAATTCTCGAGAGATGCCTCATCTGCGCACAAAATAATCCCTCTAAAGCAGGTGCAGAACATGAGTGTTTACCCATACCTACGTCTCTGTTCCTAGAATGGCAAATCGACTTCACACATATGCCTCCCTGAAGGCCATTTAAATATCTCCTGGTGACTGTGGACAAATTCTCCAAATGGGTAGAAGCCTTTCCCTGTTCTCGAGAGAACACAAAGGTAGTTACTCATATTCTGGCAAAAGAAATAATACCTCATTATGGGGTTCCAGACGCCATAGACTCAGACAAAGGTACCCCTTTCACCTCGAAAGTCACACAAAACCTTTGCAAGTATCTTTCACTAAACTGGCGTTTTCACATTCTGTACCACCCTCAATCCTCTGGTATCGTAGAATGTACTAATCGAACATTGAAAGACAAACTAACTAAGGCCATGCAGGCCACAGGTTCGAATAATTGGGTAGACTTATTGCCAGCCACTCTGGCTGAAATTCGTATGACACCAAGACCTAGCCTAGGGGGATATTCCCCCTATGAAATTATTTTTGGAAGACCTTTCCCTCTCCCCTGGAAGAGGGGAACTCCGGCTCTGGGTACCTCTGATTTGAAAACACATATGGAGGAGTATTCTGCAGCCCTTATAGATAAGTTGCATACAATTTGTACCAAGGTCAATAGTACAATATCGTCTCCACCAGCAGCACCCACACACCCCTTTCACGTGGGAGACAAGGTGCTGGTGCAACTTTTTAAACGATTTGGGCAATTGGGAGAACCTAGATATAGTGGGCCTGCAGAAATAGTCGCCATTACTCATACTGCTGTTCTAACTGACCTTTTTCCACAGTGGATCCATGCCACACGATTGAAGAAGGCCCCATAATAAAGCAGTGTTGCAATGACAAGTTTGCTATTAACGTTTTCTCTGTGTCCCTCTCTAGTCTCTCTCCTTTCTAAACTCTGTACAGGGATCCTGCAGGAGTTGAGGACCGTCAAGATCACTTCCTGCTGAAAGCAGCGGATGAAGAGGGGATTCCATAGTAACCCAACAGTAGGAGGGGTCACAGGCAGAGTGACGCAGATACACCGGTGAACCTGCAACACAGAAGGAGTATTTTGGCCAGTAAAATATCCAGCTACTAAGACTAGTTTGAAGAGGTTTTGAGTTTCTCTAAGCTCCGGTGAGGTGGGACGAGGGCTGATAGGGCATGCCCGCCCTCTGAGCACCAATACACATCAAGAAGAGCAAGGATTAACTCAAGCATACATCTAATACAAAATGAAGGGGGTAAATCATTATAAACTAGGTCTAGTCGTGGGCCTGAGCATTTTGATCCTGCTGGGGCTCACGGGTGGATTCGTGTGGTGGTTGATCCAGGGGACCCAGACTGACACAGAATCAAGATGAGGGAGACATCCCATGCATAATTTGTACTGGCAGTATGCTAATTTTACAGCTAAACAAGCTAATAGGTCAAACTGTCTAGTTTGCTCAACCCTGCCACACACCATCACACAACCATTCGTGTTTGAGCTCGCCAACATGACGAATGAAGATACTGCGCAGGCGTGGCGAGCTGTGATGGAAGCTGTCTGTGATAATGGACAAACAAGCTGTAATGCCACATATCGAGACAGGGGAGATGTCCTGAAGGCAGCTATCAGTGTGAATGAACTAAAAGAGGGGGTAAACTATACCTTATGCGCTGCGCGAGCAGGTGATTCGAATTCATCATCCATGGGAGAGGTTGAAACGAGTAAGTGTTCAACCGTTTGCACTGTGCAGGGTTCAGTCCCTAATCCAAATGTGACCTGCATGGGACTAAATGGCACTATGTACAAGCAAGGCAACAAATCGACTACTGGAAATAACCTCGGACCAGGAGGGAATCTAACTCAGCTAGCGGGTCCAACCTTCTATTACCCAGGCTGGCAGTGGAAGTGTGGCCATGATGTGTATAACTTTCTTCCTGTAGACTGGAAAGGCACCTATGCCCTGATCCAACTAGATGCCCACCTAATAATAGCAACCCCTGAGACAAGTGGCAGACGGCGCAGAAGCTTTGACGATGACTTCCCTCCTCCCAAACATCAGCTGCAACCCAAGGTGAAGAAATTCTTCCAGGCACTGTTCCCACAATACGGGATAACACAACTTTGGAATGAGCTTGAGGTGGTACATTATCAGCTGGCGCAGTTTGTGAATTCAACCATGGAGGCCATGGAAGGCATAAGAACTGAACTAACCGCACTCAGATTAATGACAACACAAAATCGCATGGCCCTCGACATTCTCCTGGCAAAGGAGGGTGGAGTGGGTGTCATGATAGGAGAACACTGTTGCGCATACATTCCTGAAAATGAGGGAAATCATGGTAACATCACCGAGGCCCTGAATAAGATGCGCAAGGTTGCTGAACAATTACAAGCAGATGAAAATGGTGACCCCAGGTGGATATGGTTCTCTAACCTGTTTGGAAAATGGACTGCGACTTTATCTATGTGCGTGCCAGTTATTGTGATCTTCCTCCTGCTCTGTTTTTTCGGATCTTGCATTATTAGACGCTTGGAAGAGAGAATGCATAGTATGATAACTGCTTTTACCTATACCCCCTTGCGCAGGGAAAATCCCAATGTATACTATCCTGCTGTTACTCAGAATACTGGGGTGTGATACTAGTTGTAATCTAGTATCAAAGAGGGGAATTGTAAGGATTTATTCTTGATCTCAGTTTAACCAAGAAGGCATTAACCTTTTGTAACCCTGTGCATAAGAAATGTGTCTGAACATTCTGCTTATTATTGCATACCATTGCGATAATGTATCCTGCTTTGCTGTAGATAACTCGACCCGCTTAGGGCCAAGGTCCTCTTACTCGCATGCAGTCTTCACACACACACACACACACACACAAAAAAAAAAAAATAAATAAAAAATAAAGTCTTCTGTTGTCTCTTGTCTTTTGGTGAGTTGTGAATAAAGACTGTGAAACTATTCTTGGTTCCTGTCTGACTTCACGATTCGCCCCAGAGCTCTGGGTGACACAGAGAGACCGATCTGCGAGAGGGTGATTGCTCCTGTTGGAGCAAGAGGAAGAAATGGTGAATCTCTGACCTAACACTCAGTCACAGGATGTACAGGACTCTCCAGGATCACAGCACCATCTACAACACAGAAAACCACATTAACAAAATAAATATTTTCTCTCATTGATCGATATTGAATGTATAAATAACCTGTATACAAACAGACGGGAGAGAAACTGTCACACGACAGCACTGAGCCATGTACACTTCCTTTCCCCTCGCTCGACACCGTCTACACTTTACTTGTGAGTGAAGGTGAAATTCACAGCACATTTCTAATCACCAAACTCACTGATATGACTCAGGTTGCCACCTTGCACTCTCGATTACAAACACTGGTATTAAAACAGAACATATTAATCATAAACCAAGCACAATGAGTTCACTGCACACAGCAGCAATCAGCATAAACAGAGAGAAATACAATGCTTTGTGACATCCCTGATTGATTAATACTCAATAAAATACATTATCAGTGTGGGTATCTGTAAGCATGGACTCGTACTCAGTCTGGAAAGTAACAGCATAAACATATCCATACTCAGAATTACAGAAATTACAGGGAATGTACTGAGAGAAAAAATTCCAGATGTTTTGTCATCTTGAACAGTTTTCCCCAGTTGGAAACTCAGAGTTCTGAATATTCTGTAATGAAACATTTCCCTTTTCCTTTAATAATAAACACACTACATGAAGACTCACCCTGCACTGTGATGTTAACAGGATTCCTGTTTTCTCCAGATTCAGAGTGACACCAGTAAACTCCAGTGTAGGATGTGGAGAGGGAGCTGACTTTACATGTAGAACAATCTAACACTCTGTGGCAGTTCATAAGAGTGGGAGGAGCACAGAAGATGGCAGGACAGAACTAAGTTTCGTAAACCTTTTTATTTTACACACTTTTCAGTGGTCTCTCAGAAAACACATAGACAGACACTCACGTACACACACGTCTGGTTTGGGAGAGAGCCCTCCTCTGCTCTTGCTCTCTCCTTAAATAGGGCGCGGTCACTGGGGAAGACACACAAACACATGTTAATCAACATCAGGTGCAGTGATTCTGCCACTTACCTTCCCTGACTCGGCCCTCCGGTCACAGACCGATGCTTGACCACGCCCCCACTGCCACATACCCCCACCGCCTAACTCAGGCCGGGCGGCCATCCGGCCTGCAGCCGACTCCCCCCCCCTTGACGGAAGAGGAAGTCCGCAACGACCATCTGCGCCCCCGGCCTGTGGATCACCTTGAAGTTAAAGGGTTGAAGTGCCAGATACCAACGGGTGATCCGCACGTTGGCATCCTTCATGCGGTGGAGCCACTGGAGGGGCGCATGGTCTGAACAGAGGGTGAAAGGGCGTCCCAGCAGGTAGTCACGGAGGGCAAGGACCGCCCACTTGATTGCCAGGCACTCCTTCTCAATAGTGCTGTAGCGCCCCTCAAGCACCGACAGCTTCCTACTGATATACAGCACCGGGCGGTCCCTGGGACAAAACAGCCCCCAGCCCTTTGTCCGACGCATCTGTCTGTAACATAAAGGGGAGAGAAAAGTCAGGGGAGTGTAACAGTGGCCCCCCCACACAGTGCAGCCTTCACCTCAGAAAAAGCCCGCTGGCATTGCTCTGTCCACTGGACCGGATCTGGTGCCCCCTTCTTAGTGAGATCATTCAGCTGGCTGGTGACATCCGAATAATTAGGTATAAACCTACGATAGTAGCCAGCCAGCCACAGGAACTGTCTCACCCCCTTTTTGGTCTTGGGCACCGGGCAGGCCGCAATTGCTGCTGTCTTGTCAATTTGGGGATGCACCTGCCCGTTGCCCAAGTGGAAGCCCAGATACTGTACTTCCACCCGCCCAATCGCACACTTCTTCGGGTTGGCTGTGAGACCCACTCGCCTCAGCGACCTAAGGACAGCCCTCAGGTGTTGTAGGTGCCGCGGCCAGTCATTACTATAAATAATGATGTCGTCGAGGTATGCTGCCACATAGGTGGCGTGGGGGCGGAGGACCCTATCCATTAGCCGCTGAAATGTAGCGGGTGCCCCAAACAGCCCAAAAGGAAGTGTGACAAACTGGTGTAAGCCAAACGGTGTGGAAAAGACCGTTTTTTCTCGGGATAATGGAGTCAAGGGGATCTGCCAATAACCCTTTGTCAAATCCAGTGTCGAGTAAAAGCGAGCCGTGCCTAGTTGATCGAGCAACTCATCAATACTGTACGAGGCATTGGGTACACGTCGAATTTAGACATCGTGTTGACTTTTCTATAGTCTACACAGAACCGGACCAACCCGTCGGCCTTGGGTACCAAGACCACCGGTCTGCTCCAGTCACTGTGGGACTCCTTGAAGATGACCATTTCGAGCATGGCCTCGAGTTCTTCCCGAACCACTTTTTTCTTGTGTTCGGGTAGCCTGTAAGGGCGGCTACGCATTACCACCCCCGGGGGTGTCTCAATGTGGTGCTCTATGAGGTCGGTGCGGCCGGGCAGGGGCGAGAACACGTCTGAAAACTTGGTCTGCAACTGGGCAACCTCCGCGAGTTGGGTTGGGGAGAGGTGGTCTCCACAGGGGACCGGAGAGGTATGTGATGCCAATGCTCCCTTTTGAACCTCCGGCCCCAGCTCCGCCTTCTCTGGAACCACCGACACCAACGCCACGGGGACCTCCTCGTTCCAGAGTTTGAGCAGATTGAGGTGGTAAATCTGTAGTGCCCCACCCCTGTCCATTCGCCTCACCTCATAGTCAACGTCCCCGACTCGCCGTGTGACCTCAAAGGGTCCTTGCCACTTGGCGATCAATTTGGAGCTCGATGTGGGCAACAGTACGAGTACTTTATCTCCTGGTGCGAACTCCCTAAGGTGCATACCCCTGTCTTACAGGCAGGTTTGGCATTCTTGGGCCTGCTGCAAATTCTCCTGGGTTAGGTGTGTGAGTGTGTGGAGTTTTGCACACAGGTCAATAACGTATTGAATTTCATTTTTACTTGGTGTAGGTCCCTCCTCCCAATTTTCTCGCAGCACATCTAGAATGTCGCGCGGCTTACGCCCATATAACAATTCAAATGGGGAGAACCCCGTGGAGGCTTGGGGGACCTCTTGCACTGCAAATAACAAGGGTTCAAGCCATTTATCCCAATTATTTGTGTCCTCACTTACGAATTTTTTAATTATATTCTTGAGGGTGTGATTGAACCGTTCAACTAAACCGCCCGTTGGTGGGTGATGCACGCTGGTGCGGATCGGCTTAATACCCAACAACCCATACAGTTCGTTCAGTGTATGTGACCATAAACGAGGTGCCTTGGTCAGTCAGAATCTCTTTTGGGATTCCAACTCGGGAGATGACGCGGAAGAGCGCTTCTGCAATACTGCGTGCTGAGATATTGCGAAGAGGCACTGCTTCCAGGTATCGTGTTGCATAGTCCACCAGAACTAAAATAAAGCGGTACCCTCGTGTTGACCGATCTAATGGCCCAACGAGATCCATCCCAATTCTTTTGAACGGGGTCTCGATTAATGGGAGAGGGTGCAAAGGCGCTTTTGGAATGGCCGCTGGATTTACTAACTAGCATTCGCGGCACACCGTACACCACCTACGGACATCGCCGCAAATCCCTGGCCAATAGAACCGGGCCATTATTTGGGCTAGTGTCTTATCCTGCCCTAAGTGTCCAGCCATGGGATTAAAGTGAGTCGCCTGGAATACCAATTCCTGGCGGCACTTTGGGATCAAAAGCTGCGTGACTTGCTCTTTAGTCTGAGTGTCCTGCATCACTCGGTATAATCTATCCTTCATAATTGCGAAGTAGGGGAAGGACGGGGTGGCGTTTGGCTGGAGTGATTGACCATCGATTACTCTCACTTGGTCAAACGCATGCCGCAGAGTCTTATCTCACGACTGCTCTAATGGAAAATCCAGAAGGGATTCCCCGATAGAAAGAGGAGGAGCTGGTGGCTCCTCACTCTGATGCGGAGATGATGTAGACGGCTCTGTGACAGCTGCTCCCGCCAATGCGACACCGGGACCTCCCCCTGCTAAACTACGGCAGGACCCACTCTTCACTAAATGACTCATTAATTCCCCAAATCCCGGCCAATCAGTCCCCAAAATTATCGAGTGGGTGAGGCGAGGATTAACTGCTGCCTTTACTCTCAATTTTTCCACTCAAAAAAGAATGTGGACCAACACTAAAGGGTAGTTGTGAACATCCCCGTGCACACACAACACCTTCACCAATTGTGCTCCCCCCAATGCCTCGTCTGGAACCAGGCTTTGGTGGATTGAGGTCTGATTACAGCCAGAGTCCACCAACGCCTGATATGTATCCCCTTAGACACTCACCGGTATGCGATACACTTAGGCCCGATTGAGGGCGGCTCCTGGCGCGTCAGAGATCCGAACCACCGCGCCCACCTCCATTACCGAGCACTGCTGTTGGAGGTGGCCCGGCTCCCCGCAGCACCAGCAAACCGGCCCGGGCTTCCTCTCTGCACTAGTGCTCTGGGGCTCACTCATCTGGGGGGGAGAGACAGACACAGAAGGGAGAAACGGGAGGGCACCGCGGGTGCGGCGGGCCGGCTGGGGTGGCGCCGGCCCCCACCTCCGCGGTGGGGGAACGGGGCGAGTATGAGACACAGGAGGAGAGGGAGAGAGAGAGAGGGAGGAAGAGGTTGTCTGCTGTCCTGCCATTGGGACAGCTGCCAAATGGTCCTCCGCCAGCTCGATTGCCTGATCCAGCAACGCCGGGCGGTGGCACTGGACCCACTCTGCGGTTCCTGCTGGTAGGTGAGCGATGAACTGCTCCAGTACCACCTGATCGATGATTGATTGATTGATTTCCCTCTGTGTCGCGGTTGTCGGCCCTCAACCACCACCAGCAGGCGTCCCGGAGTTGCTGGCCAAACGCAAATGGCCGGCCGACTTCCTCCAAGTGCAAAGCTCGGAAGCGCTGTCGCTGTTCCTCAGGGGTGCACCCCACATGCTGGAGGACGGCCCGGCGAAGGTCCGCGTAGGCCAGCCTGCGGTCGGCGGGGAGCTGTAGCGCGGCCAGCTGCACCTCGCCCGTTAGCAAGGGGAGGAGGCGTGCCGTGCGCTGTTCCACTGGCCATCCCGAGGTCTCTGCTACCTGCTCAAAGAGCGTGAGGAAGGCCTTGGGGTCATCCTGCGGGCCCATCTTCATTAGGGTGAGGTGGGAAGGGCCCGTGGCGGTGGAGGTGGTGGACCCCGCCGATGCGAGGAGGTGCCGGAACACCTGTCAATCTTCCTGCTGAGCCAACACCAGGGCCTCGAACCGTTGCTCTTGCTCCTTCCGTTGGGCGACTAGCGCCTGGTGCTGGCTCTGCTGGGCTGTGGCGAGGGCATGGACCAGGTCAGCGAAAGGGGAGGACTCCATGGGGCTGTTCTTCTTCTGCGCTCCACATCCCGGGTTTCAGCACCACTGTGGCAGTTCGTAAGAGTGGGAGGAGCACAGAAGATGGCAGGACAGAACTAAGTTTCGTAAACCTTTTTATTTTACACACTTTTCAGTGGTCTCTCAGAAAACACATAGACAGACACTTGCGCACACACACATCTGGTGTCTGGTTCGGGAGGGAGCCCTCCTCTGCTCTCCCTCTCTCTTTAAATAGGGCACAGTCACTGGGGAAGACACACAAACACATGTTAATCAACATCAGGTGCAGTGATTCTGCCACTTACCTTCCCTGACTCCGTCCTCCGGTCACAGACCGATGCTTGACCACGCCCCCGCTGCCACACACTCCCTCACTGTGTGTGTATCATAACAAACTACAGGGTGGGATTTGGGCTTGGGACACAAGCTCAGGTTTGATCAACCTGTAGCTGGCCACCTTTGAGGAGGGTGTATAGTATCTAAAGGCCGAAACACCCCATGAATCAAGGGCATACTACTGATGATGTGTCCCAAATTCAAATCTTGACTGGCAGCTTCTCATGTTGCGCTCTCTTTCTCTCTTTCTCTCTCTTTCTCTCTCTCTCTTTCTATCTCTCTCTCTCATGCATACCATCTACTGGCACAATGGACTGTTTAACATCTCGTCCCATGTTTTATGATTCACTGTCCATCCAGTAGAACGACTCTGGTCAGTAGAGTTACAGCTCAGTAAGAGAGAGTCAGAAGTAAAGTGTTGAGTTCTGTTGGGATTGATGATCAGAGAGACTGGAGGAGATTCACCTTAAACAGAGAAGACAGTCATGGAAATAAGAATCAATGCAATATGCAATAAGGATATACAGTAAGTCCATGTGTGTTCAGAATTCTGTTTATTAATCCAGTAATTAAAGCCACAGTCCATAGCATGGGTCATAACACAGAAAAGTTTAACCCCAGATAATCATCTCTTTATCATCTCCTTAGTCCTCTTTATTTCAGGGAAAATAAACCAACACTGAAAAAATTGACTTTTTGGTGCAGTAAACTCTATTAGAGTAACTGTCATAATTTCTACCTTGTATTTTTAAGTTTCAGTAAGAACTAGAGTTTCTTAAGTAAAATTAAACATTTTATTAACGTAATACATGAATTATGGGGGAAGAGTGAGTTTTACTTAGGTTTCCTCATACTATTTAAATGTTTAATAGTTGTACGTACATAAACCTAGAAATACTACATAAACTTTACTCTGAAAGTGTAGCATTTTGAAACGCATGCACGATGCATGCGCACAGTACAACAGGACTGGCTCTGCTCCAGACGTTACAGGATCACAGAGCAAGGTGTAGCACATAGAGTAGAGTGGGGTAATACACCCCCGTGGGGTAAAAGGCCCCTGGCCTGTTTTACCTAAAATAACCACCAGATGGCGCAAAGTTACATTTCTATTGTTGCTATGGACTGGCTTGACAACGGGGATATACAAATATCCACTGTGGATCGCATATCAGCAACACAGCGGAGAGAAATCAAATTTCATGGTAAGTGATATAATTTTCAGATATCAGTAAAACTGTATTTAGATAGCTGCTATTTCGTCAGATATCACAGCTGTGTATGTGGTATGAGTAGACAAGTCAGTACGTTAAAAAAATACATTAGGTATAAAAAGTTGAATCACATTTTGAAAGTAAGACCCTTTTTTGTAAAAGTGTAGTCTGTGGAGTAAAACACCCCCTTAATGGCGGGGTAAATGGCCCCCAGGGGGCATCGTTTCCTTTTATCATAATTAGAGTAGAGTGGGGGAAAAAAGCCCCCCTTAAGGAAAATTCAGTTTTTCTCCAAGTTGAAATGAACCATGTGTTTAGTTTTAATCATAGTTTTTGACAACAGTGACATGAACAATAATGCCACCTAAAGTTTGCCTAAAGTTAATACTTAATTTTTTTTTTTTTAGCAAAAACAAACATTGTGCCAAGGGGGCCTTTTACCCCCCCAGCAGTGTTGGGTAAGTTACTTTAAAAATGTAATTCGTTACAGTTACAAGTTACCTTGTTTTAAATGTAATTGTAGTGTAACTTTTTCAATTACTTTTAAAAAGTAATGTAACTAGTTACTTTTGGATTACTTTTTAATTACTTTAAGGTTTTAATGAATATTGACCCATGTTCACCATTTAATTTTTGAAAACCGACAGTGTGAACCTTAAAGCAGTACTAAGCTGAGAGGGAATTGCTGACAAGCAATCACAGGAGGTCCATAAGAGATGCTTGCACCATGCATGTGATTCTCAGACTGCTGTCATAGGGGCCATACTCTTCTGTTCCTCCCCTAGGCTCTACCGTTTTCACAGTTTGCAGACTACACAAGCAGGTTCAGAAACCACTTCTTTCCCACAGCGGTCACCTTATTGAACTCTTCCCAAAGACCAGTCTTTCGTTCCCCTCTATCCACACCTTACCATCCATATAGTGTTCCTCTTCAATTCACATCTGTATAGCCCTATCTACAGTGGTATAGGATTACCTGTATAATGATTCCATCTGTATTCATCACATTTATTTATACCATGCTATTTTTCATTGCCCTGTGCATTGTACTGCCATAACTACATTGTACATACTCTGCGCATACGTACATGCTCTGCACATATAACCATCTTTACTTACACTAGCTGTAAATAACGGCATTTTGTCTCTAAATACTGCATTATGTGCAGTCTGCACGTGTTGCACTTGATTAGATGCCAAACTGCATTTCATTACTTCATACATGTGCAATGACAATGAAGTGTTCTACTTTAATCTAGTAATAAATAACCAAAGTGAGACTTTTACATCACATTTTATTTTTCTTGTTTTTCTCTTTGCTTGTAAAATGAAACATGGCACAATACAGTCCATCAAGAATTAAGATTGACGATGGGTAGTCAGTCATTGAACATTTAAGAGTCAATGGAATGTTGATTACAAAAAAATACAATAAACAATAAACACATTCAAGTGAATGGTAGTAGCCTAGCACGTAGCTAACTAGGGAAACGACATGTGTGCTTAACCGTTGTTGTGATATATGACATTGAATCAATCGTACATCATTATATTATGTTGCCCACTGGGATTAATAACAACGATGGTATGTAGGTGGGTGTCAGTTGTTCTAGAGCTGGTAGTTCAACATATTTCGTCAGCATAGCCTACCTTGCTGTTAATGTGCTTACAACCTCAAAATGAATGCCTTCTGATCGGAAATAAACCAGTGAGTTGCACTTACCTCTAAATGTTTCCTTAGGTTTGACATAGACTGCTTCGATGTGGACAACTTCTTGATGGCCGGCAAACACTGCTTGCATTGGACAGTTAAATTTGAGCCATTTTCAGTGATGTAGATGAAATGCTTCTTAAATTTCCAATGCTTGAAGGTGTCTGACATGACTGCTGCTTGAGCTGAACTGAACCGAACCGCGCGCTTCTTGCTGCTCTAGTGCTCAAGCACAGAAACAGAGTGGCGCTGCTGCTGGCAAACATGATAGGAAAACCCAGGACAGACAAGGAGCCGTGGCGGGAAACGGCAAAATTATGCGCAAAGCAATAAAAATATCCTTGCTCATGTCGCAAAGGTTTTTGTTTTTCAAATGTAACTAAAATTGTAATTCTCAGTATTTCCATAAGTAACTGTAACTGAATTACATATTTTCCTGTTGTAACTGTAACGAATTATAGTTACACTTTTTTTGTAATTAAATTACGTAACGTCGTTACATGTAATTCGTTACTCCCCAACACTGCCCCCCAGTGGGGTAAAAGGCCCCCTGAGGTGGGGCAATAGGCCCCCTCACTCAAAAAAAACAAGAAAATATCCCTGAATTAATGAATAGCTTGTTCTTTGTTAATTCATGTTCAATCCACACAAAATTATATTGAAATTAAAATGTGAAATATAATAAAATAATGCATCTGTTCATTAATTCAGGGATATTTTCTTGTTTCTTTCACATTATAGGCTTAAGTAAACACTTTTGCTATCCAAACAGCTTTTTTTGAGTGAGGGGGCCTATTGCCCCACCTCGGGGGGCCTTTTACCCCACTGGGGGGGTAAAAGGCCCCCTTGGCACAATGTTTGTTTTTGTTAAAAAAAAATTAAGTATTAACTTTAGGCAAACTTTAAGTGGTATTATTGTTCATGTCACTGTTGTCAAAAACTATGATTAAAACAACACATGGTTCATTTCAACTTGGAGAAAAACTGAATTTTCCTTAAGGGGGGCTTTTTCCCCCACTCTACTCTAAGACAGTCATTTTGCAGGTAAGTTATTACCGTTCTATTTTAAATTTGTGATAATATATAAGTCTGCATGTAGTTTGACGCAAGATATGTCATTGTTCATAAGTTAATTTAAAGTTAGCATAACGCCACATTGGTCCGTGCTAGCCTGTAAGTGTGTGTGTGTGTGTGGGGGGGGGGGGGGCTGCAGTTTTTCCCTCTTTTATATACGGTACAGTCTATGGTTTTTCCCGATAAAAATAACTAAAGTTAGGATATTAAAAAAGCACCAACGTAATGGTACTATAACATTTATCAACTGACGTCAACATAGTAGAACATGGTTTTTTTGTCTGTAAAACTTTTGGCGGCGACAGTGAAGTAACGTTCCATTAGTGAATGAATGCTGTGCATTGAGAATGAGAGGGAGAGGCTGATGAATGGGAGAAACGCCCCAGAATAGTTTTTTAAAACACGTTTACTGACAGAAGCGCCAGAGGTCTTTGAGAGCACCAGCTTGAGAATACAAAGAGACATCGCTGGCAGTTTTCTTTCTTTTCTTTTTTTGCCAAGAAGCTAGTTAGCACAGCTAGTAGCATGGCTGTGCTGTGCAGTGTGAAGCCCACAGCAACTTCGTGATGTGCGGACCGATACTTTTGATACCAAATGTGTCCGTTTTAGTATCGATACTCATAACAAATTGTCTATGTTTTCACCAGTCTGCACTAATTTGGGTTAACAACTTTTTTTTCATCACAGTAGACAGTTATTTCACTAGTTATAGGACCTATTTTCCGCAACTGAGGCAACTAAAGTTGTATACTGTAAATGTGCCCATCCATGTGCATGCGTGCGACTGAATTCAAGTGACTGCCACTACTGCACACTGCATGGCATCATTTTCTGTTGACGAATGTTAAAACATCCCAATATATGAGTGTAATGTACTGTTCTTGCAACAGTATTTACAGAACAGAATTTATAATCTTTTTTTAATAACTGTCATGTGATCTGCTACTTATGTCAACTGTACCTTTTTAAAAAGTTTATTCCTCAATCACATGCACACAGCACAGCTCACTGCAGGGTTTTTGTGTGTGTGTGTGTGGGGGGGGGGGTATTATTTTACTCAGGATTCATGTTTTTGTAGTTAAATGAAAGAATCGATTGTTCATTACAAGTTCTACTTGCAAATAAATCTGTCATGTGTTAATTGTTTTATTTAGCTATACAAAACAATGTTCATTTACGCTTGTTCATGATACAGTTTATTTCTTATTAAGTCTTATTAAAATATTTTTCTATCTATCAACAGGAAGCAAATCAGAACAGAATATTATTCTCATCATTCAGGCAAGTAGAAAATAATGTATGCATGATATAAAATTGTTTTGTTATTTTCCCTTATTCATCCATCATAACGTAATATTAAAATTCTGGCTGAATATTTTAGACCATTGTTTTAATACTACAAATTGCATCTCTTCATTTTCAGGGTGCCCTTTGGAGGAGCCAGTGGGCTTTGTGGACAGTTGGAGTATATTGTATATAATAGTGTATATTGGATGCAGTGTATACTATGTAATACTGTCTGCTTGTTCTTTTTATGTCAGTCATGCCAATGTTAAATTTATGGCTGCCCCATAAAGGATTGGGCAATTCAATCCACAATGGTAGTGGACTTACTTTGATGGTTCTTGTTTGTTAAACTGTTTAAAATGAAAAAATAAACAGTTTAATTGCATTGTAATTTAGTTGTGTGATATGTGATAAAGATAAAATGCATAGAGTATTGGTTAAATTATTTGGTAAGATTTATCAAAAGGATAATGACAATGATTGCCTAATTTTAATGAGGAATGTAACGTAATGCAACCAAGTAAATTAAAATGTCAAGCACAAGAAAATAATTAAAATCTACTAAATTACTTCATAACAGCAAATAATACAGATATATAAAATTTACTTAAAATTTTGAGGAAAATGATGTTCCTGCCTATGAAAAACAAGTAGACTTTACTTAATTTGTTTAAATAAATATAACTGACTCCTCCTAGAACTGCCACCTTATTGTGGTGGAGGGGTTTGTGTGCTTGAATGATCCTAGGAGCTATGTTGTCGGGGGCATTATGCCCCTGTTAGGGTCTCCCAAGGCAGACAGGTCCTAGGTGACAGGCCAGACCAAGAGCAGTTCACCAAAACCCTTATGGAGAACAATCGATCAAGGACCATGACATCGCCCGGTATGGCACAGCCGGGGGCCCACCCTGGAGCCAGGCCCGGGGTTGGGGCTCGTATGCGAGCGCTTGGTGGCCGGGCCTTTGCCCACGGGGCCCGGCCGGGCTCAGTCCAAAGCAGTGATGTGGGCCCGACCTCCTGTGGGTTCACCACCCACAGAGGTAGCCGTAGGGGGCCGGTGTAGTGTGGATTGGGCGGCAGTCAAAGGCAGGGACCTCGATGACCTGATCCCCGAACACAGCGGCTAGCTGTTGGGACATGGAATGTCACTTCGCTGGGGGGGAAAGAGCCTGAGCTTGAGCGGGAGGTTGAGAGGTACCGGCTAGAGATAGTCGGGCTAACTTCCACACACAGCTTGGGTTCTGGAACCCAGCTCCTCAAGATGGACTGGACTCTCCACTTCTCTGGAGTCACCCATGGTGAGCGGTGGTGGGCTGGTGTGGGCTTGCTTATAGCTCCCCAGCTCAGCCGCCATGCGTTGGAGTTTACCCCAGTGAACGAGAGGGTCGCCTCTCTGCGCCTTCGGATTGGGGAGAGGGCTCTTGCTGTTGTTTGTGCCTACGGGACGAATAGCAGTATAGAGTATCCGGCCTTCTTGGAGTCCCTGGGAGAGGTACTGAGAGGTGCTCAGACTGGGGACTCCATTGTTCTACTGGGGGACTTCAACGCTCATGTGGGCGATGACAGTGACACCTGGAGGGGCGTGGTTGGGAGGAACGGCCTCCCCGATCTGAACCCGAGTAGTGTTTTGTTATTGGACTTCTGTGCTAGTCGCGGTTTGTCCATAACAAACACCATGTTTGAGCATAGGGGTGTCCATAAGTGCACGTGGCACCAGGACACCTTAGGTCGGAGGTCGATGATCGACTTTGTTGTCATTTCATCTGATCTCCGGCCCTATGTCTTGGACACTCGGGTGAAGCGAGGGGCTGACCTGTCAACTGATCACCACCTGGTGGTGAGTTGGATCCGCTGGCGGAGGAGGAAGCCGGACAGACCTGGCAGGCCCAAAAGTATGATGAGGGTCTGCTGGGAATGTCTGGCCGAGCACTCTGATGATGATGATGATGATGCCTTTTATTGTCACTAGTCACATGTACCAGCGAAATTAGCCATCAACCTGTCCGTACATATACAACATACAATTGACATAGGGTAGACAGGACAGGAAGACAGGGATGAAGATAAAAAGGAAACACAACATGAGGAGAGATAAGGAAAAAAGAACACCCCCCACTATGCTCCTGTCAGGAGTACAGTGTGGGAACATTTAAAAAACCTTTGCACATAAGCACACAACAACACAAGTACACTTTAAACACAGGACTTGAGGGGGGGAATCAGGGGTAGGGGGGAAGGGGGGGAAGGGGGATGGGGGAGGGGAGGAGGTAATCCAGCACAAGCAAGCAGCCGTCCGCTCCTGCAGCCATTAAGGTGCTGGTCACGCACCCACTTGTCACACTGGGGGTAAAAATGGTGACCGCGGAAAGTTAGAGAAGGAATGCGAGAGTGGCTCCCGGCAGTGACCTTCAGGGGGAAATGTTGTCTCAGCAACGGCCTGAACCGAGGCCGGTGCTGTCTCAGGGAGCCGAATGTCGATAAGATATAAATTGTTTGGTCTTTCCAGATGCAGTCTTTGCATGTCCACACTGCTCATCCATATCTGTCCATTCCGTCCATTCTATTCAAATTCAAATTGATCTCCAAAAAACATATTCCTTGCAAAGCTGAAAGCTGCTCCGAGATAACAACCATTTTGTGGTTAAAGTTCTGAATGTCCACAGTCCAAGTGCCAACAGCTTTGCCCACCACTCCAATCATATCAGGCAGCTTTGTGGGGCTTTGAACAGCTGTCACTGTTGTCTGATTTACTCGATATACCAGGGCAATGCCTAATCCAATCAGCAAAAGTCCTGTAATCATGGTTCCGAATAGGTAGATATCTTCAATGTCCTCCACAGAAAGAATCGCCAGGCACATGACTCACCACCGCTCCCATGCATCCATCATGTAACCAGCTGCAAACGTTCCAGCAGGACAGACGGGTTCCCCCGAACCCAGGCTTCTTGTCGAGAAAACTGTGTCAATTTCGTTAGGAGACCAGTTTATCAATTCCATGCTTTTTTTAGTTTAGAAAGTAATGAGGAGGTCTTTAACTCCCACCTCTGGGAGAGCTTCTCCCAGCTTCCGAGGGAGGCGGGGGACATTGAGTCTGAGTGGACCATGTTCTCTACCTCCATTGTAGATGCAGCTATTCGGAGCTGTGGCTGCAAGGTCTCCAGTGCCTGTCGTGGCGGCAATCCCCGAACCCGGTGGTGGACACCGGAAGTAAGGGATGCCGTCAAGCTGAAGAAGGAGTCCTATCAGGCCATGTTGACCTCCGGGATTCCAGAGGCAGCTGACAGGTATCGGCAGGCCAGGCGTGCCGCAGCTCAGGCAGTTGCGGAGGCAAAAACTCAGAACTGGGAGGAGTTCAGGGAGGCCATGGAGAAGGACTATCGGTCGGCCTCGAAGAAATTCTGGCAAACCGTCCGGCGCCTCAGGAGGGGGAAGCAGTACTCTGCCAACACTGTTTACAGTCGGGGTGGGGAGCTGTTGACCTCGACTGGGGACATTGTCGGGCGGTGGAAGGAATACTTTGAGGATCTCCTCAATCCCACCGTCATGTCTTCCATTGAGGAGGTGGAGGCTGATGACCCAGAGGTGGACTCATCCATTACCCAAGCTGAAGTCACTGAGGTGGTTTGCAAGCTCCTTGGTGGCAAGGCACCAGGGGTGGATGAGATCTGCCCTGAGTATCTCATGTCTCTGGATGTTGTGGGGCTGTCTTGGCTGATACGCCTCTGCAACATCTCGTGGCAGTTGGGGACAGTGCCTCTGGAGTGGCAGACTGTGGTGGTAGTCCCTCTTTTTAAGAAAGGGGACCGGAGAGTGTGCTCCAATTATAGGGGAATCACACTTCTCAGCCTCCCAGGGAAGGTTTACTCCAGGGTACTGGAGAGGAGAATTTGGCCAATAGTCAAACCTCGGATCCAGGAGGAACAATGCGGTTTTCGTCCTGGTCGCGGAACACTGGACCAGCTCTATACCCTTCATAGGGTGCTCAAGGGTTCATGGGAGTTTGCCCAACTAGTCCACATGTGCTTTGTGGATCTGGAGAAGGCATTCAACCATGTCCCTCATGGTATTCTGTGGGGGGTGCTTCGGGAGTATGGGGTTCGGGGCACTTTGTTAAGGGCTGTCCAGTCCCTGTACGAATGAAGCAGGAGTCTGGTTCGCATTGCCGGCAGTAAGTCAGACATGTTCCCAGTGCATGTTGGACTCCGGCAGGGCTGCCCTTTGTCACCGGTTCTGTTCATAATTTTTATGGTCAGAATTTCTAGGTGCAGCCAGGGTCCGGAAGGAATCCTGTTTGGGAACCACAGGATTTCATCTCTGCTTTTTGCGGATGATGATGTCCTGTTGGCTTCTTCAATCCAGGACCTTCAGCATGCACTGGGGCAGTTTGCAGCCGAGTGTGAAGCGGCTGGGATGAGAATCAGCACCTCCAAGTCCAAGGCCATGGCTCTCGACTGGAAAAGGGTGGCTTGCCCTCTCCAGGTTGGTGGAGAAGTCCTGCCTCAAGTGAAGGAGTTTAAGTATCTTGGGATCTTGTTCACGAGTGAGGGAAGGATAGAGCGTGAGGTCGACAAGCGGATCGGTGCAGCCTCCGCAGTGATGCGGTCGCTTTACCGGTCCGTCGTGGTGAAGAAGGAGCTGAGCCAAAAGGCGAAGCTCTTGATTTACCGGTCAATCTATGTTCCGACTCTCACCTATGGTCATAAGCTTTGGGTAATGACCGAAAGAATAAGATCGCAGATACAAGCGGCCGAAATGAATTTCCTTCGCAGGGTGGCTAGGTGCTCCCTTAGAGATAGGGTGAGAAACACAGTCACTCGGGAGGAGCTCGGAGTAGAGCCACTGCTCCTCCAGATCGAGAGGAATCAGCTGAGGTGGCTCGGGCATCTCTTTCGGATGCCTCCAGGACGCCTCCCTGGGGAGGTGTTCCAGGCATGTCCCCCTGGGAGGAGGCCCCGGGGAAGACCCAGGACACACTGGAGGGACTATGTCTCTCGGCTGGTCTGGGAACGCCTCAGTGTTCTTCCCGAGGAGCTGGCCAAGGTGTCTGGGGAAAGGGAAGTTTGGGCTTCCATGCTCAGACTGCTGCCTCCGCTACCCAGCCCCGGATAAATGGATGAAGACGAGACAAGACGAGACGATATAACTGAAAACTTAGATGTAATTAAGTAAATGTTACTTAATATCTTCACAACTGTTATGTTTTATGGTAAGTAAAATTTACTTAATACTGGCAAGTGAGTGTTACTTGGTGTTGCAGCATTAAATTTTACTTAAATAATTTGTGTGCAAATACTTACAATATATTTTTTAAGTAAATCTTATGAGTTATTTTTTTCAGTGAATGACAAAATGAGGAGCAGAGATGGCACAAAAAGACAGCACATGGCTTTGGTCACCAAACTCTACCAGTATTCACACTGTAAAAAAAGAATAGTCGAGAATACTTGAAATTTCAAGGCAACAGTCTGCATTAAGAATTTCATGTTTTGCCAACGATGTATGCCCATGATAATCCAAACTATGATAACACTGTTATCTTTATTAAGAATTCTTAATTAAGTCAATTTTCAATTCCTCATTCTGCCAACATAGATTTCTCTTTTTGCTGAACAGTGCCATTCACAGTAGTACAAAAAGGCAATTGAGGTTCTCACAATTTTTGGGGGGGCTTTTTTTACCTTTATTTGGATAGGACAGTGTAGAGACAGGAAATGAGCGGGAGAGAGATCAGGAAATGACCTCAGGTCGGAATCAAACCCGGGTCCCCGGACTTATGGTATGGCGCCTTATCCACCTGAGCCACGACAACATGATCTTCAACCGGAGAGAGAACCACATTGCCCAGTCCTTGCATTTGGGAGAGGAAACCCCGTGTCTTGGTCATTAAGAGCATGTGCTGAATAAACACCTGTGGCAATTATGTATTTTCAATTCAGATTATTCACTATTGCATATTTATACATCATTGAGGTGCACCCTATCAGTTTGATGTGGATTTTTCTGTTCGTTAATAATTATTCATATTTTCTTGTCCATTCAATTGTGAATATGGAATTACTTGAACAAAGCATAAGTCTATTTTTTAGAATTATCCACATCAAGAAAAATCCACATCAAACTGATAGGGTGCACCTCAATGATGTGTAAATATACAATAGTGAATAATCTGAATTGAAAATACATAATTGTCACAGGTGTTTATTCAGCGCATGCTCTGAATGACCAAGACACGTGGTTTCCTCTCCCAAATGCAAGGGCTGGGCAATGTGGTTCTCTCTCCAGTTGAAGTTCATGTTGTCGTGGCTCAGGTGGATAAGGCGCCATACCATAAATCCGGGGGCCTGGGTTAGATTCTGACCTGAGGTCATTTCCTGAGCGCTCTCTTTCCTGCTCATTTCCTGTCTCTACACTGTCCTATCCAAATAAAGGTGAAAAAAGCCCCCCCAAAAATTGTGATAACCTCAATTGCCTTTTTGTACTACTGTGAATGCCACTGTTCAGCAAAAAGAGAAATCTATGTTGGCAGAATGAGGAATTGAAAATTGACTTAATTAAGAATTCTTAATAAAGATAACAGTGTTATCATAGTTTGGATTATCATGGGCACATTGTTGGCAAAACATAAAATTATTAATGCAGACTGTTGCCTTGAAATTTCAAGTATTCTCAACTATTCTTTTTTACAGTGCAGGGCTCTTTAACTGCCTTATACAGATTAATAAATGTTGAATGAATCTCATCTTCCATTCGCACCACCATATCATACTCTATTTAACCCAAACCCATTGTTAATTTTCCTCACCAGTGATCCATAGAGGCTGTGGATTGCTGTACTGTGTGTGAAAGGCTGGTTCTCCTCTCTCTCCTCTGCACATATAAACTCCTGTGTGTTTCAGAGCAGCAGGACTGAGAGTGTATTTGCCTCCAGATCCTCTGCTGCTGTCTGTGGAGCTCCTCTCAGACATGTTATAGCCACGACTATTTGTTATTTGAGTTAATCCGGATCTGTAGGGAACAGTTGTGTACCAGCTGAATTTCCAGTCTGTAGAGGAGCCTGTAACCTCAAAGCTTTGAGTCACTGAGTCTCCTTCAGCCAGCCAGCTCTGTGGAGATACACTCAGTACTGGCGGTGGTCTCTCTGTTAAACAGGAAACATAAAACTAGGGTTTATTTTCTGAGATTTATTTAATACACAGTGAGAAGTTTTTCATGTCTGTCTAATTATAAATTTTTTTTTTGAAATCACCTTCCACACTCACCGGATACAGTCAGTGTAACAGCATCACTGAAATGTGAGGAGCATAAGCCTCCTCTCTCTGCTCCTCTACAGGTGTAGTTACCGTGATGTGACCAGTTCCATTTTGTGTGAATGTGATTAAAGTGATTTGTCAGCAGTTATGGTTTCTTACAGAAACAATTTATTTTACAAAGCCCTGGTTACAGAGTCACAGAGTAACTACAAAAGACCAAATACAAAGCCAGGAAATGCTATCAATAATAAATAATTACACCAAGATGTTAGATGAGTGGAACTATCTATCTGAGGTGAAGTGATATTTAGAACTAAACAATAATTTGGAAGAATTTGCAAAAGTTGAAATGAAATATTCTGATTCAGATTGCATCTTGGGCCAGGTACAGAGGTACTATTTTTATTTAAAACACATTAAACCCATGTTTCCATTCCAGTGAATTTGTGTTTAACTCTCATTATCTTTTGTATCATAGTTTACGAAAATTGCTTTATTCAACAAAATAAATATGACTTTACAGCATTTGATGGAGTTCAGATGTTTAGTTCAAAACATTATATTATAATTTTATATATCCAACCCCAAATCAAGTTCAGAAATGGAAAATGCAAATAAAAAAACAAAATCAGTGATTTCTAAATTTACTTTGACTTGTATTTCATTGCAAACAGAATGAACCCAAGATATTTCATGTTTTGTTGGTCAACTTCATTTAATTTGTTAATATACATCCATTCCTGTGTTTCAGGCCTGCAACACATTCCAAAAAAGTTGGGACAAGGCAATTTAGGGCAAGTAATAAGGTAAAACAATTCAATAATGATGTGATTTGAAAAAAGTGATGTCAACAGGTGACTGTAATCATGATTTGGGACAAAACTAGTATCCAGGAAAGGCCTACTCTTTGAGGAGCAAAGATGGGCTGAGGATCTCCAGTTTGTCAAGAAATGTGTGAGAAAATGACTAAAAAGTTTCAAAACAATGCTCCTCAAAGAAAGACAGGAAGGGATTTTGATATTTCACTCTCTGTGGTGCATATCATCATTAAATGAGTCAATGAATCTGGAGGAATTTTGGTGCGTAAAGCATTTATTATTGTTTTCAGTTTTAATTTCAATTTCAACATACCGTCCCAAAATTTTCTGACTTGGGTTTGTATTAATTACTGTGTATTTACAGCTAGAGCATACATCCATTATCTGTAGCCACTTATCCTGTCCTACAGGGTTGCAGGCAAGCTGGAGCCTATCCCAGCTGACTATGGGTGAGAGGCGGGGTGCACCCTGGACAAGTTGCCAGATCATCGCAGGGCTAACACATAGACACAGACAACCATTCACACTCACGGTCAATTTAGAGCCACCAATTAGCCTAACCTGCATGTCTTTGGACTGTGGGGGAAACCGGAGCACCCGGAGAACACCCACGCGGACACTGGGAGAACATGCAAACTCCACACAAAGACCGTCGCCGGCCACTGGCCTTGAACACAGGACCTTCTTGCTGTGAGGTGACAGTGCGAACCACTACACCACCGTGTCGCCCTACAGCTAGAGTATTTATAAGTTATTTATTGTCCAATCGATGTTGTATTTACACTGTAATCAAGTGAAGATGATTTCTTACATTTCTCATATTTGAGACTTCTAGTTTCAGACACACTGTATTATACTGTACATGTACACTTAAGGAATAAATCACACCAATATGATAAATAATTAGTGATGAGGTGCGTGATGGTGGAGTTACTGTTACTACAGGTAAGGGCTCAAGCCTAATCTGAACACCCGCGATCTCCAATCCCTCAGACAGCACTGCATCAAGAACTGCCATTCATCTATAGCTGATAGAACCACATGGGCTTGGGATTACTTTGGCAAACCTTTGTCAAGCTACAATACAGAGTTACATTCACAAATACCAGTTAAAATTTCACTGCCCAAAAAGGAAGCCTTATGTTAACTGTGTCCAGAAGGGCTGTCGACTTCTCTGGGCTCAAAGGTGTCTGGGATGGACCATCACACAGTGGAAACGTGTATTGTGGTCAGACGAATCAGTCTTCCAGGTCTTTTTTGGAAGAAATGGAGACTGTGTGCTCTGGACCATCCAGATTGTTACCAGGAACAAGTCCAAAAGACAGGGTGTGTCATGGTTGTGTCAGTGCCCTTGGCAAAGGTAACTTACACTTCTGTGATTGAGCATTAATGCTGAAAAGTACACTGAGATTTTGGAGCAACATCTGCTGCCTTCAAGACGACATCTTTTCCAGGGAGATTTCAACAAAACAATGCAAAACCACATTCTGCTCACATTACAAAGGCGTGGCGATGGAAGAAGAGGGTGTGTCCCCTCTGTCCCCAATAGAGAATGTGTGGAGAATTTAGAAGTGGAAAGTATGACAGTGACAACCCTGTACTGTTGCACACCTTAAGACCTGTTTGCAGGAAGAATGGAACAAAATAACACCTGAAACACTTCATTACTTGGTGTCTTCCATCCATAAACAACTTGTAAGTGATGAGAGAATGAATGGCAACATTACAAAGTGGTAAATGCTTTACTGTCCCAAATTTTTGGACATGTGTTCCATGAATCAAAATTTAAATAAGTGTTTATTTTGAGGAAAAACAAACAATAATAATAAATGTGCTTTTGTTATGTTTCAAGTGCAATGCAGGTCAAAATTATTTACAAATTATTGTTTTCAGTTTTAATTTCAATTTCAACATACCGTCCCAAAATTTTCTGACTTGGGTTTGTATTAATTTCTGTGTATTTACAGCTAGAGCATACATCCATTATCTGTAGCCACTTATCCTGTCCTACAGGGTTGCAGGCAAGCTGGAGCCTATCCCAGCTGACTATGGGCGAGAGGCGGGGTGCACCCTGGACAAGTCACCAGATCATTGCAGGGCTAACACATAGACACAGACAACCATTCACACTCACGGTCAATTTAGAGCCACCAATTAGCCTAACCTGCATGTCTTTGGACTGTGGGGGAAACCGGAGCACCCGGAAAACACCCACGCGGACACTGGGAGAACATGCAAACTCCACACAAAGGCCGTCGCCGGCCGCTGGGCTCGAACACAGGACCTTCTTGCTGTGAGGCGACAGTGCGAACCACTACACCACCGTGCCGCCCTACAGCTAGAGTATTTATAAGTTATTTATTGTCCAATCGATGTTGTATTTACACTGTAATCAAGTGAAGATAATTTCTTACATTTCTCATATTTAAGACTTCTAGTTTCAGACACAGTGTATTATACTGTACATGTACACTTAAGGAATAAATCACACCAATATGATAAATAATTAATGATGAGGTGGCGTGATGGTGGAGTTACTGTTAATACAGGTGATTATTTCCTGATAACATCATGTACCGAAGTGTTTCATTCTTCCGATACTTAAGCAATTTGCCAGTGATGATCATTTCTAATTTTTTATTGAACAACATCACACTTTTTATCCATTTGTAGTTACCATTTAATGTTGTGGAGCATCGACAAAACAAGTGTGGTGTCCCTGTTATCACATGCGTTATATTGCAGCTATAAACAGGCATTTCCTCACCAGCCTTGATTTCTCCCTCTCTCTTATTTAGGTAATAAGGCTAGGGTTGCCACCATTCAGAAATAAAAATAAGGGACGCCCACCACGGCTCCTTGGGGCCATGACCACCACGGGCACGACTCCCATGGGGTGGGGTGCCCGCAGCAGTGGTATGTTTTATTTTGTAGGTGTTTTTAGTAAAGGGATGATCAAGAAAGCAATTACTCATACTTAAAGCTTGAAATGCTTTATTGCCAATGCTGTAAAAATTTATAATGTACAAGTTGGCAACAATGAACTTTTAAAATATAATCTAAATATATTGAGAACTTAATATCACTGTAAATGTAAGTGCATAACTGTTCTTGGTGTAGGGACTCTCTTTGTGAACCTTGGGGACATTTTTACTTAGAGAGGAAAAAAGAGAACAAAAAACAACTAAAACACAACAAACATGTATTGCAAGGCTGACACTTGCACGACTTTTGGCCACGATTTTGTCGTGGCAAGTCGTGCCATTTTGGGGCACGAACTGGGAGGCTCCCACACTGTTCACAACTAGTTCACGCATAGTTCACGACGAGTTCACGAATGCGTGCCGGTCCACATTCACGAACTGGCACGACGAGTTCATGCATAGTTTGCGCATAGTTTACGCACTTCCCGCATTGGCACGACGAGTTTGCGCAATTCGGACGGCGTCGTGCCAACTTGGGCACCCCATATAAAAAGGGGGCCTCCCCAACCCCTGGTCATTTTTGAATTGGCTGTGGAAGAGACAACATGCTGAATACCAGAGACACAATCATTGCAGAGAAGAGAAGATGCCTATACCTGGCAGCTGCTCTAGCCATTGTTGAAGAGCAGCAGAAAAGGCTGGAAGAGGCAGAAGAGCAAGAAAAAGCAACCCCACTTCGAAGAAAGACACAAAGGAAAGTGTGCGCGCACTTCCACGCACTGGCACGCATCCTCCCGCATCGTCCCAACGAGTTCACAACAAGATCACGAACAGTTTGCGCATAGTTCACGACCCGGTCGCGAAATTTTGTCGTGACCAAAATTTTGAACATTTCAAAATTTTCGTCCCGACATGGCACGCAGTCACGACAGGTTTACGCACACTTCACGCCAGTTTACGACTAGTTTGCGCACTGGCACGACTCGAGTCGTGCCAATGCGTGCCACGGAATCGTGCAAGTGTCAGCCTTGCATTAGTCTGCTTATTCAAGAATGCAGAAAATAAGAAAGTGCAAAACATTACTCCTTCCCTCAACAGTCCTGAGTTCATCAGGAACTGTTGTGTTTCTCTTGTCTGTGGAGTAGACCAGATTTAAACAGTCAACAGATTTCCCTCACTTCTTTTTCCAAGTGTACTTCTTGTTACTCCTTGCTGCACTGAGTAACTCTTTGTCTTTCAAAGCGCTGTTGTAAAACTCTGAACAGGACTGCTCAAAGTTTAGAGTGATCAGGAGCTCACTCCTTATGAGTGCAGCAGACATTTTCAAAAGGCCCGGGTTTTTTGAGCAGCGCCGGTGTGTGTTGTCTGTCTCTAGGCAACCGTGACAGCACCACACGCAGTGACGCAGGCAGCCAGGCACAGACGCACAGAGCGTGACACAGAGAGGAGGGGTTTGTGTCCTGGGTGGATCCCGCAACGGAGTATTTCCTGTTTTATTTTGTTCATTATTGTTAGATTTAGTGTTGATATGTGTGAGACAGACATGTGTATTGGACAGAGGTGGGACAAAGTCACTAATGTGCAAGTCACAAGTAAGTCTCAAGTCCTACCACTCAAGTCCGAGTCAAGTCACAAGTCAAGGCACTTTTGACCAAGTCAAGTCCAAGACCTACCCAAGCCAAGTCGAGTCCAAGTCCAAGTCTCATTTTTTTCCAAGTCCCTAACAAGTCACCATTTATTCTACAGGCAATCAACACATTTTTGATCACAAATGTATTACCTCTCCACACTGCAGTGTATGTCCTCCTTTGCCAGTCACCTTGGATAAAAATGTCTGCTAAATGTAATGTAATGTCAGTGATTCATAGAGTCAGCACAAGTAACTACAGTACATCCATTCTTTTCCATTTTAAAATGTTTTAGAGCTTGTGCCCCAAGACAATCAAAGAATCTCAGAGGAGACAATGATTAGTTAGTCAACGTTAGTAAAGCATCCTAAATTTTCAGTGAGTTTAGTTTGAGTGAGTCAGTGTACATCTGAGGCTAAGGGTGTGAGAATGAGTGAAAGTATGACCATTTCCTTAAATTTTTTTATTGGAAAATTAGTGAGAAATTAAAACAAAATTCTAAACAAAACTAGTACTGGTACAGTGTAACAAAAATCATTTTCTTTTCATTTCATTCATGTCATTTTTCACATAAAAATGCTTTTCATGTGCATTTTAAGACATGAAACTCAAAGTCCAAGCTAACAGATGATCTGTGTACTTTTAGAATCAAAGAATGGTTTTCCTTCTGAAGTTAGGCACTGTCCCAACATACAACATGACATGCCTTTAAAACAATACAACGTGACTTGAGTACGTTTGTGTGTGTGAGAGAGACCAACTAACTGACAAAAAATTCCGGAAATATCTGTTCTCCACTACTGAGAGAGGGATGTTGCATCCAATGACCAAATCTGTTAGTATTGAATTTGTGATGGCTTTTTGTTGTGGGTGGGTAGCATTGTACTGTGTATCTTTTGCAGTAAGGAATCCAGAAATGGACGGCTGCTCTGTCTCACTTGGGATGATCTTGTTCTTCAGATATTCTGCAAATCTAAACAAGAAAAAAAAAGTAAAATTAGTAGGCCTACTTGTTTTCTGTTTTTAATCATGTAGACATTAACATGTTTTTATCATTTTCAATATCAAAGTCTGAGTTAATTTAATCTGAACATATTTGTTTATATACAGTATAATGTTTAATACAAGCCAGCCAGGATGTTCCCTTAAGCAGTTTAGCTAGACCACAATGCATTCACTAAACACTCGCTAAAATACCGGTAGCCTCAGTAAACACAGAACGTTGTGACGATGTAGCCAGAATCAGAGTCCTCTAGGGCTCTGGCCAGAATGTGAGAATGAAGCCCTGGCAACATTCTAGAGAGCCATATAATAAAGTAGAATAAACAATTGTTGTGAATTTCAGAATGTTCAGCGGAATCCTCCAGATCCAAGTTGCGTGCTTTTGGCGAATTTGGTTTCTCGCCAGAGACTAATAAATGCACTGGTAAAGCCACGCTATGTAGAGGCATTGTGTGCCCTGTCGTTTGGGTAAGACTGTGGGATAATGCTTCGCGTCGGAGTAGGCTACACTCCAATCTGTCGGGATGTACTGCGCTATAAAACGTCAGCTGAGCTTACATTTTACATAGCCCAAATGGCCCATTATTCACATTGCCTACATGACACCAGAGAGAGGAAGAGAATAGAATTGAATGTCTCTGATGACACGTAATCCCAGCACTAATAACACACATCGCACAGCGTCCACGACTTGGTGCAGTACATAGCAAACAGTTAAACGCCTGGTTTAACTTGCATTACTAGTCATCTCGTCTCAGTGGTTTAAATGCCTTTCATGACAAGCACTGACTTTCCCATTGCAAAGAGCGAACTTCTGTTTTACATACTTAGTTTGCAGCCTGGGTAACTGTTTATTTGATTCACGTTTTATCCTTTGCTGTCCGGTTCTTATCATAAGTCTGTGTCGTTCTGACCAGAGCCTTTATAACAATCTTGTAAACGTTCTCTGCTCTGACCAAATCACCACCTTCTGGCTATGCCTTCCCAATGTGTGTTAACTGGTAGCCTAGCCCACATAATCTAACACTAGACTGAACACAAAAGCAATCCAATAAAAAATCTACTTCACTATTTTATATTCAGCAAAGCAAAACAAATCCTTGACAGCGTTAATATATTAACACATTCCACTTCTAGCCACCAACTAGCCTGTACAGATTCTTGCTAGCTGTAGCCTAGCTTTGTTACTTACTTGTCCTTATGCAGCCTCAGGTGACGAATGAAGTTTGATGTGGTTGACTGGCTGTCCGAAATTGTGGCTCCACATGTTCTGCACGTTGCAATGCGTTTGCCATCTGTATTGGAGTATTCTTTAAATCCAAAGGAAATTACGCGGGGAATCATGTTTTTATCCATCCGTTCATCATTCAGCGTCATCAATGTTCAGCGTCCTCATTGCCCATCACCGTTTGGTTTTTCATTTGAGCCAGTTGAAGTGCTTGAGTGACACCTAGTGCTAGTGGATTGAGCTGCCGTAGCCTAGGACAAGGAGCTACACCGCATTCAAATAATGAGTGTACTTGGATTCAAAATTGAGGGGGGGTAAAAAAAGAATATTTATACCTGATACGCCAAGTCATTGCAAGCTAAAACTGTATAGTCCAAGTCAAGTCTCGAGTCAACAGCGTGCAAGTCCGAGTCGAGTTGCAAGTCATTCCTCATCTAGGGATTTCAAGTCTCAAGTCATCAAAATGGTGACTCGAGTCTGACTCGAGTCCAAGTCACATGACTTGAGTCCACATGTCTGGTGTTTATATAGGCTTAAATTCTGTTACTGAAAGTGCGTTATGTTTACAGTGAAGGACTGTGTGCACTTTACATTATTTTTTTTTTACTTAATACAAGAAATTAATGGATGCCAACATTTTTGCCAAAATGGTATTTTATTTTCCATTGTTTAGGCAGCTTCAGCATCATACTGTGAGATTCTGTTCAAATTGTTTTTCTTCTTCTATGAAGCCTGAGCCAATTATTTTATTAGTTTATAATGTTTCATTTAGTCTTCAGGAGAGACTGCCTGCACACAGTACTAGTATTAATAGTTTTTTTTTCTTACATGAGAGCTGAGGCATTTATATTATATTTTAAGGTAACTTCATGTTGTGCTGTGAAATAAAGGACGATTCCGTATTTTACGGAATTTAGGGTGGCAACCCTAAATAAGGCAAAAAAAAAAAAAAGCAGCTTGTCCTATTACAGATAAACTGCAAAGCATGAACTCCTCTGTCCTTTTCAGAAAACTTAAAGCTACAGCTTTAGCTCTGACTGTAACAAAGTGCTGACACTGGAGACTCCTTCCATAAATTAAAGTGAAATAAACATCTTCTTACAGAAAACATCACCATATCAACAATCATACACATTTTTTGTAGTTTTGATAAATTACATGTTTTTAATCTCTTTATCTTTGGGCTTAGATTATGTGGAGCATCCACCATACAAGTCCCTCTGAATGAGCTGTTACTATAGAAACAGTACCATATTAGGATGAGTGTGTGGCACACCTAAAATAGGGTGACCACATTTAGGTGGTAAGACTCTTTAACTAGTATTATAATTATTTTTGTTCATGTATACATTTATGTTTTGAATTAGAAGTCGTATATTGCCTTGAGGCGCTTCGCTTATGTTGGAAATGGGAGGGGCGGAACGCTTGTGTTGTCACTAGTTGCTCCGGGGAACAGTAAGGGAGCGGAACTGACGCTGTTTCCTCAGAAGCAATCTGGGAAGGAAACAAGGCGCACTGTGTCCTCATTCCTCTGCTTTATACAGGTCAGTAAACGGTTAATGCACCATGAAATGTTATGTTATTCTAACAGACCATATTAGCGTGAGTGTGCATGTAGAGTCTGTGACATGCTTTAATGAGTTATTTCTGTTTAAACGACATTAATAAGTGGGAAAGTTTGCCCGCGCGGACGCCATTTTGTGCCGAGCGCGACTGCAGTTGCACTAGTTAAAGTGGGAATAAGTGACATTAGAGCTCCTGTACCAGGGCTTTACATGAAGTTTTTTGCTCACCGGCCACTGTGGCTAGTGGTTTTCCCGAGTCCCTAGCCATTCAGCCTTTTCACTAGCCACAATTTTGTTGCCAGGAAATCGCAGTTTTTTCTTCACAATGATACGTTAAAGTTCGGAAGTAGGGATGTCCCGATTTGCCCTCCGATCCGATACCGATCATTTGATTTTGAGTATCTGCCGATACCGAGTCCCGATCCGATACTTCTTATAATCCATAAAAAAATAAAGACGAGGAAAGAAACGGATCCAGGATGTTCCTCATTTTTTATTTGACACCTTATTTTAACGGGCGGCACGGTGGTGTAGTGGTTAGCGCTGTCGCCTCACAGCAAGAAGGTCCTGGGTTCGAGCCCCGGGGCCGGCAAGGGCCCTTCTGTGCGGAGTTTGCATGTTCTTCCCGTGTCTGCGTGGGTTTCCTCCGGGTGTTCCGGTTTCCCCCACAGTCCAAAGACATGCAGGTTAGATTAACTGGTGACTCTAAATTGACCGTAGGTGTGAATGTGAGTGTGAATGGTGTCAGCCCTGTGATGACCTGGCGACTTGTCCAGGGTGTACCCCACCTTTCGCCCGTAGTCAGCTGGGATAGGCTCCAGCTTGCCTGCGACCCTGTAGAAGGATAAAGCGGCTAGAGATAATGAGATGAGATGAGACCTTATTTTAACATCCAACAACTCCGTTAGCAAACAGAGCACTTACGTGAGGCAGTTTGAACAATAAATAACAAATTAAAAAAAATAACCTTAAAATACCTGGCAGGAATGTAAACAAATAAAAAAAAAAAAGTGCCACAGTGCCGGTAATTTGCTTTTAAGAACGCATCTCACAGTGGTGTACAGTAATTTCAATTAAGGAAATGAACGTTTTTCTTGATGAAAACAAGCATTTCTACCCTTTCGGGTTTGAGCCCGTTTCTTTTGTCATCCAACGAAAAAAAAAAAAGATCTCATGCTTTGCTTTCCGCTTCGAACTGCTTCCGTGTTAAACTTTGCCGGCAACAGGCAGCCAATAACCAATAGCGTCTCCGCTACAAAGTGATGTCATGCCGCACGCGTTGATGTTGCTGTGTTGAGACAAGAGGTCTGGTCTCACTCTGTGCCAACGCATAGCTATTGATGTGTTAAAAATGAGAATATATTATATAGATATATATCCGATCCCTGATCGGGAGGCAATGCCCGATTCCGATCGAGTCTGAAACCATGTGATCGGGCCCGATTTCCGATCACGTGATCGGATCGGGACATCCCTATTCGGAAGATCTAGATTTAATTATGAATGGCAGCGTATAATGTATCTCTACAGTAGCACTCAAGTATTCAGTGCTGTTAAGGTAGCTCCCTATGGAGCACTTGCATGTGACGTCACAGCCGATCCAGATTGTGACAGACGCCATCTTGTAGGTCAAACGCCATATTCCGCCTTCTACTTCTGGTTCTACTTCTACCTTTTCTTCTGGAAAACCCTACTATATACAATTCTACTACAACGGCTGCGGCTACAAGCTCTCCCTACCTGTGCACGTTTTTTATGTTTTTTGTGTGTATTTTTGCGTGTTGTTCGTCTGTACCGGACTTCAATATCCACTACAACCGTATGGACTTACTGGACATGGGTTTCCAGCAGAAAATGACGGTTTGTAGCGATTTCCATCGCATGCACAACATTCTGGACGAGATAGCGAGACCAGCGGGGTCTCCGTGGATTGTTATCGGAAGCAAAGCGAAGGAGGCGGTGGCGCCGGGAGCGGAAGCGAGGCTGCAGAGCCGGCCTGTTGACTAAGCTCAGAAAACAGCCACTCAAACCTCCACTGCCAAGCCTCTATCTCTCCAACGCCAGATCCATGTAAACAAGACGGTCGATTTGGAATTACAGCTGGAATTACCTTATTCTATTCTATAATCGGCTGGTCAGTGCTATACTCAATACTTAAGTGACTTACCCATCCAATGACGATTCTTGTTTACAAGATGCCACATCTGAGTCGCTGACATCCTGAATTTCTGTAAAGATAACTGTCCAGAGATTTATAGGCACGCAGTGCTTCACCACTGAACAGCGAGGGGAAGTTAATGAGGTAATTATACACGTCCGGGTATTCCGCTGGCAGTTCAAAATCCGGTCGTGAAAACTCCATCCGGTAAGCCATAAGGGTCACTAATCTGTAGATCGTTTATTTTAGACATGTATCTAGTTATCTGTTCATTAGAAAAATGAGCCGTGTAGTCCGTCGGTTGAAATTGATCCATTCTGTACACGAGTGCAGCAGTATTCAGCGGTGTTTTTGACCGACAAGATGGCGGTTGTGTACTTTCCGGTCACGTGACTGCAAGATCTCTATATGAAAACATGCAACCAATTCAGACAAAAATATAAACAGAGTATTCTATTTATTGAACTCAAATTCAAGCCCCTTACAATATGAAATATCGTATAATATGAAAAATAACATTCAGTACAACTGAACTGATTCTAATATTAAAAGTCCAATTCAAAGCATTTATCATTGAAAAACATTTGATGTTTTGATATGCAAGTATTGTGTATTATGTATTATCTATTAAGTGTGTGTGTGAACATGTAGAGAGAGACATTAAATGTCCTCATTACATTCATCATCAGATGAGTCTGAATGGTCCATGAAAAATGGTCTTCGTGACCTGAGGCTTCCAGCAGGCCATAAGTTGATAGCTGGGGCGAGATCAACTTCTTTCCAATCGCGTGAACGTTTCTAAACAGCAGCTGCATCCTCTCCAGCTCAGCCGACTTCATGACAGCCAGGGACTTGAAAGCAATGCTGTCCTGTAGTACCGATGTGTGCATTTGACTTTTTGTGGTCCTTTTATAGTTTCGAGTTTAAAATTGCTGGTGCCTGTCTTTGCCAGACTTTCTACAGTTCATGGTATTTTTGGTTTTGCTATGAACTAGCCAATCTCGCCCGAACTTCCATTTGCCATTGAACTGTCTTATCTTCCTATTAGCATCTTGTTCAACTCCATGGCCGTAGCCAGCTATGAGGCCCCTGCGGTCCGGACCTCAGTCATTTTTAAGAGCTGAAAATACATTTGTAGGCTAAATATTTAACTGGATAAAAAAATAAAGAATAACATTAAAACGTCTCCATAAAAAGTGCATTGTTAATTATGTTAAACGTTGATTCTGTGTCTGTTTCGTGCGGCTCTGAGACCAAGAACACAAAAGCGAATGAGTGCGCGACTCGGGGGAGGGCCGCAGTGCAGGAGACACGGGTTTTTCATGGTCACCATCAGCGCGCTTTCATCAAGTTGTTAAATTGACATTTTCGAAGCAGTGCAGTTGTAGACTGCCTTGTTTGTGATTTTAAAAATAAATCATTTGATAAGCCAAAGCAATAGAGTGGAAAGTTTCAACTTATGTTTGCCTTGGATAACTTTGCCTAAAACAGTGTATCCTGATTTTTTTATTTTTCCCAGAATTTTTTTTTTGTGTAGGTGTAGCGGATGCCAGATTGTTAATGTATCTTAGTTACATAGGCTACATGGTTAGGGTATCTTTTGTCCTCATTGCTTGGGCCAGATCAAACCGTTAAACAAGCTTAAACTATTCTTAGTATTGCCACATACATGATTTTTTTTTTTTTTCAAAACTGATGATATTCAGTTCAAACACCTTTAAAAGTAATTTCAGGAATAGATCTCTTGTGTGGCGTGTAATTCACCCCTCTCATTTAAATATGTCAAATTTTTCTTGTTAGTTTTTTCTTTTTTATCAGACATGTAATTTTTTTAGGTTTGTTTACCTGACATGTTTCGACGTACGACTGTCGTCTTCCTCAGAGTGTCACCGGATGTTATTGGTGACGCATCTTTTATCAGCAAAAAGATGCGTCACCAATAACATCCGGTGACAATCTGAGGAAGATGACAGTCGTACGTCGAAACATGTCAGGTAAACAAACCTAAAAAATTAGATGTCTGATAAAAAAGGAAAAAACTAACAATATTCAATATAAGACATAATGAACGTAATCGAAAAATGTCAAATTTTTCGGTGCGTGCTTTGTGCATCACGGACCTCGGTGATTTTAAAATGCTGCTCCAGCCCTGCTCATCTCTGCCCCTTTTTCCCTGAGCAGCAGAGCTTGAAACTCCAGCTATATGCCGCCACATAGTGCGCTTGTCAGGCGTCAGCAACTTTGTTGCTTCGTTCATTAACAGGGCTTTCCACAAGCGCCAGCTGCTGGCCATACAGCCGACTACACAATTAAGTCCAGCCGGCTACTTTAATGACTATTATTTTTGTAGCCTACAGGCTCTAAATATTAATTTTCGATTTTAATAAAATTAAATGTTTATCTAACGGACTGACAATAACGTCAAACTGAACCGCACTCATTTAAGTTGTGATTCGCGCTAAGTGCCGATAATAACCACAAATTCCCCGCAGACTTCGTTGATCAAGGGAGAGTAACTCATCCACGGCCCCGACATGCGGTGTGCGCGCGCGCGCACTCGGCGGAGGCAGTAGTGTGTCGGGGCCGACAGAGGCGACATCAGAGGGAACAAAAGCAGAGGTAACGCTTATTTTGTCTTTTACCTAGAGACATGATTCAAACTTTAAAACGGAGACAAAATTCTCCTATGTGGATCTGGCATTCAACTTTTTTGCTAGGTTCTATACTCTTTGATCAGTCGCAGATCAAACACCATGAGCAAATCTGGAGAAATTCAGACTTTATAATGGGTGTCTATTGCGTTACACACCAGTGGAGCTCAGGAGTTTAGAGTGTAGGCAGCTTGAAAAAAAAAAAAGCTCTAACTTTCTCATTTAAACTGTGTTTTCAGCCACAATTTTCACTCTACACACACAATTTTCTCAAAAGTTGTAGTCACACTTGTCTTGATTCACACAATGTGTCTACCTGAGCGATAGGATTTACAGTTTTTGAATGAGAAGCCTGAAAGTAAGGAGAGGACAGGCGAGCTGCCTCATAGACTCCCATTATAAACGTGGGAGCGCTTTGACTGCAAAATCAGAAAAGTCACTTGTTTTTAACTCGCTCTAGTGGCCACATTTTTTACACTAGGGACAAAAACATTACATCAATGTGTTCATGGGAGCCTTGTAGCACTCAATGTGAAAGAATTTTGTGAATAGCTCCTTTCGTTTCCGTGTAAATCAGCGTTGTTCGAGGAGCGGAAACTCTGAGAGAGAAAAAGCGCTCTTTGCTTGTCATTGTGTCTCTTCCTTGCACGTTAACTCAGGGAGCAGAGAGGGGAGGGGCTGCTCCCCCCCCCCGGCTGGCTACTTATTTGTCATGGCTGGCTAGTATGAGCCTTAGTGGAAAGCCCTGATTAACCGTAGGTTACCGTATCATTCAGTCCCCCCAGGATTTCGCGGGCCTTTTTTGTGATTGTTGCGGGCTAAAATGTCTGTTGCGGGGGGGTTTCCAAAAAATTGCGATGAAAGTTGCGGTGTTTTTTAGGTTTTTGTTGCGATTACATTGCGGGAGGAAGTGAAAGTTGCGAGAAATTGTTGTGATTTTCTCTTTTTGTGATTAAAATTGAGTGACGTGTTAAATATTAAGTTATTACTGAAAAACTATTGATTAAAAAAACAAATGGTCCTATCAACAACTTTACGAATATAAAAGATTACCAGGACTACAAAAATGCAGAAAAATAGGCTTTACTTATCCAAATGCACCTGTTGGTTCAAAAGTTAAAGTGCATAGAACCTCACAGCACAACATGAAGTTACCTTAAAATATAATATAAATGCCTCAGCTCTCATGTAAGAAAAAAAAACCCTATTAATACTAGTACTGTGTGCAGGCAGTCTCTCCTGAAGACTAAATTAAACAATAATTATAAACTAATAAAATAAATGGCTCAGGCTTCATAGAAGAAGAAAAACAATTTGAACAGAATCTCACAGTATGATGCTGAAGCTGCCTAAACAATGGAAAATAAAATACCATTTTGCCAAAAATGTTGGCATCCATTAATTTCTTGTATAAGAGCAATTCCAGCGTTATGGACGTGACACTTGAACTCAAAATGGCAACAAATGACCCAGTGCATGTTTTATTGTCTCCCAGTATTTAAACAGGTGTTGCATATTTTAAGGCTGTACCATACTGGAGAAGTGATAGAACAAGAACAATTCCCATAGTACATCTAGGGCATGCCAGAAAACGCCAATAAAAGATGCGTTATGGATGTGACAGAAAAAGTATCACTTTTCTTGGGTGACTGTACATTTTTATCAAACTCTGTGAAATCGTAAACCTAATGTCGAAATGGAGATATCCATTTGATAGAGGGGTCCAAGGTGAATATTAAAAAATCTTTGTTTAAAATATTTTGTATTTCATGCAGAGTTTCGGAAAGAAAAGTCAGCGTTATGGATGTGACGAAATTCCGTTATGGATGTGACGCGTCTGAAATAGACATGGCATATGTTTAGAAAATCAGCAATTTAACCACCATAACCTTTTGAAAAACTCTCTAAATATCAGCTAAAACTATCAAAGTTCTTAAATAATATTTAGGATGGCTATTGTTTTGCTGTTTTGTGGATTTTAGCATACATTTCTGTGGCTTGTGGCAATAATATAATATAGAATTGTACATGATCAAAGTTGATTTTAGCTTGGGTTTTACATTATAAGAAAGAAAGACTGACAGTGACATATTAGGTTGGTTACAAATTGGTTCAACTTATTCACATCTGTAAAATACAGGCCGAGGTGATATCTCTGGGAGTGGTTTTGATGTATTACATGTTGCTTTATTTTTGCATGGTGAGGTTGACATTTACATGGAATTGCCCATTAAGTAAAAAAAAAAATGTAAAGTGCACACAGTCCTTCACTGTAAACATAACGCACTTTCAGTAACAGAATTTAAGCCTATATAAACACTGACTCGCGCATGCTGCTTCTCTTGAGCGTATGCACGGAAGTAAGGCGGAAGGTAGTTTGTCGACGTCACCTCAAGATGACGCCAACGATTGGTCAGATTTGCGGGAAAGTTGCGGTGATTGGATATAACTGCAACACCGCCCTGAATTCGCGGGGATTGGTTGAATTTGCGTTGACGTTGCAACATTACGAAATCCTGGAGGGTCTGATCATTTGATTTTATCTGAGCCGTTCTAAACAATTCTAATATGTTGTCAGAATGTTTATGCAAGTGCTCATGGGAGTTGTAGGCACGTAATATTTTACATTGCAATGCGTTTATGATATCAGATGCCTTCAGAGAAAACTACAATTAAAATGTTGTCGTACCACAGAATAAACCACCCGCCAAAGTGGCTAGTGGGACTAAAGTCATTACCCGCCAAAGTCGAATTTTACCCGCATTTGGCGGGTGGGCGGGTGCTAATGTAAAGCCCTGGTACACACCTATATGTTCGTGAAGCTAAAACAGTCATCATGCACTTAACTTAAAAGAGAGACCCAAGAGAGATTCATTAATGTTTGTTTAATTAACATTGTATTTTCATTTACAAAGGTATTTTGTGTAATATAATTTTATTAGCATATGTTGTAATTAAATTGTTTTCAGATGTACAACATACTTTTTATCATTTTAGATAATTTAATATTTTATAGTGAGCATTTCTGCACATCTAATAGTATTTCCACAACAGGTAAATAATAAACTGAGTTCTACTCCTTCCTTTTTCCTCTCCTCTGATTTTACAGTCCTGAAATTAGATCTTCAATGGCTGCAGATATGACATTTCGCCTTTAGAGGGCACTCAGTGCTTTAAAACTATGTTGTGGGTAAAAGCATTGAAATGTACAACTGCTTGCAAATACAGTATGTGTTTTTACATGCTTTCACTGGGTTGTTGGTAAGAATTGTTTTTAAACCCTTTGTCACTCTTAAATAGATCATATAATCTTGTATAAAGGACCCACTTTTCCTGAACCACTACTCAGAGCACTGTTAAACAAATTAAAATGTCCTGGGCCACCAAAACGCAGTGCACTCTAAAAAGAAGGTGACTTTGATTTCTAAAATAGAAGCATTTGTCTCTAGCAATGACTTCTTAAAAGTATCCTTTGACAGTATATTGCATAAAACCCCTGATTTTCTTGTACGAGTCAATGTTCAGAGTCCTGTTTAAGGTAGTAAACCTTCACTGTTAACAGTATTAGCAGTGCATTAAAACAGAGTGGGTGCACTGAGCTACATCCTGTAGCTAAAAAAAGTTGTTGAAAAAAGTTCAAACTGAAACTGGCATCACTCAAGCTGATTCTTAGTAAAACCACAAATGAGGAAGGTCAAAAAGGGACTTTTGCACTGCTCTCTTGGTGACAATGGCATATGTTGTATAAACTGTATGATCACTGTCATGTGAGGAATTATGAATTATTTTTTAAAGACCTTGCAATGAATGGTAGGAAATTTTCATACACACTGAAGGTCTGGAAATGGGTGATGAATGTATGCGAATGCATGCAAATATATATACCACACTTTTGGGCTGAGTTTATGAAACATGCACAATACTGGCAGACAGCCAACAAAGTTAACACACACCTTTGGGCTGAGTTTAAAGAATGGCATGCTGAAAAGGATGTAGAATTATGCTTTTGGGCTGTATCTAAGGGGCATGCATAAAAGTGGCACACTTCCAGAAGGCATTGGCTATTTACATATAGGGTGGTGCTGTGACAGAGTGGAAAAGTACATCATGTCTATGTAAAAGTGAAAAAAATTGGCTTCTCTGCAGACAAACATGGCTGTTTATCATCACATAATAAAAAGCCTGAAACTGCAACTCTGTGTCTGAGTTTTTGTTGAAGAGTTGGGCTCAGTTTTGACACATACAGTGTGATGATAATAGTGCAAGTATCTCACATGGTCATCAGTATTTAAAGAGGTGGATTTTGTCCTGTTTATAGTGTGAAATTGCATCAACTTCAGCTTCACCCAAACATATTCTAAATTAACAGCATTACTGTTCTGTATATTTTGAATATAGGGTGATGTATCACAGAAACGCACCTCCTCCTCCTCCCTCAACTCGACTAGAACAGAAGCCAAAATATCAGATTCAGTGTGATCACTGTAACAGCGAAGGCATGGTCAAGCACTGGTTTGTGAATGGAGAGTGAAGCCAGGGAAGGTGAGTGGCAAAATGATCACACCTTTGGTTAATTAATGTGCTGTGCGTGTGTGTGTTCCCAGTGATGGTGAGCTGATAAAAGGGTGAAGAGGAGAAAAGAGGGAATCTCCAACCAGAGTGTTGGCTGTGTGTGTGTGTGTGTGTACGCGCAGACTAGTGAAAATTGTTTTGTCAAATGCTGAAAAGTGATTTTTCTTGACGCAATAAAAGAGACTAATCCACAAACCCACCTGCCCTTGTGTTTCAGCATTTTTATTACACTGGTGCTGAAACCTGGGATGCTGAAGTAAACTGCCACCATGGAGTCCTCACCATTTAAAGAACTCGTCCATGCCCTTGCTGCCACCCAACAGAACCAGCACCAGGCACGGGTCACTATGTGACCCGCGAGCAGGAGCGGTGCTTTGAGGCCCTGCTGCAGGCCAAACAGGAGGACCGCCAGGCCCTCCTGCATCTCATTGTACCCGCAGGGGACCCAGCCACAGAGTCAGCGGGCTTCCCCCATGTCACCCTGATAAAAACGGGGCTGCCCGATGATGCTGGTGGTGGTTTGGGGCAGATGATCACACTGTCGAGGGGGTCATCATCGCAGTCGCACTGGAGCACTTCATAGCTCTGCTACCAAGAGTGCCACCATGTCCAGTGCCACTGCAAAGTGTCACCGGATCACACAATTGAGCTGGCTGAGGATCATATGGCAGTGGTTCCAGTGGCAGGTAGACATCCTGCCTCTTCTCTCTCTCGTCCTGCCCCTCCTCCTGTTTTGCCCTTTCCTCCCTTCCCCTCCATATACCACAGAAGTGGGGGCTGACTCTCCTATAGCCAGCTCCCCAAGCCCATGGTTTCTCTCCACCCTCCTCCACTTATGTTTCTGTTTCTTCCCCCCAGGTGAATGATCCTCATGGCACCAGTGCAGAGGTGAGGCCTGGGCTGGTGTGCTGGCATTGACCAGTGCCTTGCAGTGGAGGTGGGGGCAGTGGTCCAGATCCTTGACACACCAGAGACCGCCCCCAAACAAGCTGGAACATACCACATACCCATGAGTATCCAAGGGGGTACATATCATGTTTTGGTGGATTCAGACTGTAATAATACATCAATCCACCAAAGGTTGGCTAAATATGAGGCATTGGATACAGCACGTTTTGTGAAGGTTCGGTGTGTGCATGGGGATATTCACAAGTGCCCGCAGATACTGGTAAAAAATCCAAATTTAGGGAATAAATTAGTGTTGAGGTGGCAGTTAGCCCACGCCTCACCCACCCATGAATTCTGGGGACAGATTTGCCAGGGTTTAGGAGCTTAAAAGAAGGAGTGGTGGGGGGTAGGTCCTGCAGTAGCACGTTCTGAGGGGATTGCAATGTGACTGCGTGGCGAAGCCGTCCCAGAGCCGTCTATGTCAGCCATGCATCATAGCAACATGGAGAAGAGGGAGCTCACCGCCACTTCTCTTTCTCTCTGGGATTCCCAAGCAGATTTTCCTCTGGAGCAGGCGCAAGATGTGACTCTGTGGCATGCATTTGACCAAGTGAAAGTTGCCAGTGGTCAGAATCTTCCAAACATTGCACTCTCCCACCTGTACTTTTCCCTTATTAGGGACAGGCTGTATCAAGTGACTTAGGACACTCAGACTGGAGAGCAGATAATGCACTTGTGAATACAAAAAAGCTGCAGGGAACCTGTAGTCCACATGGCTCATTATAATCCAATGGCTGGACATTTAGGGAAAGACAAAACACTAACCTAATTTTTTTACTGGCCGAGGATTCATGGGGGATGTCTGCAGGTGGTGTGCAGCATGTCACGAGTGCCAACTTGTAAATCCAATGGCTTCTCCTAAAGCACTATTGTGCCTGCTTCCCCTAATTGAGACCCCCTTTGAAAGAATTGGGATGGGTCTTGTTGGGCCACTAGTTCAGATTGCACAAGGGCATCACTTTATTTTAGTCCTTGTGGACTATGCAATTCAGTACCCTGAAGCAGTGCTGTGGCATAACGTTTCTGCATGCAGTATTGCAGAGGCTACCTCAAAAGTAGCCAGACATATTTATACAAATTAATTTACCTGTAAAAGTCCCTTTCTGGGCGGCACGGTGGTGTAGTGGTTAGCGCTGTCGCCTCACAGCAAGAAGGTCCTGGGTTCGAGCCCCGGGGCCGGCGAGGGCCTTTCTGTGCGGAGTTTGCATGTTCTCCCCGTGTCCGCGTGGGTTTCCTCCGGGTGCTCCGGTTTCCCCCACAGTCCAAAGACATGCAGGTTAGGTTAACTGGTGACTCTAAATTGACCGTAGGTGTGAATGTGAGTGTGAATGGTTGTCTGTGTCTATGTGTCAGCCCTGTGATGACCTGGCGACTTGTCCAGGGTGTGCCCCGCCTTTCGCCCGTAGTCAGCTGGGATGGGCTCCAGCTTGCCTGCGACCCTGTAGAAGGATAAAGCGGCTAGAGATAATGAGATGAGATGAAGTCCCTTTCTTACATAAAATCAATTTCAACACTGTGTTTGGACTGCACTGAATTCTTAAACTTCCACCATTAATTGTTATACTCTGTCCCATTACAAGGGACCAACCCTAGAACCACCCCAAAACAAAATGGCGGCTCTTCTTAAAAATCATTGTACAATGACTTTCTTTGTTTGAACACAGACTTCTCATTGGCTTCCCAATGCAAGCTTCTCATTGGCTAAAGCATATCTTCCACTGTCTTTAAAATAAAACAGACCTGCTCATATTTTCCACCATATGACAAGGTTTGAATGACACAATGGCGATTTTGTGTTTACCACTGTAGAAATAGGTGGAGCACAGAAGCACAGCAGGCCAGAACTGAGTTTGCAAAAACCCTTTTTATTTTAGCTTTTCAGCTTTTAATTATTCTCACACACACACACACACAAGTGTTCTCGTTCGGGGAGAGCCCCCTTCCTCTGCTCTCCCTCTCCTCTTATAGGGCATGGTCACTGGGGAAGACACACAAACACAGGTTAATTCCCGTCAGGTGCAGTGATTCTGCCACTTATCTTCCCTGACTCCGCCCTCCATTCACAGACCGACGCTTGACCACGCCCCCACTGCCACATACCCCCACCGCCCGACTAAGGCCAGGGAGCTGTCCGGCCTGCAGCGAACTCCCCCCCCCCCCCCCCCCCCGACGGGAGAGGAAATCCGCCGCGACCATCTGCACCCCCGACTTGTGGACCACCTGAACTTAAACGGCTGGAGTGCCAGATACCAACAGGTGATCCGTGCATTGGCATCCTTCATGCGGTGGAGCCACTGCAGGGGTGCATGGTCCGACCAGAGGGTGAAAGGGCACCCCAGCAGGTAGTAGCGGAGGGTGAGGACCGCCCACTTGATGGCAAGGCATTCCTTCTCTATGGTGCTGTACCTGCCCTCGCGCACTGACAGCTTGCGGCTGATGTACAGCACTGGACGGTCCTCCACCTCCTGGGACAGAACAGCCCCCAGCCCTCTGTCCGATGCGTCCGTCTGCAAAACAAAAGGGAGAGAAAAGTCAGGGGAGTGTAACAGTGGCCCCCACACAGTGCAGCCTTTACATTAGAGAAAGCCCACTGGCATTGCTCCGTCCACTGGACCGGATCTGGTGCCCCCTTTTTAGTGAGATCAGTCAGCGGGCTGGTGATGTCCGAATAATTAGGTATAAATCTACGATAGTAGCCAGCCAGTCCCAGTAACTGTCTCACCCCCTTTTTTGGTATTGGGCCTTGGGTAGGCCGCAATCGCTGCTGTCTTATTGATTTGGGGACGCACCTGCCCATTGCCCAAGTGGAAGCCCAGATACCGTACTTCCACCCACCCAATCGCGCACTTCTTCGGGTTGGCTGCGAGACCCGCTCACCTCAGCAACCTAAGGACGGCCCTTAGGTGTTCTAGGTGCCGCGGCCAGTCATTACTATAAATAATAATGTCGTCCAGGTATGCAGCCGCATAGGTGGTGTGGGGGTGGAGGACCCTATCCATAAGCCGCTGGAACGTAGCAGGCGCCCCAAACAGCCCAAAAGGAAGTGTGACGAACTGGTGTAAGCCAAACGGTGTGGAAAAGGTCGTTTTCTCTCGGGATAGCGGAGTCAAGGGGATCTGCCAATATCCCTTTGTGAAATCCAGTGTCGAATAAAAACGAGCCGTGCCTAGTCAATCGAGCAACTCATCAATACGAGGGATTGGGTACGCATCAAATTTAGACACCACGTTGACTTTTCTATAGTCCACACAGAACTGGACCGACCCGTTGGCCTTGGGAACCAAGACCACCGGGCTGCTCCAGTCACTGTGGGACTCCTCGACGATGCCCATGTCGAGCATGGCCTCGAGTTCTTCCCAAACCACCTTTTTCTTGTGTTTGGGCAGTCTGTAAGGGTGGCTGCGCACTACTACCCCCGGGGGCGTCTCAATGTGGTGTTCTATGAGGTGGGTGCGGCCGGGCAGGGGCGAGAACACGTCAAAAAATTCTGTTTGCAACTGGGCTATCTCCGTGAGCTGGGTCGGGGAGAGGTGGTCTCCACAGGGGACCGGAGCAGTGGGCAATGTCAATTTTCCCTTTTGAACCTCCAGCTCTGCCTTCTCTGGAACCACGGACACCAATGCCACAGGGACCTCCTCGTTCCAAAGTTTTAACAGATTAAGGTGGTAAATCTGTAACGCCCCACCCCTGTCCATTCGCCTCACCTCGTAATCGACGTCCCCGACTCACCATGTGACCTCAAAGGGTCCTTGCCACCTGGTGATCAATTTGGAGCTTGACGTGGGCAACAACACGAGTACTTTATCTCCCGGTGTGAATTCCCTAAGGCACGTGCCCCTGTCGTACAGACTTGACGTTCTTGGGCCTGCCACAAATTCTCCTGGGTTAGGTGCGCGAGGGTGTGGAGTTTGGCGCGCAGGTCGATAACGGATTGAATTTCATTTTTGCTTGTTGAAGGTCCCTCCTCCCAATTGTCACGCAGCACATCTAAAATGCTGCGCGGCTTACGCCCGTATAATAATTTGAACGGGGAGAACCCTGTGGAGGCTTGTGGGACCTCCCGCACTGCGAATAACAGGGGCTCGAGCCATTTATCCCAGCTGCGTGCGTCCTCGCTTACAAATTTTCAAATTATGTTCTTGAGGGTGCGGTTGAACCGTTCAACTAAGCCATCTGTTTGTGGCTGATAAATGCTGGTGTGGATAGGCTTAATTCCCAGTAACCCGTACAGTTCGCGCAGTGTGTGTGACATAAACGTAGTGCCTTGATCAGTCAGAATCTCTTTGGGGATTCCGACTAGGGAGATGACGTGGAAGAGTGCTTCCGTAATACTGTGTGCTGAGATATTGTGAAGAGGCACTGCTTCCCGATATCATGTTGCATAGTCCACCAGAACTAAAATAAAGCGATATCCTCGTGTTGACCGATCTAATGGCCCGACGAGATCCATCCCAATTCTTTCGAACGGGGTCTCGATTAATGGCAGAGGGCGCAAAGGTGCTTTTGGAATGGCCCCTGGATGCACGCCGTACACCACCTACGGACATCGCCGCGAATCCCTGGCCAATAGAACCGGGCCATTATTCAGGCTAGTGTCTTATCCTGCCCCAAGTGTCCGGCCATGGGATTAAAGTGAGCCGCCTGGAATATAAATTCCCGGTGGCTCTTTGGGATCAAAAGCTGTGTTATCAGTTCCTTAGTCTGAGTGTTCTGCGTCATTTGGTATAATCTATCCTTAATAATGGAGAAATAGGGGAAGGATGGGGTGGTGTTTGGCTGGAACGTTTGACCATCGATTACTCTCACTTGGTCAAATGCATGCCGCAGAGTCTCGTCTCGCAACTGCTCTAACGGGAAATCCGCGAGGGATTACCTGAGAGAGGGAGGAGGAGCCTGCTGCCCCTCGCTCTGACGCGGTGATGACGTAGACGGCTCTGTGACAGCTGCTCCCGCCAAAGCCACACCGGGACCTCCCCCCACTAAACTATGGCAGGCCCCACTCTTCACTAAATGTGTCATTAATTCCCCGAATCCCGGCCAATCAGTCCCCAAAATTATCGAGTGGGTAAGGTGAGGATTAACCACCGCCTTTACACTAAATTTCTCCGTTCGAAATAAAACGTGGACCAACACTAAAGGGTAGTTGCGAACATCCCCGTGCACACACAACACCTTCACCAATTGTGCTCTACCCAATGTCTTGTCTGATTACAGCCGGAGTCCACCAAAGCCTGATACGTATCCCCTTGGATACTCACCAGTATGTGATATGCTCCGGCCCGATCAAGGGCAGTCCCTGGCGCGTTGGGGATCCAGACCACCACGCCCACCTCCATTGCCGAGCACTGATGCTGGAGGTGCCCCGGCTCCCCGCAGCGCCAGCATACTGGCCCAGGCTTTCCCTCTGCACCGGTGTTCCGGAGCTCACTCACCTGAGGGGGGGAGACACGGAAGTAGGAAACGGTAGGGCACCGCGGGTGCGGCGGGCCGGCTGGGGTGGAGCCGGCCCCTGCCTCCGCGGTGGGGGAACGGGACGAGGAACAGAAAGGGAGAGAGAGAAAAGAGGGGAGAAGAGGAGACATGCTGTCCTGCTGTCGGAACAGCCGCCATATGGTCCTCCGCCAGCTCGATGGCCTGATCCAGCGATGCCGGGCGATGGCACTGGACCCACTCCGCTGTTCCTTCCGGAAGTCGGGTGATGAATTGTTCCAGCGCCACCAGGTCGATGATTCCCTCGGCATCGCGGTTGTCGGCCCTCAGCCACTGCTGGCAATTGGCAGTTGCTGGCCAAACATGAACGGCCGGCCGACCTACTCTAGGCGCAGCGCGTGGAATCGCTGGCGCTGCTGCTCCGGGGTGTGCCCCACACGTTGGAGGACGGCCCCACAGAGGTCGGCGTAGATCAGCAGGCTGTTCTCTTCTGCACTCCGTCCCGGGTTTCAGCACCACTCTAGAAATAGTTAAGGTGGGTGGAGCACAGAAGCACAGCAGGCCAGAACTGAGTTTGCAAAAACCCTTTATATATTAGCTTTTCAGCTTTTAATTATCCCCCCACCACCACCACACACACACGCGCGTGCGTGTGTGTTCTCTTTCGGGGAGAGCCCCCTTCCTCTGCTCTCCCTCTCCTCTTATAGGGTGCGGTCACTAGGGAAACCACACACAAACAGGTTAATTCAAAATCTTTTGAGAACGGGTTCCAGAGTGAAAAAATCTGGCAACAGCGCCGTTGCGAAGTCGTCTGGATGAGTAGAACGGATTTGTTTACGATGACGTCACAACCACCACTCTCGTGCGCATCATTCGTAACAGAAATTGAAATTGTTCACACATTAACCTGGTTGACCTGCCAGACAGACAATTTACACCTGCTTTGATGAACAGAAAGTACAGCCTTCCACACAAAGCAACAGTTACCTGACTATAATGGAGGCAGAGGGGAAAAGGGTCAGAAGACCCTTCAACAGACTGTTTTGTATGAACCACTGCATTGCATTCACTTTTGTATCCAGCTTTTCTTTTAAATAAACAAGTAACTGAACCATTTCTTGAATTTCTTTTTTTTATTGGATAAGACTGCTTTTCCAATAAAAGCAGTCTTGCACACTAACCATGCACACTAATAAAACTAATTTGTACATACAGAAGGCACGATTTCCTCACGTAGTCACCGCCATCTTCTTGTGTGTTTGTTCCTGTGAGTGCTTCACACCAGGTAGAAGAAGGGGTTTATGCGTGTAACAGACGTTGCGTTGTGGTGTTCAGTCTTTTTATTCTGAAGAAATGAGACACAAATACACTGCTGAGGACAGGCTGCAAACGTCCAGTGGCATTGGCGCTTACATTTCCAAAACGAACTGAAAGAGGCCAGCACCTCGTTCCCATAATTACCTGTGCTCTTAAAGGGCCAGCGCAGAATTTCCCCAGGTGTGGCATGGGTATTGCATCGTTTTCAGCAAGCGTTGCGTTGCCATATGAACCTGATATTTTACTGATCCGTTGCCCATGTGGATGCGATATTTTTAAAAAAAAATTCTCGTTGTCGTGTGGATGTAGCCTCAGTGTACTCATAACATTGCTTAGAAAATGCACATATGCTTCAATAGCTGCATCTCTGTTTAAGTTGCCTGATTAGGAAGAGAATTTAGCTTGTTAATCTGAGTCTTTAGTTTATCTCAGCTTAATGGGAATAAAATGTTAAAAGTTGTAAGCAATTTGTGCTTCTTGTGATTTTGGATTCTGGTTGTTGATAATTGTAGATAATACTTGCAAATTACATACTTGCTAATCAGGAAAAAAAAAAACTAAAAAAAAAAAAAGATTTAAATTAGATTGGTTTTGAAGCTGATGAGAAAATATTCTTCCAAGTACACAGACTGAAGTAGATCTGTGTCTAATGTGTGACGGAACATGACAAGTGATGAATTAAATGATTTTATTTAATGTAAGCTATAGATTTAAAAATGTTACAAACTTTAAAACTGACAGCTGCACAAAAATATTCACACAAATACATTATTAAGTAACCAATTTGATAAAAACCCATCTTTTGTATTATGATCTACAAAATCGTATAGATGTTTGATATTGATGATAAAAGATTAAAAAGGGTGATAGTTGTTTAAAACTAAAGTCACTGCACTTCATTTTATTATTTGTTCCACATAAAGCAGTGTTATTCTAACTTTTTTTAAAAAATGTGAACTTGGAACCAAAGAATGCTTGTTGCAATTGTAAAAAAAAAACTGCAATGACTTAACTATAAATAGATACAGTGGGTACGGAAAGTATTCAGACCCCTTTACATTTTTCACTCTTTCATTGCAGCCATTTGCTAAAATCAAAAAAGTTCATTTTAGTTCTCATTAATGTACACTCAGCACCCCATCTTAACAGAAAAAAACAATGTAGAAATTTTTGCAAATTTATTAAAAAAGAAAAACTGATATCACATGGTCATAAGTATTCAGACTCTTTGCTCAGTATTGCGTAGAAGCACCCTTTTGAGCTAGTACAGCCATGAGTCTTCTTGGGAATGATGCAACAAGTTTTTCACACCTGGATTTGGGGATCCTCTGCCATTCTTCCTTGCAGATCCCCTCCAGTTCCGTCAGGTTGGATGTTGAACGTTGGTGGACAGCCATTTTCAGGTCTCTCCAGAGATGCTCAATTGGGTTTAGGTCAGGGCTCTGGCTGGGCCAGTCAAGAATGGTCACAGAGTTGTTCCGAAGCCACTCCTTTTGTTATCTTAGCTGTGTGCTTAGGATCATTGTCTTGTTGGAAGGTGAACCTTCGGCCCAGTCTGAGGTCCTGAGCACTCTGGAAGAGGTTTTCTTCCAGGATATCTCTGCACTTGGCTGCATTCATCTTTCCTTCAATTGCAACCAGTCGTCCTGTCCCTGCAGCTGAAAAACACCCCCATAGCATGATGCTGCCGCCAACATGTTTCAGTGTTGGGATTGTATTGGGCAGGTGATGAGCAGTGCCTGGTTTTCTCCACACATACCGCTTAGAATTAAAGCCAAAAAGTTCAATCTTTGCCTCATCAGACCAGAGAATCTTATTTCTCATAGTCTGGGAGTCCTTCATGTGTTTTTTGGCAAACTCTATGCGGGCTTTCACATGTCTTGCACTGAGGAGAGGCTTCCGTCGGGCCACTCTGCCATAAAGCCCTGACTGGTGGAGGGCTGCAGTGATAGTTGACACTGTGGAACTTTCTCCCATCTCCCTACTGCATCTCTGGAGCTCGGCCACAGTGATCTTTGGGTTCTTCTTTACCTCTCTCACCAAGGCTCTTCTCACACAGTTGCTCAGTTTGGCTGGATGGTCAGGTCTAGGAAGAGTTCTGGTCGTCCCAAACTTCTTCCATTTAAGGATTATGGAGGCCACTGTGCTCTTAGGAACCTTGAGTGCTGCAGAAATTCTTTTGTAACCTTGGCCAGATCTGTGCCTTGCCACAATTCTGTCTCTGAGCTCCTTGGGCAGTTCCTGTGACCTCATGATTCTCATTTGCTCTGACATGCACTGTGAGCTGTAAGGTCTTATATAGACAGGTGTGTGCCTTTCCTAATCAAGTCCAATCAGTTTAATTAAAACACAGCTGGACTCCAATGAAGGAGTAGAACCATCTCAAGGAGGATCAGAAGAAATGGACAGCATGTGAGTTAAATATGAGTGTCTCAGCAAAGGGTCTGAATACTTTTGACCATGTGATATTTCAGTTTTTCTTTTTTAATAAATTTGCAAAAATTTCTGCATTTCTGTTTTTTTTCTGTCAAGATGGGGTGCGGAGTGTACATTAATGAGAAATAAAATGAACTTTTTTTGATTTTAGTAAATGGCTGCAATGAAACAAGGAGTGGAAAATTTAAAGGGGTCTGAATACTTTCCGTACCCGCTATACTACTACTAATCATGGGGAAGCCTAAAGGTTAGAGAAGCAGATTTGGGACCAAAAGGTTGCCAGTTCGATTCTCTGGACCAGCAGTAATGGCTGAAGTGCCCTTGAGCAAGACACCAAACCCCTAACTGCTCCTCAGGCTGCTCTAGGTATGTTGTACATCACTATGGATAAGAGTGTCTGCGAAATTATTGTAATGTAATTATGAAGTATATTTAACAAGATAAACATGGACAATGAATAGTCAGAGATAAACAAGTACCTTCATCAACAATCTTGATTTAAATACACACAGAGATTGCAGAGAGATTGCAGAGATTGAAACATTATTCCAGAGTTTGGGAGCGATCCAACACACATTTCCACCAACTAAGCGGCCCTTGAGATTAACCTGCTGGGATGGAGTATACTGCTTTTAAAAGAAGGTATGCCAAAGTGAAACAACTTTGTAGTCATTGTAGAATATAAAATCCTACGAAACTAGATTAAGAATGGAATAATATGTTCACTTTCTTTTCTCATAAGGACTAGTTGAGGCTTTCTAAAAGAGACAACACCACAGCCAGTTATTTATACTGTATGCAATAGTTAAGTCTAGAAGTTACAAGAGTCTTTATACAACAAGGTGACATTAGTAGTCCAAGAAAAGGTTCTATTCATTGAAGCTCTGATGTATTTAATTTAGCCTTTCATTTTGCATAGCTGTGCAGTTAAACATTCCTTTTTAGTGCTGCTGTACTGAACAGTCATCCCATTACACCATGTTGGGCAAAATGATCCCCAGTTGTAGGCAGGCTGCCCCGTTCCATGGCCCAACTGGAAGTCCAGATACTGCACAAGCACCCATACAATGACAAACTTAGCATAAAAGATGGGTAATGAATTGCTCAAATAATATCTGTTCAACCACCACCTCTGGTTTCCTGGGGTTGGGCCTCAGAAAACAAATAGCAACTGAATGAAGAACCTCTTTGGTCAGTAAAGTTTCTTAGGCAAGTCACACTCTCCTGGGATTTCACCCTGATAAGAGCAAGGAAGCCCATTGATGGGATGCTGGGGCATTAAACTCTTCAGACTGACTTGATCCATGGCCTGAACTTCTGTTATTTATACGTCTCCAGTAACAGCCTGATGTTTTGGCTTCTGCAGGTTCATTAGAGAGTGGTTGATATGAGCAAGTTCTCAAAATTGCTGGCACGTTTGGCATCATCCAAGCTTAGACCATAGCAATAGCAGTTTAAAGTTAACAGCTGAGCGTTTTAGGAAAAAACAGAAGACAGACACAATTAACAGTTTTCCAATGATCTGTTTGATGACTGTCACTTCATCAGTGTGCACAGACTCACGGCTCACTGCAGAGAGAGAAAGGGCTTGCATAAGTATTTTTAGAAATACATTTCTCCTGATATTGTCATCAATGGTGGTACAAACTATTAAACAGTTTGAAGCAATGACCACAGCAACAATTTAGTAAGTTATGAGGCTTGTTCATAAGTTCATGGTGAACTACAACCCCAATTCCAAAAAAGTACAAATTGGAAATAAAAATGGAATGCAATAATTTACAAATCTTAAAAACTGATATTGTATTCACAATAGAACATAGACAACATATCAAATGTCGAAAGTGAGACATTTTGAAATTTCATGCCAAATATTGGCTCATTTGAAATTTCATGACAGCAACACATCTCAAAAAAGTTGGCACAGGGGCAATAAGAGGCTGGAAAAGTTAAAGGTACAAAAAAGGAGCAGCTGGAGGACCAAATTGCAATTCATTAGGTCAATTGGCAATAGGAATATTTCCAGAGAACATTATCTGTGAACACAATTCACCGTGCCATCCACGGTTGCCAACTAAATCTCTATAGTTCAAAGAAGAAGCTGTATCTAAACATGATCCAGAAGCGCAGACGTCTTCTCTGGGCCAAGGCTCATTTAAAATGAACTGTGGCAAAGTGGAAAACTGTTCTGTGGTCAGACGAATCAAAATTTGAAGTTCTTTATGGAAATCAGGGACGCCGTGTCATTCGGACTAAAGAGGAGGAGGACAACCCAAGTTATCATCAGCGCTCAGTTCAGAAGCCTGCATCTCTGATGGTATGGGGTTGCATTAGTGCGTATGGCATGGGCAGCTTACACATCTGGAAAGACACCATCAATGCTGAAAGGTATATCCAGGTTCTAGAACGACATATGCTCCCATCCAGACGACGTCTCTTTCAGGGAAGACCTTGCATTTTCCAACATGACAATGCCAAACCACATACTGCATCAATTACAGCATCATGGCTGCGTAGAAGAAGGGTCCGGGTACTGAACTGGCCAGCCTGCAGTCCAGATCTTTCACCCATAGAAAACATTTGGCGCATCATAAAACGGAAGATACGACAAAAAAGACCTAAGCCAGTTGAGCAACTAGAATCCTACATTAGACAAGAATGGGTTAACATTCCTATCCCTAAACTTGAGCAACTTGTCTCCTCAGTCCCCAGACGTTTACAGACTGTTGTAAAGAGAAAAGGGGATGTCTCACAGTGGTAAACATGGCCTTGTCCCAACTTTTTTGAGATGTGTTGTTGTCATGAAATTTAAAATCACCTAATTTTTCTCTTTAAATGATAGATTTTCTCAGTTTAAACATTTGATATGTCATCTATGTTCTATTCTGAATAAAATATGGAATTTTGAAACTTCCACATCATTGCATTCCGTTTTTATTTACAATTTGTACTTTGTCCCAACTTTTTTGGAATCGGGGTTGTATGATATGACTGACCAAGCAGAATGAGATGATGGAAAGTTGCCTCGATAGCAACCAAACGAACATGGATGAACTCTTCCAGTCACCATAGATTCTGAGAGGCAGGTTTTTGTGTACATGGATATGAGGGTCAAGGAGAAACATGAACATTTTCATATTTTTGTCGTCACCTCATAACTGCTTGTGGCCAAATTCTGCCCAATGAGCACCCACCTTTAAACATATTTTTACCTCATGGTGTTTGGATTGTCTTTTAGGCATTATAAAAGTCATGAGTTTTACCTTCATGTTCTGTTGAAGCTCTGAGTATACAGTATCATCACCCAGACTGGCTTTCTCTAGTTGGGAACAAGAAACAAATCCTTGATTAATTTCCTGAATAAAACTCCAGCTCATCTAAATTGCTTAAGGGGGAAAAAAAAAAGAAGACAAGAAACACCCAACCCAAAAATAGAGATGACCTGAAGGCTACTGTCAAAGCAACCATGGCTTCGGTAACACCTTAGCAGTGATCGCCTCCATGCCATGCCACATTGATACAGTAATTCATGGTAAAGGAGCCCCCACCAAGTATTGAGTGTAGAAATGAACATACTTTTCAGAAGTTGGATATTTCTGTATTGTAAATCATTTTTGATTGATCTTAGGAAATATTCTAATAATTTGAGATACTGGATTTCTGATTTTCATGAGCTGCAAGCCATACTCATCAAAATTAAAACAAAAAAAGGCTTGAAATATTTCACTTTATATGTAATGAATATAGATATGAAAGTTTACCTTTTTTAATTCAATTATAAAAAATGAAGTTTTTCACGATATTCTAATTGTTTGAGCTGCATTAGTATTATGTCAATAGTAATCATAAAATAATTAAATATGTTAACGGGCTGCCTAGCCAAGCTTTTGGGTTAATCAATTCTCACTGCCTCGGTCAAAGTTTGTCTCATGTTCATGCACATGTGCACTGTAACGGATGTCAGATTAAATTTAGGTTCCAATCCTCTCCTCAGCATCGACTGAAAATGCAGCAAAAAGTGCACTGTCTGCTGGTTTATTCTGTTACTTTTCAGTCCACCACATTCAGTCTGCCACTTGGTACTGTATCACTTTCAATATTAAAGTGCACATGAACACCAGACCACTCTTGTGAGATTGGTACCTTTGAAAATTCAACCCAGAGGTAGGTAAAACCATGCCAGGTTGACATTGGTAGGATAGAAAAAAAACAGCTACAACTAATAAAATTGAAAATGGGCGTGTTAGATTTATGGTAGATATGCAAATGATCAATCATCAACAATAGTCAATAGTATCAGCGGTGCTGAGGTGGTGGGGGCCCCAAATCAAAATCCGCTTAGGGGCCCCATAAAATCTTGGCCTGGCCCTGGGGGAATAAAACCCTCAGGGATGTGCTATTATAGGAAATGAAAATCCACTACTTCACACTATCCTGTTCTTGACGTTTCCCTGTAATAGCACTTCACTGACTGTTTTGTTCGTGACATCATGACATAAAGCAAGAGTAGTGGGCAAATGATTCATGATACAAAATACGTTTTCATCATTTCACTCTACCTTTTACTTTCTTCGATTTTTTTGTTGGTTTTAGTTCAATCTCAGCATAAGTCACATCACCAACACCTGCACCTTGTTCAGCATCAGCACCTGGAGTAGCAGAGAACAAAACCATCCCAGTGATCTTTAGCCATGTAAAACATTACTCATAACTCATAAACAGAAACATAAGTCATGATCCATCTCTGGCTAAATCTACACTGAACACGAGCTGCTTTTTTAGAGAGTAAATCTTTAAATTCTTTTAGTTTCCTTTATCATTCAGTTTGTGGCATCTTTTTAATGTGCAATATATTTATGATTAGTGCTCGGTGATCTGGAGGAAAAATGCAGACCCCGGATCCTGATATGTTTATGTATTAAATTATTGAATGTGCTGAAATTTTCAGGTGTTATTTGCTGACTTTGTTTCTCAACAAATGCATGAAATGTCCCAGCATTAAAAACACTGTACCATTGTTCCTGTTTGCCTTCTTTTTCTTCATGACCTTTGCGTAAGTGGCTTTGCTGCTCTCAGTTGCAGCTTCACCTGAACACAGTGCAGTGTGTTAATCACAAGCCCCTTCTGTACTTTACTGTATCGAGTTAATCTACAGTTAAGTCACCTAATGTAAGAGGAAATATCTGATATGAAATAAAGCTACATTGGTGCTTGAAAGTTTGTGAACCCTTTAGAATTTTCTGCATAAATATGACCTCAAACATAATCAGATTTTTACACAAGTCGTAAAAGTAGATAAAGAGAACCCAGTTAAACAAATTAGATTAAAATAGTATACTTTGTCATTTATTTATTGAGGAAAATGATCCAATATTACATATCTGCGAGTGGCAAAAGTACGTGAACCTCGAGGATTAGCAGTTAATTTGAAGGTGAAATTAGAGTCAGGTGTTTTCAATCAATGGGATGACAATCAGGTGTGAGTGGGCACCCTGTTTTATTTAAAGAACAGGGATCTATCAAAGTCTGATCTTCACAACACATGTTTGTGGAAGTGTATCATGGCACAAACAAAGGAGATTTCTGAGGACCTCAGAAAAAAGCGTTGTTGATGCTCATCAGGCTGGAAAAGGTTACAAAACCATCTCTAAAGAGTTTGGACTCCACCAATCCACAGTCAGACAGATTGTGTACAAATGGAGGAAATTCAAGACCATTGTTACCCTCCCCAGGAGTGGTCGACCAACAAAGATCACTCCAAGAGCAAGGCGTGTAATAGTCGGCGAGGTCACAAAGGACCCCAGGGTAACTTCTAAGCAACTGAAGGCCTCTCTCACATTGGCTAATGTTAATGTTCATGAGTCCACCATCAGGAAAACACTGAACAACAATGGTGTGCATGGCAGGGTTGCCACTGCTCTCCAAAAAGAACATTGCTGCTCGTCTGCAGTTTGTTAAAGATCATGTGGACAAGCCAGAAGGCTATTGGAAAAATGTTTTGTGGACAGATGAGACCAAAATAGAACTTTTTGGTTTAAATGAGAAGTGTTATGTTTGGAGAAAGGAAAACACTGCATTCCAGCATAAGAACCTTATCCCATCTGTGAAACATGGTGGTGGTAGTATCATGGTTTGGGCCTGTTTTACTGCATCTGGGCCAGGACGGCTTCCCATCATTGATGGAACAATGAATTCTGAATTATACCAGCGAATTCTAAAGGAAAATGTCAGGACATCTGTCCATTAACTGAATCTCAAGAGAAGGTGGTTCATGCAGCAAGACAATGACCCTAAGCACACAAGTTGTTCTACCAAAGAATGGTTAAAGAAGAATAAAGTGAAAGTTTTGGAATGGCCAAGTCAAAGTCCTGATATTAATCCAATCGAAATGTTGTGGAAGGACCTGAAGCGAGCGGTTCATGTGAGGAAACCCACCAACATCCCAGAGTTGAAGCTGTTCTGTACGGAGGAATGGGCTAAAATTCCTCCAAGCCGGTGTGCAGGACTGATCAACAGGTACCGCAAACATTTAGTTGCAGTTATTGCTGCACAAGGGGGTCACACCAGATACTCAAAGCAAAGGTTCACATACTTTTGCCACTCACAGATATGTAATATTGGATCATTTTCCTCAATAAATAAATGAGCAAGTGAAATATTTTTGTCTCATTTGTTTAACTGGGTTATCTTTATCTACTTTTAGGACTTGTGTGAAAATCTGATGATGTTTTAGCTCATATTTATGCAGAAATATAGAAAATTCTAAAGGGTTCACAAACTTTCAAGCACCACTGTACCTGTTCCACTCGTATCTGCCTGAGCCACAGTGTCATAAATGTGTTCAGTTCCTACAGAAAAAAGAACAAAGATTAAGTGAATTTGTTATGTGACTGTAGATTACAAAACATAACATTTCAAACAAATAAAATGTTTTATTATGAGATTATAATTTTACAATGGATTTCAAAGAAAGATGTGAGTTTCTGTGAATAAATGTAGAAAAAAAAGAGTCACTGAGACAGTGTCTGACCAGCCTGAAGTGGTGTATATCCTGCCTGAGTCTCTTCAGCTCCTGACCGCCTCGGATTCTGATCTGATGTCTGATTGGTTTTCTGCTGCTTTTCTATAGAGAGACAGATTCTACATCTGAACAGGGTGTAAATAGGAACAGAAACACTATTTTACACAGCCCTGATTACAGTGTAATGAACAGGGAGAGTATGATATAATTCTAATAATAATATGGAGGGCGGCACGGTGGTGTAGTGGTTAGCGCTGTCGCCTCACAGCAAGAAGGTCCTGGGTTCGAGCCCCGGGGCTGGCGAGGGCCTTTCTGTGTGGAGTTTGCATGTTCTCCCCGTGTCCGCGTGGGTTTCCTCCGGGTGCTCCGGTTTCCCCCACAGTCCAAAGACATGCAGGTTAGGTTAACTGGTGACTCTAAATTGACCGTAGGTGTGAATGTGAGTGTGAATGGTTGTCTGTGTCTATGTGTCAGTCCTGTGATGACCTGGCGACTTGTCCAGGGTGTACCCCGCCTTTCGCCCGTAGTCAGCTGGGATAGGCTCCAGCTTGCCTGCGACCCTGTAGAAGGATAAAGCGGCTAGAGATGATGAGATGAGATAATATGGAGTTAGAGGAGTGAAACTACATGTATGAACTGCACAACCTGTAGTAAAGTCATATTTACAACTGAACTTAATGATTTAACAAAAACCCAGATTCTGTTATTAAACTGGGTTCAGTATGACAGATCTCACACCCACATTAATTACTGAGAATTTACAAAAAAACAATCAAACTATTATGTGACACATCATAATTTTCTTTTTTCTTGAGAAATTCTGACTATATTCAACATAAAATCGCTAAATCAGTTATCAGACCTTTCTTTCTTTTGTAGGACCACAGCAGGATCATTAAGATCAGTAACGCAATGAAGAAAAATCCCAAACCCACAGCCACTCCTGCTGTTCCAACACTGGATCTAAATCCTGGGACTGAGGAGAGAAAGAGAGCAGAATTTAAGCTTTAAACACACTACAACTAAACCGTGTTATTAAAACTAGAATCAAATAAAAATAAATTCACACAAGGTTTCTCACGTCTGACTGAGACCCAGCTTTTCAGTGACTCTCCTCTCTCTGGGTGTTTACAGTGGTAGAAACCTTCATCTGACTTTGAGACCTTATGGATGATCATCTCTTCTGTAGTCTGTGTCTGGAGGACTGATCCATCTTTATAGAAATCAGCTCGGAGGTTTGAGGGCTTTGGGTTTCGATATAAACAGCGTAGAGTCAGAGGATGTCCCTCAGTCACAGGATGGACAGGACTCTCCAGGATCACAGCACCATCTACAACACAGAAAACCACATTTACAAAATAAATAAATATTTTCTCTCATTGATTGATATTGAATGTATAAATAACCTGTATACAAACAGACGGGAGAGAAACTGTCACACATGACAGCACTGAGCCATGTACACTTCCTTTCCCCTCGCTCCACACCGTCTACACTTTACTTGTGAGTGAAGGTGAAATTCACAGCACATTTCTAATCACTAAACTCACTGATATGACTCAGGTTGCCACCTTGCACTCTCGATTACGAACACTGTTTTAATACCAGAACATATTAATCAGAAACCAAGCACAATGAGTTCACTGCACACAGCAGCAATCAACATAAACAGAGAGAAATAAAATGCTTTGTGACATCCCTGATTGATTAATACTCAATAAAATACTCATTTCATTATCAGTGTGGGTATCTGTAAGCATGGACTCGTACTCAGTCTGGAAAGTAACAGCATAAACATATCCATACTCAGAATTACAGAAATTACAGGGAATGTACTGAGAGAAAAAATTCCAGATGTTTTTGTCTTCTTGAACAGTTTTTCCCAGTTGGAAACTCAGAGTTCTGAATATTCTGTAATGAAACATTTCCCTTTTCCTTTAATAATAAACACACTGCATGAAGACTCACCCTGCACTGTGATGTTAACAGGATTCCTGTTTTCTCCAGATTCAGAGTGACACCAGTAAACTCCAGTGTAGGATGTGGAGAGGGAGCTGATTTTACATGGAGAACAATCTAACACTCCCTCACTGTGTGTGTATCGTCTCACTGTCCATCCAGTAGAACGACTCTGGTCAGTAGAGTTACAGCTCAGTGAGAGAGAGTCAGAAGTAAAGTGTTGAGTTCTGTTGGGATTGATGATCAGAGAGACTGGAGGAGATTCACCTTAAACAGAGAAGAGAGTCATGTAAACAAGAATCAGTGCAATATGCAATAAGGATATACAGTAAGTGCATGTGTTCAGAATTCTGTTTATTAATCCAGTAATTAAAGACACAGTCCATAGCATGGGTCATAACACAGAAAAGTTTAACCCCAGATAATCCTTCCTCATTGTAGATTACATTCGACCAGCACATACATTTACACAGTGCAAAGTTCAGAGCCATGTTTAGTTTGTGATTGCCATTGCTGTGTTTAGACCCTTTGCTTTTGATGACTCTTTTGGATTTTCCCTATTTGTATTGTGTTTAATAACAGTCTAACATCATGGCATCATCTGTATCTGTAACTGTGTGGTCCTCTGAATATCCATATCTGTGTTTGTATTAGTGTTTAAACCTGAAGTATTTATGGGCCTGTCTTTCTGAAAAGTTTCCTGAAAGCAAACAAACAAAACAACCCCAGAATCTTGTGCCTCCTGTTAACATCTTTGTATCTGTTAAGAACACATGATCAGGGGTGGGTTTTCCAGTAATGTTGCCCTTTAGAGCTAAAGAGTGAGTTGAGAGACTGAACTCACTCGTAAGAAGGAATCTGAAGAGCATCTTTGTAATGCGTGTCCTCGATATAAGCATTAGTAGTTGCAAAAGGCAATTGTACTGTCGTTGCTGAAGGCATTAGTAGTTGCTAAATCCAGTCAATAAGGTCACATAGCATTCATTTTTTTAACCAAAATATAATGAAATATAAAGTGTTTAAAATAAGAGAATATATAGCATCATTGGCGGCACGGTGGTGTAGTGGTTAGCGCTGTCGCCTCACAGCAAGAAGGTCCTGGGTTTGAGCCCCGGGGCCGGCGAGGGCCTTTCTGTGCGGAGTTTGCATGTTCTCCCCGTGTCCGCGTGGGTTTCCTCCGGGTGCTCCGGTTTCCCCCACAGTCCAAAGACATGCAGGTTAGGTTAACTGGTGACTCTAAATTGACCGTAGGTGTGAATGTGAGTGTGAATGGTTGTCTGTGTCTATGTGTCGGCCCTGTGATGACCTGGCGACTTGTCCAGGGTGTACCCCGCCTTTCGCCCGTAGTCAGCTGCGATAGGCTCCAGCTTGCCTGCGACCCTGTAGAACAGGATAAAGCGGCTAGAGATAATGAGATGAGATGAGATAGTATCATCTGGAAGCATTACAAATATAATCTCATCTCATTATCTCTAGCCGCTTTATCCTGTTCTACAGGGTCGCAGGCAAGCTGGAGCCTATCGCAGCTGACTACGGGCGAAAGGCGGGGTACACCCTGGACAAGTCGCCAGGTCATCACAGGGCCGACACATAGACACAGACAACCATTCACACTCACATTCACACCTACGGTCAATTTAGAGTCACCAGTTAACCTAACCTACATGTCTTTGGACTGTGGGGGAAACCGGAGCACCCGGAGGAAACCCACGCGGACACGGGGAGAACATGCAAACTCCACACAGAAAGGCCCTCGCCGGCCCCGGGGCTCGAACCCAGGACCTTCTTGCTGTGAGGCGACAGCGCTAACCACTACACCACCGTGCCGCCATCGTCCTCTTTATATCAGGGAAAATAAACAATGACAAAATGAGGAGCAGAGACGGAACAAAAAGACAGCACATGGCTTTTGTCACCAAACTCAACCAGCATTCAGAAGAAGAAGCCTATATTTTGCCACATGCATGTTCAAGCACAGTGAAATTCATCCTCTGCATTTAACCCATTTGAAGCAGTGAACACATGCACACACACCCAGAGCAGTGGGCAGCCATATTACAGCACCCGGGGAGCAGCCAGGGGTTGGGTTAGGTACCTTGCTCAAGGGCACTTCAGCCCTAGGCTGCCCCATGTTAACCTTACTTCATGTCTTTGAACTGTGGGGCAACCAGAGCACCCGGAGGAAACCCATGCAGACACAGGGAGAACATGCAAACTCCACACAGAAAGGCCCTCCATCGGCCACGGGGCTCGAACCCAGAACGTTCTTGCTGTGAGGCGACAGTGCTAAACACGACACCACCGTGCCGCCCAAAAACTTGCTCATTTAGAGAACATATCAGATATTAAACTGATAAGAACAAATACGAATACAGTATTTGTTTATTAATACAGCCAAAAGGCCGAGAAGTGAAGGGCTCTTTAACTGCCTCATACTTATTAATAAATGTTGAATTAATCTCAACTGACATTCACACCACCATCATGTACTCTATTTAACGGTGCTGACTGCAAAGTGATCTGAAATGTTCAGGTTTTTTCCATGCATAGCATTTTCCTACATCTCACAAGAACAAGATCAGTCTGATAAGATGTGATCATTTTGATGTCCCAAGGGTCACTTTTCTCTGTTATGGGACCATTTTCCTCCCTCTTGAGGTAAACAATACGGCCCTACAGAAACAGGAAACAGCAGAATGTGGGGAGCTTTAACTAATTAGCATAACTATGGAACTGCGTCACACCAGGATGGTGATGCACAGAAAACATTGTGACTCTGCATCGACTTCGGAGAGTTTTGAGTCACAGGGATGTAATTTGTGGTTGACCTTCACGAAAAGATCCATGAAAAAAGGACAAATATATATTTTCTCTGTTACTGCTTTTGTGTTATTGTTTCTTTCTCTGTAAGATCAAAACATTAGGTGTATAGCTCCATACACGCTACCGTGGAGTCGAGCTCATGGGTTCTAAGGCTAAGATAGCTAAACACTAGCTAGAATGATTTAGTTATCTGTCCAGAAAAATGACATCATCTAACCTTGCTCTATCTTGCAGTTACACTCACTAGGCAGGCTTTCCTTTTCATTTCCGCTGGATTTTAGCTGGCAGGAGAGCCGAGTCCGCCATGTTTGCCCACACTGACTTGTTTTGGTTCAAAGTAGGTCCAACACGCCCCACAGTGGTCATGTGATATTGTTGCTCACTTGCTTCAGCGACCTCCGGAATCGTAAAATGTGGGACGCATTTTATCTCAGCAAAACAAACATTTACACATCGGAGACACAGTGTGTGCAGCAACAAAGCATCTCAAAATTCCAACAGCAATAGAAATAAAACATTTTACCCAGAATTCAACTTTGCAGTCAGAAACTTTAACCCAAACCCATTGTTAATGTTCCTCACCAGTGATCCATAGAGGCTGTGGATTGCTGTACTGTGTGTGAGAGGCTGGTTCTCCTCTCTCTCCTCTGCACATATAAACTCCTGTGTGTTTCAGAGCAGCAGGACTGAGAGTGTATTTGCCTCCAGATCCTCTGCTGCTGTCTGAGAGGAGCTCCACAGACATGCTATAGCCATGACTATTTGTTATTTGAGTTAATCCGGATCTGTAGGGAACAGTTGTGTACCAGCTGAATGTCCAGTCTGTAGAGGAGCCTGTAACCTCACAGCTTAGAGTCACTGAGTCTCCTTCAGTCAGCCAGCTCTGTGGAGATACACTCAGTACTGCCCGTGGTGTCTCTGTTACACAGGAAACACAAAACTAGGGTTTACTTTCTGAGATTTATTTAATACACAGTGAGAAGTTTTTCATGTATGTCTAACTGTACATTTTCAAAAAAAAAAATCTAAGTTTTTCAATGTATTTATGAACAGGTATCATCTGTTTCCAAACTGAACTGGATAATGTCGGCTGTCGTATTTATGAACCATATACATTATGATTCATTCTTAAACACTCGTGTTTCTGTCACTGGTAAAAGGAAGCAGAACAGGGCTGTGAAAAACAGCTATATCAGCAATAAGTGGTGATCGTGACGTGAGCAGTTCCAGTTTGTGTGAATGTGATGAAAGTGATTTGTCAGCAGTTATGGTTTCTTACAGAAACACCATTTTACAAAGCCCTGGTTACAGAGTCACAGAGTAACTACAAAAGACCAAATACACAGTCAGGAAAGGTTATAAATAATTCATAATTACACCAAGATGTTAGATGAGTGAAACTACACATCCAAGTTTAAGTGATATTTACAACTAAATAACAATAATTTGGAAGAATTTGCAAAAGTGGAAATGAAATATTCTGATTCAGATGACATCTTCAACCAGGTACAGGTGTACTATTTTTATTTAAAAACACATTAAACCCATGTTTTCATTTCAGTGAATTTGTGTTTAACTCTCATTATCTTTTCTATCATCTCATCTCCCATCTCATTATCTCTAGCCGCTTTATCCTGTTCTACAGGGTTGCAGGCAAGCTGGAGCCTATCCCAGCTGACTACGGGCGAAAGGCGGGGTACACCCTGGACAAGTTGCCAGGTCATCACAGGGCTGACACATAGACACAGACAACCATTCACACTCACATTCACACCTACTGTACGGTCAATTTAGAGTCACCAGGTAACCTAACCTGCATGTCTTTGGACTGTGGGGGAAACTGGAGCACCCGGAGGAAACCCACGCAGACACGGGGAGAACATGCAAACTCCACACAGAAAGGCCCTCGCCGGCCACGGGGCTCGAACCCGGACCTTCTTGCTGTGAGGCAACAGCGCTAACCACTACACCACCGTGCTGCCCATCAACTTCATTAAATTTGTTAATATACATCCATTCCTGTGTTTCAGGCCTGCAACACATTCCCAAAAAAGTTGGAATGAGGCAATTTAGGGCGAGTAATGAGGTAAAACATTTCAATAATGATGTGATTTGAAACAGGTGATGTCAACAGGTGACTGTAATCATGATTTGGGACAAACCTAGATTAGGCAGAGTATTTGAGGAGCAAAGATGGGCTGAGGTAGCCTGGGCCCGCCCATCCTAAGTGTGACGCAACACGAGGGCCTGTTGCGAGCTTAGTCTGGCAAGGCAAGCTATCTACAGCTCTTCCAAGCTCCCGAAAAATCGGGAGCCAATCAACTTTGAGCATCTCCAACAGCCCTGGATAGAGGCGTGTTCAAGGCAGTGGCGTAGTAGAACTGCAACCGGAAGCCATAGATTGTTTACAGAATCTATGCTGGAAGCGCTTCATTCACTAGAAACATTACGAACATGGAGCAGCGGCAAGCCTTTGACACAGCGGTAGATGCTGTATTGAAAGCATTCAACGGGAAGTTCTCATTGAAAACGGAGCAAAGAGCAGCCCTGGAGGTATTTATGTTCTTCCTGTTACTCAAGCAGTTTCCATCGCATCACATACATCAGAGGAAAGAGTGATGGGATTGGTTTAAGCTTCGTCACAGCCTTTTCTGGCTTCGACCAGTAGCAAACTGAGGCATTTCAGGGAGGCGGGTCAACCACGCCTTTGGGAAACGGTTGGGCTTAATATCTTTGCCAGACCAAATGCTCGCAGAGCTTTGAAGTCGCGTTAGCCAGACTAGGGCTGAGGATCTCCAGTTTGTCAAGAAATGCGTGAGAAAATGACTGAAATGTTTCAAAACAATGTTCTTCAAAGAAAGACAGAAATGGATTTTGATATTTCACCCTCTATGGTGCATATCATCATTAAATGAGTCACTGAATCTGGAGGAATTTTGGTGCGTAAAGGGTAAGGGCTCAAGCCTAATCTGAACACCCGCGATCTCCGATCCCTCAGACAGCATTGCATCAAGAACTGCCATTCATCTGTCGCTGATAGAACCACATGGGCTCAGGATTACTTTGGCAAACCTTTGTAAAGCTACAATACAGAGTTACATTCACAAATACCAGTTAAAATTTCACTGTGCAAAAAGGAAGCCTTATGTTAACTGTGTCCAGAAGAGCCGTTGACTTCTCTGGGCTCGGAGGTGTCTGGGATGTTTCATCACACAGTGGAAACATGTATTGTGGTCAGATGAATCAGTGTTCCAGGTCTTTTTTGGAAGAAATGGAGACTGTGTGCTCTGGACCATCCAGATTGTTACCAGGAACAAGTCCAAAAGCCAGGGTGTGTCATGGTATGGGGTTGTGTCCGTGCCCTTGGCAAAGGTAACTTACACTTCTGTGATGGAGCATTAATGCTGAAAAGTACACTGAGATTTTGGAGCAACATCTGCTGCTTTCAAGAAAAAATCTTTTCCAGGGAGATTTCAACAAGACAATGCAAAACCACATTCTGCTCACATTACAAAGGCGTGACTGTGGAAGAAGAGGGCGTGTCCCCTCTGTCCCCAGTAGAGAATGTGTGGAGAATTTAGAAATGGAAAATATGCCAGTGATGACCCCGTACTGTTAAGACCTGTTTGCAGGAAGAACGGGACAAAATAACACCTGAAACGCTTCATCACTTGGAGTCTTCAGTCCTTAAACATCTTTTAAGTGTTGAGAGAAAGAATGGCAACATTACAAAGTGGTAAATGCTTTACTGTCCCAAATTTTTGGACATGTGTTGCAAGAATCAAAATTGAAATAAGTGTTTACTTTGAAAAATAAATAAATAAATAAATAAATAAATAAATGAAAAAATAATATTAATGAGTGAAAAACTCAAATGTGCTGTTGTTTGGTTTTGAGTGTAATGCAGGTCAAAATTATTTACAAATCATTGTTTTCAGTTTTAATTTCAATTTCAACACGCCGTCCCAACATTTTCTGACTTGGGTTTGTGTTAATTACTGTGTATTTACATCTAGAGTATTTATAAGTTATTTATTGTCCAATCTATGTTGTATTTACACTGTAATTAAGTGAAGATGATTTCTTACATTTCTCATATTTGAGACTTCTAGTTTCAGAGACACTGTATTATACTGTACATGTACACTTAAGGAATAAATCACACCATGTTGTGTTGTTCCAGAAAAATAAATCAGTGACAAGATGGAGTTTCTGTTACTACAGATGATTATTTCCTGATAACATCATGTACCGAAGTGTTTCATTCCTCCGATACTAAAGCAATTTGTCAATGATTACCATTTTTTTATTTTTTATTGAACATCGCACTTTTTATCCATTTGTAGTTACCATTTAATGTTGTGGAGCATCAACAAAACAAGTGTGTCCCTGTTATCACATGCATTATATTGTAGCTATAAACAGGCATTTCCTCACCAGCCTTGATTTGTTTCTCTCTCATTTAGTTAATAAGGCAAAAAAGCAGCTTGTCCTATTACAGATAAACTGCAAAGCATGAACTCCTCTGTCCTTTTCAGAAAACTTAAAGCATATACGCAGAGCCATGTCCTCACTTTTGTGTAGAAATGCCTTGAGACCTCAAGAATGGCACAGGAATAGTTTTAAGCGTTAACAATAAATCTAATAGTCATTTTTATGATTAAAGTGATTTATATAGGTAGTGGTCTAAGTGAATGACCTTGACGTCCATAACGTCACAGCAGGAAGTCTATCGGTCTCATCACCATTTCCGCTATACTAAAACACAGAGCTGGCTGCAACTCCGATCCTCCATTTTGAGCTAATTTATCGCCATGCCACGTGGATGTGTTGCTGCACCTGCCAGCAACATGACAGAAGGTGGATTTACGTTGCATTCATGGTCCAAGAATGTTCAAACTGCTAAAACCCGGGACGGAACAGGACGTCACTGGTTTTAGCAAGAACTGCGGGGAGGTCACTGCCCGAGCGATAGGTCACGTCCCATTCCATCCCGGGTTTTAGCAACAAACTTCGGCTCACCCCGGGAGGACTGGTGCAACTGAACTTTGCTTTTTTTTTAAAATAAATAAACAAAATAAATACTTTCCTTTTCTTGTAGTTTTCTTTTTCTTTAATTGTTGATACTGCACCCTCTTTCAATACGGGCTTATAGCCAATGCTCCTCAACACCCGTGAATGTCCCCAACTCCACAATGTGCCCGTGAATGTCTAGCAAAACGTGTCCAAATCTTTGCAATTGCCTGAGCCGAGCAGTAATGGTGGAATACTCCATATGGACAAAATAGAGAATGAGTGGAGCAGCCATCTTATTTCTGCGCTGGATATTGCTGCCATCTCGCCCTTATGTGGAAGAAGTGAATGAACGGAGAACTGAACGAACAACTGAAAGTCAGATTGTTTCAAAACAATCGGCCACAAGATCAGCCTTCAAGAAGCGAGAACACAGACGGGTAAGCTCCGACTCTCATTTGGATACAAAACAACACGTTGTTTACCTGCATTTAGATTAAATACATGTAACTTGTATTGTGTGTTTCAGTTACCGGTATAAGATTATTTAATTTGCTTCAGAATGTGATAGTCTCAGTTCATCTGATTATTTAATTAGCCTTTTACATTTTATCAGTGAAAATGCATGCATGTACATGTATGTTGCACAAGTTATAACACCCATCCTGTTTTAATGAGAGTCAACCCACAATCAATGAAGTCAAACCAGTCTTAGTTGAGCAAGTCGGTAACAGTTTCTTACTTTCACCATAAATTTTTATTTATATGACTTTGGTCTATAGCTGTAAAAGGCCTTAAAACCGGTTACTGCAGTGATGTCACGCACTCAGGGCTGGCTGGCTCAGCTCGAATGCCAACTTTGTGGTCGATTTTAACTCTCAAAAATATATATATTTTTTTATTCCCATTTATACAGCATACAAGAGTCAAGGATGGAGATACTATCCACTCAGAAATGCATTTAAAAATAAAGGCTCTGCGTCTCTCCTTTAAAGCTACATCTTTAGCTCTGACTGTTTCAAAGTGCTGACACTGGAGACTCCTTCCATAAATTAAATTAATTTAAATAAACATCTTCAAACAGAAAACTTCACCATAACAATTATACACTTTTTTTTGTAGTTTTGTTAAATTAGATGTTTTTAATCTCTTTATCTTTGGGCTTAGATTATGTGAAGCATCTACCATACAAGTTCCTCTGAATGAGCTGTTACTATAGAAACAGTACCATATTAGGATGAGTGTGTGGCACACCTAAAATAGGGTGACCACATTTAGGTGGTAAGACTCCTTTAATTAGTATTATAATTATTTTTGTTCATGTATACATTTATGTTTTGAATTAGAAGTCGTATATTGCCTTGAGGTGCTTCGCTTATGTTGGAAATGGGAGGGGCGGAACGCTTGTGTTGTCACTAGTTGCTCTGGGGAACAGTAAGGGAGCGGAACTGACGCCGTTTCCTCAGAAGCAATCTGGGAAGGAAACAAGGTGCACTGTGTCCTCATTCCACTGCTTTACCTGCTTTATACAGGTCATGTATTTGTTACCGCAGTCTCCCATCCCTGGGACCCGTAACAAGTGCACTGTCAGAGCTGCTGTTATAGAAAATTAATCAACACCTTTTGACCAATCAGAATCCAGAATTCAACAGTTACATGGAATAATGTTATAGTGAGTATTTCTGCACATCTCTGTTTCCATACAGGTATAAACACCTTTATAAGAGATTAGGAATGTGTTCATTCTTCTCATAATCACTGAATGGCTTAATAATAATAATAATAATAATAATAATAATAATAAATTATTATTATATTTTGTGAAATAAAAGTTGTATCACCTGTGTCCACCAGTCTGTATCTCACATACGAGAGTGAATCTCTCCCTGATAAACACATACTCAAGGGTCATATCTGTGAAGATACTCAGTCGTCCAGGTACATAGTAATCTGTGGTTGGTAGAAGAGAGCAACTGGACTTGCTTGAAAAGTCTTGAAGACGTTTCGCCTCTCGTCCGAAAGGCATCATCAGTTCTGTCTGTCTAATAGGGAGTATCAAGTATTTATCCTCTCATGGATCATAATAGAATCCAAATCAGAATGCTGATGGCTGCATTGAAGGTGGCTGATAGATGTCATAGACCCCCACCTCTGTTCAGTGATGGTCGTATGACCATGCAGGATCATCCAGACCCAAAATGACAGTTTTGCTACATACTATTCCTATTTATGCACCAGCATGCAAAATTTGAGCCTCCTACATGGTTTAGTTCTTGAGCTATGGGCTTGTGAACTTTGACAAAAAAAAAAAAAAAAAAAGAGTCTGAACAAAATTGACACCCCCCTCCCCCAGTAAAACTGGCTGTAACATGGAAAGTATACATCTTACATTCAAATAAATTTACAGTGTTTCTCCCAGGTAACATGGGCACATCTGGTGATTTTTTTCAGAATTTTTTGAGACCCAAGTGCGCGGCCCCGGTTGAATTGACGTGGAATGACCCTCAACTGTTTTACTGACTTTACTGAGCCTTGTTCGACCTCACTGACCACAAATAACACCTACCTTTTAAAACTTATTTCAAGATTTAAAACATTATAGAATAACATGGAATTGCTATAATTATGCAGTATTTTTATTCACACCCCTCCTAACTTCAAACCTGCTGAAAAAAGTGAAAATGTTATGCTGTACCTCTTACTGTAATCCTGACTTCATCACTGTAGTCTGTGTAGTAGTCTGTGTTTGCCCGTGTGTTCCGCCTGTATGCTCTACACCGATACCCGGTTTCTCCTGCAGTATCAACTGTCACATTGAGTGTGTTGGTGTCTGTAGCTCCAATGTTCACAAACTGCCAATACTGATTCTTTTCCTCCCAGAGAAACCTCCATCCAGCCCCCTGCTGCAGCTCACAGCTCAGAGTGATGGTGTCTCCAGTGTAGACGGAGCTCTGAGGATTCACTCTCACAGTCGCTTTGGGTTTTTCTGTTGGTATGAAATGATGGTGTCAGAGCTGCTTTTCACTTCACAACAGAAGCAATAGATTCACTGTGCTCATTAAATGCTTTCAGAAATATTTCTAAAATAAACATTTATATTTTTTTCACGGTGCAAATCCTGCGCTCTGATTGGCTGGCGAGCGGGTCTGTATCCTAAATGTTTGGCAGCATTTCTCAGGAGAATAGCATTAATTTTACAGCATGGATAGCGATAACGACAGTGTTCACAGCGAGAGCGAGTTTCACTACCCTGAGGAAGAAGAAATACAATAAAACATTTCGGCAGAAAGCTAAAAACCTCTAACTTGCTCACAGTTTGATCTCATTAGTTAATGAGGCCCATTTTGGACCATGTTATCCTCATACATAATATTACGTTCGGTAAAAACTTTAAACCAGGACAATCTCTTCTTCAAAGTTTCACCAAATGGCTTTATTTATGCAATATAAAGGTCATAATACTGGATAACTTTGGTCGAGCAAAAACATGGCTGAATCCTGAATGACTCCTATTTGTATAAATAGGGCACTACATAGGCGGCAGAATGTAGTGTTTTTCCTGCCATGGAAGTGCACTTGTATACCGAGGAGGAAGCCATTTGCATTACAGCCGTGAATGAGGATTCAAAATGGCGGCTCGGCTCGGTTTCCCCTTTCGGGCGCTCTCGCTTTCTGTTGGTGCCGACGAGACAAACTAAACAAACAGGGACTCAGTTACTGACAGCTCAAAATCTGAACCCTAAAAAATAATGGAAACATATTAAATTAAAACAAAACCCCCACAGACTGACCTGATACAGTCAGTGTAACAGCATCACTGATCTCTGAATCCTGTCTTCTGCAGGTGTAGGAACCACCGCCAGAGTCACCAACATACCAGCTATTTAACTCCTTTGAGGTTATAGATCCTCCAGCTGTGTAGAATCTATTATTGTTCTTATACCAGCTGTATAGCCGCTGAGTGTCTCCTCCTCCCTGTGCGTCGCATCTGAGAGTAACAATCTCTCCAATGAACACATGTGTATCAGGCTGAATGGACACCACAGCTTTAACTCTCCCTGCAACAATAATAATAAATTAATAAATAAATAGGTAAAAAAAATGCACATGTAGTAATTCCCAAGTGTACAGAGGTGGAAAGAGACATTTTAAACAACCCTATGAATAATTTTATTTGACATAAACTGGAAATGCATCAATGGCATTTTTTCAGACTGAGTATGAGTAAATAGTTTTGGTACTTCTTGATACAGACACGAAAATGTGTTACCTTGTTAGTATTGAACCAAATGTTCACAATTTTTTTAGGCAAATGGAGGTTATGATTTTTCTGCACCTGCAAGCTTTAACCACCCAATATTTCAAAAATAGCTAATATAATGTTGGCAAAGCAATTCTTTGTCAGTTTAAGTTGAAATTGAACCACAGTAAAACATTCTTGCCAAAAGCATCTTTTTTTCTGTCATTCATCCAGATATCTGTAATGTTTATACCTTGTATTTTGAGTTATAAATTACTGCTGACACGGAGCTTCACATGAACGCTGCTTTATTATTAATGCAAATCACTGGACCAACCTCTAGGGGCAACATTCAGTAAACGTCTACATAAACGTACTGACGTCAGCAGTACGTGCCAGCATTTCTATCAGAACAGCAGTCTGAATATTACATCACTTCTTTTTTTTTTTTTAACCATGTTTGCCACTTCTGGTTACTTCAATATACAATACATTGAACATTAATTGCATAAATGATTAGACTCATTTGGTGCAATAAACAGGTAAGTATGTAGGCAATCATACATTCACTTAGTTTGTAATTAACTGTGTAACGCCATGAGGTAAGTATTTGGCTTGTTTCAGCATAGATGGGTAAGTGCAGATTTGAATAGAAAGAACCACATTTTTCTTAACTACTTCAGTGCGGCAATAACAACATACACATTTTCAAGTGCAGCAATGAAAACCATGAGAAGTAAAGAAGAGGTTACGTAAATACTTAAGTATAGTATTTCAAGCATAGGGTATGAAACTACAACAATACCCAAACTTAGGTAAATACTGGGATTTGAAAACTTTATCCCGAGTAGATTCAAAGCGTAGTGCATAGAGATCAGACAGTTAACGAAATCGGGTGCACTTAGACTTGGCAGACATGCCAAAGTGATTTCAAGTAGGGAGCATAGAAATATATAACCGATTACAATAGTATAAATCACAGTTTCTTTTTTCTTTTTACACATTTCATTTCACAGTATCTTCTCTCTCTCTCTCTTTTTTTTTTTAAGTTGCCTGTCTTTCCTCAGGCTGTGTCAAAGTCACTGAGGTACAGTGGAGGCTGTCGGCGCCTGGCCGGATACCTTGCTAACACAGGGGCAGTGCCAGTAGTGACATCAGGGGTGACATCGTCCTCTTCTTCAGCTGCTGTGTCGTGCAGTGTAGGACTGAGCTTTTTAAAGAAGGAGGAGTTTCTCGTTACCGAGTGTCCACTCCGCTCAGCTGTGACCATGGTGCCTTTGACAGTGGTTACTTTGTAAGGCTTGGGGTTGTATGTTGGAGTAAGTTTGTTGTGCCTGGGTTGGGAACACAACACCATGTCGCCAGGTTGGAAAGGGTGAGGCCTGGCGTGTCGGCGAGTGTCTGAGTAGGTTTTCATCTTGGCTTTGGCCTCGCGGTCTCTTGTGCGAAGGGCCTTGTCGGGTGTAGTGTGTGGTCACAGAGGGCATTTTGGTGTGGATCCTGCGTTTGAGCAGCAGCTCGGCAGGTGATGATGATGTGGTGCTGTGTGGTGTGGCACGATATTCCCGTAGGAATGTGTATAGGTGCTGTTTCTATGGGATGTTTTGCATGTGTGCAACTCGGAGGCATTTAGCGAGTGTCCTCATGAATCTCTCTGCTGTGGCGTTGGCTTGAGGCCACAGTGGTGTGATTTTTCGATGGTGGAAGCCCATGTAGGCCGCAAATTTGCTGAACTGTTCACCGTTGAAGGGAGGGCCGTTGTCTGTTTTCACTGTTCTGGGGATGCCGAGCATCGAGAAGACCTTGTCCATCACAGGAATGACCATGTTTGCAGATGTGGAGCGTATGGTCTCGACTACTGGGTATCTGGAGTACTCATCCACGATGACTACGAGGTGTTCACCTGTTGGCAATGGGCCACAGAAGTCTGCACTGACGTCCTGCCAGACCGTGTCGGGGAGGTCTGACATCTGCAGAGGCTCGGTGTGTGTCTCTGGTGTGGTGGCTTGACATGCTAGACAGTCTCTCACCATCGCTTCAGCTTGCCGGTCGATGTTTGGAAACTATACCTTCTCTCTCAGCAGGGCTTTTGTCTTGGTGGTTCCCTGGTGAAACTCGTGTGCGATCTGGAGGGCTCTGAGCTGGAGTGAAGAGGGAATGACGATCCTGGAACCCTTCAGAATGATGTCGCTCTCATGTGACACTGTAAGTTCACCCTTTACATGTTCGTATTGCTTCAGAACAGTGTCTGTTGTGACTGTGTGCCAAGTGTTGTTACGGATGAGGGTACTGACCTTTTGCAAGGTTTCGTCCTTGAGTGTCTCACGCTTGATTTCATCCAGTGTCATTGCTCTTGGTGTGTTGTTCTGTGTGATGAAGTTGACATACTCTTCAGCTACCTTTGTTGCACGTGTGTTTTTGTTGTGTGGGTGTGTTTGGATTGGGTGACGAGACATGTAGTCTGCTGGGTTTTCCGAGCCTTTTCGGTACTCCACCTTGAGTCTGTAAGGCTGGAGTCGGAGTCCCCATCGCTCGATGCGGGCTGGTGGCTTGGACCTTGGATTGTTCCAGATGAGCTCTAGTGGCTTGTGATCCGTCACCATGGTGAATTCTTTGCCATAGATGTAAAGATGGAAGTGTTCGCAGCTCCATACGATGGCAAGTGCTTCACGCTCTGTCTGGGAGTAATGCCGTTCTACGTCACTGAGTGCTCTCCTTGCATAAGCGATGATGTGCTTCCTATTGCTTTTGTCTTTCTGCAGCAGTATTGCCCCTAGTCCCACTGGGCTGGCGTCGACGATGAGCTCAGTGTCCATGTTGGGGTTGAAGTATGCCATCGTGGTGTCACTGGTGAGGCTGTCTTTAAGCTTGCTCAGCGCTGCGTCCTGTTCAACACCCCACTGCCAGGGAGTGTCCTTTCTGATGAGTTTCCTCAGTGGCTCTGTGACGGTGGCAAAGTCAGGGATGAAGCGTGAGCAGTAGTTTGCCATGCCTAGAAAACTCCTCACCTCTGCTGCATCCTTGGGCTTGTCTGCTTGTTGTATGCTTTCGACTTTTCTTGGGTCTGCTGAGACGCCACCATCCGAGAACACGAACCCGAAGAACTCTAGCCGATTCTTGTTGAATTCACACTTCTTCCTGTTTAGTGTGAGGCCCCATTCTTTCAGCCGCTGGAACACTGCCGTCAGGCTCTTGTCGTGGTCAGCCTGTGTCGCCCCGTAGATGATGATGTCATCGCTGAGGTTCTTCACTCTGGCGATGCCCTGAAGTGTCTGACGAATGGTGTTTTGGAAGACTTCTGCCGCTGAGGAGATCCCAAAATTGAGGCGCTTGTACCTCCTCAGGCCTAGGTGTGTGGTGAACGTGGTGATGTACCTGCTGTCGGGGTGTAGTTCCAGCTGATGGTACCCCGCCGTAAGGTCCAGCTTTGAGAACACCGTCGCTCCATTCAGTTCATGAATGACGTCATCGATGGTTGGGGTCAGGTGACGCTCCCTCAGAATGGCTGTGTTTGCCTGCCGCATGTCAACGCATATGCGCACCTTGTCTGGGTCTTTGGGCTTCGGCGGTGTGACGATGGGTGATACCCACGGTGTTGGGCCGGTCACTTTCTCAATGATGTCCTCTGCTTCAAGTCTCCGCAGCTCAGCTTCAACTTTTTCACGCACGTGGAACGGGACTCTGCGGTGTCGCTGGCATGTTGGTTGAATGTCTGGGTTGATGTGCAGTGTGACATGGAAATCTTTGAGCTTACCAATGCTGTCGAACAGTTCAGGGTGGCTGCTTACGCGCTGATCCACAACTGTGAGGCTTGTTGGTGGGGGCGTGATGGAGTGTATGATTTTGATGAGCCCCAGTTCATCCGCTGTCTGGTAACTGAGCAGGGAGCAGCCATCACCTCTGACCACGTAGAATGTGCCGTCTGTCTTCCTCTTGTTCCGTGCCTCTACACAGCCGGTGAACTTCCCGATGATGGGCAGAGCGTCTTTGGATCCATAGGCCAGTATTCTAAGGTCTGTGCAGAGGAGGCGAGGCTGGATGCTCAGGTTGTTGTATGTCTTTTCACTGATGATGTTTACTGCAGCACCGGAGTCGATTAGAGCTTGCACTTTGTCTTCATTCAGTGTGATCTTCGTCAGTAGCTGCTTGCTGTCTTTGCTGCTTTTAACAGTGTATGCATAGCACTCATCATCACTGCTTGAAGATGACTCACGTCAGGCTGGTTCTTGTTGAGCTGGTTCTTGTTGGGTCTCTATCTGGTTGACTCTTCTTCTGCTGTTTTTCCTGTGTGTCCATGTGTCTGTCGTCTGCTCTGTGTGTTGTTTTGACCTGCACTGCCTTGCGAAGTGGTTCTGTTTCCTGCACGCTTTGCACTGTTTGCCTCTCGCTGGACAGTCGTTGGAGTGTGGCCACTCACCCCCGCAGTTTCTGCACCGAGTGTTGCTGCCGCCGCCGCCGGTACGTCTCGCTGCGTGCTGTTGGTAGGCTTTTCTCTCTGGCTGATGTTTCTGCACTCGGTTTACTGACGCGGTGAGGCTGGAGCCCTCTTCGATTCCCTTCAACTGCAACTCCGACATTTCAAGAGTCCTTCCATACTCGAGCAGGTCTTTTAGTTTTTTGTCTGCTTCTCTCAAGCCGTATTTACGCACCCTGGATGACGTGCAGCTTTGAATGATCTGTGATTTGATTTCATTGTCCACATCGCTAAACTCACAATGTTTCGCTAACATGCGAAGTCGGGTGGTATAAACATCCAAACTCTCACCAGGCAGTTGTGCAGCTTTCTTGAAGACATAGACTTCATACTGGACGTTCCTTTTCGGCGCGAAGTGCTCTGTTAGTTTAGCTGTGACGTCTGCATACTTGTCTGCGTCTCTCGCCATCATGTCATAGATGTCGTGCACCCTCTCACCAGCCAGATGAAGCAGAAGAGCTTTTAATCTCGCATCTCCAGTGATGTTTATTGCCGTGGTGTAGTTTTCGTACCGTTGGAGCCACTTGGTCTATCGGGGTCCAACAGAGCTAGGCTCGCTCTCCGGATCAAACTGTGGTACAGCCGGGCCGTGGGCTAGCATGTTGACCGTTGCTACCTGACTAGCTGAACTGACTGAGGTAAACTAACTTAATAAAAACAGAAATACCGAGTGCTCTGTTGTTGATGTTGTCGTTTGGTCTTCACCGTTATCCTCATCGCCAACGTAATGTTTATACCTTGTATTTTGATTTATAAATTACTGCTGACACGGAGCTTCACATGAACGCTGCTTTATTATTAATGCAAATCACTGGACTAACCTCTAGGGGCAACATTCAATAAACGTCTACATAAACGTACTGAAGTCAGCAGTACGTGCCAGCATTTCTATCAGAACAGCAGTCTGAATATTACACAGGCATGAAAACGGGTCAGGGGTGAAAAAGGTGAGAAGGGTGCGCGAGTGGTGATGTGGCCTCTGGTGTTGTTTTATTTTGTTTGGGGGGTCCTCCCCCAGAATAAATATTATAGCCTCCTTACTAAGTATACTGTACTGACATTTGCACAAGGACATATAGTACAAATACATGTAGTTATAGTGAAATTATGCCCTGGAAAAAATGCGAATAATAGAACGAAGAAAGTGGAGAACACACAAGGAATAGTGATCATTTTTTCCTTTTATTTGCCTGGACCACCAGTGTCTCCATGGCCCACTTTCGCCGAGTTGCCACATGTTTCAGCCTTGCCCGCTTCTCTCCTTCAGCAGTCGGTTTCTTGGCCTGCTGAGCACTGCAAGTTGCTTGAGAGCCATACTTGCTCTGCTGCTGCTGCTTTTCCTCCTTGTTCACCCTCTGCTGGTGTTTGTATGTGGCTGCTGCAGAGTTAATGTTCTTGCACAATGTTCTGTCCACTTCCCCAAACTTCACGTCCTCCCTTCTAAAGAGCTGCATAGCTGTCTTCCCCCTGGACATCAGCGTGTACTTGACCGTCTGTATTGCATTAAATGTTTCCACATTCATGTTGCCACTCCTTTGATCAATTACATCATTCATCACACTAAATGAGGACTCGACTCTAGGTCCATGAAAGATGGAGAGGCAACACTTAACCAGTGCACCCAGGGAGGGGTACTTGTCTGGTTTGTCGAAGACATGACCCTACCACTCCACGATGCTCCCTCCCTCCTTAAAGCTGGGGATGGTCAGGTCAACACTGAACTGCACAAGTTCCCTCTGGATATCCTGGTCTGCTGGCAAGAGGTGCCCCAGCATACCACTCAGCCTGCCAAGATATGGAAGTACCTGCAGCTTTCAGTTCTTTTTAAATCAAGGCTGAATACTTTCTTCTTTGCTGCTGTCTTTTATTAAATCAAATTTGAGACTTTTAATTTGATTTCTTTCAGCACAGACAGCACTACAAAATGGCGTCTCCACTATACAGTGCCCTATATAGTGAGTAGCAAGCAATTATGGACACAGGGATTGTCAAAAGACGGGCGCGCCCTCTTTCGAATGCTGACGTAATCAAGCCTGAAGTTTTGTTTGTTTTGATGGCAAATCAGGAAAGTTTGAAAAAAGTAGGAAATTCAGTCCGATGACTCAATCCAGCTTCCAGTGGTCTGGTCTGCACTCTGACTGATGTGTGCACACTCTGGCCAGCAGGAGAAGAGGCGCGAAATGATGCTGCTTGCCCTTCGCAGCGAGATGTACTCGTCGCTATGGCGTCAATATCAAAGCAGGAGGAGGAGGCGCAAACCGGCACGAACTGTCTATGGGTGCGAAGCGACCTCCTTGCCCTTTGGGTCAATATCAACCCCCCCCCCCCAATTTTTTTTTCTCATCGGATCTACACGATTCACGTAGGTCACCCATTTTGGTTTCAAAATGGCGAATTTCGCCGAAAGGTGAGGGATTTTCATGTATGATTACAATATCCTCCTCTTAATCATCTGAACTTCTGTAAGGATTTAATTACAGTGTATGTTTCATTTGTAGAAATGAAAGTCACAGAGATTTACAGATTAGATAGCTTAGCAATACATTCCAAACAAGTTGGGACAGCAGCAACAAAAGAGAGGGACAGATGTGGAATGCTCAAAAAAAAAAAAATCCTCCTGCCTGGAACGTTCTACTGGTAAAGAGGTGAACTCATAATTGGAAAGGCTCTGTCATTCACAAGCAAGGATGGGGCGAGGTTCATCACTTTGTGAAAAACTGCATGGACAAACAGTCCAACAGTTTAAGAACATTTCCCAACATACAACCCCGATTCCAAAAAAGTTGGGACAAAGTACAAATTGTAAATAAAAACGGAATGCAATAATTTACAAACCTCAAAAACTGATATTGTATTCACAATAGAACATAGACAACATATCAAATGTCGAAAGTGAGGCATTTTGAAATTTCATGCCAAATATTGGCTCCTTTGAAATTTCATGACAGCAACATATCTCAAAAAAGTTGGGACAGGGGCAATAAGAGGCTGGAAAAGTTAAAGGTACAAAAAAGGAACAGCTGGAGGACCAAATTGCAACTCATTTCGTCAATTGGCAATAGGTCATTAACATGAATGGGTATAAAAAGAGCATCTTGGAGTGGCAGCGGCTCTCAAAAGTAAAGATGGGAAGAGGATCACCAATCCCCCTAATTCTGCGCTGACAAATAGTGAAGCAGTATCAGAAAGGAGTTCGACAGTGTAAAATTGCAGAGTTTGAACATATCATCATCTACAGTGCATAATATCATCAAAAGATTCAGAGAATCTGGAAGAATCTCTGTGTGTAAGGGTCAAGGCCGGAAAACCATACTGGGTGCCCGTGATCTTCGGGCCCTTAGACGGCACTGCATCACATACAGGCATGCTTCTGTATTGGAAATCACAAAATGGGCTCAGGAATATTTCCAGAGAACATTATCTGTGAACACAATTCACCGTGCCATCCACCGTTGCCAGCTAAAACTCTATAGTTCAAAGAAGAAGCCGTATCTAAACATGATCCAGAAGCGCAGACGTCTTCTCTGGGCCAAGGCTCATTTTAAATGGACTGTGGCAAAGTGGAAAACTGTTCTGTGGTGAGACGAATCAAAATTTGAAGTTCTTTATGGAAATCAGGGACGCCGTGGCATTCAGACTAAAGAGGAGAAGGACGACCCGAGTTGTTATCAACGCTCAGTTCAGAAGCCTGCATCTCTGATGGTATGGGGTTGCATTAGTGCATGTGGCATGGGCAGCTTACACATCTGGAAAGATACCATCAATGCTGAAAGGTATATCCAGGTTCTAGAGCAACATATGCTCCCATCCAGACGACGTCTCTTTCAGGGAAGACCTTGCATTTTCCAACATGACAATGACAAACCACATACTGCATCAGTTACAGCATCATGGCTGCGTAGAAGAAGGGTCCGGGTACTGAACTGGCCAGCCTGCAGTCCAGATCTTTCACCCATAGAAAACATTTGGCGCATCATTAAATGGAAGATACGACAAAAAAGACCTAAGGCAGTTGAGCAACTAGAATCTTACATTAGACAAGAATGGGTTAACATTCCTATCCCTAAACTTGAGCAAATTGTCTCCTCAGTCCCCAGACGTTTACAGACTGTTGTAAAGAGAAAAGGGGATGTCTCACAAGGCAAGTTTATTTATATAGCACATTTCATACACAATGGCAGTTCAGTGTGCTTTACAGAAGTAATAACAAAAACAGTAAACAATAGAGAAATAAAATTACATAAAATAATTTTATTTTTATTCTAAAACAATTAATTAAAAGAAATTAAAAGAAAATAAGAAGAATTAAACAATAGTAATAATAAAATGAAGTAGTAGTTCAAATAGGATGAGAAAGAAAAGAAAAAAAACAAAATAAAATAGGATAAAGTTAAAGTAAATTTAAAACATGCAGAGAAGTAAAGATTATAAAGAATGTAAAAAAGACAATATTAATTATTTAACAGAAAGCATCTGAAAACAGCTTGGTCTTTAGTCTAGATTTGAAGCTGCCAACAGCAGGAGCATTTTTAATGTCCTCTGGCAGTTGGTTCCATAGCTGCACTGCATAGTAGCTAAAAGCTGCTTCACCACACTTTGTTTTAACAACTGGTTTTAATAGTAAATTTTTCTGTTTTGATCTGGTAGATCTGATTGGGTTAGGCCGCTGCAACATATCAGAGAGGTAATTGGGCCCTGTACCATTTAGAGATTTGTACACCAGCAGCAATGCTTTAAAGTCAATTCTGTAGCTTACTGGAAGCCAGTGAAGGGACCTTAGAATTGGAGTAATGTGCTCTGTTCTTTTTGTTTGTGTGAGAACCCTAGCCGCTGCATTTTGAACTAGCTGAAGTCGTTTGATGGTCTTTTTTGGCAGGCCTGTGAAAAGGCCATTGCAGTAATCAACCCTACTAGAGATGAAGGCATGTATTAGTTTTTCCAGATCATTTTTTGACATAAGTCCTCTTAGTTTGGAAATGTTTTTTAGGTGATAAAATGCCGTTTTAGTGATTGCTTTCATGTGACTGTCAAAGTTTAGCTCTCTGTCAATGAAAACACCAAGATTTTTAACCATTTCTTTAGTTTTAATCCCTTTTGTGTCAAGAATAGTGGTAATCCTGAGTCTTTCATCTTTTTTTCCAAATAGAATTACTTCTGTTTTATCTGTGTTCAGCTGAAGAAAATTTTGTGACATCCAGCTATTGATTTGATCGATACACTGGTAGAGACATTCATAGAGACATTCATGTTTACCACTCACAAACATGGTAAACATGGCCTTGTCCCAACTTTTTTGAGATGTGCTGTTGTCATGAAATTTAAAATCACCTAATTTTTCTCTTTAAATGATACATTTTCTCAGTTTAAATATTTGATATGTCATCTATGTTCTATTCTGAATAAAATATGGAATTTTGAAACTTCCACATCATTGCATGCTGTTTTTATTTACAATTTGTACTTTGTCCCAACTTTTTTGGAATCGGGGTTGTACAATCGCAAGAAATTTTGGGATTTCACCATCAACAATCCATAATATCATCAAAAGGTTCAGAGACTCCAGAGAAATCTCTGTAAGTAAGGGCCAAGGCCGAAAACCAATACTGAACCCTGTGACTTTTGATCCCTCAGGCGGCACGACATTAAAAACCAGCATGATTGAATAAAGGATATGACTACACAGCAAATTCCCCAGTGTTGAATTAACACCTTCAGAGTTCATTTGGACATGTATAATATATTGCACATATATTGTGTCCAATTGGACACACACACACACACACACACACCATGCTTGTTGTGTCCTGCAGGCTGAAGAGGATTAGGACCATCCAGACTGTTACTAGCACAATGTTCAAAAGCCAACATCTGTGATAATATGGGGATGTTAGTGCTTGACTAAAGTTTGTAGGTGAATGAATGAACAAAGACTACCAGTGGAACTGGTTCACTGCACAAAGTGGATGGAATAATTAAGGAGGACTACCTCAGAATTCTTCAGCATAACCTCAGATCATCAGAAGCTTGAACAGAGTTGGGTGTTCCAACAGGACAATGACCCCCAACACACATCAGATCTGGTTGTGGAATGGATAAAGCAGGCTAACATTAAGCTTTAAGCAAGTCCTGACCTCAACACTATCAAAAATATATTTAAAAGTTGGGTTTTTGCTGGAAACATACAAAGCTAACTGAACTCAACCAATTCTGCCAGGAAGAGTCAATCAATCAATCAATCAAGTTTATTTGTACAGCGCTTTTAACAATAAACATTGTCGCAAAGCAGCTTTACAGAATTTGAACGACTTAAAACATGAGCTAATTTTATCCCTAATCTATCCCCAATGAGCAAGCCTGTGGCGACGGTGGCAAGGAAAAACTCCCTCAGACGACATGAGGAAGAAACCTCGAGAGGAACCAGACTCGAAAGGGAACCCATCCTCATTTGGGCAACAACAGACAGCCTGACTATAATATTAACAGTTTTAACAGGTATAACCCTCAACTGTCCTCATGGGGCCGTCCTTCACAGGAGTGGGGCGATAAAACTCCGACCAGACACAGGGCACCAGGATGGATCAAGCAGGTCCGAGGGGCAGAAGAGGCCAGCATCTCAATCCCAGGATCAACATGTAACTCAGAGGGACAGATTGGGGGGGGGGGGGGAAGAGAGAGAGAGAAAGAAAACATGTTAGGTATGCCCTAAAAATGACAAGTATTAAATCTGTGTGGTAGGCTCGCAGAGACAAGAGTCTTTACATCAGGCATGACACACAATGGCATGTTAATATGGTAAAAGAATATATCATGACCTGCTCTGGCTGGATGCTAGATTGGGTGATGGGAGCACACTCCTCAGCAATGATGAGATGCAGATGGGACCCTTAGGCCTGGCCAAGACAATTCAGTTACATTTCACCGGGTCTGGGACATGCGACAGAATGTCTGACGGCCGATTCCCTGCAGGCTACAATAGCCAGTCGAGGTCCCCACCGTCTCCACCAAAAGATTTCCTGTTGACTCCATGTAACTCAGAGGGACAGATTTGGAGTGTGTGTGTGGGGGGGGGGGGGGGGGGAGAGAAAGAAAACACAGGTGGTTAGGTATGCCCAATGTCACCTGAATAAGTAGGAACAGTATACATATTGCACCGAGTACAAGCAGGGACTCCGGCAACTAACTATGACAGCATAACTAAAAGGAGAGAGCCAGAAGGTAACACAGGCATGAGGGAGCCCCGGGACATAAAGCAGCCAGCCACTGCACCGTCAACAAACTCGAGTGAGCAAGCGAGTGGGGACTGACAGCATCCATACATCCCAGTTTACCAAAACACTCTATGTCTGAGGACCCTCCAGACCTACTCCTTTACCTCATAAACACCATTAACAAAAGGCTTGACTAAACAGATATGTTTTCAGCCTAGACTTAAATGCTGAGACTGTGTCTGATTCCCGAACATTACTTGGAAGGCTGTTCCATAACAGTGGGGCTTTGTAAGAAAAGGCTCTGCCCCCTGATGTAGCCTTCACTATACGAGGTACCAGCAGATAGCCTGCACCTTTTGATCTAAGTAGGCGTGGCGGGTCATAGAGGAGCAGAAGTTCACTCAGGTACTGTGGTGCGAGACCATTTAGTGCTTTAAAGGTCAATAGTAGTATTTTATAATCAATACGAAATTTGATTGGGAGCCAATGCAGTGTGGATAAGACAGGCGTGATGTGGTCATATTTTCTAGTTCTAGTAAGGACTCTTGCTGCGGCATTTTGAACTAACTGGAGCTTGTTTATGCACTTATTGGAACATCCAGACAGTAAGGCATTACAATAATCCAACCTGGAGGTAACGAAAGCATGGACTAGTTTTTCTGCATCATGCAATGACATTAAATTTCTTATCTTTGCAATATTTCTGAGATGAAAGAAAGCTATCCGGGTGATGTTATCAATGTGAGTTTCGAATGAAAGACTGGGGTCAATAATCACTCCGAGGTCTTTTACTGCTGCACGTGAAGAAACAGAAAGGCCATCCAGAGTTACTGTGTAATCAGAAAACTTACTTCTAGCTGTATGTGGTCCTAGCACAAGTACTTCAGTCTTGTCAGAGTTAAGCAGAAGGAAATTTATAAGCATCCAGTGTCTAATGTCCTTAACACATTCCTCAATTTTATTAAGCTGGTGTGTCTCATCAGGTTTTGCAGAGACATACAACTGTGTGTCATCAGCATAACAGTGGAAACTAATACAATGTTTACGAATAATATCGCCCAGAGGTAACATATATAGAGAAAAAAGCAGTGGACCCAAGACAGAACCTTGTGGAACACCAAACTTTACCTCGGTACGTCTAGAAATATCACCATTTATATCAACATACTGATAACGATCAGTTAGATAAGACCTGAGCCAGGAGAGGGCCATTCCCTTAACTCCCACAACATTTTCTAGTCTATCCAGAAGAATGGAATGATCAATGGTATCAAATGCTGCACTAAGGTCAAGCAACACAAGTAGCGAGACACAGCCCTGATCAGATGCCAACAGTAGGTCGTTTACTACTTTAACCAGCGCTGTCTCTGTGCTATGATGAGGTCTAAATCCTGACTGATACATTTCATGGATGTTATTCCTATGTAAATATGAGCATAACTGCTGTGCCACAGCTTTTTCAAGGATCTTGGAGATAAAGGGGAGGTTTGATATTGGCCGATAATTGGACAGCTGACAGGGATCAAGGTCAGGTTTTTTAATCAGGGGTTTGATAACTGCTAGTTTAAAGGATTTGGGTACATAGCCAATCATAAGAGAAGAATTTATTATTTTTAGAAGCGGTTCAATTACTCCAGGCATTATCTGTTTGAATAGATGTGTCGGTAAGGGATCTAGTACGCAAGTTGAGGCTTTTGATGTAGAGATTAATGAAAGTAATTCAGTTTCTTTTAGGGGAGTAAAACATTCTAACTGATGATCTGATACAGTTATATTGTTAACTACAAGGTCACTTTCATTGTCTAACCTTAAATTAGTAGTTTGAATTTTTTGTCGGATATTCTCAATTTTGTCATTAAAAAAATTCATGAAGTCGTTGCTACTACATACTGCAGGTGTGCATGTGTTGATAGTGGACTTATTCCTGGTTAATTTTGCTACAGTATTAAATAGGAATATAGGATTATTTTTGTTATCTTCTATTAGGGAGGAGAGATATGTTGATCTCGCAGCACTAAGAGCTTTTCTATACTTCAGGAAGCTCTCGAGACTTCCACGCCAATTTGAACACTACCAATTTTGTTTGACGCCATTTACGTTCCAATTTTCGAGTGGTCTGTTTTAATGTGCGAGTGTCATCATTATACCAGGGTGCTAATTTTTTGTCTCTGACCATTTTCCTTTTTAGAGGAGCTACATTATCTAAAGTATGGCGGAATGTTGACTCTAAGCATTCAGTTCCCTGATCGAGTTCTGCAGGGGCTGACAGTGACCCAATCAAAGTTGACAGCTCTGGGAGATCATTTATAAAGCTCTGTGCAGTAGTTGACGTGAAAGTACGTTTAATACAGTAGCGTGGTGAGGTGCATATATTATTACTCAGACATATTTTGAATGAGATGAGACAATGATCTGAGATAACTTCAGACTGTGGAAGTATGACTATATTGTCTACGTTTAATCTGAATGTTAGTATTAGATCAAGGGTGTGACCACCATTATGGGTCGGTCCTATGACATTCTGCTTAATCCCGACTGAATCTAAGATGGACACAAACGCTGTTTTTAAAGGGTCTTCTGGGTTATCAAAGTGAATATTAAAATCTCCGACAACTAAAGCTTTGTCTAAGGAAATAACCAAATCTGAGATAAAATCTGCAAATTCAGAAAGAAACTCAGAATATGGCCCCGGGGGCCTGTAAATAATAAGCAATGGAATTAACTGGGCAGACTTATTTTTCGAGGCTACATACATTATATGAGTATGAAGAACTTCAAATGTATTAAATTTATAACCAGGTTTGTGTGTTACACCTAGATAATCGTTATAAATAACCGCGACGCCTCCTCCTCTGCCAGTTAAAGAGTGGGCAAATATCCAACCAGAATTCTGCCAGAAGCTTGTTGATGGCGACCAAAAGTGTCTGATCAAGGTGAAACTTGCTAAGGGACATTTAACCAAATATGAGGGTGTTATATATATATATATTTTTTTTTTGACTTTGTGTTGATTTCAGAAATCCCCAAATAAATTAAAAAGTAATGCACCAAATAATTTTTCTATTAAAGTTATACAATCATTCTGCCACAGAAAAAGAAAAGGTCTTTTGTAAAATTCTGACCACAACTATTTCTAATAAAGTGGCTGGGAATTGTATAGGTTTTACAGTGCGAGTCTCTACATTTGTTTGTGTGTGTGTGTGTGTGTGTGTGCGCGCGCGCCAGAGGTATGCACTCCGCCGAGTGCCTTTCTAGTTTATTTTTAATGACTTGGGTGAAATTATTCATACTCAGGAAATAATCAGCAGGGTTTTTTCCTGCATGTTTCCAAAATTAATACTGAACATTAAGTGGTTTTCACACAGTGCCTATTGTATTACTTAGTGTATGCATTAGAAATTATTTAATCTTAACATTACTAACATTATGGCGGCACGGTGGTGTAGTGGTTAGCGCTGTCGCCTCACAGCAAGAAGGTCCGGGTTCGAGCCCCGTGGCTGGCGAGGGCCTTTCTGTGTGGAGTTTGCATGTTCTCCCCGTGTCCGCGTGGGTTTCCTCCGGGTGCTCCGGTTTCCCCCACAGTCCAAAGACATGCAGGTTAGGTTAACTGGTGACTCTAAATTGACCGTAGGTGTGAATGTGAGTGTGAATGGTTGTCTGTGTCTATGTGTCAGCCCTGTGATGACCTGGTGACTTGTCCAGGGTGTACCCTGCCTTTCGCCCGTAGTCAGCTGGGATAGGCTCCAGCTCGCCTGCGACCCTGTAGAACTCGATAAAGCGGCTAGAGATAATGAGATGAGATTACTAACATTTGAAAGATAAAAAACACACACGCTACTTGTCTTAGCTACATGTTACAATTTGTTTTATTTGTACTCTTAGAAAATGTTTACAGAAAAAAAAAAAGACATTTCAAAAATTTCCATTATTTGAACCAATAAAATCCAATGCATTCCTGGGATTTTCATACAAAACCAAACTAATGGACTTGGCAGCGTGATGCCACTCAGAGCCTGCTGTGGAAATTAGTGAAACTAAAGTGTTGATGGTGCTTACACTATAGCCAGTGTTCATAAATGTACCAGGTCACTACTGCCAGGCTGAAACTGAGCTTGGTTTAAAGAATGGAAATTTGTCAGACTTTGCAGTGCAAAACTGAACAGAAACAGGCCAGAGAAGAAAGAGAGAGACAAGGAAGAATAATCTTTCTACACTGGATAATGAAAATAACCAGCGAGAACACAGATATGAGCTGAGGTCTGGTGTTCAACTTTCCTCCTGACCCTGATAAATGTTGAAGTCATTCAGTTCAATGATGATTTTCTATACTTTCAAGCAACACTTTAATTGTATACTGCTTTTGATATGAATAACAGTGTCATGAAAATTCCAATATAGAAATACAAAATCACCATCCTTTTCCTTAACCTAGCTCAATCTGGCAACCCAACCACTGGGGGGGGGGGTGAGAGAGAGAGCGAGAGAGAGAGAGAGAGAGAGAGAGAGCGAGAGAGAAATCTGTGCCCCAGTGCTTGTTGCAGTTCCTATTTTTAACCAGTAGGTGCAATAATAACTGTAATCCAGCCACTGGGGGTGCATAAGCGTACTCTTGGTGCTGGTCCCAAGCCCAGATAAATGGAGATTGTTTAATAAGATCCTAGAGAATGAGAAAATGCTGAATGAATGGAGAAAGGAGTGTGCTCGTCCCAATATACAAGAATAAGGGAGATGTGCAGAGCTGCAGTAATTACAGAGGGATAAAATTGATGAACCACACCATGAAGTTATGGGAAAGGGTATTGGAGGCGAGATTGAGAAGAACTGTGCTCACTCTAGGATCCAAATTGTTTTAGCGAAAAGTGCTAAAGACTAAAATTTTTCTTTAGCAATTTGCAATTTCGCTTAGCAAGAAACGCTAAAAGAACAATTTTCTTTTTAGCAAAGTAATTTGTTTTAGCAAGATATGTTATACTTCTAAATGTTTCTTGCACTGACATAATATTGAAAAATGAATTGTTATTGTAGTTTGTTGGAGTTTCAATAGTGTTTGCAAGCTTGTTTCCTGCCTTTGTCTTTCCATGTTCTTGATTTATGTTCATAGCATGCTTATTTATTCTTGAATCCTCTTATACGGCTTTATATTAGCTGATCACACAAACTTGAACTCTGCCTGCCATGGTTTAGGGAGTATACAATATTCAAGGTTGAGCAACCTTACAGAGTCATATAAACTATGTTCAATGGAAAGGTGATATATCACTTTATATTAGTGGCCTATACAAATTTGAGCTCTATCTGCCATGGTTTGGGAGTTATAGGCAATTCAAGTTGAGCGACCTCGAGTCTGACCTTTCAAGGTCCCCCGAGGTCATGTATGCTATGTTCAGGAAAATGCTGATTTCATATTAACTGCTCATACAAACTTGAGCTTCATCTGCCATGGTTTGGGAGTTAGAGGCCATTTATGGCCCTTTTCCACTACCCTTTTTCAGCTCACTTCAGCCCGACACGGCTCGCGTTTCGACTACCTCAGAGCAGCACGACTCAGCTCGCTTCAGCCCTGCTTAGCACCCAAAACTCGCACGGTTTTGAAGTAGGGCTGAAGCGAGCCAAACCAAGCCGAGTGGGGCTAGGGGCGTGAGCAGACACTCCCCTGTGCACTGATTGGTGAGGAGGAGTGTCCTTACATGCCCACACACGCCCCACGAGCACGCTGGGATCTGTAAACACCGTAAACCCGGAAGAATTACGCATTACGAGAATTTCTGAAGCCTTATGCGCCTCGCCTCATCTATACGCTCTTGCCAGTATCTGTTGGCGTTGTCGGTGACAATAAGCCACAGCACCAAGACCAGCAACACTAACGACTCCATGTTTATTGTTTACTATCCGGGTCATGAGACTACCACTTAAAAGGTCACTGATGTCACTGTTTGCGCCGCCTAACTACATCACGTGACGTCCACCCACTTTCGCTAACTCCACCCAATGTGTCCTCCCACTTCCAGCCAGCACGGTTCAGCGCGGTTGTAGTCGAAATGCAACCCCAACAGCCCCACTCAGCCCAACTCAGCACGGCACGGCTCAGCCCAACTCAGCCGCGTTGGTAGTGGAAAAGCAGCATTAGAGGTCCATGGTAACCCAAGGTCATGTATAAATTTGAACTGGCTAAGTTGGCCTGGCCAACATCAGTGTCGGACTTGACCAATATCAGTGTCTGGCCTTGCTAATATATTAATTTTATTTTTTTTCAAAATTCTATTTTAACATAACCACTGGTATTGCCTCGTGTGCGTGTGTGTTTTCATTATTGAGACGTGTGTATGTGTGTGGTTGGGATTGTGTGCATGTATATGTGTGTGTATCATTGGGATTGTGTGTGTGTGTTCATGATTGAGATGTGTGTATGTGTGTGATTGGGATTGTGATATGTGTGTAATTGGGATCCGTGTGTGTGTGTGTGGGTGTTTGTTTGGGGGGGGGGTCTTTATGGGTAGGATGAAGGGAGCTCAGGGAGTTAAAATCAATGGTTGTTTCTTATAAATTAATCTCATAACCCAAATATAATGATATTCACCATTAATTTCTCAAATGAAACACTTGCAGTCAAAACTTTGAACCATCTGCGTCAAAACGCTCTGAAAACAAGGTACACTTGGTCGATATGGACCCTTTTCACGTGACGTCACGACAAACGCGGCCGCCATTTTGGACATGTACTACCAGTAGTTTATCACAGCCAGCAAAGAAAGTTTTTACTTTCAGCAAGACTCCCATCATGCCACTATATTGTTGTGCACCTGGATGTAGTAACCATCAACAAACAAGGCAAGGGTTATCATTTTATCGGATCCCGGTAGATGCTGACCGACGGAGAAGATGGATAGCGGCATACCAGCGCTTGTGTAGTGACCACTTTGTTGGAGGTAAGACGAATAAAATTAGCCAGAAAAGGCATTACATTGCTGTTAACATTCTGTGGCGGCGAGTGTGTAACCAAATAGGCTAAAATAACCCATTGTAACCTCTTTGTTCTTCTGTAGTAGCTATTGTTGACTAGCTAATGTCAACAAGTAGCTGGTATGTGACTGTAGCAATGTTTACGTTCAGTCATTTGGATGACTGTTAAAACCTTTCAGTCTCAAGTTTTTCCTTTACTGTATTTACTAGTTTACTGTAATTATGATCCGGCAGCTATTTACACCGGATCCAGTATAAATAGCTGCCGGAGCCAACGTCCGAGGTTCCGGAGCGCGCTCCGGCTTGCTCCCGGAGTGCTCCGGCCGAGGTTCCCCTCAAATTAAGCAGCGCGCGCCGGCTTGCTCCCGGAGTGCTCCGGCCGAGGTTCCGGAGCACACTCCGGCCGAAGTTCCCCTCAAATTAAGCAGTGCGCGCCGGCTTGCTCCCGGAGTGCTCCGGCCGAGGTTCCGGAGCACACTCCGGCCGAAGTTCCCCTCAAATTAAGCACTGCACTCTGGAGCAAGCCGGAGCGCGCTCCGTAACCTTGGCCGGAGCACTCCTGTAGCAAGCCGGCGCGCGCTGCTTAATTTGAGGGGAACCTCGGCCGGAGCACTCCGGGAGCAAGCCGGCGCGCACTGCTTAATTTGAGGGGAACCTCGGCCGGAGCACTCCTGGAGCAAGCCGGAGCGCGCTCTGGAACCTCGGACGTTGGCGTGTATGTGTATGGCGATGGGTTTTTAACGACATGGGTATACAGATCATGTGGGCCGAAGTCAGGTAAAGACGAGGGCTTCGTGTACTTCCGTACGTCAGTGAACAATCCTGGTGGAAGCAGGTAAACGTCGTTCTCTAAGCCTGCTAACCTCAATTTTTGCAAATACCTCTCCCTCTGCTCGCCCTGTAAATGCCCTACGTCGCTGGATAGTGAAGGTGTTTTCTGCATCTCGCTCCCTTTTCTTTTATGTTCTCCGTTTGTCGCCTTCCTCGCATTCAAACTGATTCGAGCCGAAGTCCACTACATGTCCAAAATGGTGGTCGCATTTACGAAGGTCACGTGACTGAAAAGGGTCTATATCCTGGTTCATCTGTGAGTTCTTCCCAAGTTCTGTCAGGGTTGATATTATGTAGAAAA